>NC_084759.1:125887218-126512218 GCF_028858725.1 Colius striatus | reverse complement strand
CAAATAAGATTTTGTCCCACAAAATTCTCATATAACATTTTCACTGGGTCCTATCTAACATTGGCATAGGTAGGATAATCTACATCAGTCTGTGAATCCAGGCAATAATGAGTACATCTGTGTCACAAATTCTGTTGCTAAGCTTTCTTGAGACCAAGACTATAGACTCTACTTGTCACTGTCACAAGTAAAACACAGTCCTAAAGTCTGAACAGGTAAAAGAAAACTAAGGGCCAAATAACATCTTAGTAAGGTTTTGTACGACTCACATTTACTGGGAATTTTAAGGAGTTAGAAAGATTTTAGTTGCAATGCACTTCAGTGTGTTTCCACACTAGTGCCATGGACTTCAACCTTCATGTGTTAGGGATCTGCTCCTGCAAAAGACGTTCTTTCTCAGGGTAACACTTGGCTAATGTAGAACTGTCCCATTGCTTTTAATAGGTTATTTTAAATCAATAAAGGTCTTTAGAAAGACCTGATTTTTTTCTTCTCAAAATCATGCTTGTACTATTCCAGACTTTTATAAATGGTGTCTCTCACAGTGGAGCATATTCACATTGTGTATGTTTAGACTGTAAGCTACCAAAAAACCCATGCTCACAGCCTTAATAATGCAAATATGTTCAGCCAACAGAGTTGGTGGCATGAAAATAATTTTTGAACTAAATCCATTCCCAACAGCAACTCCTTACCTCATTGACTGTCGCAGGCACTACCAACGATGCAAGTCTGAAGTTCATCTGTTGGCTTAACAGTACAGGATGATAACTCCTGGCAAATTCTCACCATGTTTCTCCAAGCACAGAGGATTTGAACTGTGATAAATATTGGTATACCTTAGACAGCTGTCAGATATATTGACAGTGGGAAATTGGAAAGGAAGGACTCTGTACTTTATTCTCTAAAACTGAATTTGTTCGCATCATGATTTGCTCCGTGTATAATTAAAACTGAGATAAACCCATCCACTCTTTTTCGCTCATCTCTCACTTCCCATTTAGCTTCAGCCTGGAAAAAAGGAGTTGGTGGTCTCCTCTCAAAGTCCACTCCGGGTATCCAAAGCTCCTCTGCTTATGCCAAAATGACATGCCATTCACATTTGACTTCACAGAGTTTCACTTATCCTTCTTCTTCTTTACATTTTTATCAGCAGTGACATTGCTGCCAAGCCTTATGCACCGCTGGATGAGATTTATGCAAATTATCAGCTAGGCTATTTTGTACATTTCATACTCATTTGCATACAACTGTACAATTTAGCTTAAGATGTGCACACTGAATACTGTGAAAAGGCTTCTAAGTGACTGTCTAAATGTCTACTGCAGTCTACTCACGGTGACCTTTTCCAAGCTCCCACTTTCTTTTAAAATGGAAAGCAATAAAAATTGCCTTTCTCCTGAGGAAAAGCTATTCAATTTGTCTCTACAGTAAGCATGGTAGAAATGCAGAAGTGTTTTCAGCCATAGGCAAGAGAGGAAAATATTAGAATATGTGCTCATTGCTTCAATCCAGTTCATCTCTCAGCTCTTTGAGTCAGGAATGCAAGTGCAAAGTAACACATATAATCTCCTGCTCTTTCTGTCCCTCCTTCACCCTCACTTACTACTCTGACCTCTGTCAGATGCAGGAAGGTGCACAGTGAAAGTGTGCACTTAACTTTAAAGTAACATAAGTAGTATCCTTTTGATGTGGTTGTCAATGAAGGAAAATACTTCTTTAGAAATAAAATTCTATTGTAATGTTTGTATCTAAATGTAATGTGAAAGTCAATGGAATAATGAATCCTGTTGTAGGAAAAAAGAATTCCTGTTACGATATGCCAAATGTTGAATATGATCTAATAGTAAGAATGATAAAAGTATTGTCAAAATTTAGAATTGTGATTATTTTAAAAAAACATTAGTTTTAATTAGATGGGAAAAAAAAATCTGGTTACTGTATTGGAAATTACTCTCCTCATCTTGGAACTACTTTGGCTTTTTTCAGTTCCAGCAACCCAATTAGATCTATATTGCGTTGTTTTATGGAGTGGTGATAGTGATTATACAAACAATTAAAAACTGACCATCTATTACTTTGCTGCACTCTTGTCTGTGCCAATGGTACAGCTGGTAGAAGCAAGTTATTTGTTTTTAATGAAAATGGACTGTGTGTTTAGGTTTTTTTTAATTTTTTTTCTCCCAGTATATCTCTAAAGAACATTGGGGAAGTTTTCTGTATTTTTATACACTCATGGGTATGCATTTAGGAAAATTGCCTAGAAACAAAATAAATGTAGAATCTTACCATCTAATTAGAGTTTATAAACTCACCCAGAAAAGGAACACTAAAAGTATCCAAAAGATTGAAATAAGTTGATTAATTAGCTAATTAATAAGTTAATTAATTTTACTGCCCCCTCAATTACTTAGGTCTTGGGTTTGGGCCTGTAAACTTTCATAGCTAGCTTCATGAAAGTGAATATTTCTAAAAATTGTCCTTGCTAATAATTTATTGTTTTTCCAAGTAATTTAATTGGTTAAAGTGGTGAGAAGAGGAATACATGTTTTCCCTTAAATATTTTTTATATTTACAATTCAGGACATTTTTTCTTTTGTAGACATAATAACAACATACACAATCATAATTCCAAATTATCCTAATAAAAATGAATTCCTTGAAACAAAAATTATTTTTAAATTCTATAAAAAATCCAATGAAAATATGAGATATAATTTGCTATTTGTTCATAGAATCATGGAATCATGGAATCATGGAATCATAGAATCATAGAATGGTAGGGGTTGGAAGGGACCTTTAGATATCATCTAGTTCAACCCCCCTTCAGAAGCAGGTCCATTTAGATCAGGTCACACAGGAATGCATCCAGGAGGGTCCTGAAGACTTCCAAGGAAGGAGAGTCCACAACCGCCCTGGGCAGCCTGTGCCAGGGCTCCCTCACCCTCACAGTAAAACATTTTTTTCTTATGTTCAAATGGAACTTTTTGTGTTCCAGCCTCATCCCATTACCCCTTGTCCTGTTGCTAGCTACTATAGAAAAAAGGAATGTCCCAACCTCCTGATATCCACCATTTACATACTTGTAAATATTAATGAGATCCCCTCTCAGTCTTCTCTAGACTAAACAGCCCCAGGTTTCACAGCCTTTCCTCATAAGGAAGATGCTCGAATCCCATGATCGTATTCGTGGCCCGGTGCTGAACTCTCTCTAGAAGTTCTCTGTTCATTTTGAGCTGGGGAGCACAGAACTGGACACAGTACTCCAAATGAGACCTCACCAGGGCAGAGTAGAAGGGGAGCAGAACCTCCCTCTACCTGCTGGCCACACACTTCATACATCTCAGAATGCCATTGGCCTTCTTGGCAACGCGGGCACATTACTGGCTCATGTTTAGTTTATTGTCAACCAGGACTCCTACATCTCTCTCCACAGATCCATCCAGATGGTTAATCCTCAGCCTGTACTGGTGCCTGGGGTTGTTCCTTCCCAGGTGCAGGACTCTTCACTTGTCCTTTTTGAACCTCATGAGGTTCCTCTCTGCCCAACTCTCAAGCTAGTGGAGATCCCACTGAATGGCCATGTAGCCTTCTGGGGAATCAGCCAGTCCTCCCAGTTTGGTGTCGGCAGTGAACTTTCTGAGGATACACTCTGTCCCCTCATCCAGGTCATTGATGAAAGTGTTGAACAAGATTGACTGCAGAACTGATCCCTGTGGAACTCTACTGGGAGACAGTGTCAAAAGCCTCGCTGAAGTCAAGGTAGACGACATCCGCTGCTCTCTCCTTATCTAACCAGTCTGTTATGCACTTATAGAAGGCTCTCAGGTTGGTCAAACAGGTTAGTCAAACAGGATTTCCCCTTGGTAAAGCCATGTTGACTCCTCCTGATAGCCATCGTTTTCTTCATATGTTTAGTGACCAGTGACACATTATATGCCATTTGAAGTAAGTTTACAAAAATTATAATTCTCTACGAAATTTGTTTGTAATGGTGAAATATTGTATGAGTGTAAACTTATCTAGTTTTGTGTCCTTCTGCACTGCTGTTGTCACTACTGTTCAGAAAATTGGGAAAGAACTTGAAAAAAGGGTAACAACAGAAAAATACACTGAAAAATATTTTCAAGCCTTTTTTTTCCCTTTAGTTTATTGATTTGAAAAATTAAAAATCTTTAAAAGCAAAATACTTTAGAAGTATATATCTGGAGATAAACTGGATTCTCATATTCTAGAAATTAATCTAGCTACAATGAATTACAAAATCTTAAGCAAAACCCAAATCCAAAAATAAGATATTCACTCCAAACTCCATATCCTCCCTTCTTCCACTTAACAAGTACAGGACATAAAAGTACAAAAATCCAAACAAAACAAATCCAGCTTTACAAAAGAGTCGGTATTTTGGCCTTTTCAATACAAATACGTCAGTCAGAAAGAGACTAGGAGTGTGATATGGTGCTTCTCCTAAAAATCATAAATTGCATCAAAGTACTCTTCAGTACTTGACTGGGATTCAGAAATACCATAACTAGTTATTTCTGGTTTCCAATTTTGTTACTCTGCCAGTTATCTCTATTCAAACTGTAGTGTTAAGTCCTTTCTTTTTGATGAAGACTGCAGATCTATATGTACTTGTATAAAATAAGAATTCCAGTAGATATGACAAATCTTTTCCCAATAATTATAAAATTCTTAAATCTGTTTCAATTAGAAAATTATAGTGTTAAAAAAGCAAGTTTTTTTACAAAGATCTTACAGAATAATTTTGTAGAAATATATCATCAAACAGGGTATAACAATATAATATTTCTGTGAACTTTTTAAATACTTTTTCCCCAATTAGAATAAAAATACATTTCAAAAGGTAATTACAAAGAGAAATCTAGATTTTAGGCAAGATCTAGTCCCTACCAGCAGACTGTGTATCTTTGAGCATCCCTCCAAAACCCAGACACTGAAGAAGAGGGTTTGGAGAGGATGAAAGGCAACAGCATAATTCAGTAAACCAAGTTCAAAGCTTCTCACAGCTTTGTCAGCAATGCTATTAAATTTATAACCTCAGGCATTTCTGAAAGATTGTTTCTGGAAGCATGTAAGTAGGCAAAGCCCAAAGCTTTCACTTGTAAGAGGAGTAACTTTGAAACTTTCATACTGGTGAAAGAAATTTGTCAAAACCAAACCTTCAAAATTAAAAGATAAAAAAGGAAAACAAAAGCATCCAGAATTTACTGTATTGTTGTTGTTGTTACTATTATTATTACCATTATTATTTAAAGGCTATTGATTTTTTAATACCTGGGTGAGGGATGTGGAAAATCATTTTGATTGTGGCCTTTGTCAACTCTGAAGTAACATAAACCACTCATTTGTTCTGTCTCCTTTTAAAATGAACCTTGGAGGGCAAGCAACACAAAGTCTGTCTTAAGAATAATAAATAAGAAAGGCACAAGGTTGTGAAAAGTTAAAGTATCAAATGCAAGGGCCTCCAGAATTCTGAGAAACAAAATGTACTTGACTCTTAAACATAAACTGCGAGTAAAGGTACATGAGAAACTATCCCTAGGCAGTAGAATTTGTGTGCAGTTGATGAGCTGGTTGCTTGGATTGCATGGTTAGGAAGAGTCTGAAACTTTGTAAGGCCTCTCAGATGCCCTCTTAGTTCAACCCTGTACCTATGCAAGAGAAGCTGCCTCAACAGAAAAGGGTTCTTGTAATGATGATCTACATTACACTAGAGCCATTCACAAAGTGTATCTTCATGGGAACAGTAGAATAACAAATGCTTACTGTTTTTTTGATCCTTTTTTTTGGTCTGTTTTTGTTTGTTTTAAAATTATTTTTAGACATTATCCTTATTAAGTTCTGATGGAATCTTAATTCAGATAAGTGGAGCTTCAGAACTACCGTCTGTGTCCAGACCTGCTCTATAGACCAAGTATATTGATATTTTCTGTTGTGTAACTCCGCTCCTCTAGTATCAAATGTGAAAACCCTTAGTAAATGGCTATATTCACAGTACAGAAGTATTAACATGTAATGGGAAGCATATTGGAAATCTTGTGGGAGCAAAGCCAATCACCTACGCAGAGCAGCTAATGTTCTTTTATTACCAGATTTCTGTCAGGCTGTGCCAGCTTGCTACATCTCATCCCCTAGATTAATTTTCACAGTTGCTGCTTGCATTATGGGGAATTTTAAAAAGTACATACCCATTTCACAGTTTTCTCAGTGTATAGCAGACGTGATATGAGGAACGTGTGCTCAAATGCATGCTCTTTAGGCTGATTTACAAGTTGTAGATGGTGATTGTGAGGGATGAACCAGATGTAATCCCAATCATGATGCACTGGAGTGGAGTAGAACATATTCTGTGTCTGCCCAGGCTGGACCACATTTGCAAGTCCATTCTCTTAAGCAACATCTGATTGTCATTGTAATGTGCAGTTGCTCAACTTGATGCTGTTCTGCAAAGGCTGCAATTAACTTTCATGCTTGCATGATAGTTGCTACAATGTTCAGCACAGACATTTGCAGCTGCAAGTGCCAGTCCAAGATTGCTGCCCAGAGCAATCCCCATCCCCATCTCTGTGCATAAAATCAAAATGTACAGTCTAAAATGTACAGCTCTCTGAGACTCGCTGGAAGTCAGTTTGAGTAGGTGCATTGTTGAATTTCATAAGTAATGTCCATTGTCACTGTTTGGATTTTAAAAATGTTTCATTTTAAATGGACCTACTGCACAGTTCTCTATATTAGCAACATTCTCAAATGTATTATTATATCATAAATGTTATTTTCAGATTTCTGAAGCTTTTTCTTATGCCTAATAATGGAAAGTATCACAGTCTATTGGTTAATTTTGAACAGATAATTTTGAAAAGTCAAAACTGTGGAAAAAAATAGGAAAAACTTTTCCAATTAAATGAATGATTTGTCTGTTCTTTAAATAAGGGCATTGCTCTCCAAATAGCATAAGCTAAAAGTTTTTATTAGATGAGAAATGTGAAATTATATGAACCATGCCTGGGTTATCGATGGAACAAACAATACTAACTCATGGCCACAAATAGCATAATTGGTGGAAGGATTTTGCAGCTTTTCCTCTTATGTGTCTCTGTACTAGACATTTTTCATTTTAACAGTGTCACTTTTGTTTCTTTTTAATGTATTTCAAGAAATTACTTGCTGTCACTAGTTAGGTTGGGAGATAAGTGCCATTATTATTTGCAAGAAGATTAGTTCAGATTTTCATGAAAATCTAAGCAGCATACGATAAGCATACAATAAACTTCTACTTTTTCCTTTACACCAGTTGTGCCACCACTCCTCTGCATTCAAATCATTAGAAAAGGTCTGGGGTGGGTGATGAGGCTGCAGTGTCATCAGCATGCCGAAAACTCAGCTCTGTTTTTTGCCAAAATAAGTAGCAAGAGCATTACAGCTTTCTCATCACTGAGTTGACAAGCTGGCTGATGAAATAATGTGCTGTGCTTCTCAGAGAACTGCCTTCAAATCAGCTTCTGTGAGGCAAGGGACAGCCCTTTAGCATGAGCCTCCAGAACAGTGGTTTGGACTGGTGTCGGCAGCAATTACTGAGATGGTCTTTCTGCTCTTGTCAAATTATTTTGCAGCCTGTGGATCTTTGTATCTGTCTTTGTCCCTGGTTCCCAGGTAGCAGACAGGTCTTGTTATCATCTGCGGCAAGCCTGGACAAGATTTTCACTCTTCTGTGGTGTTTGTTTGTTATCCGTGCTGTAAATGTCTCCAGCCAGTTTGTCCTAGCAGGTGGGGAATGGCATTTAGCTTCCCATTTAAACATCAAAGTAAATTACTGAACTCATTTGGCAACAATACAGTTTCGAGCAGAATTCTATACACACATCTCTTGGTGAATTACAATGCCTCTGAGTTTCTTTGAGGATGCCTTTCAGTAAACAACAATACTCAGACACCCTGGATACTGGGAAGGTGAAGAGGATGACTTTGCAGTCATCTTGCTTATATCTTTGATAACAGAGAAAGTAACAATTGAGAACTAATTCTTTGTCAGCTTTGACTGTCCATAATACAAACCAAATCCTGCTTGTCTCCCTGAAGCAGTTGATTTGAAGATGATGATGCTATTTAACTGTGTCCAGTAAGCAGAGTTTATTATTTTGTCATAGAGGGTGAGAATAGATGGCAGAAATCTGTGAAATAATTGACACACAACTAAAATACATCAGATTATTATCCCAGCTGAGCTCTTTGCAAAATAATTGCTGAAGTAGTTTAAATGTGTGGCAATATCAGTGCTATCAGAGACACTTTCGCACAAAATTTCTTTTTTTGTATTCCCCAGTTTTAAGTTTAGAATATTTATTATGAGATGGTCCCTTACAGAAGAGACAAATATGGACAATAGAAACAATTGACCAAAAAGATAAATGTATCCTTTTTTTAGCACCTCTCCCCCCAAAAAATGCAACAAATCAACAACAGAAACCCAAACCATATAAATTCCTTCTTATCTGTATTTTCTGAGGGTTTTTTTTGTTAATTATAATCTTTTCTGGAAATCTCTATATGACTTGAAATGGGAACAAATTATTTTTATACCGTTTTCTAGAGAAGAATAATTAGCCTATCTATGTATTTGTGTGGGCAGAGATGAAAAATTAGTACATTGACTGAACAAAAATGGAAAGAAACATTTCTTTCAAACAATGTGATATAAAATCATTTCAGATACTTCAGACAAAATATTACTTCTTCCTCTAATACAAGATAATGCAATATTTGTCTATGACCAATTCTTTCAAATATCTGAAAAACAGATACCTAAAATGTTCCTTCTATCCCCACACTTATGCAAATAAAATGGACTATATTTTCCTCAGTACCAAGGGGTTTCTCTTGAGATTTTCTGTGGAAAAGAGACTAAAAACCCCTGTGCAATATATTTCAATTGTAATACATAGTTCAGCAATATTTCAAGTATTTGTTCCATTACCTTTATGGCCATTGAAAGGGGAAAAGAGAAGAGAGAAAGAACACAGCTGGCAAGCAGGAACTATATGGCAAATGGAGCAGTCCACCACGTGAAGGGATTTTTGAATTGCAGAGTTCTCTGGGAACTGGTTTTGCAAAGCTGCACTGATTCAGCAATTGCTTCCTTTTACGTTGTTCATTATTCACCTATGAGAAACATGGGATGTGAAAGATGAGGAGCATCACAAGTAACTTCTTATGTCTGTATCTGCTGCCACATGGGTAGTATTGTTGTGATTCTGTCCAGTCAGCAATGAAGCACCACAACAGTTTCTTGCTTGGTTCTCCCCATCCACCCACACCCTCCTTAGGATGGTGGAAGCCCCAGTGAGATGGGAGTTAAAAAAAAAAGATAACCAAGGATGTTGTGGATTGAGATAAGGACAGGAAGGTCTCACTGACAATTATGGTTCTGGGCAAAACAGACACCACTACTCAGAGAGGAAAGTAAGGAAAGTTTATTCTACTACCTACAAGGAACAGAACAAAAAGGGAAAGGAGAGTAGGATGACTGAGAAAATTATAACCAGCACTTTAAGATCTCTCTCCCCTGTCCCTCCTTTCTTTCCAGGTCCAGCTCACGGCTCCCAATATCTCTACCTCCTCCCCCCTCAACAACTCAGGGAGGGTAGGAAATGGGGGATGTGGTCAGTCTCTCACAGATGGGCTTTGCCGCTTCTTTCTTCTCAGAGAATGACTACTCCTGGCATTCTTCCCCTGCTCCGATAACGGGGTCCCTCACATGGAACACAGTCCTTAGTGAATATTCTGGCTTGGGTTCTTCCACACAGTTGCAGCTTCTGCAGATACAGTGTCCCTCACATGGGACACAGCCTCTTCTGGGCATAATTTTAATGAGCTGCTTTGGTGTGGGTTCTTTCCCACGGTTGCTGCTTCTATGAAGATGGGGTCCCTGACACACGACACAGCCTACTCTGGCCATAGTCATTGCCCCTGGCATGAGGTCTTTAACAAAGGGAATCACTGCACCTGATGTAGGGTCTTTAACGAAATGCAAACAAGTCACTGCTTCACCAGTCCTCTCCACAGGATGCAGGGGAGTCTCAGCTCTAGCACACCTTCTCCTCTCTTCCCTCACTGACCTTGGAGTCCACATGATTGCTTCTAGCGCCCAACTCCTTGCACTACCACCAGTTGGAAAAGTAGAAGGACAGAAGAAGGAAAGAACAGGAAGAAGCCTCCTCTTCCGGCTTCTTCTTAAAAAGCAATCATGGAGGCATCTAATTGGCTCAGCCCCCCAGAAGTGGGTCTGGATCATTGCTGGGGAGAGTTTTGAGCAACTTCCTACAGGAGCCATTTACAGCCCCTTCCCCATTACCAGAAACAGCTGTCATGTCAAACCATGACAACCATGTATGGTCCTGTAACTGGCATCATGCTATTCTCTAGGAAATGATGAGAGCGTGTGCAGCACATGGTGATGGCATCATTGTCCATGCATGAGACAGGTGTGTAGGCACACATCATCAAAGCTTCACAGCTGGCAAAATCAGCAAAGTGAAATCAAACTAGGAGCTGTGACAAGTTTTACCAAAACACCACTGAACGTTGAGTGAAAGGAAGAAACAAAAGGGAAACTTTCTTCTATGTTTTTCAGCAGTACTCTGCATAGACAATTTTACAGATGCATTTCCCGATCTTTATTTTTGGCATTTTATTGGTTTGGTTGTTTTGCTTTTTGGTTTTTTATTCATTTTATTTATTTATTTATTTATTTTTTAAAAAGAAGGCACAAATGACCTGTAATATGAAGCTTTGGGTTGAGTCTCATCTTGTTAATCAAACAGAAAGGAATCTGTGCCATTCTTTATTGACCAGATTTGCACTATTTCTTATTGTACAATTCATTTAATGAAAAAATTCAAATGCAGGGTGAAGAAGATGACATATAACCATACTCATCATAAATTCGTGTAGTTTTTTTTGGCACTTTTCTACTCATGATACAGTATTTTCAATATAACTCACTTGTCAATCATAACAACTCATATCAGGAGATATGAGAAAATTGTAATTAACTATTTGATTATATGAAAAGTCTTGAAATCAAATCTGTATTCACATGAATGAATCATCACCATAATGAAATTATGTTGGACTGATGTATAGCGTCATCTTAAATACAGCCCTAAGACTTTTCAGCATACAAGTTTCTTCTAGGAAAGAAGAAAAACTGGGATTCAAAAGCCATCTCTTTGCTGTTGATTTGCCCATGGTGAAATTGTTTTCTAAATCTCCTTGGATTTAACTGATTCATTTAATCCTTTTGAATAAAGTTTCCATTACATTTTTGCCTTATTTACATCACAAACTGCCTAGGCATCTAAACAACAAGCTTCTGATCCTATTTTAATGCTCATTAGTTTATTAAATGTTTCTTATAAATCTCTTAGCTAGTTCAACCTGTAGGAAGATTTTATTCCTCTACTGCCTAAAAGTCTGTGCATAAGAACCATATCTGCAGCTGGTGTAGCCTACTGTGACAGTCAAGCCTTCAGTCACGTTTTCTTGAGGGATCTGATGTATTTCATGGGTAATGCCATCTATGTTTCCTTCCACTAACCCAAACTCCCTTGTGAGACAGGGTTTTTCTTAGGAAATCTGTGCAAAAGCCTCATTGTCAAAGGGTCCCTTTTACTTCTGATAAGCACTTAATGACAGCAAGTTAAACAGTGGACCTTCAGGAGTATGTTAGCAGCTCATAAATCGTAAGTGAAAGGAGAACTTCTGTTATATGAATATCACCACTGAGCAGTAAGAAATACTTTTAAAGAAAGGAATCCTGTTTATGTCGAGTTAAAGGGGAACTAGATTTTTATTAGTGCACTGCAAAAGTATTAATGTGAGGTTTGAGAACTTCATGCTGGATATGTGGGGTAAAGCTACTACTGAGGGCTGTCAGGTTTGTTCTTGCCTCTTGTTCCAGACCTCTGTGAAAGTTTGCTGACATATTGTGAGTTCCATCAAATATACATGAAAATTAGGATCACAATGATTTTTGTAATGTTGAGAAAGCTTACCAGAAAACAGGTGACAATTGACTTCCTTTGTATGCAGCAATGCATTCAAAATCAGGACCTGGTCTTACCACATTTCCTAATGCTGGGTTAAGGAGATTTCTGCATTTACTCAGGTATCCTTTTCTTAAAAATCCAGAAAATATATAATATACATGGTTTTTTGTTTCTTTGCTTTGATTGTGGTGGAAGGAAGCTTATGTTCCAGTTCAAGAACCAAACTGGAATTTCTAACAGAAATGTATTCATAAATCTCTTTAAAGTCTTTTCACTGGATGCAAGTTCTCTGCTGTGCTTGAAATATAAACATTTCAGCATTGTGCTAATGCATTATAGCCAGAACTTGAACCCAAGTAATCTCCTTTCATTTTCACAGCTGAATTTAGTGCAAATAGTAAATTTGTACAAATGATGAAAAGCAATTAAGGCTATTATCTTAATAACATATACACACATGAATAGTTTCATCAAACACAAAGGAGCTAATTTACTGCATGAATGTCTTAGCTATTTAGCATGCTTTCAGTGTTAATAACTTAAGATGGAGTATTTTAAAGAGATGCTTTAGCCTTTACACAGTGTTTTTGACAGCACTAACAATGGCACAGTGCTACTATTTCCTCTGACCTTGTTTGCAGTGAGCTCTGTGTGAGTAGGTTAAGATACAGAAGCTTTTTGGAACTGCAAGCAACAACCACATAAACTGCAAGAAGTGGGGAAAGATGTACTATCCATGCAAAAAAAAAAAAAAAGATAAAAAGTCTGAAGACCTGCAAAGCTAAGTGAATGAGAATAAGATCTAAAATGGCTACCTCTTTACCTAGAATATGCTAAAAAAAGTGGAAGTGAGTGTCATTTTAGAAGCTTATGATCCTTTTTATTTTTTTTTCCAAATAGGTCCTGTCATAGCATGAATCTTTCTTTGCAAGAAAAGAGAAAATAAAACAAATAAGTTTCTTGCTGAGTGTTCATTGTGCATTGCAGTTACAGCTTATGCTAACAAGCCTCAAAGAGTGTAAGAAAACACTTCTTTAAAACAACTGATTGTATATTTTGGTGTAAGAAAAGAGATAGCAACCTCAAAGTTTTATTGGTAGTATTTTCAATCCTGAAAACAAACAAAAAATCAATTAAAGAGGACTTCTAAATTGCTAGGAATTAAAAATTATTAAATTACTAGGAATATGTAACCTTCTGGTCCTAAGAAAATACTGTCTCATCAAGACTATCTACAGTGAGGGTATATGCAAAAAAACTAGGAAATATTGTTTTCCTTCTTATTTTGGCCTGAATGGCAGGATAAAAATCTGAGAAAATAAGATTTTTTTTCTGTTCATAGGATATTTCTTTTTATTACACTCTGGTTCCTTCATACTGTCTGCTCAGTCTATCACGCGTAGGAGATAGCCATGATTCCCTCTGAATTATTTCTCACCACTTGTTTTCACAAGGGTACCCGATTTTCTGCACATGGAGTAGATCATCTTTAACATTTCTGCTGAGCAACTTGGGCAACAGCTGTTCCATAAATGCTACAGTCTTTATTTCTCTTCTTACAGAAATGCTTCTGATATATGTACTGCAGAAACATACATAGCCTTCTGATTTCAACATGCTTGCAATAAGCTGGGAGTCTCTGGTGCATAAGAAAAAATGTCTATCCCAAATTCTCCCTCTTCCTGCAAAAGTATTCAAAGGAAAGACTATATAATGGATAATTCAGAGACGAGAAATGTTTCTGAAGAGACATGGATGTCAGGATTTCCAACACTTTTTGTTACAGGGACATTTTGCTACAGGGATCTTTTCCAGACTCAATAATTTGAAAGCCATCTCCAAATCAGACCACAGATTCTATGGCACAATACCTCCAAAGGGTACTGATTGACTTGACTTGTCTTGCAAAATAAAAAATTACCTTTGATAAATTGAAAGAGAGATGAAAAGGTAAAATGAAAGGAAGGACTTTCGCTATTATCTTCTCTTATTGATATTGCCATCTAGGTGAATTCTAAAAGTTGTGGGATTTTTTGTCATATATTCAAAGTTTACAATCTCAAGAGTTAGCAACAATTTGTCAGTGTATTTTGAAGAGCAATGTTGTAAAAGTCCATGTAAAAGAAGTTAGAAACCAAATTGTCCCTCAGTGCAGAGCAAAGCTACTGTAACTTCATATGGTCTTTTGGTGAGGGTTGGCCATATTTATACATTTGATTATTGTCTCTTTTTCCATTGCTGGAAAAATTACATCAAAGTTCCCTCTAAGCTCCAGGCAGAATCCAATAATACTATTAACTAGATGATAGTAGTGTAAGAAGTATGCAGAAAAATGAGGGCAAAATGTCTTCCCTCAAGAACAAAATTCTATAGGAAAGGTTTTAGACCTTCCTGAAGCTACAAGAAATTGAATTTGTACTCTCTCTGTATAATTATAGATAGGTAGAGATGAAGACTTAAATATCTGTCTAGATAAAAATAGTATTTTTTTCCTAGACAAATGAGAAAGTTCTTTTGTGCCACAGGAAACCAGATACTGAACAGAAACCACCATTTTATAAGATGGAGCAGAAATTAGCGGTATTTAGGAATTTAAAAATGACATTTCTGATCAGAAAAGTTAAGATGTGAAAACAATGCAACTCCCACTGTCTAAAAACATCTAGACCTACTGTTTTCAAGCTGTTTGTCACTACTACCTCTCTTTTAATGTCACACATATATTCCAAAACAAGCAAATGCAGGTACAAAGGGAGATATCACCTTAATGCCTTCTTATTTCATTGCAGGGAAGGGCAAGAAAAGCAAAATGAATGTTGTTAATTGTTTTTCCTTTTTCTAATTGTAAAAGCAAATTTAACAGAGCTGGTAATTTATGTTTGCTATTTTAGCCAAAGCCCATTCAGCATGGAAGGGAAATTTGTGCTGCTAGAAACACGGCAAAGTGCTTTTACCTGGGAAAAGTGGTTTCTACTGTACTTCTCAAAGAGTTCAGCTCATGTAAATGTTGATTTGGGGTAGGATATTGATACTCAAAGCCACATGTGTTTGTATGTGCTCCCGTTCCTTTCAGCTCCTGCTTATTTCTGTTGGTGTTGGGGACCTAGTATAGCTAAGGACTAGAGTTCAGCCTCATCAACAAAAGGGTTAACAAGTTTTAATGACAGTCTGTATTACTGATCATTACCAATAATATCATGAAAGCATGAGGGAACAGGACTTGAGGTCATTTTTCAGGGCTGAAATCACTGAGGCACTGTAATGTGCTGCTGTGAAGTACCATTTTCACAGATACGCTTCAGAGTAGAACTACACTTTAATTCCCACAAACAGAACTCAGAGCTAATTAAATTGCCCTTTTTTTCTTTTTCTCTACTGTTCTTCTGTGCTATTGAATAAAAAAAAAAAAAAGGAGGAAAAATGAGAATTTACTGGAGTTACTGAAAGCTCTGTTATCGTCAAGATTCATAGCCTCCTGAGAGACTCCAAAGTACTTTGACACCAATAAAGGAAAGTACAGGTGAAATGCAGCCGTTTTGGGGAAAATTATCATACATAATTCAAGAAAGTTTTATAACAGAGTGAAAGAAATCTGTTCTACTGTGACATCAGCAGGATCAAGAAGTTTTGAACTCAACCATTTCCCTTCTAAGAAGCTTTCAATAATGAAACTAGTGTTGTCTTAAGCAAGGAAATCGTGAGAGAGTAGACAAAAGAAAGCTGGAGCTGTGATGCTGAAACTGGAATTCATGTGAGAGCTAGTATCTATGGATTTTTGTTACTATCTGTGTGTTGTTAGATGCTATTATTAATAGGAGTATTTAACACTTACTTTTATACTGCTGTCAAAATACTATCTCAGAAGTTATCGTAGTATTCTGTAGAAAACCTAAAGAAATTGGATGAATATCTGTTATGAAAAATATTTGAAGTCTGAGTTTTTGTATCATGACTTGATGAAAAGCTGAGGTGTTTTACTGAACTGTGACTCAAAAAGCAGAATGTCTGAAACTATTCACTGGTTCTTGAAGTATTATTGAGATTATCCTAATTATCTGTTCTCTGGTAGTTTTACTTCTTAACTTAGTATATGGATTTTACAGCACTGTGCATGTCATGCCATCCTGTAGATGTCTTTTTATACTTCCTCATAAACTCTGAGATCAACTTCAGGAGATCCAGGTTCTTCTCTGGCTACCTATGTATTTTGATATTTATATATAGTTATATACCATTAACAGTATATTCTAGGTACAAAATAGAGTATAAAAAGGTACTAATAAAGCCTCCAAATGATAACTTTTCAATTACTCATATTTTACTGATTGAAAAAAACCATCTTGTCCAACCCTGCGATTGTATTGCAGGCAAAGTGCTATGGTGCATTTAAGTCACTATAAAAGCTTAGTGACAAAAGGCACTATCAGTTTGCTGAAGAATAACCATGAATATTGACCATAGATTGATGGCTATTCTACAGCAAATCTGCAGTAAAATCCATAGTATGTCTTTTTTTCAAGTTTGTATAGATGTGTTGCTGACACATGAATTATCCTATAATAAAGGTAAGAGCAGATTACTCACTATCTCTTTCCACTGAAAAGTGTAGATTCATGCTCAAAAGTCATATCATTGTGTGCTATAAGTCATATGGGGAAATAGAAGTATATTTTAGTATTCAATTTAACTGCAATTTTATACCCAAAAAAAGATCCTGTCAGATGGATGCCTGAGAAACAGACCCTGGTTAGTGACTGCATATTTTGTTTTTACGTGAATATCTCTACTTTTACTGTAGACATTCATTCCCCAACAGTGGTCTGAAAGAATTCTATATCAGTACAAAATTTAAAATTTATCAATGTCTTTCATTTCATTCAAGTAAGAATCTGAATCTCAGCTTCCAGCTGAGTATAAAGACAGTGACTTACCCTAGTTTCTACAGAAGTAAGAAATTAAAATATTGTAAGACCAGATTTTCATACTTGCTTTAAATTCAAAAAGCCAACATAAATACATTTGACAGACTCCTAAAACTTCTTTTCCACCAGTAGTACTTTTAGAAGTATCATTCCCTTGATGAAATATGCTTGGCTGGTCTATGGCTTTGAGAGGAAAGCAGGATTTTTTCAGTACTCTATGTGTGCATGAGTTAACAGCTTTGATTCAGATTAGGATGTCAAACAGGGATCCACACCATCTGCTTAGTGATATTGCTTTGGAAGCTAAGGCTTGGTTAGGCTCAGACAATGACAATATTTCTCTGAAAATCATAAATCCTGGGATAGACAAATTGTGATACTCTGTCCTTGGAAGACATTAAAAATAATAATTAAATCATATATATTTTAGTTGCTCTACTTACTACCAAAACACCTTCATTTAGGATCCTTGGGTCAGAAATACATGGATAATCAGTGAAAACAAACCTAGGGCTTGTTTTCACAGGACTAAGACAACAGGATGAGGCTGTGGCAGTAACTGTTTGTAGCACATGGATTGGCCAAAGTGATAGTGGCAGTCACTGTGAACAGTTTTCCTGAGAACTGATACTGATCTGTGTGTAACTTGGCAATAGCAGTAGAGAAATTCATAGTTGAAAGGATTACGGGGAAACACAAAACCTGAATCTTTCATTGTGAACACATGCATGTGTTGCAGGTTTCTTTGCAGTGTCTTACATAGTAGTGTTCATCTACTCTCATGTAATAGAGATGTTCTCTTGTGTTCTAGGGAAGATCAGGATCCACCTGAAGATCATTATGTAGATCAGGTTTGATATGCAAGTCTCAGTGATGCTAAGGCTTGAGAATATCCATCCCCTGCAGGAATAAATTCCTACAGGTATGTTTGAGAATGAATCACATCCTAGTGTCTGAGACTCATTCCTGAATATTTTAAACTGCTCTTATCTGTAACACACTACATAATTTGTCTTCATTGCTACAACTCAATCTACTGATGAATATCTTTTATTCCCAGCTACTATGGTCATCTAACCTGCTGTCTTATCTGCTGTTTGAGAACAACTGTGATGCCACAGATATTCAGAGAAGAACTGATATCATATGTGTTGCTTGAAATACCATCATTTTGCCCTTCTATCTCAATGGAAAGTTGACTAGTTTTATTTGAGCACCTGGTTTATTGATTTGGTGTATTTTGGTTTCTGAGTTAATATTGCTTTTTCTAATTACATTTCAGGGTTCTTTCAACAGAAATTGTGGGGGCGTAACTGAGTTACTTTCTCTTAGCTAAAGGACTGGAAATACTAAGGTAATCCAAGACAAAGGATGTTGAGGATCTTTGGGCTGTAGTCTTAGGTTGAGGAGGAATGAAAGGAAGGAGTAGAAGAGTATTATAGAAAGAAGTGGGAGGATAGATGAACTGAGATAAAGAGATGCATTTTGGAAGATTTAAGAGACAGAGTGCAAAGCCCACGCGTTCCTGGTATGCTGCTGAGGAACAGGCACTATTTTCCAGAGAGCTGTGAGGAACTTCAAAATAGAAAGATTTGGGTAATAGGAGATCTAGGTTAGTAGATACAGGAAGAACGATCTAAGGAATTTATTCTTTCTTATAGCTACTAAGATTAGAAAATGCAAGACCTCTACTGGAATCAGTACTTTCTAGTTCAGAGTTTAACAATGTTCATGTTTGATAGAAGATCAAGGTGAGGACAACCTTACCTAAATCACTAGCAAACTAATACAGTAAATAGTTTCGGAAACCATTTCAAAACGTAGGAAGGATGAGAAAGTGATGGGGAGTAGTCAGCATGCATTTACAGACAAGTCACACCTGACCAACTTAACAACCTGACACGAAATTATCAGGTGGATGAAGAGAGAGTTGTGTATGTTGTTCATCTTGACTTTAGTAAGGCTTATAATTCTCTGTCCCATAAAACCTTCACAGATAAACTACAGAAATATGGACTAGATAAATGGACAGTGAGGTGGACTGAAAACTAGCTGAACTGCCAGAGTGAAAGGGTTATGGTCAATGGCATGAAGTTCATTTGAAGGCATGTTGTTGCTACTGTGCCCCAGGGTTTGATACTGGAGCCAATGCTGTTTAAGATCCTTGTTAAATACCTGGATGGTGGAGCAGAGTGCACACTTTGCAAGTTTGAAGTTGATGTTGACAGATGCACCCTCAGATGTTACAGAACTGGGAGGAATTGTTGGCACATCAAACAGTTTTGCTGCTGTACAGAGACACCTCAGCAGGCTGGAGAAATGTATTGACAGGAATCTCAAGAAGTCCAAAAAAGGGAAATGCAGTCTTCAGGGAGCAATAATCCCATGCATGACTACGTGCAAGGGGCCACCCAGCTGAAAAGCATCTCTGCAGGGAAGGACCTGAGAGTCCTAATGGACAAGTTGACTAGTAGCTAGCAATGTGCACTCATGGCAAAGAAATCCAGCCATCTTCTGGATTGCTTTAGGCAGACCATAGCCAACAGGTTGAGGGATGTGATCTTTCCCCTCTACTTAGCCCTGGTGCAACACATCTGGAGTTCTGCACCCAATTCTGTGTTCCCTAGTACAAGAGAAACATAGACACACTGAGCAAAGTCTACCACAGGGGGAAAAATGTTTAAGGGGCTAGAGCTGCCGTCATACAAGGAGAGACTGAAAGAGTTGGAAATACTCAAGCTGGAGAAGAAGGCTCAGATGGATCTTATTAATATGTGGAAGTATGTGATGGAATGGAGTGGAGAATCCAGAGCCGGATTATTCTGAGTAACTCTGCATGAGACACTGGGCACAAACACACAGGAACTTCTTTCTGAATTTAAGAAAATATCTTTTTACTGTGAGGGTGCTCAAACACTGGCATAGGTTTCCCAGAGAGATTGTACAATCTCTATTCTTAGAGATACTCAAAACCCAACTGACAAGGTCCTGAGAAACCTGCCCTCGATGACCCTGTTTTGAGCAGAGAGGTGGAATAGATGATCTCCAGAGATACCTTCCAATCTCAGTCATTCTCTGATTCAATGATGCTCATCATGGGAGTGGAGCTAGGAAATGCATTGGAGTCTCCTTTCTGACAGTGACAAATCTTTATTACAATTTTCATTTCTAAGTTCCCAGATCAAATTTATAAATTTGTAATGTCTTTAGCTGTCACTGAAAGACATAATTTTAAACTATATGGCAAGAGTTTAATGTTCCTATGACATATAATTGTCAAATGCTTTTTACTTAACTCCAAAACAGAATGTGTTAAGACAATGCACCATTAGGCAATAATAACTTGACTGTTGGGATAAGTAAAGATACTGAAAATGCTCAAGAAGTAAATTAGTGAAGCATTCAGTGACATTTTAGATCAAACAAATTATTTTTTGTTTGTTTATGATAGTTTTATTATCTTCTAGAGATAGTTTTTCTACAACAGTCTGATCATAATCTTATTGTCTTCTTTGGTTCTAAAATCCGTCTTGAGGAAGAAAATGATCCTTTACAGGAGATGGATATTTTCAAATATTATTTTGTTCATCCTGGAAGAGTATTTCCTTATTCTACTTGCCTATAGATTTTCGTATTGGATATTTAGTAGCTATTTAATGTACAAACTTAAGGTTTTCTTTTGGATATGTAGTTAATAATGCAACTTGTGCTAAATATCTATTGCATGGCTATTGTCAATATGACACTGTGCTTTTCAGCATTCCAGGGAGAAAGGCTGTCCTAATTAATGGCTGCTGTAGAGGACTCCCTTCTTTCTGAAGACAATAACCCCTTCAGCCCACATGCTTAGTGGGTCACAAATATATACCAAGATGAAATCAGAGACAGAGAGTTGGAGTCTTTTCTCACTCTTTTTTTATTGTAGGTAGAAAAATATCAAGATGCAAGATAACTGTGTCAGAGTTGCCCTGGCAGTCAGGAAACTTAGTCATTAGGGTGTTGATTCTGTTTCTACCTTGGCCACCTGGGTGCTGCCTGGCTCTGGGGCTGCTTCTGTTTCTTTGTAACTAAAACTGTGATTCTGGCACTGAAGTGAACACGACAGCCAGTACAACAGAAGTGTTAATAAACTTTGTTTTGCCTGAAAAAGAGATGACTGTTTGAAATACTTTCCTTTTTCTAAAGGATGTTCCAGAACAGAGGGGGTGTATGCATTTGATTGAAAGAATGTTCTGGTTTTGTTATTGAAAACACAGAAATTCAAATTTTAAAATATTTCATTGGTTTAGGGGGTTTTTGTTTGGTTGGTTGTTTATTTCTCTATTTCTTTCTGTCATTTAATGCAGCAGAGTGAAAAAAACAGCTCTTGGTTTGTATTTCTTCTTCCCACTAGTTACTTTACCCAACATTTCCAATTAGTTTCCCTCTCAATTGCCACAAAAGTTTAAAATGTTTGTTCCTATTGTATGGGTGAAGCCAATAGGCTGTGAGGTGGTGAATAATTAGGAGATGGATGACTAGCATTATGGAGACAGTTGACAAAGACTTCTCAGGATATACAGAGGTTAGTTTACCACATTGGAGGAAGGATGTAACTTTGGGCCTAAAATACTGTAAAAAGGGGCTAGGCATTCTAGTGAAAAAAAAAAGAAGAAAAAAGATATTGAGATCTTAATGAAGCATGAGATGTCAAAGGCTTCCTTTAAAACAAGTAAACAAAAAAACAAACAAAGCTTTTTCCAGTAACTTTGAGATTTGATAATGCTCGTGACAGAAAAGATACAAACACAGCATTGTTCTTAATGACTCTGATTTGTGCCACCAGCTGTGTGTTCACTATCCTCCCTCCCTGTGTGCCCCTCAACTCCACAGTCACTCTGCTTTGCAGTACCTGGTTGTTTAGTTGTCTCTCATGCTTCCCAGTCCACTGTCCTAACTCAGCTGGCAAAATCTTGTTGATCCATCCATCTTGCCTGTCTCTTTCTTATGCTCAGTCTATCTAGCAGGAATTGAAACCAAGAGTCATCCTTTTGGGCTGATTTGCCATTGAAGAGTAGGTTTTGAGTTGTGTTTACCACATTTTTATCCCTTTGCTGAACAGATCCCATCACATTGTAAGCTGCACCTTCTTTCAAAGGCTGCTACCACCATTGCCACCACTGTTTGCTTTGCCTCCTTCTCATGTGGATTTCTGGAAAGGAACATACTTGCTATGTACGCCAGAAAGAGGGATTTAAGGTGGATCATTTCATAGACCTGGTTAAGAGCACAACCACATGAACTGTCAGATTGATGTGGCACCTGCTGAGACAACCTCTGCAAGTGGAGGACATTTCAGAGGAGATAAATTCTTAAGCTGAGTCTACTGTTGCCAAATAATATTATGCTGCCACAGGCAGCACAGTTGTTTAGAAGTACCCTGGAAAGCAAGAGAAGGAATAAAGAGGGGAAAGAAAGATCCCAAACATAACTGTTGGAGAAATCTGAAATGGAGCATGGTACAAAGAAATTAAAAAAAACAAAGAAACAAAACAAAACAAAAAGAATGCCTCAGAAAGAATAGCTGATTTTAGTACTACACATTTTATTATTACTATTCAATGAAACTGGGAGGGAGTGTGTTGAGATACCATACCACTTCATAGGTCAGGTAACTTCTGTCTTTCTGTTTCTGACTTTCTTAAGCCAGCTTGGGTGTTTTTCTGGTGATCTAGCTCATTCCTCACAAAGCTCATGTAATTTTGTCCTAGTAATACCTGTATCATGGGCTGAATATGAGAAGCCTTTGATTTGAAAATCTAAAAGGAATAGGCTGGTATTAATTAGAAGCATAAATGATTTTATTATTTCTGCCCCATGTTTTAATGTCTTAAAATTACTATTACCATAGCCTGTGTTTAAAATATTATCACTTGAAATCATGAATTTCTTTTTTTCCTCAGACTTTTCTTACATTTCTTTTTTTTGAACTGTCACTAAAATATTTTTTGGAAAAGCAATGAGAAGGAACAAATAGAGCTGAGACAACTGGAAATGCAAACACACAAAAGCAACTTCACTGAACACTCTGTCCTGTTTGTTGAAGAGGAGGCTGTCGTTGCGTTAACATTAATAAAACTTCTCCAATGGCATTTGCCTAAGCTAAGTGAAATGATTATTGTAATAGTTATTTTACTTACTAAATCCACTCCTAAAAATTACTTTTGGCAGAATTCAGGATAAATTGAGTGCCTCGTGAACATCTTTTTTTTTGGAGAAGAGGTAATGCCTGTAATTGATCTTTTTCTGATTTTCTATTTATTCAGTTTTCTTTTGCTGAATCAATGTTTTCCATCTTTCTTTATCTGTGAAATTCTAAAAAATGCAATAGCAGGCTCAATAGGGAAAATTTACTGGTAGGGATAAACCACTTTTACAGTTACTCTCTGCAGCTCCCTTAAAAATCTCTATGGATTCTCAGATTGATCCATGGATCACGATTTGAAAGTCACAATGGCAAAGAGAATATAGACTCCTTGGAACATAAGTATTTTAAATACTATGCTTTCTTCAGAAGACAGATTCTGATTCTTCTTATTATCTGCATAGTCTTGTAGAATATTAACTTTAGAAGCCATGATTTTAGTTCAAATCCTATAAGCATTTAATCTTCTTTTCAACATCTGAGCTCGGATGCATAGTCACTTATAATAAATTACCCACAAATTACTCTCTAGAGCTCTAATACTCAAACCATGAACTCATAAATTTCAACCTTTATGAGTATTTACCTGACAAAACTTATCTAAATAAAGGAGGTTTAGAAGTATTAAATGAAAATTCAGCTTTAGAAAGAAATATGCAATAGTCCAGACTTCATTTCAGTGACTTCTTGTGAAACATAAGACTGTTTTGGGATGGATTGCAACCAATGTTTTAGGAAAAATGTATATCATAGGTCACCAACTCGGAACTTTCATTTCTTGGTAAGGCTGGATGGGGAGCACAGCTTTTGGAAGATGTCACTTTGTGAACTTTTCTTTTTTTATAATTTGTTTTTGTTCTCTATCAGATCTGCTTCATCTGCTGTGAGGATCAAGGTAAACTAGGAGATGCAATCAACACTGAATTCCTCACTTGTGCCTCCAGCCTTTCAGATAAATGTTTGGGACTTGTATGTAATCTTTTATACATACCGGTATCTGACAAAAAAGGGGACTTTTGCTCTTCTGTTTCACACCCTGTACTCATTTCATCCAAAGAATGAGTAGATTTAAAACACTAGTAATTTGGAATAGCTGAGTGGTCGCAGTGAGATAGGTTGAGATAGGTTTGTGATAGCAATCTCTGTGACCTGACAGTCTCATATGTTTGTACAAGCGGCCACGAGCCCCATCCATGGGCAGTCTGTAAGCCAGAGGCAAAACAGCAACAACTCTGTTCAGTTCAGCAAAATGTCTAGAAGCAGTCTGAATCTTGCCCATGATGATCTGAGTTTTGTACTAGCTTTTTCTTCTCATCCTATCTCCAAGGTGGCTCTGACTTTTGAAATGCAACCTAGTTAAAAAAAAGCCAAACTGATCTCCCAGACAAAAGAGCTGCTTTTAGGGCAATTAGTCAGAGTAGCCACAGCAATTTTGAGGAGGAATAGGCTTGCACAGTGTAGAATTGTACATTGCCCTTGAAAAAGTGATTTCAAAGAACAAGTAGGACAGTGAAAGAGGGATCCTCCTTAGGGATGGGTTGAAGTCAGGCTCATGTCCAGACAGGAGCGGAGAGCCCCATCCCTTGCACAAGCTGGAGTTAGTACTGGCAATTGCTGCAGCGGAGGGGCCAGCGTGACCACATCAGTGGGGCCTTTCAGGCCCCTGTCTGAAAGGGGAAGTCTGTAGCTTTGTCTTATGCAGGACTGAGGCACATTTAAGAAAAGGTCCTGACTGCTCATTGACATGTCCTTTCTTTCAATTATTTTCTGCCATAAAATATATCTGCTACTCTTCCTGCATCTCCCAATGAATATTGATTGTGTGGGTCAGAAAAAAACCTTTTCTAGCAGGTGTTTTTAGTATACCAATATAACTGTTTATCCCCTGTGTGTTTTATTAGTATGACTACTTTTTATGTAGGGAAAAATCCCACAGTTCTTATCAAAATAGTTATGATGATAAAGGCCTTGAAGCACTTGCTGTATGCCAGAAGAGACCGTAGGATGGTCCTGACCCATCAAACTATTTGTCCCAAAACTTCCATCAGCCCCATGTCTCCCTGTCAGTGAATGGCTATATTTGCAACACAGCTGGATTCACAGAACCCATGTCTGGATTATTCAAAGACCTTCTGCATAATGAAGATCTTTTTGTTCTCTTATTTAATTTTTTAAGACTATGAAAGCCTGACCTTACTTTGCTGTATCAGCCTTTGGGGATGGCAATATCCTGCTGCTGCCATACACTCCTGTGCCCTGAGAAAGGCTGGGTCTACAATGGTAAATACCTGAGCTAAATGACTGGAGTAGGAATGAAGATGCTCAGGTTTTGTCAACCTGAAATAACGTTTTATCCACTACAAATAAGTTATTACAGAATAAAGAACACTATATTCCTCCTTTAAAAGTTACCTATAAAAGAGAAGTGGTGAAGGAAGAGGGGAACAGAAACTTCTTTTAGGAAGGTGAGAGAATGGGTGTAATTCTTTTTTGTGTGTGGTTTCTTTCATTGTAAAGTTTTTGACACACTGTCATACTGTAAACACCAAAGCAAATGGTATCAGAAGTCACCATAGCAACAAAACCTTGGTCAGTGAAAGACTTTCCAAGAAATGTTGATTACGTCCTTCAGGTAGCAGAGCATAAGATCTCATTATATTCAACCTTTGAATACTTTAATTTGCACTTTGCTTTAAGGGGAAAGGCAAAGTTAGGAAGGAAAACAACAAATACAATTGCTTTTGCTGTCCTCTGGGGTAGAGGGTAGAGTATAACAATACAAAAAACAATAATCCTGTCACTATCTGTCTGCCCAGAAAGAGAGAACAGGGTAGACATTCCCTGATCCTTTTTTTAAGATTATAAAAGATTAATTACTCTGTGGTGATGGTGGTATCGTTGTCTTCCTTCTAGCCCTCCAATCCCAAATTAAGCCCTTTTGAAAGCAGTAAAATACTGAAAACCAGTTTTACCAATAGGTGTTTAAGCTTTCCCCATGGGATAGGTGCTAAAGGACAAGGGAGTCCTTTTCTAAGAAGCTTCTGCTGGAAGGGTATATCCCCTTGCCACTGACTGCATGGTAGGAAATTCTGGCTGAAGCATGAAACACCTTGAGTCTTTGAGGAACTCACTGGACAGCTGAAGTGTTCTACTTTTTCAGTACAACAATGCCTCAGGTTGGCTTTGCTGCAGAGGTCAAGTCATACAATCATAGAATAGTAGAAGTTGGAAGGGATCTTTAGAGATCATCTAGTCCAAACCCCCTACTAAAGCAGGTCCACTTATATCTGGTTGCACAGGAAGGCATGTAGATGGGTTTTTAAAACCTCCAGAAAAAGAGACTCCACACCCTCCCTGGGCAGCCTGTGCCAGGGCTCCCTCACCTGAACAGGAAGGAAGTTTTTCCTTATGTTTAAATGGAACTTTTTGTGCCCCAGCTTTTGTCTATTACCTCTAGTCCTGTCATTTGAGATAATAAAAAAAAAACCATTGTCCCATTATCTTGACAGACATCTTTTAAATGCTTGTAAGTATTAATGAGATCACCTTTTAGTCTCTTTTTCTTCAGTCTAAACAGCCCCAGATCTTGCAGCCTTTCCTCATTAGAAACATGCTCCAGTCCCCTGATCATCTTGATGGCCCTGTGCTGGAGTCTCTCCAGAGGTTCTCTGTCCCTTTTGAGCTGGGGAGCCCAGAACTGGACACAGGACTCCAGATGAGGCCTCACCAGGGCAGAGTAGAGAGGGAGCAGAACCTCCTTTGACTTGCTGGTCACACTCTTCTTGATGCATCCTAGAATACCATTGACCTTCTTGGCCATGAAGGCACATTGTTGACTCGTGTTTAATTTGCTGCCCATCAGAACCCCCAAGTCTCTCAAAAACATCCTCCAAAACAGCCAGACTTGGATGTGGATGACTATGTATGCCCTGAAGAGTGAGGAAGTATATTCGGTGTGTTTAAAACCCAGACCAGCAAGAATCTTGGTCACAAGCAGTTTGTAAATCAACCTTAGCATTTGAGATATCTTTATACATTGCCCTATGGCGAAATGATTGGCTGTTTGAATGGATTCCCAGAGAAGATGGGAATGAAGAAATAATGGTCATATGTAGCGCTCATCAAGAGCAGTGATATTAAATTTCCTATTGGAAATATTCTGTGTAAACAATTGAGTTTTTGAGAGGAATATGAATTCATATTTTAAAACTTTTCTTTTAGCCAGCTTGAGAAAAAAAGATTTACGGTCCAGCTGTCAGCCATCAACTAGCACGCCAAAAGAAATACTCTTAAGAAACACTTAAGACCCCCAAAACTAACAAAGCTGACATTCCGTAACATTTTTACTTAAAACAATTGGTTTTAATATTTGATGTAACATTACAGTACTTTGTAGATTTCTTCTCTTTTCTTCAACTCTATTAATTACATCCAGAAACAAGTACAAATTCAAAGCAAAGAAAGGTTTAATCTTTTAGAAAACTAGACAAATGCTTAGAAAGAGCATTGGTTTAATCGATTTTTCTTTTACTAAATACATTTTGAAATTCTCCTCTTTTGTATTATTACTTGTCCCATTGCTTTTTATATTATTCAGTCTCTGAATAGTGCTTTCATCTTCCTATAATTCAAAATCATGATTTTCCCAGTGGGACTACAACAACAAAGACTGGAAGCACAATGCTTGTTCTGATAAGAGGTTACAAAACTGGTAACTTCTACCTCCAAAGAATAATTCCCATTTTTTCTTCAGATTTATCATTTGACTTTTGCATTGGCTTTGTTTAATACTGTTTGTCTCTCAAGATCAATACAGATAATACTGAGTGCAGTTTCTTAATTATATGGCATACTTTATGTGTATAATGTAATTTGAGTTATATGTCTATAAAAAACGATTGGTGTTGTAGAGTTGTTTTCATACATGGAAGCTCACTGAGCTCAAATAAGCCAGCTAAGGACTTGCATAGACACACAGGACATTAGTTCTGTATGGCATATGTGACATATAGAAGACTCCACAAAGTGGAGTGTCTGTGAGACCAGTTGTTATGAAGTTCTCCTCTTTGCTGGTAAACACAATGCGATTTTAACAGAAATCATAGAAGTCCTATGAAGTCAGTAGTTTGATGCCATTTTCACTGAGATACTTTTTATACCATTTGCAGAAAAGTTAACAGAAATAGCACTATTTGTATAGGAAGTCCAGAGAGCTGTGTAAGCCTTTCGATTTCATTAACAAATAGAAAAGCTGTGTTGTGCTATGGCTTGTAAAAACATGGTCAGGAAGAAATCAAATGTGGTGTTGTAGTTAGGACTCTGCAAAAAAGTTGGATGTTAATAATAATAGTAATCTTCAGCATATTTATTGACCTGTCTGTATATAAAGCTGAACACATATTTTGACCTATTTTTACCCATTTTAATGAATCAAGCATATATGGGCCACTGGCAGAAGAAAACCAAAATCTTTACGTGACCACTAAGTCCATAGCACGGGGACATCTGAGTTGTTACTTTGACAAAACTAGTTGTTACTAGTTTGATGTCTTTCCTTATCTGCCCATCAGCTGTTTTGCCTGGTGTTTGCATAGCAGACCACAGCTGTCTCTACATCAGATATATTAAAGAATAGATATATATCACAAATCTTTTGAAAAATTGTTGTCTTGACATTGTTGAGATGTCAAAGAAACTTAGCACAGCTGCTGTGGAGGCTGAAAATAAGCAGGAGTGAGAATCTGCTGGTTGGAAAACTCCAAAGGAAAGAAAACAGCCTGGGAGATGACAAGATAGGTCTGTGCTTATTTGTCATCTGTCAGGGCCATAATCTTGGTTTATGTATAGAATCTGTTAATTAGAGCTGTAATGAGCTGTTCAGTTCACTTTGTTCATTCACTAGCTTGCAGACTTAGGGACAAAAGCCAGTGCCTGAAGACCCAAGGGACTAATTAAGTACACAATGTTTCAAGTAATTTACATCCTAGTCAGATGTTTTTAGTGACAATAAGTATATTATGCTGTCATTGCCCTGCCCTAGAGCATTCTCAGGCCAGGCTTTTTAAACACTCTTATTCTGTAATCTGTTTTATCTGTTAACCCATACAAATGTCAGAGAATCTTTAATAAATTTATAAATTAAATCTTTAAGCAGAAGAATTCATTGTCATGATGACATGACCCAAGCAGTGACCCTTAAAACTGATTGTGTATAAATTTAAACTAAATAGACTTATTAGCAGAAGAGATTTTTGCAGAGAGGTGATGCCAGACTTCAGTATTGCTTATTGGATTATGTTTTCTGTCTAGATTAAAAGACCAATTAGACATCTTGCAGCATATTGATCTTGCACCTTTGTGAGTGGTGTAATTCAACTAGAATAATGTCGCCAGTGAAGACTAATCAGAAAAAAATGACAAAACTCCTGTACTTTTGTCAGACAGCAGCTGGGAAGATATCTTTTGTTTTTCTTATCCTTTGACTGCCTTTTGCTTTAAGACAACTCTGGTGAAATTACTACAGTTAGATGAAAATGAGAAGGAATAATATCATCTCAGTTTCTGCCACTGCAGCAATGTCTACTTGCACTCCCATGCAGTACAACTGAAAGTATGCTTTGGTAAAATGTCAGCCTAAAGTCCAGTGACAGTAAAAAACATGCATTTGGTTTTTAAACAAGCAGTAAGTTATCAAAGGAATTTCTAATCTGGAAGAACAGATCAGATCAATCTTTAAATACCTGAAAGTAAAAAATGGTAAAATAATTCAGAGTCAATAACAAGATTTCATTTCTAGGGATTTAGTTCCTTTAAGCTTCATAAGATGATATTAAGAAGGCATTGTTTCATGACTTGGCAGTTGAGGTCAATTTATCAGTGTGTTTACCTAATCCTCTGTTTTGACTATTCAGACTGGTATGCCGAGATCTCTACAGCTTTCCTTCCTCTTTTAGTAGGCAGTAGACTTTTCCAATTTCAGAAGGCCTTCTTTGAAGCATTATGGGTAATTTTTATGATTTTGTAGCCTTGGAAAGGATCGATGGTACTATTTGCTAACTTGTATCCCCAGATTGAGACTAGCCCTGCTTGCTCATGGTACTTTCACTGGCTATATTAATTGGAGGATTCAGGATGTATTACTTTTCTTTTGTCCAGGTATTATCAAAATTTGCAACCAGTCCTTACTGGTTGTAGCTAAAAAGTAGCAGGCTTGTGTCTGAGAGAGCAAGAGTTCAATTTTAGACACTGATCTTCACCCACTCACATACAGACAACCATCAGCTGCCTGTCAGCATTCACATTTTATTTTCAAGTTATTATTATCATGGTTTGCCTACCACAAAGGCCAAGTCCAGAAACAGCATGGTACTACAGCATGCAGAACTATACTATATGTGACTTGTATCACCACAAATCAGCCTTGCAGAGACTTATAATGTGACCAGGGCTGCTCTAAAGTGTACTCATTATGATTATCAAGTATTATCTAGGTGGACCTGCTGATCTAGGTGAACCTGCTTCTACAGGTGAGTTGGACTAGATGATCTCTAAAGGTCCCTTCCAATCCCTACCATTCTATGATTCTATGATTATCATTATTAAGAATTATCAAGTATTTGCCTATTTAATTTCTGTGGAGAACCAGTTCCCTAGGTATTTTTACTAACATTTGATCTCCTCACAGTCTGAACCTGAATATAGTAACTTTTCCTAACTTTCCTTTAGAATCAGTGAGCAATTGACTTTATTTTGACAGAGTATAAATGCATTGGCTGAAGCAGTAGTTCCTTCTATCCTCTTTTCCCCTATTGTCTGTTGTAAAAGAGTCCAACTCTATGCCATACAACAAATACTACACAATCATAAGTTTTATTCCTCAGGCAGACTTTCTCAAGAAACAGCATTTCTGTGAAACAGCAGACCAACTAATATCCTCATTATTTTCCTTTATATATTCTTCTTTATATCAATCAATAACTTTCAAAAGGGAAGAACTACTAAAGAAATGGAATGGTAGGGGTTTGGAAGGGATATCCCAAAAGGGTTTCTTTTTTTTTCTGTTTAAAATGTTAGTGCAGACATATTAACGCAAGCTACTGAATATAAAATATATGCATGCACGTGCATTTCTGAGATATACAGCTAATTTGACTCATTGGAAATACTTTTGCAGTTACGATAACAGAATTGAAATTTCTCTTGAGGCATGAGGTTTGCAGCTTCCTTGTAGTTCATGAGGATAACGTGTGACAGGTGACCTTTTTTGTATGCAAATTTGTTACTTTAAAGATATTTTATCTTTTACTTAGACTTACAGTATTGGGGACTTAATGACCAATAAAGGGCAAGCTCTTAAGTACATGTTAATGGTTTTTCTGTCACACTCTATAAAGTAAACTACTTCTTATTAGAATATATTGTATCATTAGCATATTTTCCAATTTTAATTTATTATGGCCAGAATAAATTGCACTCATGTCCTAGTTTTTCTATTCCTCATTGTGGGAACTAATAACTTAAAGGAAAGACTTCTCAAAGCTGACACAGATGTAAATGGTCAAGGCAATAGGTAGAGGGTAAAAGAACTGTGCTTAGGGAGTCCCTCCAACAGTTAGTAAATCTGCATGATTGAAATGCATGATGTAAATAGATGCTTTGTGAAACTGAGAACAAATTTTCCACTGACTTTAGGGTCAGAATTTCAAGATATCAAAAAGAATTAAGAGTTAATCCTGTACAGTTACAGGATTATGTGTAATTGTAATCAGCTAGCTAAAAAATATTAGAAATTCTCTTGTCTGGTCAAGAACCAAAACTATCACTGAAACAAAGGCTGGAAGAGTGTGGCCAGCAGGTTAAGGGAGGTTCTTCTCCTTCTCTACTCTGCCCTGGTGAGGCCTCATCTGGAGCCCTGTATCCAGTTCTAGGCTCATCAGCTCAAGAGGGACAGAAAAGTTCTGGAGAGAGTCCAGCTCAGGACCACCAAGATGATCAGGGGACTGGAACATCTTTCATATGAGGAAAGATTGTGGGAACTGGGGCTGTTTAGTCTGGAGAAGAGGATACTGAGGGGGGATCTTATTAAGATTTACAAATATCTCAAGGGTGGGTGTCAGGAGGTTGGGACATCCCTTTTTTCTATTGTAGCTACCAACAGGACAAGGGGTAATGAGATGAAGCTGGTACACAAAAAGTTCCACTTAAATATAAGAAAAAACTATTTCAATGTTCAGGTGAGGGAGCCCTGGCACAGGCTGCCCAGACGGGTTGTGGAGTCTCCTTCCTTGGAGGTCTTCAAGACCTGCCTGGACATGTTCCTATGCAACCTGATCTAGGTGAACCTGCTTCTGCAGAGGGATTGGACTAGATGATCTCTAAAGGTCCCTTCAACCCCTACCATTCTATGATTCTATGATTCCTGTCTTCTCAAGTCCAGGCAAGATCTCTCTACTTAAAACAAATAAGCTTTTAAATTATTTTCGCTTTTTTTTTTAAGCCCACTAATCTTAATAGATGATTTTTCCTGAATTTCTGTCCTCTGATTTGACAGGTTGTATTTTTGCCAATAGCATAGTATTCTCTGAATCAATAATTCTGCTTTTCTCAAGGCACCAAAGATTTTTGAGGAGGCTTAAAATGCCTCAAAATGCCCCAAAGATGTCTTTACTGTACCTCAATATTACTGCCAGATAAGACAGTAGTATCAGTCAGATCTTTCTTAGACCACAAAGATAAAAAAACCTAATGACAGCAAGGCAAACAATCTGTGTTTAAGAAATGATTGAGTGCATCTTTTGGTTTATAGTGTGATGATTTATAGACATGTATTGAAATGAGTTGTTTTACTTTGAAATGATAACTTCTAATTTTCATGTCAAATAAATGCTCAGATGATGCTGAGGAACAATACTGATACAGGCTTCCTTTCCCCTTGATAGATTACTGCTGTGGTCTGACCATACTTCATCAGATTCGTCCTTGCTTTTGGCATGTTCATATCACTTGGCATTTTTATGAGCCATAATTTGTTTTTCTCTTAAAAATAGCTTGTCCATCACTCTTAATTTCTCCTACTATTTTGCTATACTTTGACTGAAAAATATGTTTATTTTGCCTGTGTCTGAGATGCAAATATATTTACAGTAGTCATATTTTTAAACCATCATTAAAATATTTATGAATCTGAGGAGGGTCTCAACCTTTTACTTTAACATACTTGTTCAGTAGTGCCAGTAGTTGTCCAGTAGCATTATGTTAGGTTCTTTAGAAGACGAAGTAACTGTAGGCACTTGATCAATCTGGAAGGAAACCTAGGAAGAACAGACCAGCCAGAATAACAAATACATCTAGTAATAGTTTTTAAATGAGACATGCCAATGAAGTGAGAAACCTTTGTCAAAGTAGAAGATTTAAAGAACACTTTATATGGAATGTGCTTGCTTCTCTCTATTGAGAGACTTTCAAATTTGTAGTGGCTTGGCTACAATTCAAAACTATTTCTCACAGCTAGAAATATTATCAATAACCTCCAGCATAACACAGTCCCTTTAAAGCTATGATTATAAGGTGTTTTTATTTTCATAAGGCATGTACTGTTTTAAAGCTCTCAGTACCATTCCATTTTGAATTAAATAGCTCAGTTTGTTTTAAGCAGTGATTCCTCACAGAGTAGTATCATAACTTAAATAGCTGCAAATTTCCTGTGGAATTCTTGTCTTCTGGCTGTGGCCTCTGCAATGTGATCAGATTTGGAAAGGATTACTTATGGAGAAAGTAGTAGCCTGAAGAACAGAGGACTGAAGAGGATATGATGAATAAGATATCTAAGCGATCTTTGTAAAGGAAAGAGAATAATAGTTGTCAGGGTTTTCAGTACAATAGACAAGAAATAGTTGGCTTCAATTGCAAACCAGATAACTTGGACTTGATACTAGAGCATTCTTGTATTGCATAAGTGTTCTCAGCTTCTGAAATGGGTATAATACCTGAATAATCAGGACAGCTGGAAACTTCTCCTTGATGTCCTTTTTCTTCAAAATCAGTAAACGCTTTCAAAGTATAACGTCTTATTTAGCCAGCAAAGGCATATAATAAAAAAGTCCCTGGATTTTCTTACTCAGAGTCTGAACTCACATTAACTTCCCCACAGCACTTATTGCAGCCTGTGTCATCCCAAGGGAAGCGGAGCCTTGAGGCTGTAACCTGCCAACAATGCACTGGCCATTGCACATGCATATAATATAGGGCAGTCATAAAGAAAACGTCAGGTTGGGCTTTAAAGCTGCCTCAGGAAAGAAAGTAACAAATTGATTCAAAAGGGAGCTCATCTTTCCACCTGGCAGTATGAAATACAAGGACTAGAGTCTTCATTAAGGGAACACTAGACACTCTGTGATCATTTCCCAGGTAATAATTGGTAATTTGTTCCACAGCCTCATAGAGTAACTGCGCTTAGAAGAGACCTCTGAGACCATCTAGTCCATTTGCCCTGTTCAAGCAGGACAGCTGGAGTAGGCTGTCTAGGACAGTACCTGATATTTTATGTAAAGTACATTTTAGAGTCTATGTTTCATTGGAGAAAATGCACCAGCTAGGTAGGGGGAGACACAACACATTCTCAGTTTTAATTGCAGTCACAAGAAGTAAAGGGTGTTTGCTATATTTAGGAGGGATATACTATGTAGCCCATTATTTTTTCTTGAGTGTATTTTCAATGGAATGTACAGGGCAGAGAATTCACTCTACTGCTGTGTGTTTCTAGAAAAACTACTACAAGATAAATGGAAATATTTTGAAAATTAAATTCTCAGTCATGGAGTTAACAGTTCTGAACTTTGAAGCAGACAAAGTTTGGGTTTTATTAATGTGCTAGCTTGCACAAATAGATGGTTTTCACAGCTTTTCAAATATCTTAGAACTGTTTTTTGAGCAGCAATATTTCCTACATTTTTTTTGCAGTTGAAACGAAGTTAGACCATGGGTCCTTGAAACTGTTACAGCAATTCTGTTCAAACTCTGTCAGGAAGAGATGAGCAATTTAGAGAGGAGTCTTCTGCTAACTGTAATATCATTTTTAGAGGGATAAAAATGCATTGGACGTATCATAGAGGAGAAAAAACTATGTGTATTAATCTAATATATCCAGAAATTGGAATGAAGCTGTCTAGCTGACACAGGTGGAAATGTCAGTATTACATCATAAATATTTAACTTGTAACTTGATTAATAAGCAGACATTCAACTTGTTACTTGGATCGATGCATCTGTAGAGAGAAATCTGCCATAAAGGGTTTTTTACTCTTTTTCAGATTTATAATAATTTCACTTCCCCCTTCAGAAGATCTTTCTTCTGATACTTCCTGGCACATTTAACTGCATATTACTCTTCTAAAGATATTACTCTTCTAAACACCACACATGAGCTGGAGCCACAACAAAAATGGAAACCTGGGGTGCTATTTTTATCAAGTCCACTGTCAGAACAGAACTGTATTTGTTCCTGATTAAATAATACGACTTTTCACACTGAACTAACATCAAAGACAAATTTCAGTCAGATACTTGTTCTTAGTCACTGTAACAGTGTTGAATGGACTACTGAGAAATGAAACCATTTAATCGTATTTTATATACTATCTTTCATCCACATTTCTGTTTTTTCTCTTTGTTTCTATTCACTTCAATAGAGTTTAGTGAAAACAGGACTGAGTATAGTCAGAACTATGTTTTTCAGAGAGTAGAGAATAAAGGAACATGAAAGAATAACAAAATTTCAGACAATATGTTAGTCTGGAGTCAGTAACAGAGAACAATGCAGATATTACTGAGGAGAGCTGTCAAGACAACAAGGGCGGTTTAATCAGGCTAATCAAAAGGCAGTCACAGATAAGTACAGAAAGGGTAGAAGACTGATACTTGATGTCTCATACAAATGCCTAGGGAGATGCATTTATACTGGCTCAAAAATTTTGAAATTAGGTGGAAATAACTTTTGTATAAATCAGGCTAGATTTTTATTTTTAAGCCTGATCAGGGCTGGATAGAGAAGAGCAACCCATTTGACTTGGAAAGCCTTTCCCAGGGGAGTTCCAAGGGAAGGTTTATGGGAATACCTAATACCAGATTAACATTACCAACCATCTACACTAGCAAAATGTTCTAGACATGAATAATATTTTCAAATTTCTGGATGTCTAGTGCCAAGGTGGTGCATAAGGCTTTCCCTTCATTGGGCAGGTTCTTAGCACTTCCTAAAATTCATACACTTTCATAGAATCACAAAATGGTAGGGATTGGAAGGGACCTGTAGAGATTATCCATTCCGATCCACTGCTAAAGCAGGTCCACCTAGATCAGGTCACACAGGAACGTGTCCAGGCAGGTTTTGAAGACCTCCAAGGAAGGAGACTCCACATCCTCTCTGGGTATGCCAGGGCTCCCTTGTCCTTAGAGGAAAGTAGTTTTTCTAAGTGGAACTTTTTGTGTTCCAACTTTTATTCGTTGTCCCTTGTCCAGTCACTTGAAACAACAGAAAAAAGTGCTGGCCCAGCCTTTTGACATATAAATTTGAATACTTGTCAGGGTTCACTGAATTTCATTTGTGTATCTAGTAGCAGAAACACCTCAAAACATTAGTCACTTCTGAAAAGTTTAACTTATGCCATCCACAAAAACATAAGCTAAGTGTATTACATTGCATGGGTGAAGATCTGGCCATATGTCTTCTGAGCTCCCCGAGTTTCTCTTTTAATGTCAGGCCTTCTTCCTACATAGGATACAACAGTCCTCCAGCCTACACTGGTCAACCAACTGGTCCAGGCAATTTTTTGTGAGCCTGTGACTAATGAGATATATCATGGCTAAAGATACACCTTAACCAAAGTACTGCTTATTGAGAGGGAGAAACAACTGTGTTAGAAAGGCGTGTTTTCAGGTAACAAGTCCTAAGTGAATTTTCTTGTCTTCCCTGATGAATTATCGCAGCAGAGATAAACTGATTTTATTCAGTCAAACCCATGTATATGTGCCATAGTTTCAGTGTTGCTAATCAAAACAACTGTGTTCCCCTTCTGCAGAGGCTGATCTTTTAGGCAAATCAGATTCCTTTAATTTTATCGTCTTCTTTAACCTTTTCCTATCCTACATTCCTTCATATCATCCAGAGTAAGGGAAGATAGTAAAACAGTCATCGTTAGCTATCCTTAGTCTTTCTCTTCAAACATATGCCCATTTACATAGAACACAATACACTGTACTGCAAAAAACCTTGTAAAAGGTATTGATAAATATTACAAAGCACTTCCAGATCTGTCAGTTCTCTCAGCTTTATGTTCAAGCTTCTATGCAAATATGGGAGTCAGAAAGCCTCACTGCTATTACCAAAAGAGAAACAAAAAACATGTGGCATCCTAATTTACCAGATGCTATATCTAAGAAGCCAACATCATCCTGATGGTGAGAGAATTTTGCAACAATAAAGATTTATAAATCTTATTAGATGAGCAATTTCAATTATTTTTAGCATATCAAAGCCAACAATTTAGTAAATAACAAGATGCTTTAATTTATGCCATGTTTACATGCATTATCTTACTGAAGTCCTCTGTTCCCATCTGGGGTGACACTAATTTCTACATGTATTTACTTTCTTTATCAGTATTCTCTCTGATTCACTGTACTTACCTCCCTCCCCTTGGCCTTTTGATCCTCTTCTTTAATTCCATTCCTGTTGTTATGGTCTTAGTAAACTTGGCCAATTATCAGAAAAGTTCACTTGACGTCATTTGGTCAACCCAGTACAATTTAATGAAATAGATTTAGAATGAATAATTTACTCAAGTTTTTATATGCCTCGGATTGAACCTAAGCAAAATAATATGCTTAAATTTCCTCTTTATAATCAACACCCATAGAATCATTGAATCATAGAATCAAAGATTCATTTCAGCTGGAAGAAACCTTTAATATAATCAAGTCCAGCCTTTGTCCCAGACCTGTCAACCACTAGACCATTTCCCTAAGCACAACATCCACCTGTCTCTTAAACATCTACAGGGATGGTGACTTCAGCACCTCCCTGGGCAGCCCGTTCCAATGCCTGACAACTCTTTCAGTAAATAAATTCCTCCTCACATCCAGCCTGAACCTTCTCTGTCTCAACTTGAGGCCATTTTCTCATGTTCTATTGTTTTTCACCAGGGAGAACAGACCCACTCCCTCCTCGCTACAGCTTCCTTTCAGGTAGCTGTGGAGAGCAATAAGGTCTCCCCTGACCCTTCTTTTCTCCAGGCTAAACAGCCCCAGATCCCTCAGCTGCTCTTCATATGAGATGTGCTCCAAATCCTTTACTACCCTGGTAGCCTGCCTCTGTATCCTCTCCAACACCTCAATGTCCTTCTTGTAGAGAGGGGCCCAAAACTGGACACAGTATTTTAGGTCATGGATTAGGCCAACAAGATGAGACTCTACTTGCATTCTGCCTAGCTCTCCATCCTAATCAGTTCCCAGATGATGACTATTGACATCTCAGTCATTTGAGCATTTATTTCTAGTTGGCCAACAGAAGACTGTTTAGCTTTTTCATATCTTGTTGTGAGTTCTGAGAGAACTGGCAGGGGTGCTCGCCAAGCCACTGTCCATCATTTATCAGTAGTCCTGGCTGACTGGGGAGGTTTCATCTGATTGGAAGTCAGCTAATGTAACACCCAAATTGTAGTGGGTCTGGGACGGTAGTGATTTTCCACAGCAGCTCCTGCAGTGCTGTGCTTACTGTTGATATCAATATTATGACTACCGCTTGCACAACATCGGGGCTGTCCCTCCAGCATTCCTTCCCCCACCTTCACCAATAGCTGTGAGTGGGCATGATCTTGGGAGGGACTATGGCCAGGACAGCTGACCCAGGCTGACCAAGGAGATATTCCATACCATATGACGTCAGCTCAGTAATATAAACTGGGGGAGAGGAGCAGGAAGGGGAGGCGAGATTCATTTCTGGCCTTCCCAAAGCAACCGCGTACTGAAGCCCTGCTTCTCGGGAGGTGGCCGGACATTGCTGCTGATGGGAAGTAGAGAGTAACAGCTTATCTGCTTCTGCTTTGCTTCCCGCGCGCGCGGCTTTGCTGCTTATTTATTTATTAAACTGCTTTTATCTCAACCCACGAGATTCCCATCTTATTTTCTCCCCTTCGCTGGCTTGCTTCTCGGGAGGTGGGGGGTAAAGCGGTGTGGTGGGCACCTGGCATCCAGCCAGGCTCAAACTACCACAGCCCTTTTGGCGCCCAACGTGGGGCGAGATAATAGCAGATTTACATTAACTCCATTGCAATTACAGTAAACCAATGAGAGCAAAGTTCCTGTGCTGGTCACGGAGCCTTGGTGCTATGCAGCTTATCTTACACTTTCTAATGTTTGGGAACACGATGCTCCTAACATTGACTCTCGGCTGTGCTTTAACCTTAATAGCTTTGCTAAGCTGGCTATATAATTTTGTGAAGAGGATGAAAGGGCCTGGGAACATGATGGCCCAAATAATAACAGCAAGTCTCATTCTGTTACTGATGAATTTAGTGTGCTGTGGGAGCTATCTTGTGGAGGCCATGGGGCAAAGCACCTCTTTCTCCTCAGCTCGGACTGATCTAGACAATTCTGTTACACAGACTTCCCAGGTCCTTAGTCACCCTTATACGAGAGTTTTAATATTACTAATTAACATGGTTGGTATATTATATATCTTGTGGAATCTGGAGTCATCTGGGTATCAGAGAGTACAAATTTGTGATGGAAACATGTTAAAATGCCCCCTGAAGCGGCCAGTCCCTGGGTGGCAGGGTATGTGGATGAATTTAGGCAAATTCCTAGGACGGTTATCACCTCCTGTAATCTGGGATTTTACATCTGAACAGATAAAAAACCCTGCTTTACTGACACGCTACCTGATAGAAGGGTGTCTTACCTACCCTAATGAGGCCCATCAGGTTCAGGCACTATACTGGGGCCTAGCCTCTGCCTACCGAGCTGCATTCCAGTCCTCTCAGAGAACTGTGATTGAAATGGAAACTCAAACGGTACCTGAGACCAACATAGTTGAGTCAGTCGCAGTCCAGCCCTCTCAGAGAACTGTGATTGAAATGGAAACTCAAACGGTACCTGAGACCAACATAGTTGAGTCAGTCGCAGTCCAGCCCTCTCAGAGAACTATGGCCGAGGTGGAAATTCAAACTATACCTGAGACTACCATGGTTGAGTCAGGGAACCAAACAACAACCACAGTGGTTGCCCCAGTAGTGAAAAAGAAGCAGTGGATAAGGAGGTCAAGTCCATATCATCGATTAGTAAGGGCAGACGAGGAGGAAGAGGAAAGGCTAGAAGAAGAAACTGGTCCTTCGGTAAGGAGATCAGGAGAAGTGAGAGAAATCGAAAAGGAAATGGAAACTACTCGGTCCCTCACCTCAACAGAACTTCGAGATATGCGAAAAGATTACAGTCGCCAGCCAGGTGAGCGGATTGGTGCCTGGCTGCTCCGATGCTGGGATAACGGGGCTGACAGTCAACAATTGGAAGGCAGAGAAGCCCAACAGCTGGGATCTCTTGCTAGGGACCGGGGAATTGATAAAGGCATTGGAAAGAAAACCTCAGTTTGTAGTCTCTGGAAATGACTCCTCTCAAGTGTACGGGCAAGATACCCATTCAAGGAAGACCTTGTAAATGCCCGAGGAAAGTGGACTAGAGCTGATGAAGGGATCCAATATCTAAGGGAATTAGCTGTGTTGGAAGTCATCTATGGTGATCTGGATAATGTCGAGGCCTCCACAGATCCAGACGATGTCCAGTGTACACGGGCCATGTTGAGAAAAGTGATCCAGAGTGCCCCAGCTACATATTCTAATATCCTGGCAATGGTGTATCATCCAGACATGGACATACCAACAGTGGAGAGGGTATCTTCTTGGTTACAGAACTATGAAGAGAGCCTCTGCACCTCCTCATCAGTGTGGGATGATGGCCTGATTGTTAGATCTGCCTCAAGAACTCAGTCATCCACTGTCCCGACCAGGGGAAAGGGAAGTCCCAGACGCAGGAGTACACCGTGAAATGAACTCTGGCTCTTTTTGCGTGGCCAAGGAGAGGATATGAGGAAGTGGGATGGTGAACCCACTTTTAAGCTAGAAGCGCGTGTACGTGAACTAAGGGGGAAGACAGCTGTTAGAAAAGGACCACCCAAGAGGGCTGTCAGCAGAGTGGCTGCCAAACCAAAAGAGGACAATCAACAATCTCCAAGACATAGAAGAACTGCAACTACTTCCTTCGAAGCCAATGAGGAGACTTCAGGTCTGCAATTGCAAGGATCAGATAGCGAATACTCTGATGAAGAACAGAAATAGAGGGTCCCTGCCTCCAGCCAGGAGGAGGAAAGGGATGACCGAATCTACTGGACTGTGTGGGTTCGATGGCCTGGCACATCAAACCCACAAAGGTATAAAGCCTTAGTAGACACAGGGGCACAGTGTACATTGATGCCATCAAGGTATAGAGGCACAGATTCTGTCTGGATCTCTGGAGTGACAGGGGGATGTGAAGAATTATCTGTATTAGAGGCTGAAGTGAGCTTAACAGGGGACAAATGGAAAAAACACCCCATTGTGACTGGTCCAGAGGCCCCTTGTATTCTTGGCATAGACTACCTCAGGAGAGGGTACTTCAAAGACCCCAAGGGGTATCGATGGGCTTTTGGTATAGCCACTGTAGATGCAGAGAAAATCAAACAACTCTCTAATTTACCTGGCCTCTCAGAAGACCCTTTTGTTGTGGGATTGCTGCAAGTTCAAGAGCAACAGGTACCAATTGCTACCAGGACAGTGCACCGGAGGCAATATCGCACGAACCGAGATTCCCTGGCTCCCATTCGTGAGTTGATTCATCAACTGGAGGCTCAAGGAGTAATTAGCAAAACTCATTCTCCATTTAATAGTCCCATATGGCCTGTGAAAAAATCTGATGGAGGGTGGAGGTTAACAGTAGACTATCGTGGCCTGAACGAAGTGACACCACCACTGAGTGCTGCTGTACCAGACATGTTAGAGCTCCAGTATGAACTGGAGTCAAAAGCAGCCAAGTGGTATGCTACGATTGACATCGCTAATGCATTCTTCTCAATTCCATTGGCAGCAGAGTGCAGGCCACAATTTGCCTTCACATGGAGAGGTGTCCAATATACCTGGAATCGATTGCCCCAGGGGTGGAAACATAGTCCTACTATTTGCCATGGTCTAATCCAAACTGTGCTGGAAACGGGTGATGCCCCTGAACATTTACAGTACATTGATGACATAATTGTATGGGGCAACAAGGCAGAAGAAGTGTTTGAGAAAGGGAAAAGAATAATACAGATTCTCCTGAAAGCTAGTTTTGCTATAAAAAGAAACAAAGTAAAGGGACCTGCACAAGAGATACAGTTTTTGGGCATAAAATGGCAAGATGGGCGTCGGCATGTGCCTATGGATGTTGTGAATAAAATAGCTACTATGTCTCAACCGACTAATAAGAAAGAAACACAAGCTTTCCTGGGCCTTGTGGGATTCTGGAGGATGCATATCCCAGGTTATAGTCAGCTTGTGAGCCCTCTCTTTAGAGTAACCAGAAAAAAGAACTGTTTTGAGTGGGGCCTTGAGCAACAACAAGCTTTTCAACAAATTAAACAGGAAATAGCTCGTGCAGTCGCCCTTGGGCCCATCCGTACAGGACCAGATGTGCAGAATATCCTCTACACTGCCGCTGGAGAGCATGGTCTCACCTGGAGCCTCTGGCAGAAAACATCTGGAGAAACCCGAGGTCGACCATTAGGGTTTTGGAGCCGAGGATATCGAGGATCGGAAGCCCACTACACCCCAACTGAAAAAGAAATACTAGCAGCATATGAGGGACTTCGAGCTGCTTCAGAAGTCATTGGCACAGAAGCTCATCTCCTCTTGGCACCACGTCTGCCTGTGTTACACTGGATGTTCAAAGGAAAAACCCCTTCTATACATCATGCAACCAGCGCTACATGGAGTAAGTGGATGGCGTTGATTACACAACGATCTCGGCTGGGGAAATCTAATCGCCCAGGAATCCTGGAAGAAATCATGGACTGGCCAGAAGGCAGAGATTTTGGAGCATTGCCTGAGGAAGTAGCTCGCGCCCAAGAGGCACCACCATATAATGAACTGTCAGAAGATGAGAGGCATTATGCTTTGTTTACTGATGGATCCTGCCGCGTGGTAGGAAATCATCGTAAGTGGAAAGCTGCTGTGTGGAGTCCCACACGATGAGTTGTTGAGGCCACTGAAGGAGAAGGTGAGTCAAGTCAGTTTGCTGAAGTGAAGGCTATCCAACTAGCTCTAAAGATTGCAGAACGAGAGAAGTGGCCAGTACTCTATCTTTACACTGACTCCTGGATGGTGGCTAACGCTCTATGGGGATGGCTACAGCAATGGAAGAAGACCAACTGGCAGCGCAAGGGTAAACCCATCTGGGCTGCTGCATTATGGCAAGACATTGCTGCTCGGGTGGAAAATATGACTCTGAAGGTACGTCATGTAGATGCTCATGTGCCAAAAAGCCGTGCCAATGAAGAACAATGGAATAACCAACAGGTAGATAAAGCTGCTAAAATTGAACTAGCTCAGGTAGATCTAGACTGGGAGCGTAAAGGTGAGCTATTTATAGCTCGATGGGCCCATGAAACATCAGGACATCTGGGAAGAGATGCAACATATAGATGGGCTCGTGATCGAGGGGTGGACTTGACCATGGAAGCCATTACACAGGTCACCCATGAATGTGAAACATGTGCCGCAATCAAGCGAGCCACACGAATCAAGTCTCCCTGGAACAGAGGCCGATGGCTGGGTTTTCAGTATGGTGAGGCCTGGCAAATTGACTATGTTGGACCACTACCACGAACACATCAAGGCAAGCGGTATATACTCACCATGGTGGAAGCAACTACTGGTTGGTTGGAAACATACTCTGTAAACCACGCCACTGCCCGAAATACTGTCTTGGGTCTTGAAAGGCAAGTTTTGTGGCGACACGGCACTCCAGAAAGAATTGAATCAGATAATGGAACTCATTTTCGAAATAATCTCATAAACTCCTGGGCAAAGAAACATGGCATTGAGTGGATATACCACATCCCCTATCACCCTCAAGCCTCTGGAAAGATTGAGAGATATAATGGGTTACTAAAGACCATGTTGAGAGCACTGGGCAATGGGGCATGGAAGCAGTGGGATAAAAATTTAGCAGAAGCCACTTGGCTGGTCAATAGCAGAGGTTCAACTAACCATCCTGGTCCTGCCCAAACAAAACCACTACATACTGTGGGAGGAGATAAGGTCCCCGTAGTGCACCCAGGGAAATGGCTGGGGAAGGCAGTATGGGTTGCACCTCCCATGGGAAAAGGCAAACCCATTCGTGGGATTGTCTTTGCTCAGGGGCCTGGCTGTACTTGGTGGGTGATGAGAAAGGATGGGGAAACTCGATGTGTACCTCAAGGAGACTTAACCTTGGGGGAAAAATAACCTGTTATGTGAGTTATCTGTTGTAGATGAACTTTGCAAGAAAAACCGGCCAAGTGGACAAACCAAGCCGGTGCTGGTGCCCAACACTGAACATACTGTTTCCCCTGGCCTGGATATTCATCTTGATGGATGAGACAGAAGTTATGACCTGCTCCAGTGAACATCTACAGAGGATGAAAGATATAAGAATGTTGTTTGTTTGTTTGATGCAAGATGCAAGAGGGAATACAAGAATGATGTTTGTCTGTTGAAGAGTGGGGGTACTGGTTAATGAGAGTATATAAGAATGTATATGTGTTGTTAAGATGGTTTGTCTGAGCATGACATAAATGGTATGGAATAAGGGGTGGAGACTGTAGTGGGTCTGGGACGGTAGTGATTTTCCACAGCAGCTCCTGCAGTGCTGTGCTTACTGTTGATATCAATATTATGACTACCGCTTGCACAACATCGGGGCTGTCCCTCCAGCATTCCTTCCCCCACCTTCACCAATAGCTGTGAGTGGGCATGATCTTGGGAGGGACTATGGCCAGGACAGCTGACCCAGGCTGACCAAGGAGATATTCCATACCATATGACGTCAGCTCAGTAATATAAACTGGGGGAGAGGAGCAGGAAGGGGAGGCGAGATTCATTTCTGGCCTTCCCAAAGCAACCGCTACGCGTACTGAAGCCCTGCTTCTCGGGAGGTGGCCGGACATCGCTGCTGATGGGAAGTAGAGAGTAACAGCTTATCTGCTTCTGCTTTGCTTCCCGCGCGCGCGGCTTTGCTGCTTATTTATTTATTAAACTGCTTTTATCTCAACCCACGAGATTCCCATTTATTTTCTCCCCTTCCCTGGCTTGCTTCTCGGGAGGTGGGGGGTAAAGCGGTGTGGTGGGCACCTGGCATCCAGCCAGGCTCAAACTACCACACAAATATAAGAAGGGATAGAAGGATGATCTGGGAAATTACAGGCCTGTCAGTTTGACTTCAGTGCCTGGGAAGCTGATGGAGCAGATCATATTAAGTTCTACTATGCAGCACATGGAGGATAATCAGGTGATCAGGCCCAGTCAGCATGAGTTTATGAAGAGCTCGTCCTGTTTAACAAACCTAATCAGGATGACCTGCTTGTTGGATGAAGGAAAGGATGTGGATGTTTTCTACCATGACTTTAGTAAGGCATTTGACATTGTTTCCCACGGCATTCTCTTAGAGAAATTATCTGTTCTTGGCTTGGATGGGCATACACTTCCCTGGGTGAAAAAGATAGTTGGATGGTTGGGTCCAAAGAGTCAATGGAATTAAATCCAGTTGATGACCAGACAAATGTAGTGTCCCCCAGGACTCAGTACTGTGGCTACTCCTGTTTAATATCTTTATTAACGATCTGGATAAGCAGATAGAGTGCACCCTTAGTAAGTCTGCAGATGACATCAAGCTGGGTGGAAGTGTCAATCTGCTTGAGGGGCAGAGCAGCTTTACAGAGAGGTCTAGATAGACTGGATCACTGGGCCAAGGCCAGTTCCATGAGTTTCAATAAGGCCGAGTGCCAAGTCCTGCACTTGGGCCACAACAACCCCCAGCAACTACAGGCTTGCGGAGGGGTGGCTGGAAAGCTGCCAGGCAGAGAGGGACCTGGGAGTATTGACTGACAGCCAGCTGAACATGAGCCAGCAGCCAGCAGTGTGCCCAGATGTCCAGGAAGGCCAATAGCATCCTGACCTGTGTCACGAACAGTGTTGCCAGCAGGAAGAAGGAGGTGATCATTCCCCTGTACTTGGCTTTGGTGAGACTGCACCTCTATAACTGTCCAGTTTCCAACTGAAGTGATTCTATGATTCTATGAGGATTTTGATCAGGAAAAAATGTGGAACATACAGACTAGAAAAAGCAGTTGAAAAGACACATCCCACAGCAGGCTGTCCCTGCAGACCTCTGCTGTAAAAGCAATAGGAAGGGTCATAGCCATCACCCTCTTGCAGTCACATAGGGCAATGGCTGCCATCAGCACAGCTTGCTCTGCTGGCTCCAGCAACAAAGTTATGCTGTTCATGTTAGAAATTTCAGCCTTATAAAATCAAGTAGGCATTATTATGGTTATATTAGAGGAATCCTGTATCCTGTATTTGTATTTTGAGGAAACAAGAGTGTGCATAGACATTCAAATTCTTATGAGCAACAGAACAGTGCCAGCAAACACGGTCCTGTGTGCCTCCTTTCAGTCATTTTTGACAACACTATCGAAGTTCTAACAGAAATATCAAATCAGTTTCAGTCTTAATGCAGATCTTCACTGAAAATCTTTGCCATCTTCTTCTCTATTGCTTTATACAGTAGTATAAAGAGACTCCCCTCAGCATCTCAGCTTCTTAACAAATATACTCTGGATACAGATGTGCTGGTGGAAGTGGAAGCTCCCAGATGCTAGTTTTCATCTCACTTTTTGAGGCTGTCACTCCATGAATTTGCTGGCAAAGTACACTGTGACTGTTCACTCAAGTGCTTAAGGCATGGTCAGCCGCTTGCCTCAGTCAAGAAATTTGAACTCTACAAAAAAAACTTTGCAGTAAAGGGAGGTGTTCTCCAATAGCACAATTCTTCTGTAACTCAAACTTTATCTTGGGATGATCCACCATCTCATCTTTTTGAGTAACCAATATACTCAAAACAGAAGTAACTTTTTATAATTACATTCCCCAAAACACCATACAAAACTATACCTAGCCTTTTAGAACACATGTAGGTCTCTTATTTATAATAATTTCAAGAGTGGTTATGGTAACTTTATTCAGTATTATTCAGTGATACATCATTGTACTAGCAGATGGGGAGACAACTTGAAATGTTTTTTAAAAAATAAATAATTTGCATGGGAGCTGTGAGACTACATCAAAATACCATTATGAAAATACATTCTAATGAAATTAGTTCAGTCTGGTATTTGAAAGTTTATTTGCTTCATGAATATTCATAAATGTTGAAATTTTTTAGCAATAACATTCCTTAAAAAAATTATAATTAATCATGTCAATATGTATTTGCCCTGAAAGTGCTGTGAATTCTCAGATGACTCTATTGGTATGAATTTTCACTTCTATAAAACTTATTCGAGTCTTTTTCCTTTTTCTTGTAAGTGTGACTGGATGGTGGAAACAGGCAAATGAACATCATGGGATTTAAGTCAGTAACAACACTGAATAAACAGCAAATTATAAATAAAGAATGCCAAAAGCAAGTCTGTCCTGAGAGCTAATGAGCAAGCTATAGTCAAGAATGTGATCACACAAAATTCTTTCTAAACAATATCAGCCAGCATATTTTGCAGAAATTAAATCAAATGATTCCTATGGCCTAGTAGCAAACACAGAAAGAAGGTGCTTATATGAAATGCATTTTTCAACCACTTAAAACTAAAAAATAGTGCCGATTTCTCTTTTCCTAAAAGATTTTATCTCTGCCTTAGGACAATGAACCCTCTTGCTGTAACCTGTGCAGTATGAGCAACAGATTTTCTTAGTTCATTACTGACATTAGGAAATAGCTTTTAATAAACTTAATACATTCATGACAAGCTCTTTATAATTCTGAAAAAAAATCCAGCATTGCATCTTGATATGTGATAAAGTCTTAATTCTTGCAAGCAGAATGCCTGAATCAATATTATTAAGTTACTCCCTTGCTTTGGTCTCAGAGTGACAATTCAAACTCATGTTGTCACTGCCCTACGAACTAAAATCAGAGCTGAACAAAACCATTACCAGGAAAGGATCTGGGATGGAGGCTTTGAAGAGATAAAAGAGGGTTTGGTGACTTAAGATCTTCTTTCATACTCTTTTCCCCACTTCTCCTTTTGTAGAATTCAAATATAACACAGAGGGTTTTCCTCTAACCCTTTATTGTAAGTTCTATCCAAGATAAATAGTCAAATGATTGCCTGCATTTTTAGCTAACCTTTGACAGTCTGTGTTATGAATGTTTTCTGGAAATCAATACCAATAAAGCCTGTTCAGCAGTGGGTGAAATTCTAACACTATTGGGTTGAAAAGCATGCAATCAGGAGAAGAGGGAGGAGCGTAGAGGAAGGACCATATGTGTTAGCGAGGAAACGCAGGTTAACTGAATCTTCACCCGCAGAAAACCACAAGGCAAAGCAACATCAATAATTGGAACCCTTATTTCAGAAGAATGAAGCTAAGAAATTTTTGACCAAGGCAAAAGAAAGATATGTTTATTTCACTAGAAATTAATAGCTTAAGCAATGTGTGTCATTCATTTGCATACATAGAATATCCTATTCAAAATAAACATAATCACTATTTATGTATCTCCATGTACATGACAGAGAATGAGTGTTCTTAGTGGGTGAGTCTGTTAAGTGACATTGAGGTGCCCATTTGCCAGGTCTGACAGGATGTCACGAGAGGTATGCTGCCTTCTGGGATCTAAGGTCTGTGGTATTGTTGAGAAGACGTCACAACTTGTGAAGACCACAGACTACAATTTGTTTCTCTTTCATGTGGGCACAAATGACACCACAAGCCAGAACCTGGGTAGAATCATGGAAGACTAAAAAGCTCTGGGGGTGCAACTGAAAAGTATTGGTGTCCAAATTATCTTTTCTTCCATTTTACCAGTTGGAGAAAAGGGTGCAGCCAGAAATTGATGTACAATGCAAATTAGCTTCTGGCTTCATGGCTGGTGCTGTTGTGAGGGTTTTGGCTTTTATGAGAACAGGAAATTTTTCTATGACTATAGCCTGTTAGAGAGGGATGGGATCAATGGGATCTACCTGTCTAGAACAGGCCAGAGAATCTTTGGCAGCAGGCTGTCCAGCTTGGTGAATTGGGCTTTAAACTGAAGTACTCAGGGCCCAAAGTGGAAATGCTCATATTGCAACCGGCTAGGGAATAAGTCAAGTCAACCAGAGCAGTGACAAATATTCCTTAGCCATGTCCCAAGATGAAAAACAAAAGACCACACACCTCAAGTGTATGTATACTAATGCACAGAGCCTGGGGAACAAACAGGAGGAACTAGAGCTCTGTGCCCAGTCAGAAAGTTGTTGTATCACAGGAATAACTGAAACATGGTGGGACAACCCACATGACTGGAGGATTGAGATGGATGGCTATAGGCTGTTTCATAAAGACAGGAAGAAGAGGACAGAGTTGTATTCTGTTAAAGAGAACTTTGAATGTATAGAAGTCAACTACAGTGACAATGGAAGTCCTATAAAATCCCTCTATGTCAAGAACAGAGGAGTTGTCTCCAAGGGAGATCTTACAGTACGCATCTGCTACAAACTACTAAATCAAGACAATAAGGCCAAGAAAGCTGCATTTGAGTCACTTTAGCAAACTTCAGGTCAACAGAATTTGGTTGTTATGGGTGACTTCAACTACCTAAACATTTGTTGGAAAAACAATACAGCAGCTCACATGTAATCCATCAGGTTCCTAAAATGCTTAGAGGACTGCTTCCTCACACAAATGTTACATGTGCCAACTAGGAATGAGGCACTGCTAGACTGCTTACACACAAACTAAGAAAACCTGCCTTGTGACTGTCTTGGTTAGTGATAGATTTGTCTTCAGCAATCACAGTACTGCAGATTTTGGGATCCTGCTGAGAACGCTGAAGGTTAGTACTAAGACAAAGGTTTTAGATTTTAGAAGAATAAACTTCAACTATCTCAGAGTTCACTTACGACAGATTCCATGGGAAGCTTCCATGGAGGATAAAGGAGCTAGCCAGTGATGGGATTTTTTCAAGAACACTCTCCTGGAAGCACAAAAAGGCTGTTGGTTCCCTTTAAAAGTAAGGGAAGCAGGTAGAGCAAGTGACTCCTTTGGTTTAACTGTGAGCTTCTGATTGTGCACAAAACCAAAAGAGAAGCGTATCAGAGATGGAAAAGTGGACAAGTACCCATTGAGAACTACAAGGGCATTGCTAGAATGTGCAGAGATCCAATAAGAAAAGCAAAGGCTTCACTCAAATTTAAATTGGCCAGAGATGTCAAAAACTACAAGAAAGAGTTCTCCAGGTATGTAAACAACAAGTAGAAACAGAAAGAAAATATTGGCAATATTGGCTTGCCATTACACAGGCAAATTAGTGAAAGAAAGGTGAATTAGTGATCAAAGAACGCTGAAAAGACAGAGGTTCTGAACACTTTCTTCACCTCTGTCTTTACCTGCACTGTTAAGCCTCTGGTGTTGGGAAAGAAAATCCTGGTTGATACAAACACTTACTCAGTGTCAATGAAAGAAATCTTGCTATGTTAACTATTAGAGGAGCTTGACCCGTACAAACCCTGACATTATCTATCTGAGGGTGTTAAAAAGAGCTGGGTGATGTCATTGTGAGGCCATTCTCCATAATCTTTGACAGGTCGTGAAGACCATAGGACAATCAAGAAAACTGGAAGAAGGTGAATGTCATCCCCCTCTACAAGAAGGGCTTAAAGGAGGATGTGGGAAATTATAAAGCCCATTAGTCTTACTTTGGTCCCTGGGAAAGTTATAGAGCAAAAACTCCTGGGAACTATCACAAGTTAAATGAAGTACACGATTAGGAAAAGTCAGCAATTCAATGAGACAAAATCATAGAACCATTGAATCAATTTAGCTGGAAGAGACCTTTAAGATCATCAAGTCCAGCCTTTGTCCCAGACCTATCAACCACTAGACCATGGCTCTAAGTGCAACATCCAACCGTCTCTTCAACACTTCCAGGGATGGTGACTCCAGCACCTCCCTGGGCAGCCCGTTCCAATGCCTGACAACCCTCTCAGTAAAGAAATTCCTCCTCATGTCCATCCTGAACCTCCCCTGGCACAACTTGAGGCCATGTCCTCATACTCTATTGTTGTTACTGGGGAGAACAGACTAGCACCCTCCTTGCTACAGCTTCCTTTTAGGTAGTTGTACAGAGCAATAAGATCTCCCCTGAGCCTTCTTTTCTCTAGGCTAAACTGCCACAGCTGTTCCTCATATGAGACTTCCTCCAAATCCTTTACTAGCTTTGTAGCTCACCACTGTATCCTCTCCAGCATCGTCATGTCCTTCTTGTAGAGAGGGGCTGAAAACTGGAGGTGTGGCCTCACCAAAGCCAGGTACAGGGGAATGATCACCTTCGTACTCCTACTGTCAACATTGTTCCTGATATAGGCCAGGATGCTGTGATGGTTTAGTCTGGTGTCCACCAAGTCATAAAATCACTCCCTCTCCCAGACTGGACAGGAGAGAGAGAAATATAACAAATGGCTTGTGAGTTGAGATAAGGATGGAGAGATCACTCAGTAATTAGTATCACAGGCAAAACAGATTCAACTAAGGGAAATTTATTAAAGAAGCAATAAGAACAGGGAGATGAGACATAAAACTGTCTTAAAAACATCTCCCCCCATCCCTCCCTCTTCCCATGACTTCCTTTCCTTCCCCTGCCAGCAGCACAGGGGATGGGGGATGGTGGTTATAGTCAGTTTACAGATGGGCTTTGCTGCTGCTTCTTCTCAGGGGGAGGCCTCATCACACTTCCCACTGCTACACTGTGGGATCCCTCCCATGGCAAACAGTCCCTCACAAACTTGTGCAGCGTGGGTCCTTCCCATGCACTACAGTTCCTCACAAACTGCTCTGGCATGGGGCCTTCCATGGGGGTGACTCTTCAGACACACACACACGCTGCCCCAGGGTGGGTCATCCACCAGGATAACAGTCCTTCAGTGACAGAATGCTCCAGCTTGGGTCCCTCACAGGATCACAAGTCCTGAGAGCAAACCTGCTCTGGCGTGAGCTCCTTTCTCCCCATGGGCTCCGAGGTCCTGCCAGGAAGTTGCTCCAGGGTGAGCTGCCCACGGAGTCACAGCCTCCTTCAGGCATCCACCTGCTCCAGTGTGGGATCTTCCACAGGCTGTGAGTGAGTCTCTGCTTCCCCGTGGGTCCTCCATGGACTGCCAGGGGACAACATTCTTCACCATGGCCCTCACCACATATCACAGGGGAGCCTTTCTTTCAGTGCCTAAGCATCCTCCTCCCCCCTCCTTCTCCACTGACCTTGGTATCTGCGGAGATGTATTCAAATTCTCACTCCCTGTTGCTGCTGCAGTTTTGCAACTGCATAACTTCTTCTCAAATATGTTATTCACAGAGCTACCTCCATCACTAAATGGCCAGGCCTGGGTCAGCTGTGGAGCTTAAAACTGACTGGCCTTAACTCTATGAGCTACAGAGGAAGCTTCTGGCAACTCTTTGTTTAAAGAAGCCACCCCTGCAGCCCCCCTGCTACCAAAAATTCTGGCCTAGGCAAAACCACTACAGATGTCATTGGCCTTCTATGCCACCTGGGCACACTGCTGGCTCATGTTCAGCTGACTTTTAGTCATGCTTAACAAACCAGATCACCTTCTACAACAAAGTAATGTGTGTGTTTGATGTGGGGGGAGAAGTGGATGCGTCTAACTGTATTTCTCCAAGGCTTTCTGTACAGTTTCCCATGGCCTTCTCTTATAGAAACATGCATTATGGTATAAGTAAGTGGTCTGTGTAGTAAGGGATAAACTGACAGACAAGCTGTAGACAGAGGATGGTGGCAAATAGCTTCTATTTCAAACTGATAACCTGTTAGAAATGAGGTCCCACAGGCATCAATACTGGAACAAATGCCGTTTAATATCTTCCTAAGTGACCTGGATGATAAGATCAGGTGTATGCTGATGAAGCTTGCTGATGATACCAAACTGAATGGGGAAGCGGACACCTTGAAAGGGAGAGCCACCCTGCAAGAAGACCTGGGTAGGCTGGAAGAGCAGGCTAACAAAGACCTTATGAAGTGTAAGGTCTTGTGCCTGGGGAAACATAATCCAGCACACAGTTGGGAAGGAGCACTGTGGACAGAGACCTGGAGGTTCTGGTGCACACACAGCTCAGTGTGAGTGAACAGTGTGCTGCTGTGGCAAAGAATGACAAGATGATGAGTTGCATCAACAAGGGCATCACCAGCAAAGATAAAGATATCCCAATCCAGCCACACTATGTGCAGTTTTCATCCCCACTATGCAAAAAAATTTGTAGACAGGCTGGAGAGGGTCCAGAGAAGGGCCACAAAAATGATCAAAGAACTAAGAAGCCCATGTATGAGGAAAGGCTGAGACAACTGGGTTTGTTCAACCTTGAGAAAAGAAGACTTAGGGGAGGCCTTATCACCATGTTCCAGTAAGTAAAGGGTGACTAAAAAAAAAGTGAACACTCCCTTTTTACAAGGAGTCATGTTGAAAACACAAGGGGTAATGGGTACAAGTTACTCCTAGGGAGATCGCAGTTGGACACAAGATTTTTCACAATGAAAACAATAAGCTATTGGAATAATCTCCCCCAGTGAAGTGGTGGATTCCCCAATATTGGACACTTTCAAGATTCAGCTTATCCCTCCTCAAAGCAGATGGTCCTTCCTGCTCCAACACAGGATCCCTCACAGGCTGGCAGCCCTGCATGGTTCACTCTGACGTGCATTGATCCTGAGGGCTGCAGCTCCTCTCTACCCCTATGTGTATCTCTGGGGCCTGCAGGCTCTCTAGCACGGCCTGCGTCATGGCGACCTCCTCACACAGTCTCCTATCCGTTTTGGGGGCAAACATCTGCCCTGGCATGGGGTCCTCAGCAATCACCTGCTCTAGCTTGGGGTCTTCCCTGAGCTGCTGACTGCCATCAGTCCTCTCATTGCCCTCCATGAGTTGCAGCAGGACAGATGTATTCTCACTACGAGCTGCAGGGAGTTCTCCAGTCCAGCCTTCTTCCTTTTCTCCTTTGTTGACTGCGGAGTCTGTGTGGTCGCCTCCATCTTGTACCACCCTTCCATCTCCTCCTACGCACTACATATTTACCTTCTTAAATAATGATGACAGAGGTGTCAGATTGGCCCAGCCAGAACAGAGGTAGGTCTAACTCAGAGCTGGGGGAGTTTTGAGAACGGCTTATAAGGACCAGCACTGCAGCTCTCTCTCCCTGATACCAACCAAAAAGCAGCTGCACACAAGCCCATCACACCCTTCCAACCTGCTATTCTGCAGTTCTGTGGTTTTCCAGAAAAAGAATTGCTTTCTTAACACAAAATATAGAAATAAACCTGGAGGATCAAGTAGTTCTAGCACAAAAGTTTTACTTTCCCAACTTCTTCTAAAGCCTCAGATTTACACATGTTCTTATGTTAAACTTAAAGAGGAGACATATTCTCTTTGCTTTAGGGTGAATGTTTAACACTGGATGCTATTGTTTTTAGTTGTAAGGCATCTTAAGATCTTTAAATAGCTTTATTAAAAGCTTTCTCCTCTGGTTAATATACATGAATAATGATTAGAAAATCATGAGGACAGTTGAGCTCAAAATCACTCACTTTGTTTAGAGTAGGGAAGTACCATATATTCCTTCCAGGGTTTTCAGTTAAGTGGAGATTTATTATAATGAAGAGATTTAGTCATGTCCTCTGCTAATAAACTGTAGGAAAGAAATAGTTGAAATTACTCTTACAAATGCCAAAAAATAACCCTTCAGAATATGCTGAAAAAGTAGAGAAAATATGATAAAACAGGAAGCCCCACTGAAGAAATGTCTCTCAATCCCATCTATTAACTGCTGAAGGGTGTTAGGAAATATGTCTTTTCCATTCCATGTAGTGCTTTGAATGTAAAAATAATTATACAGTAGCACAGAGTGTTGAGTAGATAATGAAATTTGGCCCCCCACCCTCTTGAGTAATTTTCCCCTGAAAGTCAACTGTATATCTAACAGTCGTATAATGATGTGTCCATTTTAAGCACAGCCAGGGCCTAAAAGCTCATGGACTTCCCACAAAGCACTTTATTTTTCCAGAGCCATTAATATAGTCTCTGTCCAACTATGAGAATTGGAGGCTTCATTTAATTGGCACCAAAAATAAAGAAGAGACTCAGCTCAGGTGTTTTGTGTCAGTCTTTTCTTATGCAACTGGACAAAAAAGACAGATCATGGGTTATTTCAGATCAGGTTTGGTATACTCAAAAGACCTTTTCCTGCCAATTTTCATAGAATTGCAGAATTGCAGAATGGTAGGGATTGAAAGGGACCTGTAGGGATTGTTCAGTCCAACTCCCTGCTAAGCAGGTTCACCCAGATCAGGGGGCACAGGAACATATCTAGATGGGTTTTGAAAAACCTCCAAAAAAGGAGACTCCACATCCTCCCTGAGCAGCCTGGGCCAGGGCTCCCTCACACTCATAGTACAGAAATTTTTCTTCTGTTTAAGTGGAACTTCTTGTGTTCATATGTGAGAAAGTCCTCTCACCTTTAACCTGCTCAGGCTGCTCACAGAACCTTGGCATGGTTTCAAGATTTGTCTCAGTTCGTGATTCCTCCGAAGACATGTAAAAAATCTTGGTTTGGATGGTTCTGCTTCGCATTTTGACATTGAAGCAAGCAACATTTCAGTATGACACCGTATTCACATGCGGCACAATATAAAGTGACATCTTGCTTCACCAGCAATACAAATGATCTCAATACTCCCTTCTGACCAATCTGGAAAGACAGTAAGGATGATCTCTTCTCTGGGAAAAGTAGTGCTGTTCTATGTAGGAAGGGAAGGTGGAAACAGCATTTTGAGCCTGCAGAAGAAATTTCTAGACAAATCTTGAGAGGATTCTCTTATTACTTGGGAGGAGATACTTTGTAAAAAAACTGTGTAAGTTACGATATGTGTCATATGGCTACATATGGCATATGGCCTTTTGTACCTTCCTGTGGGTGACCCACTGAAGAACCACTACTGAGTTTCCTCCTGTAAAGTTCTTCAAATACAAGCTTATTTTACTATATTTATACATACAGTACCTCAATTTAGTGCCAAATGAATGGGTTATCATAGCTTATTTAGACCTATATTAGAAAGTCTCAGTATTTCTTCAGTTTTTCATCCCAACTTTCATTTCCTCAAGAAATCATTTAGCACACAGATCTAGATGCTGCAGTGATTTCTAACTGATCCATTGTAAGGCACTCAGCACACGTTCATGTGAAAATTCCACCACTGAGAAAAATCCAGTTTGAAAGTTCTACCAATGGCATACTTCACAAAGGAATTAATGTGTTATTTTAAGTTTAAAAAGCCTCAATCTAATAACACTTCTTGCAAAACAAAATTACTGAAGATCTGAAAATTAATTCCCCGTTTAGCAAAGAAATAATTGAAAGACCAGAGTTGCTCCTGAGATTAGAAGGCTATCTGCAGATTCTCTCTGTAAACAGATTTTCATGCAAAACTCCCTGCAGAGACAGGCTTTTGTTACTTGGTTTGCTACCAACAGAGATGTAGTTTAATCACTGGAAAATAAATAATAGAATCTTTGGTATTATTGCCTGAAAGGGGATGGCTATTCTTAAAGGATCACAGTGTTACAAATCACCAAGGTACATTTCTGCATCTGTTTTTTTTTGTGTGTGTAGGCCTTTGAAAATACTTGTTTCAGCACTTCAGTGGTCATCATCCACCATCTGCTAACCATCTAAAGCATTCCCAAAGGACTACAAGGAATTAGGACACATAGGAAGGATGCCCTGCTTCTGTATGATTCTGTAGGAACAGGAACACAAGTAAAACAAGAAGTAAGTTCTACAAAATTAGAAAGATGGGACATTTTGTTTTTCAAAAATTTATCAATTTTAAAATCTTCTCCCACTTGGGGCTAATTCGGATCTCTTAGACACATCTGTCTGTCTTGCCTCTCTGAAAATTATAATTTTTCTGCTTTGGGAGGCCTGCTATTTATTGTTTGTATTATTATAGGACATGTAGCAGATCTTATTAAGCACTGTAGACAGACAACATCAGCCAATGGTTCCTTAGCAATAGAGCAAGCAAGCCAAGCCAGATGTACAGAAGACATGCCAAAGAATCTCAATTTCATCTCTTCTTGACGTTTTTGGGATGGTTATTTTTGACACTCACTGTATTCTCAACACCTTGGTCTATGCACCTGACCTAAATACTGACTTCAGGAAGTACAAATGTTCTTGTATAAGCACTGCTGGAAGACAGAAGTCTCTCCAGCGAGAATGCAAAGCAAGACCCTAACTTGAGTGTTTGTTTTGCCCTGTGAAAGAAGGGCAGTCTCACTGTGCTGAGTATCCAGGAAGACTAAGCTGAGGAAACTACATCATGTGGACACTTTTCTGTCTCCTCTGGGTCTAGGGTACCTAGTGATGAAGTAAGACTCATTTTTTCTCACAGAGCAATTGTGAGAATAGACTGGGAGATGCCTAAATACAGTCAAGGTAGGACCACTGAAATATGCCAAATAAGCTCTCTTTTTCTCTTGCACTGTATGTATATTTGCTTTTCAGCATCTCAAATGAATTCTTTGTTACTGGACATAAAATGTATTGTGATATCAGAAACTGTTCTTCTAAATTCAGATGTTTTACTTTATACAGAATAGAATATTGAACAATTAAATATTTTTTTCTTGCAAAGATTTTGAGGTTTTATAATTATGAAGAAAATGTAGAAGTAATAACATAACTGAATCACTTCAGGTTCCTGGATCATATTTTTCCTTTGTGTAAAGCAGTCGAGAACGACAAGAACAGGTAAAGGAGTTCATACATATGAACCAGAAAGTGGAATTGACAAATAAATGTGAAAGAAACAGATTATGCTCATCACACTACTGAAGGCAAGAAAGTGCAGACAGTGATATTGTCAAATAGTACATCCAAAGTCAGGTAAGTATGAGATTTTAACTGCCACTCTATTTTTTCTCCTCAAAACACTTCAATAGTAAAAAACATGCACCTCGTTACTTCTAGACTTGAAATCTGCTTTATCCTTTCACATTCTTATGCTTGTATACAGCCTCATTATTTTAATAAGTGTAATCCACGTGGCATGGAGTTTTCACAAGATAAAGGCTATTTTTGCTTAAGGAATATCCTTTTCCTGCGGGTGTTAGCACATCAGTTCAAGACTGTCTAAATCCACTCTCTATAATTCAGTGTTTTGCCATTGACTTCGAGTGGATGGAGCGAGGCTGCAATTTGGATTTGGATATGTGTAAACAGAGGAAATTGAATGAAACCTCTCATGTTTTTAGCAGATTGAGATCAGGCAGTACCATGTTGAGAATGGTAAAGAAAATAATAATACAGCAAGTAGACATGTGATACATCTGAATGTGCACAATCACTTACTTTGTAAAGGATCTGAGGTGGCTTCAGAGAAGTGAAATGTCTTTAAAGATCTGCTGGAACACTGCATCTAAAAGAGATCTCATAGATACTATAAACATTACTTTTTCCCCAATGTCTTTGCTAAGATTTTAGGCCAGATCTTTTTCTACTAATAACTGGTGTTCAGTAACTTCATTGAACTTACCATTCTGATGACCTGGATACTTGTGTAGAAAAACCAACAGCAGATATGTATACTTGTGCAGAAAAACAAACAGCAAACCAAAATGAGTTGGCATTGGTACTCTACAATTATTAGAAATGTTCGAATTTCATATTATAGACAGGCAGCAAATCAAATTCTCCTTAGCACTCTGAGCTTAACAAAGGACACAATCTGATTCTATGCTGCAGAAGGTTGCATAGTTAATTCATGTGAATAAAATTATAGACGTGCTGATGGCACATATGTAAAACTCTTACAAGTTCTTTAGAATATATGATACATGTTCTTTGTGAAAGGTATAGTTGAATTTCATAAAAAAACTCTTCTCATGCCACTGAACATGTACAGTACTTTCAGGAAATGAGCATTTCAGGTTGGTAGGAAGTGACTAAAAAATAATTCATTTAAGAAATGAGATTATGCTAAAAAGAGGAGTAGTGATGATAAAAACAATATCTTGACTTTTGCCATGCAGTTTGTATTCAGTCCACATCTTCCTTAAATGTGACTCAATTCTTACCCTTCCTGAAAAAGAAGAGTATTCACGCATTCCCCCTTTAAATGGCCTTCACAGAAATAGCTTATCTGCACAATGAATTGCTTAGTCTGAGTGACAAGTTTTAAAGGCTGGGCACAGCACCTTTCCATTCATTTGTCTAGCACAATCCTTTTTATCAGCACCCTCCAGACTCCCTCCAGACTCTGTGCAGGGGAGATAACAAATAGAGTAAATTTTTACAAAGAATATTTTCTATTAAACAAACCATGGAATCTATCTGTTGTTAACCTCGTGAGCAATGAGTGAGACAGGATTACTCTATAGGTAGTGAAATAGCCATTAAGCTGATAAACCAAACTTCTCTAGGAGGTTTCACATTTTCTTTTGTCCGGGTCAGGGGAGAGGGGCGTTATTTTGAACTTGGAGGTGGATTTATCTGCTGCCCACCATTCCCTGTTCCAGTCATAAGCAGCATGAGATGAACGAGGTAGACTTGAGTCTTTCATAAAGACAACTCACAAAGACATTATTTCTTAATTTTGTGTGTGTTCTGAGAAAACTTTAGAGCTCACTATGTCAATTTCTAATAATGTTTTTTAGCATCTAGAGAAGTGATGAAGCCGTGTGACTGGGAACTAAATTTACAGAGCCCAGTTTGCTTGCAGAAAGATTCTGTGAAAGATAGGCTAATATGTTGCAGAGGAATCCAACTACTGTTTTCATTTCCATAGGCATGTGCATATGCATTTATTTATATGCATAAATAAAATAGCCTACCGAGTCTGTTTATGCACAGTACTTTCCAGTTGATCTGTTGTTTTCGCTACTGTTTTGAATGCCTGTAGGACTTGTTACTTGAACTCTGACAACCGTCTTCCTAGAGAAGACAGTTTTGCTCCGCATCCCCTCTGGGAGGTAGTTCTTAATTCAAATCAGAATTCAGAAAATAGTAGCAACTTGCTGGAAAATAGAGAAGTAGCTATTAATCATTGGCAGGAAGAAGAGAAAATATCCTTAAAGCCAATTTATCCTTTAAGTTACAGAGTAATGCACGTTGGATTTAGCTATAATGTGTTTGAGATCTTGAATTTCTATTGCTGTGTCATAGCTGTATCACCTCCAGGCGTCAGGGAATGTGAATGGGAATTCAGCTCAATTTATAGTTCAGGCAACTGCTGATGTGAAGCTGTCATAAATCACAACAAACAGTATATGGTGTCTGAAGCTAGTCAGTTTACAAAGTGCAATTTCTTTCTCCTTTCACACATAAACATCGATTGACATTAGATTAGCAAGTGTAGAGCTGAGTGAATAATTTATAATGAACAATTAGTCTAATTGTGTCTGCTTGTGTTATGAGATGATTATGAAGCTCTGAGATTGGATGTCTGAAATGATTTATTTCTTCAAAACAAGTTTTCCATGTGAATGTCTTGTGAGTAATTCATTACGAATAGTTGAACTTCAGAAGTGATGATGGTTGCTAAGTTATATAGAGATTGTTTGTGTTTCCCTAATTAGATTATTTGCAAGTCCAGACAAAACATGGTGAATTTAAATTATTATAACTGAAAAAATCATGGAAGTGGAATAAAAACTGGAAAATATCTGAACATTTGAACTTAATATATTTGGAGTTAAAGCAAAACCATCTAAATAACTGGCATATTAATACAAAAAGACCATAGACATCCTTGTATTTACCTTTCTTTTCCAATTAAGAGGTTAGTTAATGAAAATAATTTTATTCTTCCAGGTCTAAAAGAACTTTCTTTTACCATCTGCATTTAATCTCTGTGTTGTTCAGAGAGGCCTACTCCATTACTTAGCTCTTCACATGTGGAGTGTGCCAAGGCCAGCCCCAGCGACATAAAATCCTGGCTGAAATGAATTTTAAATATTTCCACTGACTTCATCAGAACTGTGACTTCATTCTTTGCCTGGAGTACCTTCATATCAGAGGAAAATAATATCTGGATCTAGGTTTCAAGTTGATGTGCAAGATATTAGGATTTCTGAAAATGGAGCTAAAAAAAAAAAGTAGAGCATGACTGAAGGACAATTAAAGTGTTATTAGAGGTCCTTGCAGAACCCCAGTGTCCTGCAATGTCAGTGCTCAAGTGGGAGTGACTGAGTCATGCCTGAATGATTGCACAAGCCCATTTTTATTCTATTAAATACATCCAAATTTTACATCTGAACCTGCACAGCTTTTTATCATCTTTATCTTTGCCTTACACTGCTTTTCCATGTGGATTTTTAAGCAAACATCTTTCCTCGTTGTGTTATTTCAGTGTTGGCCTGTGTAAGATGTGCCCTCAGATTACTAATGAGGGACTTTTATAAGAACGCTTCTTTTCAGCACCATTTTAATCATGACCAAGACTCTTTTGCAGTATTTGGGCATCCTTCCCCTCTGTACTGTCTCAAATCCATTACAGTGAGACCTTTACTCGAAGACTTTTGATGCACCCAAAAACTGTCATGGCCAGTTACTTGTACCACTGATAGTGGATCTCTATAAGGGAATTTTTCAGCTGAAAAGTGTGCTCTGGGAACCCCAAAAATATATTATTACATTAGTCATCTGTGCCTACTTTTTTCTTCATTTAGAAATCAAACAAAATAATATTTTCTTATGTCACAGGTGTTTTGTAACGACCAATTAACATATGTGAATCCCAACACACTGGTCGTAAAGAGCATCCATATGCTTGGGAACAAATGAATATTTCTATCTTCAGAACTGAGAATAAACATTGAGCAGCTACTCATTGAATACTGCTCGCTGTTGTACCAAATAAAGCAAACACATTCTAAAAAACATATTGTTTGGTCATGGCATTAAAAGCAATGTTATAATGCATGAACACCAAAGATGGTGGCTTTGCAACCTGAGTCAAATTACTTTCATGTGTTCATGGTGTGTGTAAACAGTGTTGCCCTATCTCTCAGAAGGACTGTATCAGTATAATGCAGTGGAGAAAAGGGGTGAATTGGTCAAGCAAAAGCAACATTTTTATTAGGCTGGTAAATATTTTATAGGGGTAAGAGGAGACACATGAGCAAGAGGTGTTGAAAGTTCATATTTCACTTGGGAAAGAACATAGCATTTAGCACTTTCAGACATGTCCTTCTTTGCTTTGGTCACAACCTTGTCATAATGGCATTTCTAAAAAGCTGTAAAATGCCAAGAGGGAAAGGAATGACAGATAATTCACAGCTCCTCATACACGAGGTTTTTGATAAAAAACCATACAATTTCATGGCACCAGCTGTTCTATCTGACCTACACCTGACTCATATAATTTTTTGTATGTGTTCTGAGACAGATATTTCAGGTTTATTAGTAATCACATATTTTTCTTACAGATTACTGTTCTGGTCACATCTCCCCAGCTGGTCTTTGAAGCAGACTTTAAAGCAGAAATTTAGAAGAGGGAATACTACACCAGACAGAGTGAAAGTTCACTAACTGTTCATGTGGTATCCATAATGTCTCTAAAATGAACCCTGTTATGTGATTTGTATTCCACATTTTAGTGGTTTGGTTTTTTTTTCTTGTGCTATTTCCAAGCTCACCATTGCTGCCAGATAGCTAATATTCCAGGTTTGCTTTTACTGGTAGGCCTTTCCAATGTTGCCAGGTTCCAAGATATTTGGAAATGAAGTTGCAGATAATTTGTGTTTAACTCTTACAAACATTTCTTTTATCTTTATACAAGAAACCAAAAAATTTTATTTGTTTCTATTGCTGAAGTCAGTTATAGACTGACAGTCAGTCATGGAGTCATTCAAATGAACTGTGGCAAAACAGATTTTCAGATAAGGAGTCCCAGAGAGTGATGATGATGCCCTAAATGAATCCACCATTTTACTATTGGAATTTGGCCCAAGCTGAAATAATCTTATACTCAGAGTGGAGTTAACTGTGCTGAACCCCATTAGCACTGCTAGAATGCATCATATGCTCATGTGAAATGCGAATAGCACATCTCAGACACATTCCAGACTGCTCTCCTCCAAATATTAGCCCTGGTATGGCATCAGCTCTCCCCATATTCTCTCTCTGGAAGTTTCCATGGCCAAGAGGGAATCCCAGATAATAAAAAGCACTCTCCGCAGCTTCAGTGCAGTCTCTGAAGCCATTAAAACTGTAGCTTCAGCTAGGCAACTGCTGTTCTCAGCATCCTCTGTGCACTCTTCTCTTCCATGTTGTCTATGAACTCATTTATGCAAGTATTGCATAAACCAGGAGGTGATTGCTAGGTCCTCTGACATTCTGCATCATTTTGATTTGTGATGTGCATATCACTGCTTGGATGAGATTGAGCTGAAGCTGGGAGTAGGTCTGAGGTTCTTCACCTATTTGAGGTGCTCACATGAGCCGTTTAATTGGCTTGGGCTTTCTCTGAAGTTCATGTGTGTCATCCAGAGAGACAGGTGTTTTGCTTTCTCCTAACTGATTAGACAAGGGCCGTAGTGTGTCTCCACATTTGCCCCAGATACTCCAGTTAAATGCCTCATATCTGTGGGTTATTAATATCTATGTGCTAGGAAAGCTTATTCCTCTAGTGAAAGAATTAAAGTTCTGTCATAAGTATATTTGTTAACAATTTTTCCTTCTTAAATTTATACGAAAGAAACTTCAGTCCAACAAAATTCTCTGCTGTCATACCATAGAACAGGTGAAAAATTTATTGTTTACTAGACTGAACATTTCCCCACATTCAAACCCAAGTGAAATGTTGACCTTTACAAGGAAAAATTGTGGATTTTACTTACAAGATTTTCTTTTCTGTTGCTATATTGAAAGTTGAAAGAAGCACAGACATAAACATGCAACTAAATCTTTTGTCTGGCTATGGAGTAGTGTCACACTGTTCAGGCACCTGTGTTGCACTCTTTTCTGATACATCTTTTTCATTTTTAGCATGTAAGCCTGGCTGAGAATAGTTTCTGCTATCAGTGGCTTGTCCACCACTATTTCTTTCATAACATTTGTAAGTGGAAAATAGTTTTTTTAATTATTCAACTTGACAGGCAGTGCTTTCTGCTAATCAAAGTTGCATTAAAGTTAATTCCTTTGCAACTTTGGTGCTGGTGGCATTTCATACTGATAGGAGCTTTTCATATTTGACATGAAGTATAAAGGCAGCAAAGCTGGAGTCTTCCATGCTGAATTTCACTGGCTTTTCAATGCATCCTTGCAGTGTTTGCTTGGGTCATTTTTTAATTAGAAACCTTAATTCACATTGAAAGCTTGAATCTACAACATTGATATGTCTGATCTCTGTGTGTAGCTTTGTCCCTGAGCCTCCCTTGCAGGGGCAAATAATTTTTAACAATGTTCTGCAGGTGTGTATGATATGTTGTGACACTTCTTCAACGGATGTCTGGAGATGTGGTAAGCAGACTGTGAGCAGCAGCTTATTCATATATGCTAGTTCATATACAACGTTAATTAAGAGAATCGTAGAACCATAGAATCACATTGGAAAAGACCTTTAAGATCAAGTGCAATTGTTAACCTAGCACTATTGCTTTTACCACTAAACCATGTCCCTAAGTGCCACATCTATACATCTTTTGAATACCTGCAGGAATGATCACTCTGCCACTTCCCTGGGTAGCCTGTTCCAATATCTGATAGTCTTTTTAGTGAAGAAAATTTTTCTAGTATCACATGTAAACCTCCCCCATTGTAACTCCCCTGGCAAGAGGCCATTTCCTCTTGTCCCATCACTTAATACTTGGCAGAAGTGACCACCACCCACCATACTACAACATCCTTTCAGGTAGCTAAGGAGTGTCAAAGTCTCATCTGAGACTCTTTTTCTCCATAGTCTCCTCTCCGCACTACACAGCTCCAGTTCTCTTAGCCACTTCTGTCATACAAGACAATATAAGGGATCATTACTGAGCCTCCTTTTCCTGTCCATGTCCTACCAAGACTCCCTTGGAAGGAATTCTTCAACAATGAATGAATATTATTTTAATAGTGTGTCATCAATGAGAAGGCTCTTGGGTCTTACTGAATGTTCACTTACTTACATTGCTTTAATCAGCAGTACCTGAACACAAGAATTTTTATGGAAGGATGACATGAAACAACATTCATGACATTACTCAAGAGCTGTGCTGGAACAATGTCCAGGGAGCAAGTGGCACAAGACTCATGGCATTTTCAAATATCCTTCTCTTAGATTTGTGGAGTCACTTTGAAGTTTGACAGCTTTCCTTGACAGAAATATTTTGAAGCTAATAAAGCTAATGACAGGAAATCAAGTTCAGTATTTGTAGCTTAAATTTGCTAATCAGACTTACTTCCTTTTGCTCAGCAAGCTTTTCTGGATGATAATTCTGTAAAATTTTTACATCCACCACTTTGATCTCAGATTGTTTCTTCAGAAATAGAAAGTCTTTTCAGGGTTTTTTTAGTTGGTTACTGGGGAGCTGCAGCCCAACAAAGGCAAGCACAAAGTCTTGAATAACATCAGCAATCAGCAGAAATCTAAGCGTTCAAGGTTTTCTCAGTACAAATAGGTAAATCTACCTATGCCAAATATACAGATATAAAATAGTTTTAAATCAGTTTCTTTACTCACCTTGTAAGGCTCTGAATTAGGATCTGTCCTCAGGTTCTACAGTGGGTGAAGGTGCAAGTTCAGGTCCCAGAGCAGCACAGCTGAGTTAACATGGTACTCAGACTAATTAGCCTTGTGTGGAAGAGCACGCACAAACTTGGTAGAACAAAAATCCCTCAGCTAGAAATGGCCATTGTAGCTGACCAAATCTTGCCTTTCTTCAGGGCTTTTAAACTGAAACATGGTACAGCTTAAATGTAGCCAAACTGTTTGTCAGACTTTGACACTTCATCATAGAGATGTGTGGCCTTGCACTGTACCATGCGGAGACTTTGGTACATTCTGTGAGCATTCCCTCTGCCCTTTTGATTCTGCATAGCTGTGCCTTCAGCAGGGTTCATCAGCCTAAAGGCAGCACCATGCAGCCAGGTCCTGCACAAAGTGGTGGAGTTAGTTCTGTTTGTATGTATTAGGAATTTCTCCCCTAGAGATGTTGTTAAGGGGGATGTGTTCATATGAGATAATCAGCACTTAATCACCAACAGAAAGTTTAATCTTGAGGTGCCTGTGGTGGTTTAGCCCTGGATGGATGCCAGGTGTTTACCAAGCTGTAATACCACTCCCACTCCTAAAATGGACAGATGGAGAGAGAAATAAAACAAGAAGTTTATGAGTTGAGATAAGGTCAGGGAGATCACTCAGCAATTACTGTCATGGGCAAAACAGACTCAACTTGGGGAGATGAGAAATAAAACTGAATCTTAAAACACCTCACCCACCTCTCCCTCTTCCCAGGACTCTTTATCTCCCCCCAGTGACACAGGGTATGGGGGAAGCAGTCAGTTCCTTACAGATGGACTTTGCTGCTTCTCCTTCTCAATGGGAGGCTTCATCACACTTCCCACTGCTACAGTGTGGGGTCCCTCCCTACAGGAAGTAGTCCTCCATAAACTTCTCCCACATGAGTCCTTCCTGTGGGCTACAGTTCCACATGAACTGCTCCAGCATGGGACCTCCCACGGAGACAGCTCCTCATACCCTGCCCCAACATGGGTAATCCATTGGGACAACAGTCCTTCAGTCACCGACTGCTCCTACATGAGTCCCTCACAGGATTACAAGTCCTGAAAGCAAACCTGCTCTGGTTTGGGCTCCACTCTCCCCACAGGCTCCCAGGTCCTGCCAGGAACTTGCTCCAGTGTGGGCTTCCCATGGAGTCACAGTATCTTTCAGGCATCCACCTACTCCAGCTTGGGGTGGATCTCTGATCCCCAAGTTCCTCTATGGGCTGAAGGGGGACAACCTGCCTCACCATGGTCTTCACCACAGGTCACAGGGCCTAAGCATCCTCCAACCCCTCCTTCTCCACTGACCTTGGTATCTGCAATGTTTTCACATTTTCACTCCCTATTGCTGCTGAAGTTTAGCAACTGTGCAGCAACTTCTTCTGCTTCTCAAATACGTTATTTATAGAGGTGTTACCTCAGTCACTAATTGGCCAGGCCTGGGTCAGTTGCAGGGTCCAGCTTAGAACTGACTGGCATTAACCCTATCAGCTACAGGGGAAGCTTCTGGCAGATCTTTGTTTAAAGAAGCCACTCCTGTAGCCCCTTCGCTACCTAAACCTGGTCCTGGCAAAAACACTACAGTACCCGAGTGATTCCTCAGCAGCTGCTTCCTTATATCAGGAGAACCACACACACACATTGTTCATGTGGATCTCGGCCTTGCAGGTTCATTTTCTGGCTTTGAGCATTAATTTCTCATTCCTGGGTCAGCACTGTGCATTAGCCATGAGATCAAATTCCAAACCTGCACACAGTCATTATGTTATCACACAAGGCGTTGCTGAATTTCATAAAAATTAAGCTCTGCTTTAACTCTACTCCTATTTAGGTCTACCAAGACAAGTCTCATATTAAACGCAACCTTCCTATGCATATTCAATAATGTTTTGTAGCCATTGTTAACTGCTCAAGCTTAGGATTTTACAAATCTGGCAGATAATTAAAGCTGCTAGGAGCTCCCGTGTTTCAGGAGTCCACTGTAACAGTAGCTGTTAGAGAAAGTCAGAAAATGAATGTAGCTTTTGAAAGATAATTAAAACCTTTCATCTCCCTTCATAAAATATTCAGGAGAGTCTAACAGAGATTCAAATTAAAATGTGTTTGCAAACATTTCAGTGGTGACTGCCTTTGACCTGGCTGACTGTGTCACTGAGGTAATGGTGTTTCAAGGGACATTCTCCCCTGGGGCTGCTCAGCTGAGTGGCTTCTGCATCTTGTTCTGAAGATGTTTCCAGTGGTTTGGGCAGACATAGACTCTCTTCTTCAACACTTGCACTGATGCAGTTTGTAAGAAATATGTCTTGTGACAGCATGTCAGCATTGTTGCACATTTCTCACTTCTACTGGTGCAGCTACTGTTCTTCCTAGCTTCCCCATTCTTTTGTGGTATCCTTGTCCCTGTGAGCATATGCTGAGAGGTGAGCTAAGATGGGTAAGTGGCACCCAGGACAATGCAGCAGTTGGCATTCCCATTTCTATTGTACGGACTCATAGAGGTAGTTTTAAATAAGTTCTTCCTTAAAAATAAACTTAGTTAGTACATTTTTTCCCAGAGAAATAGGCAGAACAAACATACTTTTTCTGAACAGTAAGAATCAGAAATGTCTCAAATGCAGCCTGTTTTGGAAGTTATATGAATATTCTCATAAGAATACCTGACTACTTCCCAATTCTTCTAGAACTAAATCTTAACAAAATCTACAGGATTTAAGAAAGTGTAATTCCTGTAGTAGATTAATGGCAAATTCCCTACAGCAAATGGCCATAAAACCATGCAGTAATAGGTGCTATTTTCACTAATATCTTTATTAGAGCTTGCTTTTGAGCTCAGTGTACAACAGAGGTATCAAGAAAACAGGTTAATGCATGTGTAGGCATAACACCTATTTCTGGATGTAACTTTGCCTCTATACCTCAAACTCAAGTGGAGAGTGAAAAGAAGAGCTCATTCCTATTGAGGATGCCAACAAAAGTACCAGGGTGTATCTGCTGGCATTTTCTGACATCCGTGTGTGTTCATTGGGATCCACTAACATAGTTTCATACTTTCAGACAGTTTTGTCGGTTTGTGTTCAGGCTGAAGTTGCAAAGCCAGAAATGAAGTCAGTACTCCCATTTGACTATAGTTTATTTCTTGGATAAAGTACATTTCAGTCATTTATTTGCTGGAAAGATAAAACAACCAAGAATCACTTGGTAATTTTTCTTCAAGCTGTTTTTTTATCTATCAGAGGCTTTCTCAGTGGTAAGATACTGATTTCTGTGACATGAACTGATAGCCTGCTGCAAAGAAACAGCGCCATTATTTCAATGCAAAAGCTAATTTAATATTGATCTTTCACTTATAATATGCAAGGGTAATGCTTTTAGTAAAAACACCTTGCATCAGGGCTCCTGTGGCTTTCCCGATTCAATCTGAATTTCTAAGCACTAAAGAAATCTCATTATTGAGAAGTAGAATAGCAACTCCCTCAGCAAAAAGGTCATGGAAGTGTGAAATAGCCTTTGTACTGTATTCAGCATCAGTTCTTGAACATATGCATTAGTCATCCATGAGGCTCACAATGTTTAAATGCCATCTACAACAGTGCTCCTTCTCTGACAGTCATTTTACTTTTCCCCTTTTTGCCTTCAATAAAGCAAAGAGTTATTACTTTGTGTAGTGGCCAGGTTTTTGGTAGCAGGAGGGCTATGAGAGTGGCTTCTTTAAACAAAGATCTGCCAGAAGCTTCCCCTGTAGCTGATAGGACCAGTGCCAGTCAATTCTAAGATGGACCCACAGCTGACGCAGGCCTGGCCAATTAGTGATGGAGGTAGCACCTCTGTGCATAATGTATTTGAGAAGCGGAAGAAGTTGCTGCGCAGTCACTATATGGCAGCAGCAGCAACAGGGAGTGAGAATGTGAAAACATCTCCTCAGACACCAAGGTCAGTGTCTTAGGCCCTGCAAGAAAGACTCCCCTGTGATCTGTGGTGAGGACCATGGTGAGGCAGCTGTGCCCTTGCAGTCCATGGAGGCCACCAGGGAGCAGAGATCCACTTGTAGCCTGTGGAGGACCCCACACTTCTCCTGGTGGATGACCCAAGTTGGGGTAGTGTGTGAGGAGCTGTCACTGTGGGACACCCCATGTTGGAGCAGTTTGTAACGAACTGTAGCCCATGGGAAGAAACTGTCTCCCATAGGAGGGACCCCACACTGTTTAGAAAGGGGAGTGATGTTATGACTTGGTGAGCACCTGGCACCCAGTCAGGACTGAACGGTCACACTTTGAAAGTCATCTTTTCTCAACTTTTCACTTCAAGTACACAAGGAATATATCTTGTATTAGAATACCTAGCTCAGTAAATTTGTATGTTTAGGTTTCAGGAAGCCCAAAAATGTTTAAACATGTCTCTCAACTTTGAGGTTTTTTCCCTGATACCATACTAGTCATCTTAGCTTTCCATTTGTCTCCACTCACCTTTCAGCCGCACTTATTCTTTATTTTGTTTGGTTCTGACGTTTCTTTCCCACATTTGCCTTAGACTTGTCTTCATTGCCCCATACTGTGATTAGATCTTTCTTTTTTCCACACTCCAGCAACATCCCACAGTCAGTTTGATCATTAAAATCAGAGGAGTTTTAAAGATATTTCTTTGATTTTTTTTCTCAGTCTAATTTTGCTTAGGCTTATTTTTAAATAAAGATTTGTAGAAGGAGTATAAATGGTGTTAAACAAGCTTCTTCCAAGATGTTCAGCATTGGGTTTTTTTACTTCACAAAAAAAAAGTGTTACCCAAGAAGTCTAGTGTAAGGAGAATCAGAAAGTAAATGGACAGGGAATTCCTGAAAACAGTTGAACAAAAGGAGATAGGAGATTACTTCAAAGCAAACCTAGGGAAAAGGGAATAATCATGAAGATCTATATATCTAAGGAGGCATGCCTCACAGAATTTATTCTTATATACTTGCATTTCTATACATAAAGGATTTCACATCTGAGGCATTCATATGGGGATATCAACTAGTTAAAGTTTATTCAGAAACTGCTGATGGGGAAGAAAAACGAATATGTTATTGAAATGAATCATGTTTTATGCACTATGCAGAAACATCTATTTAAGATATTGGAGAATATCTGTTGTGGTGGAGGTAGGGCTTAGTAAGGAAGATGGCATGAGTAAAACTGAAAGAGACTGTAGAAGTACTGATATGATGTTCACAGACAATAAATGTGGTGAATGGAGGATGGAAATTATTAACAAAATTTAAAATATTTTAGAGATGAAGGAGCTGTGTGAAAAAACTTGACCATCAGAATGTGGCAGCCCTGTATTCTTATTCACGTTGCTTGAGTGTGAGGGAAAAAGACATCGAAAAATAAAAAGCAATAAATATGGAAAGTCTATATTGAACCTGTAATAGGATCCACAGTATAGAATATGATTACACCATTCTGCAGAGCAATACTGGAGGCTAAAGCGCTTTAACCAGTCAAGTTGCTCTTATTGTAGGAAGGTTCTTTGGCTTGTAGCACCTAGAAGTTTGGTCTTATTTTCTGTGTTGGTCTGACCCACCTCTTAAGCTATTCATCCTTCACCTGTTAAAAATCGCTCCTCACATGTCCACAGTAGTCCCTGATGCCTGAGCCAATCCAGTCATTGGAACAGGCTGGAGCAGCAGCTGCCTCTAACTAGTACACACAGATTGTCCTTCTGTTGTATGTGTCTTGCTCTTCGATGATATGGAAATACATTAATTTATGCTTTACAGCTACATCCCAGATGATCATGGTTGTATTTTTAGACAAACAAAATTAAGGGGGAAGGATATGTGCTCTTGAAGGATGCTGTAGTTCAGCAATTGGTGAAAGAATTAGAAAATGCTTTTTGCTCTCAGCAGTTAGTTACATGCATAAAAACTGTGATGACATACATATATGTAGCGGGAGCTTTATTCAGATCCTCCACATAGAATTCAATTTCTGTTTCTACCAGGGCCGTCTCAGTGCTTTACCCTACTCTCTATCCGATGTGAACACACCCACATACACACAGACATACTCTATTTGTCTCTTCTAGGCTCTCACAGATCTTTGAAGGCCTGTACTTATCTGCAGTGGACAGACCCATCACACAGAAATTAAAGTAAAACTATTCAGGCACCTGCAAGTACGTTCAGTACATTGCCTTACAGTTTTTACCTTTTGCTGCTCACTGCTGTTCACTGAAGTGTGCACAAGCGCTTACTTTTTGAAAGGTGAATTTCTGCTAAAGATGAAGACATTTTCAGGGGAAAATCTTGAATTGTTAGTGATTTGTTATAGGTTTCCCTCTCTATAAAGGTATTTTTCCAGCAGCAGATGAGACAGTGACATCTTTGTCTGCACACTCCTTCCTGAAAAGCCTGTGCAGAGACTATATCTTTGTGTTCAGGAAATATGTTGGCATGAGGATACAGCAATTTTCCCTGTGGATGGGTGAGGCTGGGAAACAACAGGCAGATGCCTTCTAGGAAGAGAAGAAAAAAGTGCCTTGAAGATGACGTTTGAATCCAGTGTCTCCAAACAAGGTCGAGGAAATAGCTTGCTCTCCAGCCTGATCTAGAGAAAAAAAGTCATTTATGTCAAAAGGTTTGTTAACTCTGGGTAAAATTTTACTTTTGTACTTTGCTTTGCTTTTCTGATTTATAGTGTCAGGCAAGGCCTTGTGCAATCTCCCATCAGTGGAGAGATGAACTAGATGATCTCCTAAAATTGGTTTTTTATCTCTATTCTGTTTCTGTTTTGAATACTATACTTAGGATTTTACAGCAGAAGCACTTATCTACAGATAGAAAAAAGCTTTGCCTGAGCTCAGTTTTCTTATTTTTACATGGTAGTGAAACTACAGCTTTGGTCCTAAATCACAAAGAGGTGATATATTAAGCAACAAGAATAAAGTTTCTGGATACTAATCTTTTTCTCTAAAAAAGATGTAAACATATTTTGCCCTTTTTAGGAGCTAAGAGGGAATATACATGTCAAAGGCGATGCAAGACCTGAGTTGTGCAGTTGTTGACATGATGTTCAAATTCCAGCTGACAAACCTCATTTCCTCACTTGGTGGCAATCTCTGAGAGAGATTCACAAGCCTGACAGTGACAAAAAGTTAAAAAAAAGCCTGACAGTTTCTTCCATAATTGCCACCTGCAATCCCAGAGAGTGGAGAAGGAATGAAGCCATAAATAGCAAGAAAGATTTGTCAGGCTGTGCAAGATCAGAGCATCGATTCAGCCTTGATTGGACTCCCTACTGCTGTCCTTTCGTTATTTATGTCAAGTTAACCTCTCACTTTCAGCAATGACATCTGTTCCCCATCTACTCATTTCAGGGAACGTACTGTGGTTTCCATTTTGTCAGCTGGTTTTCCTTCTTCTGATTGCTTTGGAGCAAAGCTGCTAGGGTGGTTTTTATTTAAATAATGCCTAATTGAAAATGAATGTTCTTGCTTTGAGATAGGACATATGATAAGACATGGCACATTCCATAAAACCTATCAACAACATTCAAGATGAAGTGAAAACTATCAGGACCTAACAGAGGGGTTTACATAAGGCACAGGCAGAGGACAGAACAGGCTGAGCACAGGGGTAAAATCTCCCAGACTTGTGGACAGGTCTGATTTGTATGAGGAAAATGTGATCATCAAATACCCTGTAGTTGCTCATGATACATATGAAATGTCACAAAGGCAGCTCTTAATTCAGATGTGTAAGCAAATACATTAGAAGCCTACCTCTCTCCACCTGTTTGTCCAATAAAAGTCTGACAGCTTTATTTCTGAGTTGAAATTGGTTGTTTTCAATTTGAACGGGGTCTATTTCCAATATTTCCAGTTTGGTGATTTTTCTCCTCTCCTCTCCTCTCCTCTCCTCTCCTCTCCTCTCCTCTCCTCTCCTCTCCTCTCCTCTCCTCTCCTCTCCTCTCCTCTCCTCTCCTCTCCTCTCCCTCTCCTCTCCCTCTCCTCTCCCTCTCCTCTCACATTGATTCACTTTAGCTTGTATGCATCAACTCCTGCACAAATCCCCCCACATTTCTTGAACAATACTGGCAGAGAAAGAACCTTACCATACTGCAAACTGTACTCACAGAAAAGTATTTGGTAACTTCTACTTGAGATATTTCTTAGCTTCCCTCTGTGGCTATTTACTAAACAAACTGCTCTGCTGAGAGAATATAAAGGCATATCTTTGACTGAGATGCCTTCTTTTGCCTCTTTTTTATCTGTTCTTTTCTTTTCTGATCTAACTGTAATGACAAGTTAGGTCTTCATGCAGAAGTTATAAGCCTGATACAAGAGTAATTTTGTTAAAATCAGTGATTATGAATTATTCAGGAGTCTAGTCTATATCAAGTACAACATTTTTTAAAAGTGCATGGATCTTGTATTTTTACACTGGGTTACTGGTTTAAAGGCAAAAACTCCCCACCAAAAGGTAGAATTTCCAATACTTTTTGTCATAGAGTGCTTGCCATGCAGTAAATTTAATTCTGGTGTTGATTCTGGCAAAGGTCACTCTACCTCTCTTCTGGCATCCCTCAGGGCAGGTATTTCATTATGCTTTGTACATGATTTATGTAGTCTACCTATTGAGATTCCTAGCTGCACAGGACAGCGTGTCTCATCTCATGCCAAGTATATTGTTAGTACTTAAAGAATCATAATAAAAATTCTACCTTGGCAGAAAAAAAGAGCTACATTAGCAAGGTAAGAGACTTAACAATCAGGAAAATCTTATCTCTGAAAAAAATATGAAGCTGATTCCTTGCCTACAGATCCATAAAAGGCAAGGAAATCTGAAGTAGGTTATTGTATTTTCCCCACAAAACTGTTTTAGCAATCTGCCCCTCCCCTCCATCCCCCCAGTTTCTTCCCTGGAAGTGTTTGACTCTTTTATTCTAGGTTTTCTACTTTTAGAGATCATTGCTGCTTAAGAAGATTAGCATTACAAAAGCAAAGAATGAGAAAATTTGTGGAATTTCTCTCTTGAGATGGGAAGATATTAAAAACAAGTGCTGCTATCTCATTATATATGTTGTTTAGTCAACTAGCTCACCTGACTCACTCCCAGACTGATGACTTCTAGAATAATCTCTACCATTTCATACAGAAGCTTATCTTTAGTGTATTCAAGCTTTAATCAATCCTCACAACTTTCTTCACAGAAGAGTTTTAACTCTTGTTCAAAAATAGTGGGGCTTTGAAGCAATTTACTGAAAGTCAAAGAAAACACTTGTAGTCAAAACAATGCCCATGGCAAGTGCTGCTGCTTTCTGTAGTCTGTCATTGGGGCACCCTTGCCAGTAGTTGTTCTCAACATGCACAAAGGAATGCCTCACTATCTCCCATTTATGAGATGCTGCATCTTGAATGTCTCGAATGTTCATCATGGTCCCAGGTGCCTTTTGCTTTCATTAATGTTTTTGTAGTGCTTTCCAAAATTACAGAAAGCAAGACACACAGATCTTGCAGAGTTTTGATTCCATCCACCCAAGAGAAAAACTAAACCACCCAAATTATTAATATATACAAGGTGTAAAAAGGATCCTTCCCCTTGTATATCTTTCTAGTTGAAGGACATGTGGAGCTGAATAACTGTGTTTAAAAGCTGCTACTGTATCTACCTGAGTCACTATTTTACGGAGGTAAAATTGAAAGCACAGGTAGCTTGAATCAAGAATGAGAATGATCTCTATTTTTGCCTGACATTCACATATTTTGACTGCAGATCTACAGATTTGCATTGTAAGAAAAATCTTGAGTATATTGACAAACGTAGGATAATTTAATCTCAAAACTGTGGCACTCCATTATTGGAGTGTCCAGCTACTCATATTTCTGGAATGCTGTGTTATCCTGAATGTTTTGGATATTCATCTTGGTCCCAGGTGCCTCATAGTCTCACTATTGTTTCTGCACTGTTTTCCAAAACTAGAAAAACCAAGACACATAGATTTTGCAGATTTTTCTATTCCTCCCCAAAAAGTTATAAAAAATTTAAAGAAAAATGCAATTGGATCCATGCTGGTACTACTGTAACCCAAATTAGCTTCAGACCTGTACAGTACACCAATTAGCAAAGACAAAAAAGAATGCACTAACTAGGTATGCCATTATTCTGCCAATCTTTACAATCTCTTTTATGTTGAATTCTACTTCAAAGCATCTTTCTTGTTTGTTACAAGATCACTTACATAAGCCACTAGCAGACATGGCTAAAAATAAGTATTTTGTTATTCCTTCGTGTCTGTGTTCTCAGCTACTGAGAATCTCTTATTCCTATTGTTCCCAGCAGCTCTTCAGACTGACACTATACAACTGTCTTCTCTATGTAGACTGTGAGGTAGGGTGATCAAAACTGAGTTTAACCTACATATTTTATTCCTAGAGGTGCTGGTTTTAAATGAAAATTAGGATTACTTTAGGGTAACTCAAGCCTAGCTGCTCAATCTACAGAGTTTGTCTTTGCAGCCTGGGAACCTCATGCTATAAAAACTATCACTGGTTAAGCTTCCTCTCACATTAGTGTGGGACTGGAATTTTGGTTTCCTACTCCTATATAAAGAACTCAGTTTTTCTTTCATTTGCACAGGTATATATATAAGGATTAAGTCCTTTGATGTGAACAGTATTTTGCTGGTGTACACCACTGATGTTAGAAGAGAATAAGCTCTGGTGATTCTTCTATTATATGACCTTGTTTTGCTAATGTATCAACTGAATCTGGTAGGAGTCAGCCCTAAAATAAAGCCAAAACACTTATTCTACTAAAACAGATTCTTAGACTGCTGCTGAGAGAGGACTTGAGAAAGATCAAACTTTACAAATGTAGATATACCTATGAAGTATAGAGACATATTCAGGTGTCATCTTGTCTCCTGGACATATTTGTTTGTCCCTGAATCCTGACATTGAGATAGAAACCTAACAATAAAAGCAATTGCTAACAGAATGAACTACTGCAAGTACCGCCTGTGCTTTCAGTACTCAGCCTTAATCTGGAATCTTTTAAAGTAGTTGGATTGTCTGGAAATAATGCAAAGTTAAAGTTAATTGTCTACAAGTGCCTCTTCTGTAAATGCTGTCAGGCATCATAAAGCACTTCCAAGGATTAGTCATGTCAGAGGTGTGAAATTCAGCATTCATTGGTATACTTGCAGGAGGCCCCCACAATAGCAGTTGTATCTACTTAGAGCAGCCTGTCATTTATTGGCACCAGTAACGTTTTACAAGAGTAAGCAAGCTTGAGAAAAAGCAGCCCTTTCTTTGTAGGAAGAAATTGCAATGGAGCTGATGCTGTGAATAGCATTGCAGAACTCTGACACCATAAATCATTTGACTTCTGTGGATGAAAAGAAAATGAAACATGAAAGCCTCTCTGTTGGGAATTAGCACTGGTTACCATTTCCAAGTGCATGGCTGGCCTATGCTTGTCAGTTGCAATACTATGTCTTTGCCTAGTGCTGTGTATAAAAGCTCTTAGTTCTAACACTTGCGACCATGGCTTGAATTAATAGGCAGAATAAATGAGGTTTAACTTGGATAGTTCTTCCTAACGGTCTTTTAAAGATGGATTCAGAAAGAGTATCTACAAGACAAACAAAAGTCATGATCAAGCTCATAATTTTCTTCTGTTAAATCTAGTATCCTGAGAGCAGATCAAGGTCCTGTTGAGTTAGATGCTTTACAGGAAAGAAGAGACTGTCTCTGCCTTGAATAACAGTCGAGCTAAAGAGAAAAAGAAAGAGGAGGGGGAGAAAGAAGAAAGATCATGTGACTACTCTGGCAGAGTCAGTAACAGAGCCACAGTATAATTTTGCTCTTATTTCCAGACCAGATTTGCAAACTACTGAAGAGCTTACTTTTGTTACTTGTAGTAGCTCCTAAACTATATTAGACACTTTTTCTGAACTGAGATTATTATTTACCTCAATTATACTCCCAAATGTTTACAGACAAAGAGTTTAAAATAAGTCTGATATATGAGACAACTTCCCAAGGGGTTGGCAGAGGCTGAGATATTAATCTAGGCAATGTCTTAAAGCAAATCTAAAAAGCACCCTACTTATTGCTTTCTTTGTAAAATATTGCTTTAGCACTGTGCTTCTGCCTAGGAACTCTGAAGAGTTTGGTTACCTTTTATGAACTTCCAGGCATATACTTTTCACTATTGCTATTGTCTTTGGGTCTAAACATATTTTAATAGAATGGACAAAGTTGAAAGTACATGAAAATATGTACTGTTTTAAAGGCTAGGAGATTTAAAAGATTTACATGAGAAAGAGTGGGAATTCCTCTTTAAGTTAATTCAGCACTGAGTGATTGATATTTCCTTTTGAACTGATTATTCCCATCTCTGCTACAAAGGTATAATGTTCTGGGACTCAGAAACCCTTTAAGCTTATACTGCCAGCGATATGTGCTGTGACCTTGGTCACATAGTTTCATTTTGCTTTATATGTATATTTTTAGTGCTTCAACTTTGAAGGACAAAAGTACTATATGAAAGCAAGGTATTTCTACTGCTAGTTAGTTCCACTTCACTAGATCAGATATAACTAAGAAGAGGAAAGTTGGAGAGAAATTCTTTAGGTTTGTCTCCTTTATATCTGCTAAAAATAGTTGATCAAAATTCTTTCTGAAATGTTCAACACAAATCTGTAACAAATCTAGAACACACTTAAGCATGAATAGCAGTCAAATCACCAATTTGCGGGTTTTTTATTGTGAAGTAACAGATTTCTTAGCAAAAGAGAAAAATGGTCAATGTGATCTTTGGACTTACATCAGGAGAAAAATAGGAAAATTATATCCCTTCTCCAATAATTTTATAAGTGTTTCTCAAAAAATGGCTTAAAATGTTGATGCAACTTCCCAGGACTATCAGCTATTTACATTCCAGATAATTTCCAACCACTCTGATTCCATCTAGATAAATTCTGGAAGCTCATAAAAATATCAATATCAGACTTTAGTCTAATGCTAGGAAGCATATGGGTCATTAACTGTAATTCAGGCCTTGCAAGCTATTTGCTGACTCTCCTGAATGAAAGCAAAAGCATTTTTCCCTCTCAAAACCAACTTACTTCTTTTATTTGGCTAGCTTGGGAGGAAGGAGGCAGTCAGTTTTTTAATGTTAATATGTGTATAGAAGTAAAAAAACAAAGAAATTCACCCACAGAAATTTTACCTTTCCTTGGTTGGTACACTTTTCAAGAAAGAAATTGGCAATTGAAGTCAGAAACAGTAAAGTCCTTACTTATTATTTTTTGTGCAGTAAACCTTAGGAGCCTGAATTGGGACCAGGTATATAATTGCCAGGTACCCCGCTAACCCTGCTAGGAAGAATATGCTTGTGGGATTTTTTTTTCCTCATGTGACTTCCTTAAAAGTCTGTCAGTCAGATTCCCCAGGACTCAGGGAAATTTGGTAGGGGTCTCTAGAATCTCTTCTGGTAATAAATAGTCCCAGAAAGGTCTTTTACAGAGGAATGGCTGCATGTTTGATGACATTATGATTTTGTTTTGTTTTGTTTTGTTTTTTCTGGGAATGTTGGGATCTAAGAGCTCTCCTGGAGCTCAGGAATTTGTATTTATCATTTTTATTTCCTGAGGAATCTTGGTTCTTCAGCTGCCTTTTAAAATATTAGCCCAGGAGTCTGAGCCACCCTTCTGTTTTTAACAGGATTATGCTCCCAAGGCATGAATAATTTACAAAAATGACAAAAACATTTCAAAATTATTTAGGAGAAGGGCATAATAAAACTGTCTCATATACTGAAAATATCTTCCCCCTGCCTCTGGGAAGGAAGCAGTCAACAGTGTTTAACACTGCCACAGCATCCTCGTCCTCGTGCAGACAGAGAACCTCGAGGTACTTGACTGCTGACGATTTAGCACAAAGCTCGATTGATCTCAACAGGTTTTCTGATGCTCTGTGGAAGGCAATGGATGCCCTGTGAGCAGGGTGTGGGTGTCAGGCTCTGCCCTGCTGCCAACTTAGTCCTACACCTGTGCTATATGCATTTGTCAGAGCTTTAACCTTCCTTTCCCTTGTACAGTTTTTTCAGGGAACTGATGTGTATGTATGGAGGTTGGGGAAATGTGATAGCTACTTTTTTCTGTCTTCCTGAGCCTCTCTAGATATGCAGATTGAGAACAGACTGAATGGAAGAGAGAGACACAACTGACCTAGGTGCTCAACTCTTCAGCATTTCCTAGAACCATTTTTTAGTGATGTATAGTCTGTCAGACAAGTAGGTCTGTATTGGAGTCATGTTGTCTTTCCAACTTAATTTTTTTGTTGATGTTAATGATATGATTATATGATATTATATGATATGAAAAATATTAAAAAGGCAAACACTCATTTCTTGGAAAATTATTTGGGTCAGCTGAAAAATTAATTTGGGTCAAACTGCTTTCCAAATTACAAAAATCGTAATAGAAGTAATCTGAAGCAAAAGCTTTGCTCATAGTTATGTCTTAAGTAACATAGTAACAAAATACAGTTTTATACTTCATTAGAGGCAATTAATAGTGCCTGGTAGACTTGGTGTCTCCTGTTGGAATTTGTCTGTGAAATGAAGTGTTTCCTTTCATTTAGTTTGTCAGCTTCTGTGAAAACATAAAGGATTACAACTCCACCAAATTGTCCTGCTCACACCCTTTAAAAAGCTAAATCTCGGACTTCATGGTGCACGGAAACAACATACTCTATAGGTTTCTCTTTGAATGCTTTTCTTTGCTGTTTTCAAGAACAAATCCAGATTTTTCATCTCTTGACTGAGTGCCTTGATTCAGCCTTTTTAAACCAAAGGACAGAACTATCTGCCAGTGTGTATCCCAGGCAAGAGTAATAATTTCAGGGATGTAGACCCACCAAAAAACAGCCTTACAACTGAACATGAAGTTAAAAAACATACCAGAGAAATTAAGAGTTTATCTATTCATGCAGCAGAAAACAACATGTGAGGAAATGAGTAGCTGCTCCTGACTTCATGCACCAGCATAAGTTACAGGTTAAATAAGATATGTGCTTGTGCTTGCATTTAAAATGCATAAGGTTTTCAGACATCATGGTCATAAGCGTGCTGTTAGTATCAAGAGAGACAGTTATATACTGATTGATAGATAGTAACCAGGTTATATACACAAAACTGTGGGATTCTAGAGGAAAGAGTGATTGTATCTGTCTTTATTAGTGGAATAAAAAAACAGAGTCCCACAAGTATTTCATTCTTCCATATTAGAGTGTGGGGATAAAACTGGTTGCAGCAGAACCAGAAATTGATCTTTTAATTAACTCAGTGCACATCTAATTTCAGTGAGAATTAAGCTGTCTATGTTACTAGAGTGGTACCAAATGAGAAGTCAGGAGAAAATGTAGTATCTTGATCAGTCTCTTTGCCTCTTCTTCAAATTCTGGAATTGCATATCTGTGGTGTGCTCAAAAAGAATACAGATAGGTGCATAGCTTTCATATTTATAAAAAGAAGGTGAAACAGAAGAAACCACTGTGTGGGAGACCTCTTTCTGATATTGGAGTACACAAAAAAGGTGAGGCTAATAGTCTAACATTAAGGTGTCTCTTTCACAGAATCAGAGAATTTAAAGGGCTAGAAGGGACCTTTCCATTAACATTTTTTTTCCAGTTGCTTAAAAACTTGAAACTTTTTGAGAATTTGTGCCAAAATCATCAGCCTGGACTATATTCATGTGAGGGGTAAGAAAAGGATGTGGACCCAGAACATTTCAACCAAAATTATTGATCTCTTTCTGAGGAAAATGTTGTTTCAGTCAAAAACTGAGAGATTCCTTTCAGTCCTTCTAGGTTTTGGACTAAGTATGTACAGTTTTTCTGTGACAAATGGTAATGATACAGATTTGACTTTTTTCTTTGAGCAAGCACTGTCCTAGTCAGCCAAATAATAAATCCTTAAGTTACTATATTTTGTGCATGCTTGATAAGGGACTTCGTTAATTTTAGGACCTAAAAATCAGGTATTTCTGGCTCCTGAAAGTGTTTTCAAGACTTGGGTGAGCTCTGCTCTGCATGTACTGTCCTCACAGACTGACTGCAAAGGAAGTTATCCAGACAAGTGACTTCAAGGAGCTAAACACAAAAGCAGGAACCTTGGCACGTGGTAACGTTCCTTCAAAAGAATATGAGTCTGAATGAAGTTTCTAGATTCTGAACATCTGTTATGACTAAATATAAGTCCATCTTCAACTGCTCTTTCTGATGCATGTTATCTTACCTCCTATTCCCTGAAAATTTAAGCCTGAAGGATTCAAGTAGCACACTAATCCAACAGTACCTGGCCCAGTTTTTGCTTCACTGAACATGCTGCAGAGGTAATTGTGAAATGAAAATTTGAATATTCAGTGGTTTAGAGTACTCACATGTTAGAACACTCATCTGTTCCATGCTGCTTACTGGGTGAAGCACCTGTGACAGGTAAGTGGGATCCTTGCTTAAGCTGTCTATGCAAAGGGGGGATCTGCTTACTATAGCTAGGAAATAAATGATGTGGGAGAAGTCTGGTCATTGTCTAACGTAATGTAAATAAACTTTTAGATGGAAGTCTTAAGAACAGTGTTGGCTTTTCTGGCTCCTATTCATTTCCCCTCCCTCTGGTTATATTTAGTACCTTTTATTTGCAGCAGCTGCGTACATGTGAACAGCGGATTGAGCAACTTGGTTATTTTCAGCTGCATGCAGTTCCACTTTCTTGAAAGCAAACACAGTGGGAATGCTTAGCAAACTGTCATTTGGATATCTTGCCTTTAAATTTCAGTTCTTCACTGTTCACATAGTAATTTACCGTTATGTTAGGATATACAATTTAGTTTCAGTCTTACTAAACATATAGCTTCTCTGTGGTGTTCCAGAGAACTTTTCCAAAGAAAGAGTTAGCAATTCCCTGTACAGTATCTTGTCAGCTGTAGGTGCTAATGAAGCTTTGGGGTTTTTGGAAGTGTGAGGTCCTTGTAACAATGTTGGTGATGTGGGTCTCTTCATCATGAGCAAAATCTGCAAAAATGAAGGGATAGTAGGGAACACCCCGAGTGTTGATTTAACTGAGATACTAAATATAAAACCAGAAACTTCTTATTCTCTGGGGAAAAATATTTTGTTGCTTTAGGGAAAGGCACTATGCTCCACTGTTTGTGTGTGTGATTTTTTTTAATGTCTTACTTTCAGACACCGAGCAGATTGAATCATAGCATCATTACAGTTTAAGATTGTTGAGTCCAACCAGTCACCTCACACTGCCAAGCTGTTCACTAAACTAAACCATATCCCTCAGTACTTCATCTATGCGTCTTTTGAATATCTCTAGGGATGATGACTCCACTACCTCCCTGGGCAGCCTGTTCCAATGCTTAGCTTGGTGAAAAAGTTCTTAATGTCCAACCTAAACCTCCTCTTGTGCAACTTGAGGCTGTTTCCTCTTGTCCTATTACTTGTTACTGGAGAGAAGAGATGGATCCCCATCTCACTACAACTCCCCTTCAGGTAGTTGTAGAAAGTGAGCATATCTCCTCTCAGCCTGCTCTTCTCTAGGCTAAAATGGTACCAGTCCTTTCTTGCACTCAGAGGCAAAAGAGGGGAGATGCGCTTTTAAAACAGTAGCTAGGTGAATATGGTGCTCAGTAAAGATTTGAAGCTATGAGTTCAGATGCAGTTGTAAACTTTACCTGAGTTACAACTGAGAAAATGTCCTCATCAGCATATTTCCTGGGTAGGACTAGCCTGGGACAGCTGTTCTTGCTCAATTGGTTCTGCAGTGCCATGCTTACTTGCCATGTAGGCTGAGGCAAGAATATGTGTAAACACATTTTCTGTGACAAAAGAAAACTGAAAGGCTGCTAAATTAAGCTTTTCAGGATAACTACCTCAAACCTGTACAGTATCTTCCTGGCTGCCAATATGTAGGAACCTTTTTGACCACTGAGACATTTTATAAACCTCTACTATAAATCTTTAATAGAGGAACTTGTAGCATCTTCTATTAACATATAATGTACTGAGTGGCTATGGGTGCCCAGGAGCAATCTTTGGGTCTAATCTGAGTATTCTTTAACATTTCCTTAGAGTCAAGGACAGAGCTACAAGCACTCTGTTGACTTAGCTACAAGCAGGTAAATAACTCTTTGATGTGTATTTTCTTGCTTGAAGTTTTCTGTCAGATTTCTTCAACAATTTTCTGTTTTAGTAAGCCTACATTTCACTGACTCAAATATCAGTGACATCAAGTTCTGTTGACTTCATCTTAAACCACCTGCTGCAGAGGAATATGAATTAAACCAAAATTGTAAAAGCAAGAATTTGACTCTGGTTTGATTCTTGGCTAGATGGAACGTGATCTTAATGTCTAGGTCCATTTCTTTCAGCTGGTAGTACATGGCATGTCATAGGATTTCAAAATATCTTTTAACGATAGCTTTACAATTCATATTCAAACTAGAGAAACTTCAGAAACTTAGAATTAATTTTTCATAGAAAACTATGTAATTTGAAAATTGTTCATCCAAGCTACCATAGTTGAAAAGCAGTTAAGATTCCTTGAAGTATCATGTCCAAAGAAGCTTTATTATGAGACGTCAAAAGGATGGTTTTAATAATTTATCTCCCATTGTAATCTGAATATTTATCTATAGTTACTGTATTCTGGTTAGAGTTTAAAGAATTTACTTGTGAAGTACTCCTGCTCTGTTTAAACTAAAACTTTATGTGGTTGTGACAACTGTGTTCAAATATCATTTGGGAAATCAAGAATCTGAAAAAACTACATGATTTCTGTTAGGAATTTTCTATGATTCATTTACTGAATTATTTCAAAAGTTGAAAACTTAATTTAGTTGAAAAACTTTAGAGCTTCCTGTATTGTTTTACCTACCTCTACAATTCTGTATGCTTCTCTGTTTCCCTCAAAGCTGAAGAGAGAATTCATGTGGATATACTTCTGATGTATCACAAATAATTCCTGTAAATGTGAGGGTGAATTCTTGGCTCTGAAGTCAGAGGATATTATCCCCTGGTCTGGATCAGGCTGGAGTATTAATTTCTAGCCTAACTTCAAGTGTAAGAGGGTATTTGAGGAATATTGGTATTTTGAGTTGTCTGGTTGTGTTGATAGGTTTGACTATCACATTTAACAGCCTGCTTTCTCCAAAACTGGAGCGTGTTCGGTGATTGCACTTGACAAAGTTGGTATCAGCAATAATGTTTTGACATTTATCTGTTTGTTTTTCTGGATCGGTTCCTTGACCCTGTTTACAACATAGCTGCTCAAGCTAAGGCAGTTGCTGTGTCATGCCAAGGGGTACAAGTAAGATGCATGGTGTGGGAATAACTTCAGTAAGTATTGCCATTGAAAGCTCTTTCTTGAATGAAAAACAGCATTCAGTTTCACATGAGTCTAGAGAACCATCTGGGACTTGGATCACTGTCTTATGTGGAATAATTACCAGTTCTCACCAACAATTGGATTTCCTCAATTTTATAAATTTTAAAATATAGTGGTACACAGGGCCACCAAGATGATCAGGGGACTGGAACATCTTTCATATAAGGAAAGGCTGCAGGAACTGGGGCTGTTTAGTCTAGAAAAGAGGAGACTGAGGAGGGATCTCATTAATATTTACAAATATCTCAAGGGTGGGTGTCAGAAGGTTGGGGCATCACTTGATCTAGGTTGACCTGCTTCTGCAAAGGGGTTGGACTAGATGATCTCTAAAGGTCCCTTCCAACCCCTACCATTCTATGATTCTACGATTCTATGATTCTATGTCTACAGTATGCAATTTATTATGGATCTCATGTATTGGAGTAATAATGTTTCATAATTGTATAATTATATTCACAGGACTTACTTTAGAGGAACAAAAGGGAATTTCTGCCTAATCTGTTTTCTCCTGGCTCTTAACTTATTAATAATAGCAGATATACCCATTTGAGTTGAATTACTGTTCTCTGATACTTAAAAAAAATCCTTCCCCTTCTGCAAGCAGAGATACTAGATTACTGTAGTTTACATCTGGCAGCAGATAAATTTGCCATGATGTCACTTTCACTATAGCATTGTAACTTTTGACAGCACAGTACATACTTCATGAGAAGACGAGGTCTCTGAAGCAGCCTGAGCAAATTACTGAGGGTCAAATTGGAAGGACAGTGGTGAAGTAATCCCCATCTGAGAACTTTCTGATGCAAAGATCACAGCTACTTCATTTTCTAAGCTGAACATTATGTTAGAACACATGGATTATCATTTCTGTGTTCTCTGATGGATTGTAATGAGGTGTCTGAATCTGTGTGCAGTCACAGATTAACAAGCTCTGGGGGGAAAAGGGGTGGATATTCATGATTAGCAAGGAAAAGCTTCACAGTGAGAAAACATCTGTATCTGTCTCACTGCTAACACAAAAGACATGACAGGAAGACTTGAGGAGCAGTGGTTGCAGATTTTACCATCGGTATCTGTCTGTAAAGGTAACTGTCTCAAAGTAGGAAAAAAAACCAGATAGTGCCACGCTTTACTTAATTTTAAACATATTTCTACTATGCTCGGGGGAAGTTTGAGGCACAGGTGTGCTCCATCTTTGGCTGTCTGTTATTGGGTGGAAGATGCCTATATCTTCTCACAGTCGCTTTGTGCCATAATATTCATAGAATCATAGAATCATAGATTGGTAGGGGTTCGAAGGGACGTTTAGAGTTCATCTAGTCCAACCCCCCTGCAGAAGCAGGTCAACCTAGATCAAGTCTCATAGGAACATGGCCAGGTGGGTCTTGAAGACCTCCAAGGAAGGAGACTCCACACCCCCTCTGGGCAGCCTGTGCCACTGCTCCGTCACCCTCACAATAAAATAGTTTTTTCTTATGTTTAAATAGGGCTTTTTGTGTTCCAGCTTCATCCCATTACCCCTTGCCCTGTTGCTAGCTACAGTAGAAAAAAGGGATGCCCCAACCTCCTGACACCCACCCTTTAGATATTTGTAAATGTTAATAAAATCTCCCCTCAGTCTCCTCCAGACTAAACAGCCCCAGTTCCTGCAGCCTTTCCTCATATGAAAGATGTTCCAGTCCCCTGATCATCTCGATGGCCCTGCACTGGATTCTCTCCAGAACTTCTCTGTCCCTCTTGAGCTGGGGAGCCCAGAACTGGACACAGGACTCCAGATGAGGCCTCACCAGGGCAGAGTAGAGGGGGAGAAGAACCTCCCTTGACCTGCTGGCCACACTCTTCTTGATGCATCCCAGGATGCCATTGGCTTCCTTAGCCACAAGGGCACATTGCTGGCTAATGGTCAGTTTATTATGAGTCAGGACTCCCAGGTCTCTCTCTGCAGAGCTGCTCTCCAGAAGTTCGACTCCCAGTCTGTACTGATGCATGGAGTTGTTCCTTCCCAGATGCAGGACTCTGCACTTATCCTTGTTGAACCTCATGAGGTTCCTCTCTCCCCAACTCTCAAGCCGGTCGAGATCCCACTGAATGGCAGCACAGCTTTCTGGGGAATCAGCCAGTAGTCCCTGAAGTGTTACCTTACTACATGGATATCTGGAAACACTCCTCATCCTGATACCAAGATCATCTGCACTTTGGTATTTAATTGTTATTGAAACCATTCACTTATGTTTACCCAGCTAGCAGATATAGTAATTCTCTGCCCTGTTTAATATGCAGTAATGGGCTCTTTGTTTCAAGTTCTGGGACGGCCTTTTTCACTGCAGTGCAGAAATGGGTAACTTGCTGTTCTCTGGATTCCTTTTCTGAGCAGAGCACCTTGCTGTTGCTATTAATAACTATTCCTTTTGGACTATTCTCACTGGACTATTTTAGGTTATATTTCAATTTTAATGTTATTCGTCTGTTTAATTAAATATTTGTGTGTCTTGCTAAGTTTTTTTGATTCTTGATGCTTCTGACGTTTTGGGGTTTTACTCTAGCACACATCAAACCGGATGGCTTTGCTCACTGCAATGGCAACACAGATCTTTCATCCTTACTCACTGGTACACGTAGAAAGAGCAAATATCCTCCATCATTAAACCCCTGGGTATTTTATGGCCAAAAGTAGTGTCCATGGCCTTAGTTTGTCTGTACTAGCAAGTTTTGTATTTACTTACAGTCTCCATTTTATTTATATCCTTGTGCCATACTCAAAGTGCCTTGCAGAAGCACATTAGGTGATAATGGCTGCCATCTGTCATGTAGCGTTTTTTTCTTCATGCAGAACTTCTCTTTTTCTAAAGACTGTCAGTAGTCTCATAAATTGTATAAATTGTTAATTCCTTTCTCTTGACTAATTCAAAGCTAATCCTGGTAACTCTGACTCCAGATACAGAAGAACTATGTGTTGAGCTTTCAATTACTTGTAATACAGTGCATGTTTTAGTATTCACATCCATGGAATTAAGCAAATGATACATGATGAAGGATCAAATGCAGTTTTTCCTGAACCTTGACCACCTGTTCACACTCTCTCTAAGAGTTGTATCTCAAGACTATTTGCAGCACTTAAAACCTGTGAACTGTTTTAAAGCAGCTGCCATATTTGTCAGGTTAAAAAAAGCAGCTTCTAAAGTAACACTCCTTCTTTCCATATGTCTCTTTGCTATGATGAATATTGTGCTCAGTTTTCATGTATTTCCTGGGAATCCTCTAAAGCAAAAATGGAAACAGTCTATTGAGAAGGAATGGTGTCATCAGCTGTATTAAGATAGAAAAATAGACACCTGCGCACTCATCTTGCACAACATGTATATGTCTTCACAAGTACCCTTAAAGTCAAGTAAGATTACTTCTTTGCAAATGTATTTGCAAAGCTACAGCTATAGACAAGAGATCCTTCCTTCTGGGTTGTGTATTTCCATGCATAAAGGTTTTTGTCAGCTATCTTCTATAGGCTTACATAGGCCTGAACTATCAGAGGCGGAGACCTCTTTTTCAGCTTTGTGTATATATGCTATGGTAAGATCACAAGGGATAGACATCACATTATTCCTGTTGCCTGTCTTTGTCACACAGAAGCTATTCACCAAACACTGATTATTTTTGTCTTGTATGCATCAACACAAGCAGCATGGCACCTTAACACTTGTTATCTTGTTATATCATGCTAGAGGCTTATTAAAAAGTGATTGCCCTTGGGGTCAGATTTAAAAAAAAACACAGAACCCCGAAGGCTTTATTTCAAGTAAATGCCCTTCCCCTTCTACAGAAAAACTGTAACTGTATCTAGCAACACAGATGAACTGACTCAGATGAACTGACTATCAGCAAGTCCCCCATGTCTGTGGCCTTCTTACTAAAAAGAACTGAAGCATCTTGCACTCTTAACTAGTTTCCTGATATGACAGAAATGAAGGCACTTGCATTTTGCTTCCTATTAATGCTGTGCTTCAAGTCAGCCTATTTCATGTCCTTCTCTAGTGTTACAGAATGAAAGTTTGTAGATTAATGTTGCAATATTGAGGTTTTAGGTAAATGGATCTTGTTATGCAGCCTTTCTGATATCTATTGATTGTCTATCTCTTATTTTCATTAGCATGTGTTTGGTTTTACCTCTGCTATTATTGAGGAGCTGCTTTCTTTACTGTTTTAGGCTCTGAATTGCCCTGAAAGGAATGTAAAGTAAAAACAGGAAAGAGAATGGGCAAGTCTTTTTCTCTGAATGCAGCAGCTAAAAGCCCTAGTGCTCCTCAGCACTAGAAGGAAAAGAATTTTATTTGGCTGGTGTTGCACTTGCTTGCTGTGCATGAATACTGTAGCATTATACTGCAATTATCTCCTGATTGCCACCTTTCTCTCCCCAAGAACACCTGTAAGAACAAAGAATGCCTGTCCTACCAGAGCATTAAATGGTCCAGTTCAAGGTTTGTCTTGTGCTTATTTTACCAATTAGTTCTGTGAGCTAGTAAAGAAGCTTGAAAGCTGGGAAGATTCCATTATTTCACTGTCCTGCAGAGAAAAAGAATCCCTCAAATCTTTACAATTGAAGATTCTTTTCAGACAAGTGCTCAATTGCTGAACACTAAGTGAAAGCAAGATTGACTAACTGTAATTATTGTCAGCAGTGGAAAGCAGAGGATGTCTGTACTGCTTTATACCCTGTGGATATTGGTACTGGAAAAACAAAACACTTTCCCACCAGTTGCTCAAACAAAAGGAAGCAGAAAGCATGTCTGACTCAATTAAATATTTGAGACATTTATTTTATACTTGGTTTAATAGTAAATGCATAAGATCTGTTGCCACAGGGGTCTGACAGAAATGAAATGTTGGCTAACAGACAAGGAGAAAATTATTTCTGAAGCAGAAAGGTAGGAGGACTAGTAAAACAGCACAATATTTTGTAGCTATTTGTAGGCACTTAAAGTTTTACAGATCAGTGATGAGGAACTTCTAAATAAAAGTTTGATCTTTGATTTATTACGTGAATTTGAGTCTCTAAGTAAATAATATCTTTCCCTATAAAGGTGTATTAAGGTCATAACTGGACGTGGAGCAACAGAAGTGCAAATTAAGTGTAAGGCTAAGCTTTTGGCACGGATGTCTTGTTGAAAGTCTAGTGGAGATTTAAAATTGCCTCTTTTTTTAATATATAAGGCAAGACTGGCTGAACCTAATAGCCTATACTGCTACAAAAGTATGGCTTGGAGGGTTTTCATCTCATTTAGAGACTGAACTAAGCTTCTCCTGACATTGTGGTGAGTTGACCTTGTCTGAACACCAGGTGTCAACCAAGCTGCTCTGTCACTCCCCTCTTCAGCAGGACAGGGAGGGGATAAAAGATTAAAAAAACCTTGTGGGTTGAGGTAAAGGCAGTTTAATAAAGCAATGGCAAAGTCTGTGCACGCAAAAGCAAAGGGAAACAAAGATGATTACTCTCTGCTTCCCACCAGCTGGCCAATTCCCAGGGTGCAGGGTATTGGTACATGCAGGAGTTACTCTGGAAGACAAATGTAAATCACTAATGTCTTCCCTTCCTCCTCTTCTCCTGGAGCTTTTATTGCTGAGCTGACATCATATGTTATGGAATATCCCTTTGGTCAGTTTGGGTCAACTGTCCTGGCAGTGTTCCCTCCCAGGATCTTGCCCACTTTCAGCCTACTAGTGAAGGTAGGGAGGGAAATTTTGGAGATAAAGCCTTGATACTGTGCAAGCAGTAGTCAAAACACTGTCATGTCATACACTCATTTCTAATTACCAATACAAAGCATAGTACTATGAGGGCTGCTATGGAAAAACAGTTCCATCTCAGCCCCAATGAACATATCAAGAGAAGAATAGCTTGTGTACCTCTGGGTCGAGAATCCTTGTTCCATGAGTCTTGAAACATGCTACATGAATGATGTCCACCATGGATGCTGCCTGATAGATCTTTCCCTGAAGGAGTATATAAAGCTATTTCTTTTTTTCCTTTGAAGTGGAGAATGGTGCAATGTTTTCCAAGACATTATATTAAAAACACTCTATTGTGGCTAGACCTATGATTGGATATATAATTATAGCTTTTTGTTCTACAAGCTTAATTGGCATCTTTAAGACCTCTTTTGATCTGGAGAGATAAGTTAAATTTCATCTCTAAATCTTTTCATTTATAAGAAGTTTTCTTTATGATGATTAAAAAATGTTCAAAGATATCTATGCCATCTACTGTACAGCAAGTGAAACCCATGCAAGTTCAGTAAGCCTGAAGAGATTCCTTTATGAAGGAGGATCTAGAGTTATTCATAATCTTTTAGATCAGGACAGTCAATGGACTTGGCAGACAGCAAAGGCAGGATGTTGATTCTGTTTAAATCAGGAGAAACAATGAATTCAGTGATGTAAAGGGAAGCATATGATGTGGATGTTTCAGTGACTTATATAAAGCTTTTGTGGAAATTAGATGAGAATATGTAAGTATTGCTGCTGCAATGTTGAAAATTTAAAAAAAAAAAAAAAGTGAAGGACCTTCTTGCCAAACTTGTGCTTAGATTAGAAGTGCTTTTAAAATTATCTCCCACTAAAGGCAAAATTTCACTGCACACTGAGAATTAGTGTAGTCCAGTTCTGGTAGAGTGAGCAACAGTCAGTGTAAATTTGAAGCAGTTTCCATAATAGGTATAACTGATCAAGGGAAAAAATCTCATTCACATGCAGGTGGATCTTGTGCAGTTGCTGCCATCCTTACCCCTTTCAGACACTGGCAACTCTGTTAGTCTAACAATGTTTAAGAAAGGGGTCTCTGAGATGGAAAAGAAGGGTCCAATGAGTTCCCCTCTAACTCTTGAGGAATGAACTATAAAACTTTGAGCTTTGTAGCACCCAGTAAAAGCTGTTAATATGATCTGGAAATAACTAAAGGATTAAATTGGAGGAAAAGACATATATAAGTGATAAGAAAAGGAGCAATAGGTTCCTATTCAAAATATTGTGGAAAAAATATGTTTTTACTGGAAAAAAAAACAGCTAGAAGGGAGAAAAGTCAGGGAAGAAAAAGAATTGCATATTTCTGAATGTTTTCCTTAAAATTAGATATATGTTAACAAAGGAACATTGTACAGAGGTGAGGCAAATAATGAATGAGAGTGAACAATGTAAACTTTTACATTTGATACAGTTCACCATCCCTGGAGTAGTCCTAACATTATATTTAGAGAACAGCTGCTCACTCCTTAGTAGAGTTGACTAAGTCATATTTTTCCCCTTCTTTGTCAATTTTTCTTTTAACTATGCTTAAATAGAAATATATATATTCTTTTGTGGGGAAAAAAGTTTCATAAGAATTTTACTGGTTCTGCTGATCAGGAAATTTTTGAGAGTTAGTGTGCATTATGTTCTGAGTTCTTGGAAAAGGTATCATCAATGTCACGTTACAATTTAAAATATCAAGAAGCCCAATAGTAAGTTTCAGCTCTCCCACAAGTTACCTTAAACCACAGATGGAATCCTAACTTCAATTGACTCATCCCTAAAACTTGGGCTCATCCCCAAAGCCTATAATCACCTCAGTACTAGCAGTGTTGCCACATTTTGTTGCCTAATCTCTTTAACTCCCTCCATAAACCAGGGAGTACAGGCACGGCCCTACAGCAGGCATAGTAAAACCCTTTCAATCTATCTTAACAGATAATGTGCACCAACCAGTTAAATATTCTTGCTACTAACTCATGAAGCAGTCTTTATAAACAAAGCAGTATATTTTAGATGGATACATACCATTAGTAGGACTATAGTAAATGTAATGACACACTGCTTCATGGACACAGGAATAGAAATAATATCTTCACTAGTCCTGTGTATTGAGAGCATATAGGGACAATTTCAGCCTGCACCACTTGCTTAATCTGGATTTTCTGAAATACTTGAATAAATTTCCACCTTAAGTCTAGTCTAGTACCTAAAGGCCACCTACAAAAAAGCTGAAGATGGACTTGTAGTAGGACATGTAATGATAGGTCAAGGGATATGACTTCAAACTAAAAGAGGGAAGATTTAGATTAGATATAAGGAAGAAGTTCTTCACTGTGAGAGTGAGAGGCACTGTAACAGACTGCCCAGAGAGGTTGTGGATGCCCCATTCCTGGCAGTGTTCAAGGCCACATCAGATGCGGCTTTGAGCAATCTGGTCTACTGGAACATGTTCCCACCCATGGCAGAGGGGATGGAAATAAATTCTCTTTAAAATCTCTTCCAATCCAAACCATTCTATGCTAATAGTTTGAGATTCAATTCTGAGATTTGATCTACTGTCAGTCTTGATACAGGCAAGAGTACTGTGAGAATACAGTCATGAATGGATTGACACTGGTTAAAGACTAAAACCACCATATAGTCAAGCAGAGCTCTCTTCTGGTAGAAAGAACTGTAGCATACAGTCCTATGAGAGAAATCATACTGGGGTTTACTTGTTAGTTGTAAAGATAAGAGAAATAAAGATGAGAGAAGTAAACTCTCTACATCTGTACGTATTAGGAACTTTGTAGGAACATATTGGGAATGGTAATTAGGAACAAATTTGACATATGTTTCTGCCATGCTGAGGTTAATTTTGTTTCTGCACACACTTATGCCTGAAACTTGTACAAATGCCAGTCAAAGAGATGGTAAATGTAAAACGCTTTGGGGCAGCCAATTCAATAAAACATAAATGTTTGCTCTGCTTCTGTCTTGTTTGAAAGCCTTGTCCTAGTGTGTAAGGGTATTTAATGTGAGTAAGTCCTGGGTGAGACCCACTCAAAATAGCTGGAGAAGTAATACTTCATTTTTTGAGCTTATTTGCAAGTATATTTGTTTTCTTATAAAAATGAAAAGCTGAAAAATGTCTTTTGGGTTCAAATTAATGTTCAACCTAATGTTCAACCTTTCATAGGTGGGCATAAGGGAAGTGTTTTGTTTCACATTTAAGTATCCTTACAAAAGGAATTAAAACACTACTCCCATAGTCAGGAGGATGACCTACACTGTGGGAAGATTAAGTTCAGCTCTCTTCTCTGCCTGACTGGGAGTAGGGAGTTGAGAGGTGGTATCTACTTGTTGTAATGCAGGTTATGGTAGATCATTCTTTGGACTCCATTGAGGGACTAGTCTTGATATGTAAAAATTCTGTGAACATGTATTGAAACAAAGGAAGAATATATATGTTGTTTTCAAACCATGGGCTATGTTAGCTTATCTGTAAGGATTTCCATCCTGTTCCTGTATTGAACAGAATTGTCTCTAGAACTGAGCCCTGAGGACCGTCCAGATGTAGCACCATTTGCTATGTCCCCTTGAGCCCTGCTGCTCAGGTGGTTCTTCACCCTGCCCACCAAGTATCTGCTTATCTCACAGACAGCTTGTGCAGGAGGAAGGATACTATGAGGGACAGTTTTCAAAAGTCGTACTAAAATCAAGAAAACTGCATTTTTTTCATCCATGACTTTATCGTAGAAGCACACGAAATGAGTTAGGACTCTCTATTCATGAATCTCTTGTGTCTGTGCCCGATGACTGCATTTACCTTTTGTAGTGAGCTTATATGACCAGGAAGCTGCGAGGTGGCTTCTGTGAAAAGCTGAGAGACGTTTCCTTGTATGTGACAAGGCCGGTGCCAGTCAATTCTAAGATGGACCTGCCGCTGACCAAGGCTGAGTCAATGAGCAATGGAGGTAATGGCTCTGTGATTAACTTAGTGTTGAAGGGAAAGAAGTTGCTGCACAGAGACAAAACTGCAGCAGCAGCAGCAGAAGGGACTGAGAATGTAAGAGCAACATCTCCACAAACACTAAGGTCTGTGGAGGAGGGAGAGGAGGTGCCCAGGCACTGGAGCAGAGGTTTCCCTACAGCCAACGGTGCAGCCCATGGTGGGGCCCTGCCCCTGCCGCCATGGAGTCCATGGGGGAGCAGAGATCCCCACACTGGAGTGGGTAATACCTGAAGGCTGTGACCCTATGGGAAGCCCACACTGGATCAGATTACTAGCAGGACCTGGGAACTCACAGAGAGAAGAACCCACACCAGACCTGGTTTGCTAACACTGTGCTCAAGTGACCCAATACTCTGTGCCATTTATTGTCACTAAAGTGAATGTTTTGATTATTTTGATTTATGTAAGCCATAAAGCAACAAAAGGAAAGAGAAGCCCGTGAGACCTCTGTAAGATCAATGTCTGATGTGGAGTCAGTTGACAGTTCAGGAGAAAGAGGAGTGAGTTAGCAGGAAAGGAGTCTTAGCACTCCCTTTTCTCAGCTTCCTGGCAATAGCCAGTGTGTTATGTGCCTCTCTATCACAAAGTAGAATGTCTTCACTGCTTCACTATTAACGTAGCTCTGTGCATAGACTCTCCTTCTAAATCTTGAGATCTCCAGATGATGTAACATGTGGACTACTTTAGGCTGCAGATTATGAATGGTGTTATTCTCTCATCTGCCCCTGAGAACTCTCATACCATCCAGTTTAGTGTTACCAATCTGTATTTTTTTTCCTATTTATTTAGAGAATTTTGGTATAATAGATATTTTTCTTAAAACAGACATTTCATTACAGTTTGTACTGGTATATTCAGTAATGTATGTAGAGTATAATAGAATATGAAAAAAATACCTCATGTATCTAGTTTTAAACAAAACATCATCTTGTGTTTGTACCAGAGAAAACAATAGAATACCATGAGGAAGATTCATGAGGTGGGGGATAGTTTTGGTGGGAAGGAGTAGAAATGAAAATAAGACAACATGGAGTTTTGTTCTCCTTTTTGGCAAGACTTCTATGAAAAAAATAGGAATATAATTTCAGTATCTGACTTATCTCTAAGATTTTCCTTTGCTATAGCAAATTGCTTTGGAGGCTTCAAGTCATCCTTAAATCTTTGCAGTGTTGTGGATTCAATAAATGTGGAAAGCAAGTACACTTTTAAATCAGATTTTTTTTGAGAGATGGTAAATGAACAAGGATGGGACTCAGAGCTGTAGGTTCTGGATCCTGTTTCTTTTAAACATCCTGCAGTTCCTGTGATGGTACTGCCTCACTGGGAAAAAAAGGAATCCTTTCAGAGGCAAGATATTTTTCCCCCCCTTCTTTCTTCTGAGAAGGGAAAGAGGTTGACTGAAGTGAATGTCCTAACTATGAGTCGGACGGATGCAGGAAGGAGCTGTCACCTCTGGTGCCTCAAGCTGTGTTTAAAAATATGTTTGTTTTGTGTCTAGAGTTGGATGGAAAGAGATGAGAGGAAAGAAAATGAAAAGCGCTAGCACAGTTGCCTCTGGGCACGTTAGTTGTACTGCTGATCAATCTGTAACACTTGCATTGCTGAAGAGGGGGCAGAGTATCTAGAAGTGGGATTAATACTGTGCACTTCATCCATTACCAGTCTCATTTATTCAGATACCATGATTGAACAACCCTTAGGAATATATATGCTGCAGAAAATCTGCTTGCCTGAGGGGATGCTTGTAAATATAGGCTCTAATTTAACTTAATTGCCTCCTGCTTTGTGTTCCTAGGAAACCTCTTTCTGATTAAAGAGCTGGAAATGACAGCTGGGACAGTGTATTTAATTCAAAGGTGACTCTTAGAAGAAATGTTGCTGTTTACATACAGAAAGTGAGACTTGAAGTTTTATATTTTTTACTTCTGATAAAAGCATCACAAATGACACCGCATGGAGACAAACTTGTGAGTTTTTCCCCTTCCTATTGCATGCCATAAAAGAAAACTCCAAAGTTATATTTGAAAGATTAGCTTTGTCTGAATTCTCATTTTGTGCATTGTTCTATTCAGTGCAAAAATATTTTCAAGAGAATGAGAGTACTCAAGTCTTCACATAGACCCTAACTTTTCTCTGAGCATTCAAAGACAAAACTCAGATTTAGCAATATCCCATTTAAATGAATGGAAGGTTCATCTCCTATTGCAGTACATTCTTTAGGCCAGGAAGGCCATGTCTCCCACAAATTGCCGTTTGCTTTTATTATGATAGCACCACAAAACTTAAACAGAGTCCTGAAAGGTTTCATGAACAAAACAAGAGTGCACATGAAAGATGGATTTTATGTGCCTTCCTATAGAAGAACTGTTTCAAAGGAAACAATTTACACAAAGTCTAGCTGAGACCCTGTAAAGAGTTAAAAGATGAAACGTGATTTCCCAAGCTCCAGTACAGCACCTTTACTAGACCTTTATTATCAGTTGTCATGTAACCTATATTTCCTTCAAGTGTATACAGTTTGTTTCCAGGGGAGATAAAGCCCTCCATTATTTTTACAGGTATTCTTCAGTTAACATAAAATGACTAGATCATTTGGATATGGAAGGGTGGATTTAATGGTCCCTTCACAGGGATTCAGACTGAGTGTGGTTTTGAGACTTGGTTTGAGTAGGAAGGGAGGTGATGTCCTGGCTGGCTTATCCAATTCTGGACAATTGGAAGTTAATTCTTGTAAGACAAAGTAAAAGGGGAACTTTTTCCACTGAAGAAGAACAGTATACAATTGCATTTCAAGTAAGTATAGATGTTCCTTACTAAACCTGCTAAGACACTTCATTCTAAATCTCTGTTTTTCTTTTTAATGAAAAGACATTTTAAAAAGATGACTGTCTGAAAGTATTCTCCATAAAAAAAAAAGGATTTGCCCCTCTTGAATTCTGTGGTCAGAGATGGAAAAATGTTGAGCATATAACTCACCTGTGTATACTCAGTGAAAATTATCTAAATCAGTTTGCATATTTTTCCAGAAAGGGTTAAAAATATTGGTTATTGGTGGAGGAATTAACTCTGCCAAAGTTGAAACATAAGCTGGATTCAACAAGTCTAACAGAACAAGTCCCATTCTACTAGCTATTTCAACCTTGGCATCAAAAAATGTCTTCTTAGTTCCTTTTAGGTGTTGGGGCCAATAGCTGGAGAGTTGTTAAGCTTCTTAAAAGGAAAAGGAAGAATAATGAGAATAATGTTGTCAGACCAACACAAACAATAGTGTTTGAATCTTGTTCTACTTAGCTCTCTGGAGCTTTTCGATACTAGCTCAGATTTTTATATGCAATGAGTAAAATGACCAAAGCTAGCTTTTTAATAGCAATGTTAAGCATTCATCTTTGTTTTGATTTTTTGTTTGGACGATCCTTCTCTAGTCTGAATCCCTATGTGGGACAGATGACAGAACTTATTCTAAGGATCCCTAACTATCAAGGCTGGTGAAATTGCATGTGTACTAGAGAATATAGCTTAGAAAATTAGGTCCAGCTTTAAGAGTTCTGAGTGACAGAGTAAATTTCTTGGTTTAACTGGTCTCCTGGCTAGTTGTGGCTAAAACTAGCCAGGTTTTTCTCATTAGAACAAACGAGGTTTGGGCTGGAGGATACAAGGACAGTTCATGTATGCAAATGCACATGTAGCAGAGAAGCTAGAATGAGACTGATACCTTGTTATTGTGTTGGGAGGAAGGGAAATGTAGCTCGTGGCAGTAAGTGGCAGGAACAAAATGATTCCCTAAGCATTAGGGGAAAAAGAGAATGGAGGCCACATGCTGTCACAATTTGACATCTGGTTTGCTATTCATTTTAAGTTGGTGTCTTGCAGGTAACTGGAGTGGTGAGCTATGAACATGTTCATGTTAGCTCAGAACATTACCTCTTGTCCTGTCACTAGATACAACAGAAAAAAAAGTGATGCCCCAACCTTCTGACATCCAGCATTTAGACATTTGTAAATATTACTGAGATCCCCTGACAAAAGTTCTCACTTTTATAACACCTTTTAGTATCCTGAGTCTATAGCTGATATAGAGACTGTAGCTATTATAAATGTTTCTAAGTAGAAGCAATACTTCCAGGAAAAGTATCCCTTGTGAACTAAGACAGGTTTGCACTTCACTTGAAAACACTGTCTGGGGATACATATTCATACTTCTGTATAGTATGGAATATTGCATTTGGTCTAGATCAGGGATATTAAAGTAACATGAATGTTAACTGAATCCATATGCTGGCTACAAATGAGCAGGCAACACTGAGTACAGTGAAAGGTTTTGAGGGACAAAGATATAGCCATCAAAAAATTTATTGTCAGATTGGCCTTGACAAACTGAGTTTCTGTTCATTTGCTTTAGCGGGTCCTGGCATTTCAGATTCAGGGATAGATGCTGAAAACGGATTTATTGTTCTATGAACCAGCAGCCTGAATATTTAATGTAGAGAAACTTAGCTAAAAGTCATAATTGGCTCAAAACTTTTATTGCCATGTATTATATTCCATGTATTGTGGTGTGGTTTAAGCCCAGTCAGCTACAAAGCATCCTACAGCTACTCTCTCACTCCTCACCCCTGTGGTAGGATGGAGAAAAGATAATGAGGAGCCTTGTGGGTTGAGACAAGGACAGGGAGGGCTCATTCAACAATTACGGTCATAGGCAAAATTTCCACATACAACTTGTAGAAAAAGCATCTAAATCAATTTAATTCACAGCCAGTCTGAGTAGGTTAATAAATCAGATCTTAAAAACATCTTCCCCTGATCCCTCTCTTCTTTCTGGGCTCAGCTCTGCCTCTGATTTCTCTACCTCCTACCCACCAAGGATGTGGGAAATAGGGATTTCAGTCAGTTTGTCACAGGTTTTTTACTGCTCCTTCCTCCTCAGGAGGGAGGATCCTTCACATTCTTCTCCTGCTCCAATGCAAAGTCTCTCCCATGGGAGAGAGTTCTCTGTGAACTTCTCCAAAATGGGTCCTTCCCATGGGTTGCAGCTCTTCATGAACTTCTTCAGTGTGAGACTCTTCTGCACGCTGCAGTCTGTCATGAACAGACTGCTCCAGTGCAGGGTCTCCACAGTCACAGCCTTCCTCAGGTGTCGTTACCTGTGTGGGGTCTTCCACGGGCTGCAGGTGAATCTTGGCTCCGCCATTGCTTTCAACAGGTTGTAGCAGGACAGCCTGTTATCTCACCATGGGATGCAGAGGGATCTGTGCTCCAGCATACCTCCTCCCCTTCTTCACTGACCTTGACATCCTCATGGCTGTTCCTTTCCATCTCACTGCAAATTTTCCTTTCTTAAATAGTCATCACAGAGGTCACCTATTGACTTAGCCTTGGCCAGATCCAACTTGTAGCTGGGGATGCTTTAAGCAGGTTCTTACAGGGGCCACCACTGCAGCTTTTTCCCTGCTACGAAAAAACCCCGCCACACAAATGCAATACAATATGCAGGTTACATAAAACTATATACATGCTGGAAAAGCATATAGACCTAGTATGTTTTTCATTTTGTAGGGAAAATCTTGGCTTGGAAGTATAATTCACAACTATATTTCTTCAGTATTTCTCTTACTTGATTTCTTACTGTCAGAAATACTAAAGCAGAAATTCAGTGATGAGGTATAGGCCTGCTGTGGCTTTTTAAAATCATGCCCCAAAAGTGCAACTTCCACTAACCTAGACATAAAAATGTACTCCTGATGAGGAAGGCAATTATAGTGTTTGCTTGACAAGTGATCATTTATATCATAAAAGTTTCCCTCACTAGATTTGAGCTATGTAGATAATTCTCAGATCTGCACTGAATTTTTAATGTTTTTTAAGTGTTCCCAGTGTAAGTATTTCTCAACAGCCTTTTCTTTCCTCCCTTTATTCATGTCATTTGCTTCAAAATGCCTTGGCCACATGTAAGCTGCTGAGTGGTTAGGCTGAAAATAGTCTTTGCTTTTTTTCATCAGCTTTTTCATTTACAGTCTTACCCTTTATCAATTCTAGCAGTGCTGGGGTAAAATGAGGCTGCCTGTTCTATGATGCAGCTTGCTGGTGTGAGGAACTACTGAAACTAATGGGACCACCCACTGTAAGACTGTTGAGGACCCTCCACTTTAAGTTGGGAGCAGCTTAATTTGTGTGTATTCATTTACACTGATGTTTTGCTTACTGTTTGAGAGTGACAGTTCTTCCTCTTTCATGTTTAGCATCAGGTAATTTCATAAAATCTTCCCCTTGCTTTTTCTTCACCCTTTTCCCCTGCATATATATACACTTTCATATTGCAGCCTAATGTATTGTCCTTATTGCTGAAAGGCTTCTGCATAATCCTTTAACAGGATTTTAAAGCAATACTTTGAATCACTGTAGTGGCAGTTTAATAGCTTGAAAATGACAGGGGGAAAGAATTTCTACACATGGTAGCATGTAGAAAAGGAAAGGCTATACAAAAGTGACATGACTATAGGAATTTCTATCTAGGCTCTAGAGTTATAAGGAAAGAAAATAAGAATTGGAAGATTGGAGTACTTGCCACAGGCAGCACAATGGCCTTAAACTTATGCAATCTACAGTAAGGTGACTTCAAGGTTGGAAACACTGTGAAACAAAGTTTGCGTCTAGCAGATAATGGCAAAAATATTTCTTCATGTGAAGGGAACTATTTTGGGAGAAACAGTACTCACTACATCTTCAATCTCCTGTTCAGGAAGCCGAAGACAGTCCTCTTCGACAGACCTGTACACTGAAAAGGGCTCCAAGGTAAATGGCAATGGAAAAGGTAACTTTTGGTCTATATTTATCTCAGCCTGATATATGGGATCAGTTATTATAGTTTTCTAAGGACTGCAGTGAATAGCAACAACTTCCCACAGGCAAACCTTCAGGACTCATTGTTGAAGCGCATTGACACCTGAGGGACACTGACGGCTACAAGTGCAACTTTAAACTGTTGATCATTATGCTTTGAACTTGCCAGTCCAGACAGCTTTTACGCATCTTGTAGTCCACCCCCTCCAATTTGTCTACAAGATTGTTATAGGAGACAACACTGGAGACTTGCTGAACTCAAGATCATTTGTCTCACTGTTCTTTCCTGGTTCAGAGCTAGACATCTCATCACAGACTGGTCAGGTATGATTTCCATTTAACAAATCCATGTTGGATATTCCAAATCACTGTCTTATTCCAGTGCCTGAAAATGACTTCTAGAAGGACCTATTCCAAAATCTTTCCAAGGAGTCAAGTGAGATTGACTGGCCTGTAGATCTCTGAACCTCTTTGCTGTGTTTAAAAAAACACACGATATTTGTCTTTAGTCACTAGGAACATCCGTCAAATGCCATGGCTTTTCAGAGATGATAGTAACCCTACAGTGATGTTAAACAGGTTTAGATGCATCCCTTCTGGCCCTGTTGCTCATGGTAAATCCAGATGATTAAGTGGTTCCTAATTTGTCCATTCTCTACTGTGGGTGACACTCATCACCATGAAATTCTGCCACTAGCCTTTGTGCTTCTTAATCCCCGATTTCAACTTCAATCCAGCTTTGTCTTCTCTAGCTACATCTTTGCCTGCCTAGGCAGTGCTTTGCTACGCATCCCAGGTAGCCTGACTCAGCTTCCAACTACATGTATTCCTTTGTACTTGAGTTACTCTGGAGTTTCCTGTTAAGTCAAGCTGGCCTTCCAACTTGTTTGCCCACTCTTTATCACTCTGGAATAGACCGCTGTTGTGATTTGATAAGGTTGTCATTGAAGCTCACTCAGATATCCTTGGGAGCTTTTGACTCCCAAGCCAATGCTTCAGAGTCCCATACATCTGTATAAGCAAAGGTCTATTCTGAAAGCCAGAGTCTTTGCTCCTTGTCTGCCTCACTCCCTTAGAATCTTAAACTGCAAGTCATGATAACTATAGTAAAGGTTACCACTACCTGAACATTCCCAGCAAATTGTTTAGACATGAGTAGAAGGTCCAGCAGAGCACCACCTCTATCTGCTTGTCCAGTATATGCAGCGTGAACTTTCTCAGATATGTACAGGTACTTTTGATGACTCTCTGGTTGTGTCACTTTTGCAGGAAGAGTGTGAACTTCTTGTATTATGCTCTTGGGTGTGTACCACACATATTTCCTCAATTTCTTATTCTGTATCTTTGGTTTCTAGTCTTCATCCACTAGTAAACCTGATTTAGAGCCTTCCTCACTAAGTTGGCAAAACTGTTGAAGATGCTCTTGTCCCACTCCATTAAGTGGATCTCATGTCTCTTCTGCCATTCTTGCTACCCAAATAGCTTCTCTTGGTTTAAGTAGCCAAAATCTTGCTGGTGTTCAAGGAGAGCAGCACCTGCCTCCCATGTCTTTCCCACTTGTCCTTAGAGCTATAGAGTACTGTAAAAGGATGTTCTGGCATTCAAGTTACAGATCAATGAGTGCACTATGTCCTTTGGTAAGGTAGTTCAATATCTAACTTTTAACATTGTAATTAAAATTGAAGAAAAACCCACCATATTTATACTCTGTATCTAACTTCAGCTTCTTCCATTGGATCTCGGGAAAACTATATCTGCTAGATTAAACAAAAATGGGAAAGACTGTGTAGTTAAAAGTTTGGATCAGGCATTCTGATGCAGTGAAACATTGGGTCTGGTAATCCTGAAAATACCAGAATGAACTAGGATTTACACTTGCGAAGGTACGATATAATACTGTCATGCCTCAGAAGCACCTATTTAGGCTTTTAAAAGCAGGCACGTGTTTATATTCATTATGTGCAGCCATTAATGAAGCACGCTTAGAGTTTATACTTAAAATGCTGCTTTGTTTTGTATGCTCGGAAGAAGCTCTTCTACCTTCAGAATTCCTGACTGAATGGAGTGTAAAAATATCCATAAGCTGATGAGCTCTGACCTATTTCTTTTTTTAAAGAATAAGCATATTTCATAGTCACCAACACTGGTGTTTAAAATTGAATGTACTTTTAGACAACCCTCAGGTTGCTGAGAGGTCATTGTGATGTACAGTCTCACTCCCTTAGAGACATTGCTTTCTGTTTGCTGTGCTCCATGGCTATGTGCACATTAAAGTTGCCTTTTCTATCTGTCTTAATGCTGTAAACCTGATATCTTTTTCTGCTGCCTATCTTTTCCTATCAGTGAGAAGAAGAAAGAAGCCTGCAACTCCCCCACACATCCACCTCCACCTCCACAAATTCACAACTGATTTTAGAGCTGTGTGAAAAAAAACTGACAGGCTGCAATTCTGAATTTTAAAATCTTCATAAATCTTTCCTGTAATGCTTGTGTAGAAAGGGGTCGTGTGCTAAATATAAACTTTTTTCAGACAATCTAAATGAAGAAACAGTCAGGGAGCTCATGGTTAGGAAAAGGAAAACCCTGTGAACTGATATTGTGATGGCAGATTACCAAGTGCTCTCTGCCAGTTCAACCTGCATTTAAGACTCAATCTGTTTTTGAGTTGGAGTGGTGTTTTAGGTCACTTGGGGACAGGTGACTTTATTGGACATCTGACGTTTCACTTTTGCCAGGGCGAGGACAAAGACTTTATTTTGGACTGTTATGGAACTGGCATCCAAGGGAACCTGCTCTCGGATGAAGCAATGCTCATTCAGATCTGCAGTTCATCTGAATGTACATGGAGCTTGGGATAAGTTGATTAGTAGGCGGCCACTTTTGAAACCTATTATTATTTGTTTCTCAGACACATCAGTGGTGACAACTGACTTGCTAACAGGTAATGTTATTTATAGTCCTTCTTGTAGGTATAAAAACTTACTTATTGTTAGTTTTGGTCTTAGTGAAGGTACTAATATTGCTCATTCTTAAATACCTGAAAAAACACTTTCCCTTTCAGTTTAGCAATTCTTTAATGTGTAATACTCTAATGGTCATTGTCAAAGAGAACATTTTGACAGAATTTTGGAATTGGCATTAAAATAAAATAGGTTTTGAGTTGTTCTACTGGCTTTTCTTGAAAGCTTTAGTACATACCAGAAAAAAATCAAACTTGTAAGATGTACAGAAAACTCGCTGTTGGTAAATTAGAGGTTTACGGGTTTTTTTAATCCAATTAGTGAATTAATTTAGATTTCTCTGTTAAGGAGCCATCTGCACGGTCTATAAATAACAAAGATTTTTTTTTTTATGAAAAAGGCAGAAAATACAGTTTCCCTAGGATTATCTATTGTAATATATTTCTACTCCATATCACAATGACACTACGTATATTTAAGGAGGTCCTGCTGGTTTATTTAAGATGTACTCTTCAGAAACCAACTGAATTTTTATGATACAGGAGGTGAGAAATTTGCAAGCTGAATAAAAAGCTGCTGGAAGTTTAGAGCTTATAAAAGAAGAATATTCAGTGTACTAAGTATGAGCTCTTAAAGAGCTTTAACCCCTAGAAGACCATTTAAGTTGACAACAAAATGAATGCATAGACAAATGCAATATATACTTTCCTCTCAGACCTGTATCATGGTGCCAGCTAGGAAGGTGACTTCCTGCTCCCTCTCAGTACATTGAAAAGGAAAATGGGCAAGCTGTGGTCAAGGGGAAACGGATATCTTTGTCATGTCACCATATAGTGTTTCACTGAAATCAAATCAATGCTTTCCTAGTTTTTTAAAGGAGTAGTCTTTGTAGACATCAATCATATTCTGCATGAACTATGTAAACTGACAGTTATTGTAATAAATCTTTGCCTTGGTTGGTGGAAAAAAATTAATGCTTTGGGATCTTGCTCATTCTGTGGTATACGGACATATCAAATATTAATTACTGTCTGAGTGGAATCTTTGCCTAATCTGTGTTAAAGATATTTAAGGCAAAAGCATTATTCTTAATCCAAATTTCCTTGGGAAAGAGTAGATCATTTTATTAAAGCACTTAGAGCATCCAGTAGTATTTCTGTGCCTAGGGTGTAAATGTGACATGCTTTTTTACTGCTACACTTTTCTCTAAACTGGTGATGTTGAGCGTCAATTGCAAGTAGGTTCTTCTAGCTCACATTTGAACTGCCTGGCTCTGAAGATGAACAAGAGAAAAGTCATTATTCTGACAGCTACATTAGTAAGCCATCTCACAGTATGGATTCATTATACTTTCTGTACTTTATATTCTATAAAGTTAAGGTGTGAAAATGCCATTCTGAAAGTATCTTTAGGCTTTAGGCTTTAGACTATTCAAAATGTGGGGTGCATTATTCATGTGGCCCCTGGTAAAGTTGTAAGAGATCACCTAAATATGAAGTCAACATCCTATACTGCCTCCAGTGAACCTGTGTATTTCCTCTGTTAGTACATTATGGTAGGGCATGAGACAAGGTTAAAATGTGTTATTGGTAGAAAGTAACTTTCTGATAAAAGTAGACGGTAGGAGAAAAGGGGAGTACAGTAGTAGAGTTCAGGAGCTGTAAATCTTTAGCTTGTCCTAAATATCTCAGAGGTCTGCAAGAAGTACGATGTTCAAGCCAGTCAGTGAAGTCAGGTTTATCAGCAGAGTTGTAGTCATAGTTCAACACCTCAACTGTGGTGCTCTCCTTCCTCTTGGATTTCCTTTCTATGTCTATATACCTCGTACTTCTCTCAGTAGATAACATGCTTAAACAATTTAAAGCGTGTGGAAATATTGCTGTAACATTACTGAAAATAAATTCCCTTCTCCATGGCTTCCTGCCATATCAGCTGAGTAGACTGAGTTGTGCCAGCTTCGAGGGTGTTATTTCCTCCCGCTTGTCCTCTGAGTCAGCGGCAGACAGGCCTGGCCAGGACTGGCGTGTGTGGATGCAGCAGAGACAGATGAGCTCCCCCAAACACCCAAGAAAGAAAGAAGTCCAAGAAAACAGGTTAGTTAGTCATCCATTTAATGCTGCAGTAAGTGTTTAGCTGATGACATGTAAGTTAGCTGTATATGAAAAATTATTAATGACAATTTAGGAGATACTTTCCATTTCTGTGTGGGTGTTTGTGTGTGGGTCTTTTTCTCCATGAAAAAATTTGGTAGTTTTTCCTGAAAGAAAATTTTGTCTTGCACAACTCTAGCCATGTAGGAGATATTATTCTTGAATTAGAGTGCCATTAGGATTGATGTGTTTAATGATGGCCTGTTGCTTTTTTAGCAATGGGTGATAATCCCATATTCCCCTTCTGTAGGTACTACAGTCAAATAATTAAACATTGACGCCACAACTGAACAATAATAATTCAGAGTGCAAGCAACTTGGTTGATCAAAGAATGCACATGCAAAATTGAGGTGGGGAATAGAAGTGTATCCAGTGTTTTCCATTTAGCTCTAGGACTGGAAGCTGGAGGTGTCACTACAGGCCCTGTAAAAGAGCTTTTGTTGGCCAGCTGTGTAAGGACTCCCCTTAATCAGGGGTCAGACTGAGATAGGTGCTTTAGAGTGAGAAAACAAATCTTCCTAACTGTAAGAAAAAGATTGGAGTATACATCTGGTTTTAGTGAAGTCTGCTTGATGGGCACTGGTGGTAAAATTTTCTGAGGCAAGCATCTTGTCCATGTTCTCTGTAACAAGACATGGTTACAATAACCTTTTATACATCACAATTGTGTGTGTGTCTGTAGTATACATAAGTGATTTCACTGCCACTTATCTCCACGAATCTTTCTATAACTACCTGATACTCTGCTGAAAGTGGATGTAAAAATGATTGCTATGCTTTGTTTATAGTTTCAGAAGACTGATTTAAGAGCCATGACACTGTTATACTACTAGCTGTCCAAATACCATACTAATAACCATTACAGTTACTGCAGGGGGGAGTTTCTTCACTACAATGTAATGAAATGTAAAGCTGCAGGGAAGTATTTTAAAATTAGAACGGGTGTGACATTTTCACGGTGATACGATAGACATTTTTCAAATGAATTTATAGTGTGGTTGTTCCACATACAGTGGGATTTTTCTTGCTGTCATGCCAGCTGTTGCTGCCATTTAAAAATTAAATAAAAGTTTAAGAGTATGTTAATAGTGATGCTGCCATAATATATTTCTAGTTGCATGAATTTTCCTCAGTGGTCATCTAGACCACAAGCTATTCTGAATTTCTGTTGCTTTGCTAGCTTTTACTGAGGTATCCATACAGTACAGCCGACTAGTCTTTTCGGTTTAGTGTTGATCTGTTGCTTTGCCTGGATTATAATCTGACTGAGATTTTAGGAACTGTCCTGTAAGAAAGGATACTGCAGAGATCCTCATAGGCTTGTTCCAGGCAATGTTGGACCAGATAACTATGAAAAAGAGTACAAAAACAGCTCCTGTAGAATGTTAATAAACATTTCATACACATGCTGTTTTTCTGAAGTCAAACAGGACTGAAAGCATTGCAGAATTCTATCAAAGGAAAACATATCGGTCTAGACAATACTGGCTAGATAAAACCATGTGTTAGATTAACATCTCAGCTAGTTAAATCTTAGGGTCACATTATTCTCAAGAGAAAACAGTGTCTTGCAGAGACTTAAAGAACTTAACATCCAGAAGGAAGAGCCCTCCAAAAAAGATATGAGGAGCTGCTAAAACTAGATTTTTTTTTTTTAAAAAAATAAAACAGGTTTGTTGTGATCTTACTGATATGACAGTACTTTGCAGACAATGAGCTAAGGCATCTGAGGAGGAACCGACATATTTCAAGTATATATTTACTCTTGCGTTCTTGGGTGTCAGAGAATGTAATTTCATAGAATCACAGAATCATAGAATGGTATGGGTTGGAATAGAATTTAAGTAGATATGGGACTGAGTAGTGGAAGGCAGTTCAGTGTTATTTAATGTGTATTTCATGTAGGAATTATATATTATGTGGAACTTATGTCTGATTATCCATCAGAACAAAAGAGCTTTTTCCGTTCATGAACCGAAAAAGATAGGGGAATCTGAGTCTCTTCCTAACTGTCCTTAACTTAAATGTAGCAATCTTAAGTCTGTAGATTTAAGTAGAATAGGTTGCAATTAGAGAAGCTCAACAATATTTGTCTTGGTAAGGTGTTATGAAACACAGGGAATTTGGTGTGCATTCTGCAAGGTGATGTCTGTCTTTATCCTGACTCCCTGAGTACCTAAATTTAATGTAAAATGTCTGAAACACATACTAGGAAACAGAAATAAATATTAATGGATGTTTTCCGCAGTATTTGCATATGAAAGTCTTGTTGATTTTGATGGTATTCTGTATCATTCCATACCATTAAACAGATGCCATCTTTTAGGTATTTGATTGCAGAATTTGAGCCATGTATATAATTACTCTAAATTTTTAGTGGCTAAGGAAAAGAAAGTTGTGTGAAATGAACAGTAGGTTTAGCAGGATAATATTGAATTCTTGACTACAAAAAAAAGAATTTTGAAGACTGCTTCAGATTTGTGCCCTTATAGGTTTCGTGGAAAGCAGACATTCTTCAGGTGCAGAGAAACTGCAGGGCTCATTTTCAATGTTTAGACTTCTTCCACTGTGATTTCCTAAGAGCTGCTGGAAATGAAAAGAAGTCTGCCTGCCTGGATCCACCGGGAAAGGAAGCTCAGAAGAATACAAGGAGCTGAAAATGTTTGCAGTTTTCAAGTGCCACCAGTAAAAGACAAATAATGGATAGTAGGGGAGCAAAGTGTCATATATAACGGAGAGAAGCAGACGGAAAATGCACACTTATAGGAGATGACTGGGTAGCAGTGAAGCATAGGCATGGAAAATGTTTAAGAGAACAAATATATGAAAGATTAAATATAGAAAGGAGATGAGATTAATGTACTGGAAACTAGCTGCAGATGATGTGATCTGCTCTGGACACTCTGTTCTCTGCTCTTGTATCATCCCCATGGTATCTAGGCACTTAACTGGCAGATGAGTCACTGTGTCTCTGTGCTGCAGCTTGTTAAATAAAGGTAATTCTTTCCACTCTTGGAGTGATGTGGAAAAGGATTGATCTTTAAACTGCTTTGAAAACATACTAACATTCACAGATTTGCTAAAGCCTGGTTTTAATTGTGAAGCTGTAGATAAATTTAATACATTTTTACTGCAACAAAAGTGCCTACCTGGAGTAATTCTGGTTGTTTTTGGGTTTTTTTTTTATGTTCCTGATACCAAAGATGGTGAAGACGTTGGTTGAATTGGTCGGGACAGCATTATACCATTGGCTTAATTAACACTTACTCAATAGGGCTCAAAAAGGTTACTGGCTGGGAATCAACTTGCTTTGTTTCCAGGGTAGATTTTCTGTATGTTTCAAGGAGAATCTATTTCTTCAGCTGATATGCTATGTTCTACTTCAACCTTGGCTTACCTGTAAAATGAAATATAAATAATCTAAATTATTTACAGTTAAGTGATTCTAAGTGAAATATTATTTCCTGATATGCAAACACAATACAGCTTTTCTCATAATGTTATATGATAGAGTAATGGGAATAAAGCTTTACAGATTTATCAGTATACTATTATTGTAAAATTCACACAGCAACTTCAAATGTTATGTACATATGACTTCATGGTCAGTAGCTTTGACTAAGTGGTCCTGACCATCTGATCAAACTTGTTCCTTATATGTCAGTCTTCAAATCCAACATCTTTGTCTTAAGCTCTACTTTCCCTGGAATTAACCATCAAAACCACTTTGGTTAACTCGCAAAACAGCAACTGTTCTCCTAATGATCCCATAACCATTTTAATAAAAATTGTTTTCTAGATGTCTTCAGTAAGGAAGTGAATCTCCTAACTGTAGATAACTAAGGACTTTCAGACAACTTGGACTCATTTAAAATCCTGATTACTTTGTAAGCTGAAAGTTGATACTATCTGAACGTTTGCAAGTGTAGTCATTCAGCATAAGATCAAAGCCTCAGGAGAGCTTGGTAATAGCTACTTGAAGATAAGCCATGAGAACAATTACATGTACAGTACTTTGTTATTTGCAGAACACAAGTGGTGGTTATACCTCCTAAGAGGTGCACTAAGTAACAAAAACTTTAAAGTTGGTATTAATTAGTGCTATTAATGATTAACTGTGTCCAAAGGGAAAGCTACAGTCCCACTGCTTAAAAGGAGATGGGCAGTCTTTGCTGTACTTGACCTCATTCCTGCATACTGGGCCTGATCTATACTAGAAAACCACTGGAAAAAAAAATTAAACTAACGTTGTTTTGCAGCATGCTCTAGTTCCTTTCTGTTATGCTGAAACAATGTAAAAAGGTAGTCATGAAATGTGTCCAGCACAGTAATTTTTCAGAACTCAAAATGACATTACCACTAACAGGAAAGAAATTTGCACAGCAGGAGTTTTTGTCAGAAAATATTTGTCCACTGCACTTGGTCCATGGTTGTATCAGGTTATTCTCAGCTTTATTGGCACTTTTATGCTCTCATTGGGACAGAAGATGGTGTGTTGAGGGGAGTGCTGGTGCCGTGTGTGACTGATAAGTCCACTAAACCCAGAGCAATTCTGATAAATGTTATTTTTATGAACCTCACTCACATTTGTTTTTAATCTGTGCAAGACAATTATACTAAAAGTTTATCCTGATAATTCAAAAGATTGTCTTTAAAAAGTCGGAGATGAGATCAAAAAAAGTGAGTCACTAAGATTTTCTTTATCTTTAAAAGATATTTATAGCTGACCTTGTATACCTGACTTCTGTTCAAAACAAATGCCACATCACAGTAGCTGAATGGGACTACATGGAAAAACTCTCTCATTTTCAAGAAAACTATTGCCTTATGTTTCTCTTTGTCTTTTAGAGAATGTGTGAAAGACTGCCAAAGAAGCTGTCTGAAGCTTATAACCTTTATAATATAAAGACACTCTCTTCCTAGTCTCACTTCTCTTTCTGCTTGGAAGACTCATGGGTTGTATGTTTAACCAGTTTCTTCTTTCCCAAATAGCATGACATACAACTCCTAATTATTTCAATTGAAATTGAATTAAAACTCTTACATTCCTCCTTGATGTTGTCACATATTACAGAAAACTTATGAGAAAAATATTAGTATGGTGATGCTGATTTTTAGTACATTGCTGCCTTTTCATAGAATCATGGAATCATTACAGTTGGAAAAGATTTTTAAATCATTGAGTCCAACCACTAAGAAACCAAGTGATGGTAATAAAAACAAATGTCTGATTTATGCATAAAACACTAAGTTCAAATTGCTATGTACCCTTGTTCCTCGTGCTGCTTGTAGCAGGAATTTCCTGTGTTACCAGCATTCTGCTCCTCATCCTCCCTCCTGGATGTGAAGGAAGCAGCTGGAGGCCATGGTCTCAACATGATCTACATGCTTTAAAGTGGAGCTGAAGCCTGTGCACCAAAATTATGACTATTAACATTGTTAATATTTAAAATTACAGGGGAAAATGAGTGTGAGGGAGTGTGTGCATGTGTTCTTATGTGTGAAACTCCTTTTTCCTTCCCCTAGCCTGAAAAATGTCCTTAATTTGAAATGGCAGTCTCAGCTGCATGAGGTTGCTAGAGTACTTCAGTGAAGACTTGTCTCTTCCAATCTCTCTGGTCTCTTTTGTGCTTCTGTTCAGTTACTAGGTCTAAAAGTCAGGGAGAGCTTTAAAACCTCCTACATGTTAGAGGAAGTTGTTACATGGGAAGTGTATTTAGTTTTATTGTCCTTCTTTTAAGTAAGTGGGAGATAAGGAATTTTTCTTTTGCTGTCTACAGAGAAGCTGTAAAAAAAAACCCCTCAAACCTATACAAAAAACCAATCAAACAAAAAAGTCCCGAACCCTCAAGTAAAAACACAAAACAAAAAAAAATTAACACATCTTAGCTGCCAGGATGTGACACACCAAAAATACTTAAAGCAAGTTCAAATATCCAGACACTAGAGAGGATTATTAAGCAGCTGCTGCTAAAATATCTTAATTCTAATACTAATTGAAAAGTGCCTTATTGTTGAAAGGAGAACTGTTTATTTGCCTAGATATTAATGCTAAGTCTTCTAAGATTGCTCAAAAATATTACTAGATATTCAGAGACCTTCAGTTTCAAGTAGATTATTAAAAGGTAATCTTGAGCAATAATTCTAGTTCTTCTCATTGTAATATAGTGTTGCTAGTTTAGAACTTTTCTGATACCACATTTCTTTTTAGATTTCTTGTTAATTAGATCAAATCAAAACCCCATCACAATTCCAGCATATGAATTCATTTTTAAGCAAAAGGACTAGTCTACTTAAACATTCAGACTAAAGTAAATAAAGATCTTTCCACTAATTTCCAGTGACATTTGTTCAAACCTGGCCTACAGGGGTATAATCAGGTATCAAAGGCTTTTGATATCTCTTAACAGAAGGAGAAATCAAATAGGAAGCTGGCTCTGTTAGAATAATTCAGTTACTTCTGCTGCTATTGAAACTATTTCTCCTGTTACTTGGACTGACTTGTTTGCATTTAACCTGTGAAATTTTCCACAAACCCATTGCTATGGGGATGGTACTAATGCTCAAGTGTCTTTAGAAATGCTACTGCTTTTAACCTTGTAATTCGTGGTATTTTCTCTACAGAAAATTTACAGTTTGGGGAATTCTGCAAGTCATGAGAACCTTCTCTTCTGTGACTATTGAGTCACTGAAGCAAACCCAGTATATAAAAACTGAACAAGCTCAGCTCTGAAGGGACATTCAACATCCTGTTCTCTCTGCCCTAGATTGGTCATTTCTAAAGCAAAATTACACATGCTTTCATGGTAAACCCTTCGTGAAGCTAAGGCTTTCCCTCTATGTTTTCTCATCTACAGAGATATTTTCCATCTGCAGAGATGTCTCCCATATCTTGCAAAAGAATATAATGTTTGGATCACTTGATTTCTCTCTGAAACTTGATATTGGCATTGGGTTACTTTGCTAATTATTCTGTTTGTTCAGGATAGATGGAACTTGCACTTTCACTCTAATTCTACCAGGAATGAGGAAGAAAAAAACACTAGGACCCTTGACATGGTCTTTAGTGTATGCTGCTCTCACCTGTGACCTTTTTCATATATTCATAAATTTTCTTCCTTCTGCTTCCAGTTGATATGTGCATGTACTGCCTATAAAGTACTAAATCAGATCTCAGATGTCACGTTATCAATTTGAGGAAGAAATAATCTTAGCCGTGAATATAGAAGGTGAATCCTTTTGTGAGATAACAATTTATAAGAGGCAGGCTGTATCTGAGTATATATGATACAAACATAGTACTCAGCTTTTTGTTATTTATCTTTTAGTTGTGCCTGTTAGAATTACTCTCTCATCAAACAAATGAGGCTTTTACAGACATTAGCAGGAGATGTGCATCCTTTATAAGCCATGTACAGTCACCTGGTTTGAGTATTGAGTAAGATATTTATGATTTTATTACCTAAATATAATAAATCCTTTATATACATGTATGATAGCAGATAATTTTAGTCCCGATGCGGCATAGTACATATAAATTACTTCAACAGTATAGACAGGCTCACTTAAGAGGGATCATTCTTCAGAAATAATATAACTGATGAATATAGTGATTCTGGTAGTTACTTTGAATTACATTTTCTCATATTGCAGTATACGGATCAAAGCTCCTCAAATATTGATGTATAGCCTAGAACAATGGTCTTAGTTTGCTAAAAGGTAACTTTTTCAATCTAATTTTGATTAAATTAATTCTCTTTCTTTTCTTCTCCATTGCTACTTGATTATGATACAGGAATCACTTTTATAATGAAAGCCATTTTAGTCCGTGTGTTAAAACCAAAGTAGTTGGACTATTTCATTTCAAAGATATTTAATTCCAGAAGCCAAGAGAACCAATACCATAAAAAAAAAATCCCACCTCCTTGCCTACTAATGCAAAGGTTTTCACCAGTTCATTAAATATTGTATAGCACTCTACCTAACTTTGTACAAGTTCTTAGTATACATAGCTCTACTGAAACTTAACACACTCAAATTTTTATTTAATACAATTTTTTTCCAAAAGTAAAGCCACAAGCACTAAAAACCTGACTCTTGAAATGCAACCTAAAGCCTACATTGCAATGTCAGTGGCATAAAGTATTATGGTGTCAGACACATGAGGATAACAGGAGCAAGTGTTTCTTAAGGCTTGGCACAAAATTAATCTTGGACCAGCTATTTCCAGGAGGATCTTCTTTCCATGTGAGATACATGACTGAGAAGATTTGTGGACACAATACTTCACGTTTGTCTCTGCATTAAACATCTCTTCCTTTCTTTTTGTGGCTTAATATCTCGAGATAAAGTGACTCAATTACTTGCCTTGCTAGTAACTGTGGCTTAATGGATGGAAGATGTTGTACTTGATAGAGGGAAGAGTTAGGACTGTAAATCATTGCTAATAAAATCCTTTGATGGCAAACAGGAGTTGAACGTATTCTACAAAAATTCTTCAAATAGTTGTGTTATTTGAGAAGCTTACCTTGCAAACAGCAGCACTTGTGTCCACATGCATTCTGTATCATTACTAGCTTTTGTGAAAAAAGAATACAAATTTTCTATTATCAAATCATTGTTTCAGCATGTAATTGCTATAGGTAAGCTAAATCCTCTCTCTGTCAACTTGAAGAAAATAAACCTGATTGGAAGTATCATTAAATAGAGGTAGATTTTCTTCATCTTGTCCTTTTCCTCTTTTCTTACAATGAGTCATCTCTTTTCATTATACAGATAAGGAGAAAACCGGTACTGTACATAAGGAGTGTACATAGTGGGATAACATAGTTGTCTTCTATTTGGGCCTGGGCTTTCACTCTGAACTTGCACAGAGGTCTTAAATTACATGGGGGCTGTGGCATAGTAGATATAGGAACAGTCCCTAAAATTTTTGCTTCAATAATTTACATATTAAAATACTCTCCAACCTCAGACCAAACAATGAATGAGCCAAGAAGAATTAAAACCAACTTTTCTTCTAGAAAAGAAGCCTGGCATGAGTGGAGGAACACAGCTTCAACATTACACTAGTGAATATCCAGGTACAACACTGCCCTCAATAGAATGAATTGTTGCTACATTTTAATTTACGACACATTAAGGTGGATAAAAGTGTTCCAATACCTCCATGATTAAAAAAATAAATCAAAAGTTTCTTCCCATTTGACTATGCCTCATAGTTGCTTCATGCATACTCTTGAGAGCAAGTTGAAGGAGATTTTTAGCAGGGCAAAAAACTCTTGGCATCATAATACACTTAAGATTTTTCTCTCACTTCCAGTGCAACAGCATTTTCTGCCATTGTTTCAGTGCATTTGTGTAGAGTAACACTATTCACATATCAATTCTTAGCAGTTTTGCACGTTCACTCTTTATTTATTTGGCCTAACACCATGCTTTCAGAAAGCTGGCCCTTCGTATTCTCATCAAAAGTTTTGCCATAATAGCTAACTCTCTGCTAGCAATATTTGACTTCTTTTACCTCAGTGCGAGGTCCAATGTGTAAAAATGTTGTAGTAAAAAAAAAAAAAAAGCACATGAAAAGTTCAGCAGTTAATTCATGAAGCTCTTGAATAATTCATTACAGATAAGCTCTTTAAACTCCCTTCTAAGTTGTTAATAACAATGAGTATTTCATTCTCAAGACCTGTGGTGCTTGCATCCAATATAAAGTAAGAGTAGAAAAAGTTCAGTAAGGAGTCATATTTCACCTGTAAATTTTACTTATTGCAATTTTTTTTTTCTTATCATTTATTCTCTTTTCAGACATTTTAGAAATTGCTAGATCTATAAGAATCCCTATTGCTTTCACTATCTTGCATGGCTGTGTAACTGAAAAAAAGGGCATTTAACTGGAGGATTTTCACAATATTGAATTGGAAAAAGCAATAGTATACTAAATGTCTTCCCCATGCTCGTGTTGTTTTCCTTAAATAAACTCTTCTAAAGTAGTATGAACATAAATGTACTAGTCTGGAAAATATAGGATTTTTTCCTACAGCGATCAGAAATAAGCATTTAGTAATTTTTTTTTAAGTAAAATTCTTGTTCAACTAGAGACTACGTCTACTAAAGGCATGAGGAATACGATATGGCCCTAAACTACGGAGAGCTCCAGGGGCTCAAAGAAATTAATGGTCCTTTCTCCCTAGGACTGCTTCCAACTCTGAGCAGGGAATAAATGGAAAATGGTATTTGTACGTCTCAGGAGTTACTGGTGGAGGGAAATGATCCTTTGATATTCTTGGTAGGAGTGATTGGACAGATGAAGTTTCAGTGAGATAGAGCTAGGCAGGGAGTTTTAGCAAATAATAACATTTTAAAAATGTGAATTGTGATTATTTTTTTTTTAATCATCCTGAAATGTTTTACAAGCTTTTAGCTATACTTTCCAAAATATCAGGGTGAGATGTCCAGGGCAATACTGACAGAAATTATGTAGAAGGAAAAGTGTTCATCCATACCTTTGCCTTGTAGCCTAGAGCTTACATGTTTTGCTAAACTCCTTCTACTTCTACACTCCTTCTACTTAAAGAGCTTGTATTATTCATTTCCCAGGATGAAGCATCCTAATAATCAATAAATCTTAAAAATGAAATCTCTTACTGATCTTGTAACTTGATAGTTCCATGATAATTTAAGGTGAAAGGGATCTGATTAGATTAGAGACCACAGAAAATCAAAACCCCCACTTAAAGCAGGATCAGATCTAAGGTCAGAACTATTTGGAGTTTTATCCAGTCAGATTTTGAAAGTCTCCAAGAACAGAAATTACACCGTGAAAATTTCATATGAATAATTACAGTCATTTGGGCAGCGGCTGAAATTTGGGTGACTCACCCACAGGTGAGTCTTAATTCTTTACCTAGAGTGTTGTCCCAATGCTCTCTGTATACCTACAGATATTGGTTATACAAAGTTTAATAAAGTTCTGAAAGTTCTGAAGAGCACCGTAATACCCTGGTTCTGAAATAGTAGTTGGTCATAAATCCTAAGGGAGTGCCAGGTGGAGAGGTGCATCGTCCACCATTTTTGGGGTGATTTTTTAAATAGCTGCTGCCATTTCCTCTGCTCTTCAAGTTATTCACAAGTAAAAGCCTTAATGGAACACTGCATTACATGAAAACAATTCTTTGTCATGGCTCAGGAAGAAATAAAATACTACAGCACTGCTGAAAAATTAATGTCAGACAAACATGGATTGTATTGGTTAGGCTGCAAATAAAGAATAGTAAGAGGGAAGATGGAGGCAGGACTTTAGTATTTTACAGAACTAAGTTGTCTTCAGGAGATCTCTGCCTGCTTGGGGACAGGAAAAGATGCACATACTACAGAGGAACACAGACAAAGTAGATGGACTCATAAAAGTTTATATATATGAACTTTGACACATAGTTCTTCAGCTTTGTTATCAGAGGTGGTTTGATTTGATTTCTGATTTAAGTGAGCTTCTACAGGAAGTAATTTTTTTTTTTCTGGATTTAGCCTCCCACAGGGCTATAGTCTCTTGCCTTTTGCACAGTCCTATGACATGTAAAAGGCTAATGATTTCTCCCTTAATACTTAAAGCCATTACAGTTTGAATTTTCTTGTTATAAAATTAAACTTCTTCCTGCAAACATCCTTGTGACAAGTTGTTGGTATCAATTCACAACTGAAGACTGTTGTGATCATTTGTGTTTGCATATGTCAGCCACCAGTCTTACTGTTCTTAAACGTTTTTCTCAAAGCAAGCAAGATGCAAGAACCCTTGAACGCAATCACACTGATTTACTATAGTTTAATAGTCACTCTCTGATGTTGGTGATAGTAAGGATGAATTGAATATTGCTTGCTAGTGGTTTTCTGGTTTGATATAGTAGAGATGATCGACTTGAGAGTTGGGCAGAGAGGAATCTCATGAGGCTCAACAAGGACAAGTGCAGAATCCTGCATCTGGGGAGGAACAACCCCATGCACCAGGACAGGCTGGGGATTGACCTGCTGGAGAGCAGCTCAGTGGAAAGAGACTTGGGAGTGCTGGTTGATAATAAAATAAATATGAGCCAGTAATGTGCCCTTGTGGCCAAGAAGGCCAATGGCATCCTGGGATGCATCAAGAAGAGTGTGGCCAGCAGATCAAGGATGATTCTTCTCCCCCTCTACTCTGCCCTGGTGAGGCCTCATCTGGAGTCCTGTGTCCAGTTCTGGGCTCCCCAGCTCAAGAGGGACAGGGAACTTCTGGAAAGAGTCCAGCACAGGGCCATCAAGATGATCAGAGGACTGGAGCATCTTCCTTATGAGGAAAGGTTGCAGGAACTGGAGGGTATCTAATTAATATTTACAAGTATATATATGGTGGGTGTCAGGAGGTTGGGGCATCTCTTTTTTCTATTTTATCTAGCAACGAGGGGTAATGAGATGAAGCTGGAACACAAAACGTTCCATTTAAACATAAGAAAAAACTACTGTGAGGGTGAGGGAGCCCTAGCACAGGCTGCCCAGGGAGGGTGTGGAGTCTACTTTCTTGGAGGTCTTCAGGACCCACCTGGACATATTCCTATGCAACCTGATCTAAGTGGACCTTCTTTTGCAGGGGGGTTGGACTAGATGATCTCTAAAGGTTCCTTCAAACCCCTACCATTCTATGATGCTATGATTCAGAGAGAGTTTAGAGCCCAAAATGGATTTGTTTCTGATGCAGGCTAGCTCTATCAAGATTTGTTGCTCTAGACAAACAAACAGATATTTTCCTCCTACCTGCTGTAGGTCCCATGCAATTTTGGAACGTTTTTGTCTAGTGTCTAATTTGGCCCATTCAATCTTTGTGCCTGAACTGCTTTGGGTTGAAATTTTAGCATTGTTTTTCAGTTGGTGAGTTCGAGTCTAGCTGGTTCTGTAAGAAAGCTGAGAACCAGAGTAGCTGTGTGTGTGAAGATTCAGACTGCTACCAAATTACACCCATGTAATTGTTTTGAACCCTCTCATTTGTAATGTTCTGCACTGAGTAGATTTGGGAGAAGACATTGTGATTGATTTTGGTGTTTGTCCTCCAGGAGATACTTTTTCCTCCCCAAGGGTACCCTTCTTGTTTTTCAGTAGTGATTCAGGAGTTCCCAACTGAGGAAGCAGGTCTTCTGTATTTTGCAAAGATAATGTGACAAAGGTGGTATTCCCTCCTCAGGGCCACGTATGCATAATCTATGGGCAGGTATGATTCTATACATTTACACTGTAGAGAACAGATGCAGAGGGAAGAGAATTTTCAAGGGAATAGACTAGTTGGCTTTATTAAATACTTGGATAGTTTCATCAGTATATTAGAGGTGACTTAATGTGTCGCTTTTGCTTCTTTGTTTTACTCTTGTATGATATCCATTACAAATCATCACAAGACAATTTATGATCACCTACCAGAAAACAAGTTCTTCTGGAGTTTGCCATAAAACAGTATGGGCAATGTCAGATGATGGATGAAACAGAATGAATGGTTTTATTATCCATAAGACAAATGAACCCTGAAAGACAACAGTAAAATGCAGGAAGAAGATATTCTAAAATAACATGAGGCTTCAGGCAATGTGACTTATAACCAGCTGTCAGAACATGCTGGTTTATGTGTTCCTTGGGTGCATTTTGTCATGTGGCTAGGAGACATTGTCCTGCAGAGACCTATTCTCTGCTGTTTGAGAACAATATTTTGTGATCTTACTTGATTTCTCTCCACTGTCCAACAGTTCACCTGTGTCATAAGTTAACTGTGAGGGAAGGAGGACTTAGCACCACTCATACTTTGAACTGTGCCTGTTTTTCTTACATCTCACCTTGGATCTCCCTGGCACACCAACTCCCCATTGTAACCCAAGTAACTCTCAGGTGGATGAGCCATTTTACAGAGCTGTTTGAAAGAAACATTCTGGTGCAGCCAAGCTGTAACTAGTCCTATGTACCTTCTTAGAGCAGCAGAAAGCACAGAAAGGAGCACTCTTGTAACACTTCCTGAGAAATAACATGCTAAGTATGGAAAATAGCTTCATTTGCAAAAGTAGAAAACTAATATGTAAAAATCCCCTTAATGTAACTTGAATGAGATGAGCAATATGTGGCTTGTTCTTCTCTAGGTGACTTGTGTGTTTCCACCCTTATGTTCAGTCTATAATGTGTTTAATTGTGCCCTATGTTGCTTTGATGTTTTTTCTTTGTCTAGAAGACCTGTCTGTGTTTCACTCGCTATATTTAAAGCAGTACTATTTTTGTACACTGTTTTGTAAAGTGCTGTACAAATGCCATAGAGGAAGAAGTCCCAGTTTTAAGAAACTTTTATAACTTTAAAAAGAACTACCTAATAAGTTTTATGCTAAGTCATTCTTGTAACCTTCATCTATCAGCAAATCTCAGAAACAGATGCTATGTACTCGTAGATGAAATTGAAGCTACTTTACTTCCTATGGTCATTCTGTTTACATTCTTCATTTATGTATGTCTGGCTTTTAAGGTTTTAGAGAAACACTGAAAACTATGGATCAAATGTAGACAGTTGACAGAGGATGATAAAAGAGTATCTCCCAGGATATGTAACTTTCTTATTAATCTATGGAAACTGCAGCTGAAACTGACAAAACTTCCAATAACAAATATTAATTGTTCTAGAATTCATCTGCATGGAAAAGATTTCAGCTTATGTGCCCGCTAAAAAAAAAAAAAGTCCATGGGTATTAAGTGAGCACATTCTTTTCAATTAAAAGAACCTGAAATGAAGCAGAAGACAGAGGTCAATGGACTTACCTGATTTTTCATTTAAAGGTAAAATAGGCTACCAAGTCAGAATACACATATTTGAAATTTAATCTGCTCTTAAGAGTAAGTGATCTGTAGGTCTCTAACCATATGTGTTACATTATTTGTAACTCTAGGCAAAAAAAAAAAAGCCATAGGGAAGATGGCAACTCAGTATCCCACTTTGCTGGCTTCTATGATAATTCTTTCATTTTGCTCTTCAGTAAGAAAGAGGCGGGGAAGTGTTTGCAGGTATATCTGGGACTCTTTGAGGAGGAAATCAAAGGACATTCTTTTGCACAAGAAAGGAGGAAAACGGGGTAGGAGGCCTCCATGGATGAGCAAGGATCCGCTGGGAGAACTGAGGCAGAAAGCAGCCACCTATGAGAGGGGGAAACCGGTGCTGGCTTCTTGGGAAGAGTATAGGAACATTGCCAGGGCATGCAGGGGTGCAACTAGGAAGGCTAGAGCCCTTCTAGAATTAAATTTAGCCAGGGAAGTTAAGGACAGTAATGAGGCATGTTTCAAGTACATCAGCAGCAGAAGGATGATCAGGCGGAATGTGGGCCCGCTGCTAAATGCTGAGGGTGCCCTGGTGTTTGAGGATGCAGAGAAGGCCGAAGCACTGAATGCCTTCTTTGCTTCAGTCTTTACGGCCAAGGCTGACACTCAGGAAGCCCAGTCCGGCAAGGATAACAGGATGGCCAGGACAGCAGAGGACTTGCCCTGGGTGTAAGAGGGAGAGGTTAAAGACTTGTTGGCCATGCTAAAGGCTCATAAGTCAATGGGTCCTGATGGGATGCATCCTAGAGTGCTGAGAGAGATGGCTGATGTGATTGCTAAGCCTCTCTCCATCATTTTTGAACAATCATGGAGGACAGGTGAGGTGTCTGAGGACTGGAGAAAGGCCAATGTCACTCCAGTCTTCAAAAAGGACAGGAAGGATGACCCAGGAAACTGCAGGCTGGTCAGCCTCACTTCCATCCCTGGAAAAGTGATGGAACATCTCATCCTCAATGTTATCACTGAACATATGAAGGATAAGATGGTTATCAGGGGTAGTCAACATGGATTCACCAAGGGGAAATCCTGTTTGACCAACCTGATATCCTTCTATGAGTGCATAACCAGCTGGCTAGATAAGGGGAGAGCTGCAGATGTCATCTACCTTGACTTCAGCAAGGCTTTCGACACTGTCTCCCACAGCATCCTCATCAGAAAGCTCAAGCAGTGTGGCTTGGATGAGTGGACAGTGAGGTGGATAGAGAGCTGGCTGAATGACAGAGCCCAGAGGTTGGTGATCAATGGCATAGAATCGAGTTGGAGGCCTGTGGCCAGTAGAGTTCCACAGGGATTGATTCTGGGGTCAGTCAGTTGTTCAACATCATCAGCGACCTATATGAGGGGACAGAGTGTACCCTCAGCAAGTTCACTGATGACACCAAACTGGGAGGACTGGCTGATTCCCCAGAAGGCTGTGCTGCCATTCAGCTGGATCTCGACCGGCTTGAGAGTTTAGCAGAGAAACCTCATGAAGATCAACAAGGACAAGTGCAGAGTCCTGCACCTGGGAAGGAACAACCCCATGCACCAGTACAGGCTGGGGGTCAAACTACTGAAGAGCAGCTCTGCAGAGAGAGACCTGGGAGTCCTGATTGATAATAAACTAAATATGAGCCAGCAATGTGCCCTCGTGGCCAAGAAGGCCAATGGAATCCTGGGGGGTTTGTGGAGTCTCCTTCCTTGGAGGTCTTCAAGACCCGCCTGGCCATGTTCCTATGCGACCTGATCTAGGTGAACCTGCTTCTGCAGGGGGGTTGGACTAGATGATGTCTAAATGTCCCTTCCAACTCCTACCATTCTATGATTCTATGATATATTTGAACATGTTTTGAACATCTGTGTGCATACTTACTAGCAGCATTATTCTCTCAAATCCTAGAAATGGGCCTGGTTTTGTAAATACCAGTACCTAAGGAATCTTTCCCTTCCACACTAAACTTGACAAGGTGGGTCTAGCTTGTTGATTATGAATAATAATTTTTCCAGTCTTCCTGAAAACATTTTTTATGTAGTAATGTCTGTGAAAATGAGAAAATGTAGCCCAACTTGGGAATTGGCCTTTGATCGACCCTTTCAAATGGAGAATGAGATTATGGGTTTAGTTATGCTGCTTTAAAGTAAGGAAGTTTGCTTTCCTCTGTTTTAGTGTGAAGCTTGGATTTCAACTCTTCCTGCTCCATTAATATTGAAATTTATATGGAAATTGATTTCCTTTCTTCAGAAAGGACTTATATTAATGTTAGGATTTTTCTTCACCCTCTTACTTTTTTCTACCTTATATTGCATGTAGAAACGTCTTTTTTATTTAAAGCAAAAATAAGATGGGACTAAAAAAAAAACCTGCATAACTATTCATAAAGCTTCTCTGAGGTCTTGGGACTGAAAGAGGAAATCTTACTTTTCCAGTGAAATTACCTTAGCTGAACTTATGTTGATCATTTTTCTGTAAAATTACTTTAGAATTTATAAACAAGATCAGATGTAAAGACATAATACTCTTCACTATTTGTTTCTTTTCATAGACAGTTTAACTGTACTAACACATCCTATAAAATGCAATATTCATTTAATTCAGCATATTTATGTGTGGGAAAAAATTAAATATGTCTGTTGTCATTTTAATTTAAATTCACTGGTAAGAAACTCAGTTTAATGGTAGTGGAGTAAAAAAAGAAAACGTATTCTCCGTACTCATAAATCACCCTAAAATTCAATTTATTCAAACACTGAATTAGGCACTCAGCTAGGGCACTGGAGAAGAAATTACAATGCTTTTATTAATAGCTTTTTTGAGTATGCAAATTAATAGCAATTGTAAATGACTTTGCAAAATGCAGATTGTTTTAGAAATTTAAAAAATAAAGCCCCATCATTTAAGTAGTGAATAAGTCTATATTCTCTCCTGCCTCTCAGGCTTTTAGATGAAATAAATTATTCTGACACCTAGCGAAGAAAATTTCAAATTACTGAATCTAAAACTGAATGTGTAACTGCTCTTTATTCTCAAGTGATTACTTATTGAAATTAATGGGTCTTGTTAGTACATATCAATGTGAGAAACAATTCCCTAGCATTTGTTATTGACATTTCAGTGCTGCCTATTAGTGAGCTTTTGCAGAATGAACAAATACTTTTCAGCTTTAATTAAATTGTTAGACTATTTTATGTTAGGATCCAATCCAACCACACTAATTGGTCTGCAAATGAGTGGAAAAACTCTAACTTTCAGAACTGGGGTTGTTTTGCCTGGAGCAGAGGAGGCTGAGGTGAGACTTTATAACTTTCTACAACTACCTGAAAGGAGGTTGTACCAAGACGTGGGTTGACAAGTTGGTCCAACAAGAGGAAATAATATCAAGTTGTGCTGGGGGACATTTAGGAAGAACTTTTTCCCTGAGAGGGTTCTTAGACTCTGGCACAGGCTTCCCAGGGAGGTGGTGGAGTCATCATCCCTGAAGATACTGAAAAGCCATGTAGCTGAGGTGCTGAGAGACATGGGTTAGTGGTGGGCTTGGCATTGTGAAGTCTTGGGTTAGACTCAATGATCTTAAAGGTCTTCTCTAACTAAAATGATTCTATGATTTTATGTTAGCCTTTTTTGCCTGAGACTGTACCTATGTCCTCTTCTTTACTATATCTTATCTTATATTTAAATACATATCCTGTAGAAAGTTTTTGTTCAGCACAGAATTAAACCCATCTGCACATTCTATGGCCATTTTAAAACATTAAAACATTTTAATGTTCATTTAGTCAACTGTCTCAATGAATGGCTGCGCCTGCAAGCAGGAGAGGCTCCTTAGCTTGGCTGGTAGCTCAAGGCTCCCTGCTATTTGCTGGGACTGCATGGGTGGCAGAAGAAATGGTTGGAGCAGGCTCATCCTGTTCAGATTTTTTTAGAGAGCTAAGAGATTGTCTCTATGCTTAGAAAATTATATTCAGGGACAGAAGAAATCTTTGCCTGCCTAGGCCTGTTTTGAGTAACTGTGTGATTCTGTATTTGTAAGGTGGTAGAAATATCCGTAAACAATCAAATAGTGGAAAACTCATTAAAACAAAGATAATGCCTGCAATATATATGGTCTATGAAAGCAGATAACCCTGTTCAACCCAAACAGGTAAATCCTACATTCTGAATGTTTCTCCCTGTGTACCTGATGCAGTCCATGGAGACAGGGACCAGAATTCTTACTGACTGCAGGGACAGTAAACTTGTGACATATGCTTGCATTATATGAAGGGAGGGGTGGCAAAACAATAAAGCTAATAAATTACATTGATTGCACAGTTAAGCTGTGTACTATTCCTGATCCTGAATCGTGCAGTAATCCAACACTTTCACAATTTCTTCATTCCTACCTGTATTTCATGCTTACAGCACCTCAGCTTAAAAGGCCTGTGAAATTAATAAAAATACTTTCTGTCACAGTTTTGGACATATTTTTCATTAATTTCAGAGCAATCCTCTCCAGAACTCAGTAAAAAATGACATGACAGCCCATTTCAAAAGACCTTTCTTATTATTTGCAGCCCCTGACTTTGTGAATACAGAGTGCCACCTGTTTACTAGGAATTGGAGCAGACTTTACAATATTAATTTCATATGTAAGTCTACCTGAGGTTTACACTAGTTCTCCAGAGTGATTGCATCTGCTGCCTTTTTGCACGAGAGAGCTACCAGCAGCATATGTATTTCCACAGTGGTTTCATGAAAACCTTGCAAGGACAAGGCACTGGTTTTTGGACCAGGACCAAGTTCATCTGGAAGCTGTGTAACTGAGTTTTCTGTCACCTTGTCCACCCTTGCCCATTCATTTGACTTGTAATCTAGCTGTGGTTTCACTCTGAAGAGCTGGAAGGCACTTGAGCTGAAAATGAAACTTCATGGTGAGAATTTGTGAGCTCTTTCAGACTTGGGCACAGGATGTTGGGAAGAGGGTGAGGATGCAAATGTTGTATTTATCCCTGTGGAGGAACAGAGAGAATGCAGCTCTTGTTTGATTTGATTTCTTAGCCCCTCTGCCTGAGGTATGGGACCCACCTTCTGCTGTGTCTGACAGGGTGCCTGATGGTGAGATATGAGAAGATGTGCAGGTCCAGGCAATGCCAGCCCACACTGGAGCAGCTCACTTCTGCAGCCTACAGAGGAGAAGGGAAAAAGTGTAAGAATGGAGAAGCCTCCTTTCAAACTGTACATCTTTATTAAAATACATAGGCTTTTCTGGAAACTGGTATTTAAAGTAAATATTTGCGTTCCCTATAATTAAGCAATCTTTTACCCTCATGTGCTAGGAAAAGCATAAGACCTCCATGGTAGTTTAGTATTCAGTTTAGTATTTTTTAACCTAGTTGGGTAAGCCTCCCTTAACAGACCAGAATTTGAGGACCAGAGAGATTCTTTGTATCTCTAGAATATATTTCAGCCTATTAATGTCTACAGAAAGTTTCTGTATGTAGAACACATCAGGTCAGGCTTTGTACTGTTCTGAATACTGGGTGAATAAATCAGCAAAAAGCATCTCCTGATGTTGAGCCAAGGTAAGCTTTCATTCTGCAGCCCTTTCTAAAAATTCTGGAGTAAATGGTAAAATCAGTGCCACAGTTCCCTGAGGATGTCCAGCCTTGCAACCTGCCTTGCCACACAGTCCTGTGTGTCCCAGCTCTCTTGGCTGTTTCTCTAAAAAAACTCTGCCCTGTATAGAGGGAAATAGTGCTCTGTTCCATCACATGTAAGGACTTAATGGACACTTGAGATCCAGACAAAAGGAAACTTGAAGTCTGTGTGCAGGAACATGCTCCCTCTCACAAACAAAATCAAAGTGATCTCAAGTCAGGATTTCTTCCCTCTCAGACAGTGAAGCTTTTAAAAATAACTAAAATGGCAGTACTTGGGTAAATACATTCCAGTCCTCCACTGATGCCAGAGTAATAAAGCAAGCTAAACCTAAATATTTCATGTCAATTTGGTATTGTTCTGTGCTGAACAATAGCACTGAAAATGGTTTGTTTGTCGCAGTTTGATTAATGTACCTGTTTCTCATATAGCAAATAATATGGCAGTTTGTATTACTTTGTAACACAGTTATAATGCAAGACAACTTAGAGAAAATTCTCTCTATTGCTGCTCAAATAAAATAATATCTTTACACAATATCAGAGAGTTGATAACAAGAGTAATCTCTTGATTAAATGTTTACCTTTTGAGTCATGGCATTGTCTCTCTGTTCCTCTCTACTTCCCATCAGCAGCGATGTCTGGCCACCTCCCGAGAAGCAGGGCTTCAGTACGTGTAGCGGTTGCTTTTGGAAGGCCAGAAATGAATCTCGCCTCCCCTTCCTGCTCCTCTCCCCCAGTTTATATTACTGAGCTGACGTCATATGGTATGGAATATCTCCTTGGTCAGCCTGGGTCAGCTGTCCTGGCCATAGTCCCTCCCAAGATCATGCCCACCCACAGCTATTGGTGAAGGTGGGGGAAGGAATGCTGGAGGGACAGCCCTGATGTTGTGCAAGCGGTAGTCATAATATTGATATCAACAGTAAGCACAGCACTGCAGGAGCTGCTGTGGAAAATCACTACCATCCCAGACCCACTACACCTTCTTTCAAAATTTGTTTGGAGTTTGAATTCAGTGGTAAAGGATAGGTAAAAGCATGCTGAAACTACTTTGAGATGCACAAGCTGTCTCATTCCATTTGATCGCCTCAAAAAGAAATCCTAGTAAGTGTCTTCACACTAAGAATTATTTTCTGAATGAAATTTTATATGATTTATATTGTATATGCTGAGAACATTGCTACAGAACATTTAGAAAGCTCCATTTAGTTTTCATTCTTGTCAGTATTTGTCCTATACCAGGCTGACCTTTTGAATGATAATCTTTGTATTTGTGCAGTGAAAAGAGATTTATTTTGTTGCTTTATTCTAATTACACTACAATGTAGCATTACTGCATGCTTTTGAAGAGTATTCAGGAACTGAAACATCAATAACAAACAACTTTCCATCTGCTCTCAATCTCATCTGAATGAGTTTGTGATTTTATGGAAGGAGGTTATTTCTGCCACTGGCAGTCGAAAGGTGGCAATCAGTTAATCAAAATGCATTGATTGCTCTAATTATTGCATCTTGAATAGGTTTTTCTATGAATCTTACCCACAATTCAATTTTGGCATGTTTTACTTTCTATCCAAGGCAAATCTATAGTTTGTAAAAACTCAGGCTTCATCAAGATTAACTTCTTTAGTGAGAATTAGCACCAGATCCGCCAATGCATGGAGACAATGTTATTCTAACACAATTATGTAAATTGTCTGGAAACAAACCAGTAAAATCAGTTTGATGGGCAACTTTGAACAGTTCCAAAGATACTGAGCTGTATTCCTCATAGCACAGAATATTAGATATAAACAAAAGCCTTTTTCTTATATGGGCTTTTGATTTCTCAACAGAACAAATCATCATTTATTTTTTGTTGACTAGTACTGCAGCAATAATTCAGTTAGGGGAAACTGTGCAGGAATCCATTTGTATTTGATCCTGGACTATACAGTCTAAAACTTACTCTCATTCTTTAAGTTTTTGTACAACACTCCTTTATTTCTATATGTCCAAGTTAGATGCAAACTTAGGGAGCTAATATTTTTAAAAAAACAAACAATCAAACTGCAATCTCCCCTAGTCCACTCCCCTCCCCTCCCCCCCAAAAAAACCCACCAAACAAACAAAACAAAAAAAGCCACAAAAGCTCCACAAGCACAAAAAATCCCACCAACAGAACTATCTCTCACACTGCTGGAGGAAATGCAGTGTAGAAATTTTTTCCAAGAGGAGAACGTACAAAATGGGTCAGGGTTTGCTTGGATGCAAATGTAAGCCCACAGGAAGCTAATTACAGGTTTAAGATCTTAGAAATATTGACCCTACTGAATAAACAAATGAATACTTGAAAACAAATCAGTGAACAGTAAGGTATTATTTCTGTGAATTGAAACCTAAGATTAAGGATTAAGTAGGTGAAGAGCAGTCACTTTTCGGATAAAAGAAGCACTATTTTATAGGATAAGTGCACATTGCTTGGCAGTTTAAGTGTGTATATGAATATACTTACCTACTTAGACATGTGCAAAAGATCAGTGGCTTTCGGATGGAACCTTTAGTGATGCTGATATTGGAATACGAGTCTATCATAGTCTAACAAATATAAACCAGATCAATTGCGCCCCATAAGAAATAATTATGAAGGATCCTAAAAGCATATCAAAATGAGTACTGAAACAATTAGCAGAGTAAAAGTAAATTATTTTTCACAAGAAAAATCAGTTCAGTCATGAATTTCAGGAAGATAAAAATGAAACTTCACCTTGAAGCATGTTGCAGACTCATTGCTCTTTAAGTATCTTGCTCTGGAAAGTATCAGTGTAGGTCCTGCCAAAAATGAGAAGATTTGTGAGTCTAACATGATATGACAGTTGGTGAGGACAAGGACCAGAGCTGGTTGACTGGACTTCAGTAAAGCAATGTCTCCACTGATACAATGTTCAAAAGCTGAAAGAAACCCAATGCAAGTGAGGAATAAACTTGCAAAACGTCATTTCTCTGGAGACTAATGATGAGGGCTAATGATGAGAGAAGAGTGAAGCTAATGTTGCCACGGGAGTTACAGCAAATGAAGATACACCTCTCAGGCATTTGCCTACGGAGATCTCAAGGTGGTAAGACAGCTGGGAATTGACAACTGTCTTGGTAGGTGGAGAACTGCTCTACCACTACTTTCTCCATTGTCTGGTGACTACTTCCACTCTATGAAAAGGAAGAAAATACTTGCTTGGAAAAAGTATCTTTAGATTGCCCTGAAGTCAGACAGATTTGTATTAACTCTGTGATAAAAACTTCTACAAAGGGCAAGAGTGACTGCCTTATATTGACAGCTTTGACATATGGCTCCAGTCTTGATGCTTTATAGATCCTGCTTTGCATGGAATCACGGTGATTAAGGACAAGCCAGTTAAAAACAGAGAAAGCAGGCTTATTAAGCACAGTTCTGTAAATTTATCCTTGAAGGTACCATGCCAAAAGTACATATAATCTTTTTCAAGTAATAGAGAGTACGAAGTACAAGTTTCTTTGTGAATTCATCTGTGAGCCTTTTACAAATTTAGAAAACTCTAGAGATAAAATTAGAGTTGCACCATAAGTCTGGACCATGTATGTCCTTTAATCTGCAACAATCCTATGAGATCTGACAGAAAGAAGACGACTTGAACCTGTGAAAAAGGATGGAGAATTGGTAAAATGGAAATTGGCTGTTTATCAAGCCAAAAAGGTAAATATTTGATAGGATTTGGAATTTCAAGCAACCTTTACAGTGTCTGTTGGATTCACAGACGAGTACAACTAGCTTTAAAAGTTTGGAGTCCTGCATGAAAATTTACAGATCAAAACCATTCTGGAATGACAAAGTGGTTATTTTATGCACATTGCTGCAATAACAGCAACTAATTCAAGGGACTAAAAATTAAAATCAATCTGAGAGTAAAGATCTAGCCATGGTAAGTTGAAAATTTGAAGGAGAATTTTATTAAGACAACTTGAAATGTCCAGTGGTATAACCTAGAGATAGCTGATGAAAATGATTTGGAAATTACATTAGACTTCGATGTCTCGGTTGATTTGAGCTCCTTCTTGAGACTAGGATTCTAATCTCATAGAAGAGCATATCATCTAAATCTTTTCTAGTTTAGTAAGCACGGTTTCAGATGTAGCCAGGGAGTCAAGAGGTACAGAAGTCTCCCACATTGTTCCCATGTGGATGTTTGGTACCAAAAACTCCATAATCCAAAGAAATGTAGTGTTTCAGCTTCCTCTCCTCAAGAGATAAAAGTATGTATAAGCTTGTATCTATAACTGATTATTCAGAGAGCTAGACAAAACAAAACAAAAAAAGACCATAAAAAACCAAATTCAAACAACAAAAAGCAGGAAGTTCTATCTGTTCTACATCTGAACAGAAACACAACTGTCTTCAGATGTTATATTCTTGAGCTAGGAAGGCTAGTCCTCTCCTGCTCTTGATTTCAGCACAGGTTCTTCCTTGAATCACAGAAAATCCTTAGTGAAACATGTTTTTTAATTTAGATTTGAATCAGTGTTTCTCAGAAACACATTTTCCTTTGTGCATTTCTTCACATTATTACAGCAGGTAGCAGGTTATTGATATGAATAAAGCAGGACTGGATAGAAAACAGAAGGCTGACATTTAAAGTTGTGCATTAAAACCTGTCTTCAGCCCTTTTCAATATAAAAGCAGTGTTGGCTCAAGATTTACTGTTCATGTTGCTATTTATCTCATACTTTGCCAATTAAAAGGATCAAGCTATACTTCTTGTTGCCTGCAAAGGTGGATTTTTCAATCTGTCTAATCCTGAAAACCTGTGCTAGCTCAAATATTGTCTGACAAACTCATGTTTGTAAAATAACCTTCCTCTCTCTAAACCTGCAGGAAGCTAGGATATTTTAGGGTAAGCAGTGAAATCAACAAAGTCTCTTTATTAGGCCTTTATTGAAGCCAAGGCACTGGAGGCAGCTAAGGATTGTCCAACATCAATTTTCAAGGTGAGAACCTTCAAGCAACTGTCAACTGCCCTATCTTTTAGCCCTCCTTTTATTAAATGGTGAACTTTTGAGTAAGCAATCAAACGCATTGTAATTCCCGTGCCTGTGACATTTGAATGGCAGAGAGATTTTTAAAGAGCTGCAGTTCGTCAATAGTTATCGTGAACAGTTTATACAATTCTGCAGCTTAAGATGGATCAAATTACCAGTGGTAGCTTTAGCAAAATGCTTCACTGACAGAGGTATTCACCCAACTTTCTTTCTCACTTCATTGATTTTGTCAGGAGTGTGCTATTGCCTGTGGGATACTTGATAGAGTTTAACATTTATCTGTTGGTAGGAAATAATTGATGGGATCACAATTTCTTCTACCACATTTATGGAATATATCACCAGTACTGGACAGATGCAAATTAACAAGCTTGCATTATTGCAAGGAAGATTTGGTTTAATAGTCAAGATGGCAATATGCTAAAACACCAGCTATGGAAGATGTGGAGTCTCCACTGCTGTAAGCCTTTGAAAGGAGCTTAACAAATTTATCAGGAATGACAGAAGAGAGTTGATCTTGCCCTGGGAACATAAAAGTATATTAAAGGACCCTTTACTACATGTCTGTCCCAGCTCTGAAGACCAACGCTTCTAGGCTGAAAAAAAAAAAAAAAAAGCAGAAGTGATATACACTGTCCTTGTCTATTGCCAGAGAAACTCAGTGCTGAGTCAATACACCTTGACTTCAGTGACAAACTGTAGTAGCAGATGTCTACAAATCACAGGACATGAAAAATCAAGCTCTGTTGTTCTAACTGTGCGGAATAAAGTCAAATCAATGCTTTTTTCTTCTAATGACTCAAAGTCAGCAATTCAACTCTGGTGCCTTCTGCTCCAGATGCAGATGGTAGAGCCCAGCCCTCTCTTATTCTGATGATGGACACCAGACAGTGTCTCTCCCTCACTCTCCCTTTGAACAGTGTAACTCTCTCTAAATTCTCCTCTTTTTTTGTTGTGTGATTTATGGTAAAAATGAAGACAGAATTTTCCTCAGTTATTTCATATTAGAATGATACTAATATTTTCTTTAGCTGCAGATACAGTTTTGATTATTTTATTTTTATGTTGCATTTTAGAGCCAGAATTCTCAAACATCTGCCATTTTACTTTTGGAATTTATTATTAAGTCATAAAACTGACAGAGGGGAAAGTAATCTCTCATAGCCTTGGTGAGTGATGCACAGAACAGCTTAGAGCACAGGTTTCGAACTGAAGGTTTAATGAGTTCTGGCTCTGACTTAGAGTAGACTCAGAGATGGCATGTATTTACCAGTAATCTATCACAGAGATATTAAATGTAACATTTCTAAAAGGATTCTTGAAAGGCAGATACAAACCTATGAAGTATGTGATACCTGAAGCCTGATTTTGAAATGTGACAATAAAGCACAAGGCAAATTGGTCCTCAAACTAGATTTTCTGAGGAAATTGGAGAGAAGGAGGAGGAAAAAACATCTCCTGCATCTTGCTTTGGCTACAGTCATCCATGATGTTCCCGTACTTTCCCGGTGCTTTCAAGTCCCTGTTATGATAGAATGTATAAAACTTCTCTCTGATACCTCTACAAGCTAACCAGGTGAATCTGAAGCAAAGCACAATGACTGTCCTTGTCTCTTCCTCTTTAAATCTTTGCATCACCCCGGCAGCTTTTTAATTTCTATGTTCCATTTATTACATTTTAAAGCTAGTATCCTGGGCTGAATTTACCAGTATACTCATCATTTTGTGCAGCCTTAGCGATGCAGGAGAGCTCTAAATTTACATCAGCTAGGCTAAGGCAGTTTTATAGCCTCGGAGTATTGCCAGAGAATGGCAAACAAGCTGGAGCACATCAGTGACTACATCCCACCATTTTACATTTTGAACTGTTGATAGTTCTCTCACGTGCACTGACAAATATTATAATTAGTTGATCTTCCTTCACCTATCAGTCTGCACTAGAGAATTCTGTCATTCCTGAAGAAAAAGTTTTGTTCTGAAGTCTTAAAATTGCACTTGGTTTTAAATAAAACTGGTCTGAGAGGATTTCTGTGGAGAGACAGCAATTACAGCAATTAATTATTTGGAAGGAGCAGTTCCTCCCTCCCACATTGCCTCATCTAGATAGTACACAGTTCATTGTCTTCCTATCTTTTTTTTTTTTTTTTCCCTAAATGCTAGCCATAAGTCATTGTTATCTTCCTCCCCCTGCCTACAAAACAAATGAGAGCTCCTGGCTCAGCCTGTTTCTTAGCAGAAGCATAATTGAGTGCTTTATGACCAGCACTGCACTTAATAGTAGTTTCTGCAGAATAAGCATGTATTCAAAGGACTTACTGAGATGATTTGCTCTAAAGGAGAGCTGAACTCTCCCCCCATTCCCTTTAGATGCAGTTTCCAGAGCTCATTATGGAACACCTTGTTGGGATGTTCGGATTTTCGCTGGTTAGCTAATCTAAGATAGCATAATTTATATATGGGTGAAAAGGAGATATGTCTCTGGGACAGTGAACTCACTGGTTCATTGAGGTGTCCATTGCTTCCCTCTAGGGAAGAGAGTTTGTAGCCTGAGTGAGAACATGCCCAACCTTCCTCAGGAAAAAATAATCTTAAATGAACATGTGAGTTTTGTTTAGGAGAGTTGCCTCCTAAATAGAATCACACAATCATACAATCATTATGATCGAAAAAGACCTTTAAGATCAAGTCCAAGCACTAACTGCCAAGCCCAATACTAAACTAAACCACGTCCCCCAGCACCTCATCTATGAGTCTTTTGAATATGTCTAGGGATGATGACTCCACCACCTCCCTCCACAGCCCATTCAGTTGTTTAATAAACCTCTTGTTATAAAAGTACTTCCTAATGTCTAATCTAAACCTCCCCTGGTGCAACTTGAGCACATTTCTTCATATTCTATCATTCATTACTGGAGAGATGAGATAGACCTCCACTTGGCTACAACCTCCTTTTAGGTAGTTGTAGAGAGTGATTATGCCTCCTTCCAGTCTCCTCCAGACTAAACATCACCAGCTCCCTCAGCCACTCCTTATTAGACTTGTTCTCCACACCCTTCATGAGCTTCAATGGCTGTTTCTGGACATACTCCAACAACACAGTCTCCTTCAGACTAAACATCACCAGCTCCCTCAGCCACTCCTTATTAGACTTGTTCTCCACACCCTTCATGAGCTTCAATGGCTGTTTCTGGACATACTCCAACACCACAGTCTCCTTCTCGTAGTGAGGGGCCCAAACATGATGAAACTGGTACCACCTGCAGTGTCTCTATCCACATTCAAATAGAGATGCTGTAATTTTTTAATAATGTCCTATTCAAGCTAGCCAGTCTCTTAAGTTGTATTTTCTTTACCTTTTACCCACAGTATTTAATTTTTTGTAAATTACATCAGCTTTAAACAGATTTTTTTTTCAGCACAATTTTTGCAATGTCTCTTTTATAGTCAGTATTAGAAATGAAATAACCTGGAAAGCAATATTCTCTCAACTTCAGAAGCAAATAATTTCTTCAGCTAGAGATATTAGGAAGTCAAACATTCCAGTTTCAGACTTCTTCAAACATTTCTGTCTAATATCCTTGGCCAACACAAATGTTGAGTTTCTATATAAGTAACAACGACAAATCATTACAATTCTTCTAGAAAAAGAGGGAAGAAAGCTAAATATTATTGATTTTTTTATATATATAAGAGTTTATTATAATCCAAGCTTGAAATTGGAAAGTAGATGGTAGATTTCTTTCTCTATAAAGAGATAAATGTCAGACAAAATATTTAAGAATGTTCCAGGGTTGTAGGGATTTATGACAGTAAATTTAAAATTCCCAAATTGTCTGATCTATTGAACAACTCATAATTGTAGAGACTTAAATTAATCCAGAAAAGCAGAAAGTAGCCATCTATGAGAGGTGGAAACCGGGGCTGGCTTCTTGGGAAGAGTATAGGAACATTGCCAGGGCATGCAGGGGTGCAATTAGGAAGGCTAGAGCCCTTCTAGAATTAAATTTAGCCAGGGATGTTAAGGACAGCAATAAGGCATGTTTCAAGTACATCAGCAGCAGAAGGATGATCAGGGGGAATGTGGGCCCGCTGCTAAACAGAGGGTGCCCTGGTGTTTGAGGATGCAGAGGAGGCCAAAGCACTGAATGCCTTCTTTGTTTCAGTCCTTACGGCCAAAGCTGACACTTGGGAAGCCCAGCCCAGCAAGGATAACAGGATGGCCAGGATAGCAGAGGACTTGCCCTGGGTGTAAGAGGGAGAGGTTAAAGACTTGTTAGCCAAGCTTAAGGCTCATAAGTCAATAGGTCCTGGTGGGATGCATCCTAGAGTGCTGAGAGAGATGGCTGATGTGATTGCTAATCCTCTCTCCATCATTTTTGAACAATCATGGAGGACAGGTGAGGTGCCTGAGGACTGGAGAAAGGCCAATGTCACGCCAGCCTTCAAAAAGGGTAGGAAGGACGACCAAGGAATCTACAGGCTGGTCAGCCTCACCTCCATCCCTGGAAAAGTCATCCTGAATATTATCATTGAACATATGAAGGAAAAGATGGTTATCGGGGTAGTCAACATGACTTCACCAAGGGGAAATCCTGTTTGACCAACCTGATAGCCTTCTATGAGTGCATAAATGGCTGGCTAGATGAGGGAAGAGCAGCTCTGCAGAGAGAGACCTGTGAGTCCTCATTGATAATAAACTAACCATGAGCCAGTAATGTGCCCTCATGGCCAAGAAGGACAATGGCATCCTGGGATGCATCAAGAAGAGTGTGGCCAGCAGATCAAGGGAGGTTCTTCTTCCCCTCTACTCTGCCCTGGTGAGGCCTCATCTGGACTCCTGTGTCCAGTTCTGGGCTCCTCAGCTCAAGAGGGACAGGGAACTTCTACAGAGAGTCCAGCACAGGGCCACCAAGATGATCAGGGGACTGGAACGTCTTTCATACGAGGAAAGGCTGTGGGAACTGGGACTGTTTGGTCTGGGGAAGAGGAGACTGAGGGGAGATCTTATTAACATTTATAAATATCTAAGGGGTAGGTGTCAGGAGGTTGGGACATCCCTCTTCTCTATAGTAGCTAGCAACAGGACAAGGGGTAATGGGATGAAGCTGGAACACAGAAGTTTCACTTAAATATTAAAAAAACCTATTTTACTGTGAGGGTGACGGAGCAGTGGCACAGGCTGGCCAGAGGGGTTGTGGAGTCTCCTTCCTTGGAGGTCTTCAAGACCCACCTGGACATGTTCCTACGCGACCTGATCTAGGTGAACCTGCTTCTGCAGGGGGGTTGGACTAGGTGAACTCTAAAGGTCCCTTCCAGCCCCTACCATTCTATGATTCTAACCCAAGATTTTACTGTAAGACTAAGATGATTTATTTGTCGGTTACATTTAGAAAATCCCAAATGTTTGACGATTTGTGACTCTTACACATGTAAGTATTAAAAGAATGTAGTGCATGACCTTAACTGAAAAAAAAATAAAAATGAATAAAACATGTAAATTTTTATCAATGGCTTAGATTTTAAGAGATACTTTCTGTGTTTACAGAATTATGCAAATAGATAAGACTAATAGCTCATTAAGGTTGATCTTAAATTCTGGTAGGATTTAGCTATGCCTCTGTAGTTTAGTTTTCATGTATTAAATTTAGTCTGCTCGGTACACTGAGTTAATATTCTGTAGGTTTCTGAAACAGACTGGAACTCACAGTAGGTTGTGTTTTGTTATTACACTTCAGAAAGGAAACATCTCATTCAGTTACATTTAAAGTGAATTGCTACAAAACCTTCTCAAATGAATCAACTCCATATTATAGATATGCTTGGGAGAACAGATAAATGTATACCATTTTCCCTCACATTTCATAGTTAATAGTCCTGCTGCTATAACATTAATAGACTCAAAGGCTGCTAATGATTTCTGTCTCTGATCCTTTTTACCCTGTGAAAGAAATCAGAGGGAGCTGCTTGATTCCACAGATGTGAATCCTGAAATGAGATCTATTTTTTTCCTGATTTCTAGTATTAATAACTGCAAACTATTCAAATCTGTGAGACTTGAAGGAAGGTTTCTTGATTTTAGCTTCCTCATATAACTACACAAAGTTAGGCCACAAACCCTGGGAGGGAGGTGGAGGGAAACCATGCTGCTCTGTCCTTTGATGTTGACAGGTTATAAATGAATTCAGAAGTGTAGGACCCATTTAATAGTGATCGTCTTATGCATGACCATCCACAAGCAGAAGAGCAGTCCCATCCTTCAGGTAGCTGTTGGGGCTCTCAGTTTAAGAGAGCTTCATCAGCTAACAGAAACTCTACTGGTTAATGGCAGGGGTGGTGAGGGGCAGTCAGACATCAGCTACCACCTTGTCCTGCAGATACATGTCTAGTAGGAGTGAGCTTCTCCAGTAGGAGTACTTCATGTCAAGATCCTGGAGCCAGAAGATGCTTCTACTGTAGCTCTTGTCTCTATTTGTGGTTGTCAGGCAATCTAGACAAGCAATTTCTGGGTAACGGTGCACAGTCAGTTTAGTAACAACTGTGATAGATGGGCCTCCCCTCACCTACTATTTTCAACCCGAATGAGTGTGTCTAAGCACCTGATAAGTACAGTCTTGGCCACGTACACCAAGTAGTAAGCAATTGCTCTGTTGAAAGGGATGACTCAGCTTTCTCCACCTATCCAAATGGATATCTTACACTGACATGGATGATGCCATCTTAAACAGGCCAACTCTGTTGATAACTACTAGTCATGTTTGTGACTACTGACAAGCCTGTAAAGCAGCTGTATGAAAACGAATAGATCCCTTCTAGCTCTGTAGCTGAAACCAGTGCTGATGGCAATGCTGGAAGCTACAGCAAAACCTACTGCTGCTTTTGTTACTCTCTGAGCCCTACCAATACCACTTTCCACCACAAGTACAGCCTGTGTGCTTTGTAAAAGCCTGCTTTCATTGAGCTCACTTGTAGCAACCAAGAAAAATGATGATATAATAAAAAGCAATCCAAAACTCTTTGTTCCTTTTTCTCCCCTCTGGGCTCAACAAATTCTTCCTCCGGGGTTGCTCAGCCTAAAATTAAGCTTACTCCTCTGCTTCCATGCAACCTTTTCCATCCCTTTCACATATAGATGTAATATCAGGTTAGATCTCAGCAAAGCCACAGAATCCATCAAACACTGACCTTTTATCAAGGTGAAATGGACAAGGGCATCAACCAAGGGCACCTTACAGAGTTGGAGGGTCTGTTTTATCTGTTTAATTGCTCTCTGACTAAAATCATTAAGAATAAACAACACCAAATTTCTCACCAGAAGATTGAACCAGAACATAAAATCTTGTCGGTTCATAAAGATTTGGTTAAAAATGCTTACTTGTCTTCCACAATGCATTAATTTAGTGAGCTCTAAGTCCTCCTCCTTCCAGTAAAAGCTTTCAGGATTCTACATTTGTGACTCTTTACATCACTGTTGCTACAGATCGGCCTAGATTAGTAACAGTAAAATAAAGAACAATAAAAGTGATAACATCTTGCCAGAAGAAGTTGAACCAGGTTTGGTTTTTTACTTCTTGCTATGATCTCTAAAGCTGCTTAATTATATTTTTATGTTTTTAATGACAATGGTAATTCAAGAAACATCCATATAAGCTGCTAGTCACATCCTTAAAGCATTGATAGAAACAATGTTGCCCACATTTCTGTGTTGCTGTAAGGTACTCAAGCATATATTCTAACACCGTTGGAATTTCCAGTTTGTTCAAATACATCAGTCCTTGCCAAAAAGGCTGGGCCCTTCTCAGTAAGTGGTTTTGTTGCACTTGTAGTAGGGTAAGATTATTTGTGTTGGCTTCTGCTGCTAGTCCAGCTTTGCAGTTTTACAAAAGCAGACTTTGAAGTATTCAATGTTTCTAGCTGTCTGATTTTTTCCCTAATTACATTTTCTGTTCCCTGCAGAAATAGATACTTCTTTGTATTGACTTTCCCATGTTGCTATTATATTCCCAGTAGCTTTCACAGAAGTAGTCTTCCTAGAGCAGTATTAAGTAGTGGTGATTATCTGATAGTGTAATGTTGTATTTTGGGAATATCAACTCCCACAGTCTCATCAAAAGATGATGGGCTTCATTATTCTAGGGAATGTGTGAAGTAAGGAACGTCAGGTGTTGCAGAGATGAGGACACTGGCACCAGTACTGTTACTGTACTGGCATAGAAATCGAAAGAACTGGAAGTGCAGACGTGTGTTGTTTCTTATAGGGGGATATCTGAAGGTTAGGGAAAATATTGAAATTTAATTCAATTCTACTCTAATAATTTAACTATGATATAGTTAATAAAATGATGTTATAATCAATAACCATAATTATTCTATTATTGTTAGTCACAGCTGTGTGCCATTCAAAAAGCAGCATTTTCTTCCTTTGCCTCTGTATCCCATCTTTGCAGTAATCCCTAAAAGTGTAATACAAAGCCTAGATGAAAACTTAATTGCTAATGCATTGTCAGCATTGGATAGCAGAAAACTGCTAGACTACCTAGAAAGATCAATTCATCTTCATAGATTGTGTAGTCCACTTTCTAGATAGAGAACGGAAGAGAAATTTAGATGCCCAACCATGTGCTATTTTAGGTGCACAAGGCTAGCTGTTTGGCTTCCAGCTGTGGCTCTGGAAAGACTCATATCTCACATAGCTCCTGCCTGGTGTCTTCTAGCCCTTCACAGACTTCTCAGATACCCCAGAGCATCTAAAATGGCAAAGGGCATCTCTATTTATACACCTGAATCACCTCCTAAGACAGCTAAGGAGTTAATTGCACTAACTGGAATAAAAATCTGAAGTCCTAATTATACTGCATAGTCATTTAGCATTCAGAGTTGGGTTTCCTTCTGCTCTGTGTCAGGAGAGAGGAAGGGTTGGCATTCACCTCCTCCTCCTATTATTATTCAGCATGTTATGCACTCAGTGGTTGCCACCCTCCAACCTAGTTTCCAAAAGCACAGTATTCTTCAGGATGAAAATAAGGTGCAAAAATAGGAAATATTTCTTGCTGTGCTCTGGAGTTTTTATGTTGGCAGCACAAAAGTTCCAGCACGTGCAAAAGACTCTGTCATTCTCATTTTTATCTTCCCCTTAGTGAGGTCAAACTTCTGATCTCCTGGGAATTCCCTGATGAAGATACTGGTGGGATATGTAGAAAGGGGTTGCCTTCCTCCGTCGCCTCACCGCTTTCTTGCTATCTCTTCTTTCTTAAGCTAGCAGGAATGGAAAGAGTGGGTAGTCACTATTGAAAATACAGATTTCATGAGAAGTTTCACAGGCAGATGATGACAAAAGGACACACAGCAACAAATAACAAAGCTGAAAGGCAATCTTTCAGTATTTAAAAGGAAAGAAAATTGTAAATAATGCTTAAAAAAAGAATATGCGATCAGATCCATTAGGCTTTGTTTCTCCTTTGTTCTTCTGAACAAAAGCTTGATATTCTTTATATCAAATACCATATCTTCACAAAAATAACATGCATTTAAGGTGTATAAATGAGCAATCACTCCTGCTGTGATTCTGCAGTCATGATGGCTGTTTGTGCACAGCTGACATGAGGGAAAATTTGTACTGGATTTCCATCTCTCTGATCCTTGGCAGCCTTTTCTCTGAAATTCCAAAAACATCTCCATATGCTCTGTTTTTTTCCAGGTTATCTGAAGATTTCTTTTCAAATATAATTCCTTTAAAGGATATATATATTTTTACATTTCTAATCCATATACCAGTCACAGATGCTACGGTTTTGAAACAATTTTCAAAGTTTAATATACAAAAAATGTTTTTAAAAGGCAGTTTAGCACTTTTACTAAAAGAATGTATTTCCAAGATGTTTTTTTGTTCATATCTGATCCTTTCTAAAATGATTTGGCTTTGGTGATTGGATATTTTCTGCTGGAAATCTTTCTTACAGAAGATTTCTTATTAGATTTGCTTGTATTAAGGAAGCTAGTTTATTTTCCTACGAAATAGGATAATATGCAATGCAAAACAATCATCTCATCAATACTGAACATTTGATATAAATAATACAAATGTCTAGAGTTAGGCTGAGAGAGTAATTTGCTTCAAAAAAAATGTTATTTTTTACATACTCATTATACATAAAATAAGAAATAAATAAAATTGATTGACTGAAAAAAGTCCATCAGACCACGTTAGGTACGATAATTTGTTTATCTGTGGGATTCTCTGCTGTTCAGAGGACTGAAATGACCATATGAATTCACCCAAGAATATAAGTGAAACATCTGAATGAAGTTAAGCTGTGTATGGTTTCCTCACAAGCCTACCAAGCAAGTAAAATTGCAATGAAATTTGGATCCAGTTCTGGAAAAAGAAAAATTATTCTGTTGATTTCAGTGGCCTCTACACCACAGGGAACTTTTTTTGCAGGCTTACTTGTACAGCTTTGCAGATGAGAGAACAGAAATATGAGCCAGAAGATCCAAATCAACCATCTGATTGCAAGTAACAGCAGAATTAGTTATAGTCTTTGTTATTGTAAGATGTTCTATGGCTTTTTCTACTCCATCAATCTGCAATTTCTATATATATTATCAGGATATACAATCTGCAATGAGGTTTCATCAAAGGCTAGAGCCTAAATAAAGTCAAAGACTATGTAGCCTAAATAAACAATAATCATATCCTAATATATGCAACGTCTGTCACAGAAATAGTGTGTAGCCTTTTGATCAGTGACTGACTTGATATATTTATTACCATAGGAAAAGAAACATGAGTACTTCTTTACTCTCTCATACTAGTATGTGTGTCAATATTTTAAAAGTTAATGTCTAAAGTCTGCACAGAGTTTATCCTTCCTTAGATTTAACAAATACTCTGGTGGAGCTCTCTCATAGTTTCTCATTGTGGTAGGCTCTGTGTAAAGACATCTAAACCAGCAAATGTATGCCACACCAGCACTGAAATATTTTGATTGCATAGACAGGTTGTCAGAAGAGAAAGGCAATATAAACTTGTTGAGGTTTTTAAAAATGCACCATTAGCCTACATCTGCTCCTAGTGAATTCAGTGACTCCCATGCCACACTGACCAGGCAGGGCTACATGTTAGAAGTCTTGAAAATATCAACTTAATGATTAAACAGCAGTCTCAGTCTCAAGAAGTAGTACCTGACACGATACCTCTTGCTTAAAGAAAGTGAGTCTTGCAAGTGGTGTAGCACTGACATCGCACTGGTTTTCTATACTGCCAAGTATCAATGAAATTAAAAGGCAGGTGGTTCAATGGCATACAACAGCAAGCTCACTTTATAACCATCCTATTTTGGTCCTGGAGTCTGGATTCACTTAACTTTGTGATGTATCTTTGCTGTCTCAGAGTATGGATCCTGTTGTATGCCTGTTAATGGCAGGTGTTCTCAATCGAATTTAAATGTCTTGAAGAGCATGTGTTTCATGAGATGCTCAAATAGCTATGAACAGCTTCTTTATTTCTAAGGAAGTAGGCCCACAGGCTCATGCAAACAGTATTGGGCACTTAATGCTGGGCACTTCTTTGTGATTTGTTCCTTAACAAAAGGGAGTTTACTTTTCCCAGCAGCTAACTGCTCACTTCTCTGTGGGCTGAGATTCAGAGTGTGCATTAGTTTAATTATGGTGCTGTTTCCTTCAAGCAGATCTGCTGAAGGGACAATGCAAGAGACACAGGTGTCTTTAGCACCTGGGTACATGATCCAAAAGCAGGGAAGCCATTTATCAATATATCTTTTCAACTAAAAGTATCATTTTGAGCCATTTGCTCACTCCATTGAAAAATGAAAGATATGTACTGGGCAAAGCACAGGGCAGTGCTATCAGTGAAAGACAGTATTTGTGGTAAAGTGGAGGAGCAGTGTGGGCTTAAAAGCACTGTCTGGTCTAAAATAGATCTGAAGTAAGGCTACTCCCTGAGCTTAGCATCACTCACTTCGGCTAGCACAGAGAGAAGGTTCCCTCATAGCCTTAGAAAATTGTGGTGCTATTTGTGCATCATTACAAAATGTCTGACCCCCACGCTTTTTCCAGAAAAACTTCTGTGGGGGTGGGGTGTTGCTGAATGCGTGTCCCCTCTTTTCCATCAGTGATTCGTCTGCTGGGTTCTCCCTGTGTACAGAGGATCTGATTCTGAACTGTAAGACAGTCTCCAGTACACTGTTAATTCAAAGAAACAAAGCATTTTGGTATCTGTCTCCAAGCATAACGTTGCAGCTGTGGTAAGTCTGGGGATAGAAGTGTGGAACAGGTTGGTGGTGTACTGCAGTCTTTCAACTTGACACAAAGGACAGTGATTGGCTCCTGTATGGCAAACACCTGGAGCATGTCTGCTTTCTGTTCCACACCAGCTGCCCTGCAGGAGAGAGAAGTGTAGAAGGTGCAAGCACACACAGTTGCAGGTGGAAAGCACCTTGAGATCTAGGAACTGAGAAGGGCCTGAATTAAAACCTTGGGTCCTAATACAGTAAGCACAGAAATAGAGCAAGTTACCAACCTCTTGCACAAATGGGATCTGCCTCTACTTGCTGCTCATATTTACACTTTTACTTCGAGAATTGGAAAGCTCCACTGGCTGTGCTGATAGCATGCAGCATACTGTGAAGTGGTAACAGCAAAACAGCAATAGTGAAGAACAGCAGGAAAATTAGTTTTCCTTTTTTTCTAGGGATAAAGAATTATTTTTTAACTTTTTCCCAGAATATTGCTGTGTACGTGGGAGTGTACTGAGGATGAAGGTGGCAGAAGGGGGAAGGAGAGAAGGAGATAATGTAAACAAACTAAATGAATAATCTCCATGAATTTTCCAGTGCCTTAATGAAACTACTGATTTACTTGAAGTTGTTCTCTTTTTTCTCATTTGAACCACATCAAAGCATCTCTTTCTAAAGGATACTCTGCTTACAAAAGTCATAAATTAGCACTTTTCAATTGAACTTTTATTAAGCAGCAAATACTACTTCAGTATTAAAGGGCTTCACTGCATTTATTAGAGGTTATGCCTAGCAACTAAAGATATGGATTTAATAGTATGTCATTTTATTTAAGGCAGTTGGTAGAGTATACAGGTGCTTAATGACAATAACTGCAATAAATAATTTAAATGCTATCTAGTAGCAGTGTTTAAACATGTGAACATAATGGATTATATAAAAAATTGAGATTTTTTTGCTAAGATTCACAAAAGAAGCCTATATCTTTGGTTCCAGAAATTTGATTTGATCATATGTTTAAAAATCTGCTCATGAACATCAATCCTAAGTTTTGTTCAGTCCTAATTAACCCAAATCTTTGACCTTATCCATCTTACTGAATTCTACAGTTTCATATGCTAATACTTCTTTCAGTCTCTCAATCACTACGCCTTCTCTCTGCTCCCTACGAGCTATGTCCAACATCTTTCTTCAGTAACTACTGTCATTCTTCAGCATTTTGTATACTGGGCAGGAAACAGTATTGTTGAACGTTCAAATGAATGTGTAGGGAAAGATAGTGAAGAAATTTAGTGTCTTTCTATAATGTCATTGGTTTTCAGAATTGAGTCTTGCACTCAGATAGACCATGTTTGATTTCTAATGGCCTGAAACGTTCACTTGTCCAGACTCAAATGTGGTGAATATAGCTGTATTTACCAAAAGAGTGATGTGTTGAAGCAATTTTTGTAGAGGTTCAGAAGTATTTTCAGATAAATGCGTGTTTTAAATACATGAAAGAAAGTTCACACTTTGCTTTCTGTGTATTTACTGGTGCGTGAAGAAAGGCTAGAAGGACAGGGTTTTGACCAAGTGGTGGAACTCACAAGCAATTGAAGGGCTTTTAAGATGGATTTTAACAGCTTTGTTGGGAAAGTAATTTCCTCATACAAACTCCACAGCCACTTAAAACCCTTGCTCTAACCTCAGGACCACTTGGAAGATATTGGTTCCTGAAGCTATGTCACTGCAGGCGAATCAGTCAAGTTACTTCTTTCAGTCCACTACTACCCAGCACATTTCTGAAGGAAGTCTTTTATTTTAAGTGCTGAGTGATCATGTCCTGCTGATGATATATCACTATATAATTTTTTCTTAGACTCCTCTCTGCTAGTCCTAAGCTTACGGATTCATTTTCCTTGCTTTCCCTATATTCGTTACTAGGATGAAGGACAGACTACAAAGTCTAAGCTTTAAGAAAACAGTCACTTAGTTTAGTAAATAGAATACCTTTTTTTTCAGTCTTGTATTTGTTGATTTTGAGCTATGAGTAGCTAAAAAATGTCAATATAACTATGTTACTTTTAAAAAAACTGTTTAGGGTTTAAGTTATGGTTTAAGATAAATATGGGATACACATAGTTACAGTTTGGGTGATATCTCTCTTTGGAGAATTATCAGTTCTCTTTGAGAGATTCTAATCCAATAAGATCTTATTTTACTGCCAGCAGAGGACTGCAATCCTAATTTTACAGAGACAGTGGTGAACTCTAAAGTAACTACTTTCATGCAGGAAAGAAGTTGTAGTGATGATACAGAACTGCTAGGAACATGACTGCTCAGAGACAGTCATGAATGTTTTACGTTATTAGGAAACCAATTGAAAACTGCTCTGTATACATTCATTATGTGCTTGCATATTTAGTGCTACAAGTAGATCTGATTTTCCAGCTCTATATTTTAAGTAGGATGTAGTAGTATTCCTAGAAAAGATGTAAGGAAGGGAATGGGATGGTCAGCAGTATAATATGGCTTATGTACAGTAGCTCAAAACAAACACAAAAGTCACACATAGGCAAATTTTAAAGAGAAGCAAATGGCCTCAACCATGCAGGCATTTCTCCTGGAGTACTACTACTGCTTTCTCAATAGAATACAAAGTGTCTTGATCTGTGTGCACTTTTCTTTGTACATTGCTGTTTTAATTTCCCCTTCTTCTGAAACCTTCTTTGGGATGGGTTCAAGTAGTCAAGAGCAATCCATAAGTCTTCTGCATGGCCAATATGGCCTCTAAACTGTTTAGTCCCTTTCAGCCCAGATTATCTTTTTGCATCACCTCACTGTAAAACTATTTGTTCTCCTTTCAGCTGTGAAACAATTCTGTCCATCCTCTTGTCTCTCCACTGTTTCCAGTATATCTTTTCTCTGACAGTGCTTTCCGATCTCTCCTTTGTCAACTAATCTCACTTAGACAATTTCAGAAGCTGGTGGCTTATCAACTCTTGACTGTTATCTAATGGTTTCTCAGAAAGATATAAGCTATAAGTACGGTTTGCAAATTGCTCTGGACCAGTATTGGTCACATCACGTTTTGGGTCTGAACAGAAGGCTTATGATTAGTATGTTTTTTTTCCTTGTTTCTTAGTGGTTAAAGAGTCTTAACTTGTAGCTAGAATTTGTGCAGACCTGTTTTAAATGGTTGTGAATTTAATCATGAAGTTTTTTATTGAAGTAATTTTCCACTCCGATACATCTGTGTCTTTTGTTTTACCTGTGTAAAAAAAGGGACATTTTTGTATATGTTCTTTCAAACATTTTAATAGTGTTTGGGTGGTTTTTGTTTATATTGACCTTTTAAGAAAGTTGGCTGATTCAGTTCTGGTACTTTCTAGAAATTACAGAACTCACTTTAACAGACTTTAGTTTCCTCATACTGCATCCCTATTAGAGAAATATTCTTTTCTAGACAGTTAACCTTTACTATTGCTTTTCTGACTGAATCATCAGCAATTATTTTGTCCCTGAGGAGTGTTTTCATGGCTTTCCAGAGGTTTATGGGTAACCATCTTGTGGCAACCTAGTCACAGAAAGGGCTTTATTTCTACTTTTTTAAAAATACTTCAGGTGTGCATCACCTAGGGATGAGTTAATGAGCCTCCACAAATTGGTGTCTGAACTGCTCATTGTCTGCAGTGATAAGTGTGGTGGTGTGAGCCATGCAAAAATGAAGGAAGACTTTTCAGTCTGATATTCTTCTCTGGATCCATTTTGGTGATTAGGAAAAAGTTGTTTTCAAGTATGTTCTGCATGTAGCTGAAAAACTGGTGTAATTCTTCCATTTGGCACCTGTGTCACTAAGACTTGCTCCTTGCATGAAATTAAGCAACTATAAGCACTGTCTTGTGAGTCCTCAGAGAAATATTTCTCTGTGATGGCAGTGAGGTGTAGTTATAATCCCTTTTTCAGATGAGGTTATAATTTTCATTCTGGTTGGAGGCCCAGCTAGATGGAATTATTATCAAGACATATATTCCATGGCTAGGGGACAGCATTTCTGGATCATAAAGCCTCAAAGAGCATTTAATCCAGCTGTGTTAGACAAGAATGGGATTTTCTGGCATAAAGCTAGCAATCCCCTTTTTTCCAGCATCCAATTCAGTGCAGAAAAAAAGAGGAAAATGCAGGATTTGACTGATGAACCATAGCAAATCTCACTGTTGAGGTTTAAGATGTTCTCTAACTTTCTCTCCAGTCTCACTGCAAGAGGTTACTAGCCCGCTAATGCAGCCTGCCAGGGAACCTCTCCCTTCAACCATGCAATTTCCAGGCAGATTATAATATTTTGTCATAAGCCAGTGAGCATGTATTAAGAAACCAGGCTCTTAACAGGAGCAACTGGTTCATTTCTGCTGACTTTACCTTGCAGCAATCTCTACCAAGGAGACTAGACAAGCAGCCAGGACTAGTGTTACCTAGTGAACGCTAGGTAACTAGAGGCCTAGACTACTGAACAACTAACAGCAAGATTTGACAGAGCTCATCTATCCAAGCCATGGGTGTCATGTGGCTTTTGTCTTTCTCATGCCTGTGGCACCATGAAGACATAGAGAAGAAAAAAAAAAGGATAGAAATCAAAAAACAGAGTTGAGCACCTAAGCAAAAGTTTAAGTTCTATTTACAGACTTGACAAAAAATCAAGAGACCTGTTTGAGTTACAAAAGTCCATGTGTCCCTAGTTGTGATCACTGTTCATGATTCACATTGAAGGGAAAACAAAACAAAAGAAAAATAAACAATAAAAACTCCAGGACAGTTCACCTTTACAGAGAACAAAATGTATCCCCCTCATGAAATTCTGTTAGGGTGAGTAGGCAACGTTAGCACAGCTGGAAGCTGGATGCAGCACTTAGCAGCCATCACACACAGTGAGGACAAACACAGTACATTACCCATTATCGGATCATGAGATATAACCTGGAAACCTTTCAAGTAATTTGCTTTTATTTTATGTTACTGTAGTTTCTCTGAATTATGAGAGCTTGCAGTAAACTATTCTTTGGGTTTCTAAACTTCTGAAATTCCAAGAAGCAATTACTACATATTTTGACTTTCATTGCATGTCATGGGAATCTGGATCCCACTGATTTCGCTGAGACTTGGTCACTTGAACGTGTAAGTCAATTACGCAACAGGGTTTGAGACCCTGCTTCCTTATAGCTGCTTATGGAAGTGTTTAACCTGAAATATTTCTTTGGCACTGTATCTGCTGGTGTGTTTGTAATCCTTGTCTAAACATACATAATAATATTATGATACAGATACATTTTCAAAGTGTGCCAAAAGCCTAACTAAATAAATTTCAAGAGTTTGATCCAAAATTTGGTCACTTCAGTCACTTTTGCAGCATAAGGTTAGGACTCAATTGAATAATATTGTCTGGTTTTGCTAGTTGCAAGAAGTGTCATTTGGGGAAGCTGATGGATATTGGACATTTGAAGCCTGCATGGTAAATTTTATATAAGTTTTCCCTTTTTGTGACATTAATAATTTGTAACTTCAATATCCAAATGTTGTAAGACATATAGAACAACCTGATTGTAAGACTGAATACAGCTGAACTTGCTTATCTAGCAACATAGTTCTTAGGCTGTTCATAGTTCATAGTTCTTAGTAATTAAAATTGGATGTCAGAGTAAGAAAAAAAAGCAGGTAAGATAAAGCAAAATAACCCACCTGATGTTAATGATGGTGACAGACTAATGACAAGGCAGATTAAATGACAGATTGCTCAGAAACACGGTTATATAACATTTGTGCAGTTTTCTTTTTCTTCCACACCATTTGTTGAAGCATCTGTTTAAAATTAGTAACTAATCACCACTCAGGCCAGGACCAAAGGCACACTGCCATAAATAAGGTTAAACAATGTAGCCACAAGTTTATAACCTATTTGAGCCAACATCTTTCTTTTTTTAACTCTCTATTTTCCTGATGCTGAGTGATTTTTTTTGTCCATGCTGGATACCGTAGGTCCAAATTTAATACCTACAAAAAAATAATAGAAATTTTGACACCTAAGTCATAAGGTAATATGACAACTAAGGTAATAAAAAATCTTCAGATTACAGTTGTTAATATTCCCTCCTTGGCCACAAATTTGAAATGTTTGTTACCTTAGAAATATTAGGATTGTTGTTGAATAGCTGGCAAGATGGTCATCATGACTTCATGATGTTATACAGTGACAAAACAAAAATAAAAATCAATAATTTAATTCAGAGACTTCTTTACTCAGTACTTAATTTGTCATTCAGTATTTTAAGGGAATAGTAAAAATAAATGACTGGGACTTCCCACTGATTTCAACAGTAAAGTCAGAAATTAAGAGAAATTCTCTTTCATCCTTCGTCTCTGAAAATTACCTTTCTGGATGCAAAACACTTATGTTCCTTTCATTGGTATCACTTAATGCTGAACAAGTAAAGTATCAGTCTCTGTATGTGACATTGCCACAATGCATATATGTTTTACTGGAAGATGACAAATACTAGGTAACTGTGCAATGTGAGCTGACTGACTGCCAGGTTTTCCACTGTCTCCACTACACACGGTCACTCTTAGCACATCTGCAATGCGTTGCCCAGAGGAATACAAAGCACATTTGTTTCTAAAATAATGCAAAGGAACAACACAAAATAAAGGAACAATTTTAAATATTAGGAAAACAACTAGTTTTAATGTTTAATGCAACATATTTTATACAGTCTTGTTATAACTGTTCACTTGACCTTTTTCCCATCTGCTTTGTCATATATTATTAAAAGCTTTTAACAAGATGCCTACAGTACTGGCTGTATCTGTTCACTGTTTACATAAATAGCATGCCTGGGAAACTACAGGCTTTCTTTAAAAGCCTTGTAAATGCATATATAGTAGAAGCAAGAGTTATTAAGCAGCTCCTGAGACAGTTACAGAAGCCATGTTTTGCGTTCAAGCTTAGTCTCAGTGCTAAAGGGAATCTTTTACAAAACTCTCAGGCAGTATCACCTCTACACGTTCTTTCAGGTTATTTCTCTGACATGCTCCTCTACCCATCTTACTTGAGGTAATAGTTCCAAGCTAAGAAACATTTGGGAATTAGAAATATCTTAGGTAGGGTGCTTAGTACCACTACCCAGCAGCATATAAATAATCACATCTAATGTTCTTTATACTGCACCTTCCCTCAACCATTCAGCAGATGCAAGTGGCATGAAATGAGTGCAGGATGTGCCTGGCCTGAGTGCCAGGAGTGCCTCTTTTTCTATCATAAAAGAAGTGCTAAACATGTCGCTGACAGAGACTGCTAAATATTTGTAACTGAGGATACAAACAGTGTTTTTAAATAGAGGGTTTAAATAGCTGTAAAACATCCTGACAGATGTTTGCAAAAATGACCCTAATTCTGGGAGGACTTTTGAGCATGGAGTTAGTATTGGAGCATATATATTGAATTCAATGCTTTGGTCCTTTTTATGGACTCTTCTATTTATAAAAGAACTCTTTGTATCTGCTTTTCATTTATGGCATGTCCCTAAAACTGCTCTGCAATGAGAGAAAGTATTAAAGCACATTGACCCAGCAAAGGAATGCTCATTTAACTAAGAGTTGGGAACATTGTCCTTTGTAGAAACGGGATTATAACAGTTGAGTAGCTTTGACCCAAATAGTGAGAGGTGCACAGCACTAACAGCCCTCCACTGGGATTGTGCCTTTTGGAAACTGTCCCTGTATCACAAAGTTGCAGAATTCTGTCACAACAGGCAAAAACAGTTAATGTAACAAATTGAAAAAGGGTTGCAGGCTTGCTGAGATCATCTATAAATGAGGAAAAACTGATAATGGAGATGAAAGGTGGGGGAGAGAGCTGAGTGCCCCTGGATCAGGAAGGTCTGCTTCAGAGGAGCAGGACAAAGAGCATCTGCATCCTGTTTGCAAAATATCTGTAGGGGTAACTCTTCTGGTGGCCACAGACAGCTAGGAGATAGCGGATCCAGAAGTAAACATGGTCTGGTTTGTTAGAAATTATCCTTTGTGATGTCTTCCACCCCAGACCACCATGATATTTTAAAAGCTCCATTTATAACAATCAAGTCAGGCAAGAGTGCTAGTGGATCACGTATTTACTGGGTACTTTTAAACTGACAGAACATACCTTTATGTAGCTGATTAAAGAGGGATGGACAAGAGAGCATGCTTAATGTTAAATAGCTAAATGCAGTTGAGGGCTCCTTGTGGTATGACTTCAGGTGAGGGAAGCTTGGATAGTGGATTTTTATTTGCCTCCCACATGTTTGAAACATCTTTAAAATCAGAGTTGGTATGTGAGCTGATACAAGGTGAAACTAGCTCTAGCTTGTGACCTTGCTGAGTTTCTGCCTGTCTTGTATGAAAACTAGGCAATTTTATGAAGCAGCAAGCATCAGCACCCAGGCTGCCAGCAGCTGTGGCTCTCTTTGCAGAAGAAAGAACCACCAACTTGCAAAACCATCACAGGGCATTTCTTTTTTTCAGTTTATTGTAAGAGAAGCTGAAAACAGCCTCAGCTTGAGTACTGGTTGAGGAGCAGATCAAGTAAGCCCAGCTTAAGGAGGGATAGCATCTTCCAGGAGGGTGGGGTTCAGTGGGGGCAGTGGCAGCCAGTGATCCACTGTGTTGGACCTCGCTGCACCTGACAGCCTCTCAGAGCCCAGTATCCTTCCTACAGGGATTTTAGGATGTCAGACAAATACGCCTGGCTGCTCGTTTATTCATTCATCCTGAGCAGGGCAATTGAAAGACCCATTAGAAAAGGTTTATAGATTTAATGGGTGAGTGCTGTGGCCAAGCATTCTGCCTTCCCAGCTGGAGCTAGTTGATAGCTGATGGGAACAGAGCCTAATGCTGCACAATGACACAGTGTAGAAAGGTGCCCCTGGGTGCAGGATAAAGGAAGTGATGGTCCCCACAGTGTTGTCTACTGGAGAAAAATGAATTGTGCATTTAGAAACTGGCAGTAAAGAAAGAGGCAAATTATAAGAAACTAAATTAAATTGTCAGAATAAAGACAGTGTACCAAAAGGAAAAACATCCACCGTCTTTCTTTATTCATGTATCCTGGAGACTTGTGTCTATGAGAGCAAACTTACATTAATGCTTTGTAGTGGAAAGGTCCAACTTGTATTTATTGAGATCTCAAAATGTGATCTATGAGATGTATCTGTTCCTATGCGACCTGATCTAGGTGAACCTGATTCCGCAAGGGGGTTGGACTAGATGATCTCTAAAGGTCCCTTCCAACCCCTACCATTCTATGATTCTATGATTTACATTTATTTTCTGAAGGGAAAAATACAGGAGGGAAATAATTTCACTCTGGGGAGCAAAGATAAAACTAAATTACTGTGACATTACAGTTAGCACACTAGACTGGGACCCAGCAGGTTTCAATCAGTCCTGGCGTCTGCTGCAAATTTCTACATGATCTAGGTTCACACATTTTGGCCTGTGGCTTTGGAGATAACACCTATTTGGGTATTGGACTGCCTTGAAATTAACTAAGAGATGAACAGAAATTCAGTATCTCCTTGCTATGTGCCTCACTTCTCATGAAACCAAAGATGATCGGCTGAAGTTGAAACCCTTTGAGGAAGAAGTTCTCCTGTGTGGCACTTTCCCAGCAGGACTGAGTGCAGGGAGTTCCACAGACAGCCAGGGTCTCTGACCACTGTTTAAAGACTAAAAACATTTTGTCATGGTGTTGTGATCATACACTTGTTTAATAGGCAACCATATCCAATACTAAAGACATTGAAAAGCCAGACTTAGTGTATCTTTTCTTCCTATCACCTTCATAGGGCACTGGAGTTGCCTCACTGAGCAAATGGTCTTACCATTAAACTAATATAATGAGAGTCAAATTCAAGTCTTGGTAATGCACCACAATTGGCATCTTTACCATTTCAAGTATGTGTATCAATTTGAATGCCAAGAAAAAAAAAAAATCCTAGCTACATTTCAAGAGTTAATTACTCTGGCTATTGCTATAAATTCCTCAATTTAATTTTCTACATGTACTGGATTGATTCCTGTTATCTTTACACTTCAATATCAAATCAACAGGGTTAGAGGTGCTTTAGTGCTTTTAGTAACTACTGTTATGACATACATCTGTCACTACACACCAGAAAAAGCATAGCTTCTTTACAGTAAAAAAAGTTCTGTCAGAGACTAGCTGGAAAGTTTGATGATTCATGAATACAGAGGCACATTTTCCACAGGCACAAGTTGAGCTGGCCATCAGTAACACGGTTTGAACTTATGCCAGTTGAGTGACTGTCTTAAAAATCATGAATTTGAGAAGAAGGATCAGATGAAGCAAAATCATTCTTATGGCAATATTGCATGAGAGAAAAATGGAAGTGCCCAGCTCAGGCAACCTCCCTCAAGCACACTGTCTTGAAAATCCTAAACCATACAGTAGAAACGGTTTTTAAAAGAAAATAATGATGAATCCTAGGCTGAGTCCTTGATAAACATACCGCTCGGGGCAATTGTGAGGGCAAGATGATTTCAATAAAAAGTTGGAGGTGGAAACACAGGCTGTTGAATAAGCAACGAGATACGCTATTGTGAAGGAAAATGTATAACCACTAGCAAAGAGAGAAGGACAAGGAATATATTTCACTTTATGTCATATTACTCCCATCTCTTTTCACTGTGTCATTATGCACCTTACTTAACCAGTAGCTCCACTCTCCCCATGACCAGGTCACAGACAACAACCTTCCTCCATTCCTGAACACAAACTGTACCTGTACCAGGGCTGTGGTACCTGTAGGAGCCCTGGTGTTCTCAGCAATTCCTGTTGAAAAGTCATCTGAAAAGCTCTCCTGTAAATGCCATGTCTTCTGATTGTTGAGAGTCTTCATCCCCTCTGTCTACTTTAGGTGTAATTATACAAGAGTTCTGAAATGTAAGCTCTCACATGTTTTGAAACCAGACTCACAGATTCAAAATACCTTCTGTAACTTTGTAGGCTTCCTAAGAACATGAATTTCATCACCAGGAAGCGTTTTTTTAAAATCTGTTACAAATGATTTACTACATCTCATATGCTAATGCCTGAGTCTGCAAGTCTGCACCCACTGAACACTCCAAAACTCAGCAATGGATGCATGATCATGATGAAAATAAGGGACAAAGGCAGAATCTAGCGGACAGCTGAGATTTGCAGATAAATCAATGTCTAATGAATGCTAAGATGTCATTCATTTTTATAGTCAGCTCCACTATATCTGCCTTTCATTGTCAAGGTCTAACACAAGCAGAATCCTCTTCCCATTCTTACAGGAATATCTTTGGGATAGCAGCTGTTTTGGAGAAAGGTAATTAAAATATAATATCCCAACATCTACCTGACTTCCTGGTTAAGCAAATACTCAAAAATGTGTATGTAGAAACATCTATATACATTAGTGGCAGAACTTATTTTTGTGATGTTCATCTTTGTATTGCCTTTTTAATATGAAGAGAAATAAAAAAAACTAATCATAGGCTGTAGATGTGGTGTATTCATGGCGGCAGTGTAGAACAGCAAAGATGAATGCAACAGTCTTAAAATGAGATAATGAAACATAATAATAGTATGTGATCATAAAATAGGAACAATACAATCAAACTGAAATTAGTATGTTTGAACAGTTACATTAGCTTGTGAATGGATAATGTAAGTAAAGGATATCTTAATTGTCTCTATATCTTAAGGAATGGTGAAGCTGACTATAATCAGCTTTCTTTGGGAGCTTTTTTCAGATTTTTTTCTTTTAATAACATTAAAGGTACTATAATAATAGTACTGAATAAAGAAAATCAACCAATGATAAGGGTTCTGCTAGAAATAAAGATGATCAAAAATCCTAAATTTATATCTTGATAGTTCCTGTACTGATGAAAAAGAAAAGTCAAAAATAGATATTTTTCTCTAAGTGACAGAATTCCCAGAAATGTTGATTCCAATTTATTGGCTGCTCACCATTCACCAGGACATTTGTTTTTTTTCCCGAATTCAAATTCTCTCATTGAATCATTCTGGTTTTGCACAAACAACACGTAGGAGGAGAGGAAAAGATGGATGAAGTGTAATCAGCTTTAATTTGTTATACCTATTTACAGCTGTGTTTTACTAATGACTATAGATACAGAAAATAACATCATAATGGGACATAATGTATTACAATATTATCTACATGGAATTCTTTTAAAGGATCAGGGCTTCTGTGAGTGATTGTATATGAGTTTAAGAGAAAGCAAGCTGTGTTCTTATTTTCTTTTTCCCCCTTATTTAAAAAAGGCCAGAAAAATAAAATCTGCAGAATGTTGAAAAGAATGATGCAGTTGTTGTAAAGGTTCTACCTCTTACTCACAAAATTCAAATCTTATTTGACACAAAAGCAAATCTGAAAAGATGCATCATTCTTTGTACAAATTTTGCAAAAGTTTGAGGCTTTGACTGTTGCCCCCATTCTTGGTTAGGTCAGCTTCTGATTAGAATAGTAATAGTTCATGTGTTCCTAATTAATCACCTCCCTAACACAGCAGTTTTATTTTGTGAGTCCAATAAATGCTAAAGTTTAGGGAAATTACCACCAAAAAAATACCAAGGTAGCTTATCCTTCAGGAAGAGATCTCCATGCTTAGAAGCAACAGAAATAATGAATTATTAATGACAGTATCTGAAAATGAAAGTGATGCTGAGTGCACTGCAGTGACACAAAAGGCCTGTAATCTCATCACCTGGAAGCCACATCCCAGCATTCTGTCAGTATGAGACTTCTTATCTGAGGACAAGTAGATAATTAGATACACAATGCATGTATGTATTTTGCTTGTCAGAAGCCAGATGTGCACTCTACTGCAGTTTGTTTGCTTGCTTTGATCAACTAGGTGATTAGGAATTCTGCCAGCCTAAGATATTACTTGAAGTAATCTAACTTTTAGTCTTCGAAAAATATGTTCTTTCAAGGTACTAGCAGATGGACACCAAATATTCTTAGTTGCTTTGGAAAAAAATATGTTCCAGGCTTAAGAACATCATAAGGAGTAGCATATATCCTTGTTTTCTGGGCTCTTTCTAATTGAAAATTACCCACAGCAAAATGTTTACATCAGTATGAAGAGGGTGCAGAAGACAGCAATTAATAAATGTAATCACCAGCAAAAAAAAATTACACTGCTCTTCTTTTCCCAAAATTTGTCTCCTCAAAATGAAGTCATGCTTCCACTGTCCTCAGGCACTAAAGGATAATATTTTCTATAAGAGGACAATGTCACTGTGTGGTGGTTTGAGTTTTTTTAAATTAAAATAATACAAACACACATTTATCCTAACCAAACACCTCTCGCTTGAAAACTCATGCGAAAATGAGAAATCCCACAGTTCTTTAGCTGCCTAACAAAGCAGTGTACGAAGGCACGGCTTTAATGCCATAAACACAGCTAGCTACAGTTAGCTTAGGAGCAGATGCTGCAGCTGTAAGATAATTTTCCACAGCTTGTCATGAGGGTGTTAAATTGTTATTCAAAGTCTGAAAAAGCTTGGTAAAGTACTGCAGGATGAGAGAATCATATGAAATACAGGTTGTTAATTAGTATTTAGCGTGATAGGAATAGCATGTTAAATGTCATCTAGCCTACCCATAGCATACCAAGCTAGTATTTTAAATTACTTAATTGTCACCTGTCTGAACTGCAGAAAGTGTTTCCTCTTTTTCTTTTGTTCATAAATACCTACAGCCTTTTACAATATCAACATATTGCTACAGCTAGGATGGCTGTTTGACTTATTTTGAAGGCTTTTCAGCAGCAACCAGACTTTTGATACATCGACACCTGTTAACCACCAAAAGGGAAAAAAACTTCAAAACCGTTTCTTATGAAACAGAAAATGGTTCATCAAACTTGACTAAGAAATGTTCCTTTCCAAATCTACACCTGATGGCTTGTGCCAGTGTAGCTTGATCTGGTGTATCAGTTTTCCTCTGTCCTAGACTTTTCCTGACATGATCAGGAGCTATGAATAGTAAACTGTTGAGGTAAGAAGCGTTGCATTAAATCATTTACCTTGCAGCAAAAATAATCTAACACAAGAGGACACACCTTATATAGTAGTGTTTAACAAAAACAACAATGAGATCTGGGCATTTTCAAATCCCTGAAGCAAAGTTTATCAGATCAGACATGTGAATTCTGGGACTGATTTATTATAAGACATACCTGGCTTTTGGTACTCCTTCCCTTTTAAAAAAATCTTGATTTGTAGGCAAATGGTGAGTTTCACAAGCAAAACAAGATTCATATTTGTAAAATACACCTTTCAGGCATTACTGATCATCCTGGTTCCTTATGATGTTTTGCTTGATATGATTTTACTGTGCTAGTGGTTCCCCTCTACTGACTCTGTGTATCTGTTACAAAAGAAAGGAGATTTTCCCCAACTTATCACTCTCAGAAGTCAATACAAAGCTTAAGAAAATTAAGGTTGCCTTTTCCACTCGTTTCAATGGGCTGTGACTCTCAGTGCCAATGTTTAATGAATGCTATTAGCGTTTATAAGTACCAAGAGAAGGCAATGCCTCACAAGCTTTCTGCAGTTTCAGTGTATTATGTGACAGAATAAGCAATATCCCTCTTAATAGTATTTTTCCTATATTTATTCTTTTGACCTAATACAGATTTTCCTCTACAACGAATGTTTTATGGAGGAATATACTTAAATGCAGGATAAAATACCTTGTGGATAGAAAGTCAAATTTCTGATAGGAAGCATGAGCTTTAATTCCTAGTGCTGGGGCTGTATGCTGAACAGCTTGATAAACAAATTCATCTCACCAGGCACCCATTCTCCTGTCTATAAAATGAAGATGTTTATATATTCCTTCTCTGCAGGGTTTTCAGAAGTAATGCTATAGGGACAGTAGGCTTTGCTTACAGAACCAGACCTTGTTATCTACGTAATGTTAGATATCATCAGGATGGTTAAATAATAACCATGTTTACATATAATCATGTTCATTGCTCCCAAATCTTCCCATCTTTTTGCCTTTTGTTTCTCAGTACCTTACATTTGTAATGACAGTGACTTTGTTGAAGGGTGGGGAGTGATTCTCCAATACCAAGTTAATTAGGGAACCTCTTGGCAAGGACAGACAAGTTATCTTCTGCTTATACTGTGCAGAACTGAACAAAGTTAGAGAGCTCAAAAAATGTGAAATGGCCATCAGTAAGGCAGTGCTGCTTTACCTTACATTTGTAACGACAGTGACTTTGTTGAAGGGTGGGGAGTGATTCTCCAATACCAAGTTAATTAGGGAACCCCTTGGCAAGGACAGACAAGTTATCTTCTGCTTATACTGTGCAGAACTGAACAAAGTTAGAGAGCTCAAAAAATGTGAAATGGCCATCAGTAAGGCTGTGCTGCTTAGGAGCTTTTTCTTGATGGATTTACATCTCATTTAAGTTCACTGTATCAGTGAGCTGAAAAGACTCTATGGCTTGTAACTTCCTGAAGCAGTGGCTAAACTTGGCATTTCTTCATTTTCTCAGATAAACCAAGTGATGAGAAGCCAAGAGCTACAACTACTTGCTCCAATTAGTACCTGGAAAAATACCTCTGTCTTGGTGTACACAAGAGCTACAAATGGCTCCACCTTGTTGTCCTGATGATTAATGCTTTCTCTCTCTGCATGCAGTCTCCAAGATGTCTGGTATCAGCAGAATAAGCCTTGTTACTTAACCCAATAAATCACTGTTATCTTTAGAGAAGAACAGCAGTTTGTGCCAGTCCCCTCTCTGGCCAGTTCAGCACAGTGAGCAATTTTCTGCATGCCATGTCAGACCAGTCCAGTGTGATAACTGAAAGCAATTACTGCAATGTCACCAGACACTGTGGATCATATTTTCTTCTTCTACTTCAGCGGCTGAAGTCTCTTATCACCAGAGAATCTGTATAAACAAGACACTACGGGTCACTGCCCAGAATCAAAAGTGAGTTATCAGCATTGTAACTGAGTAAATAACACTTGACAAATCGAGCCGAATTTTAAATTTTTGCTCACTTTTCTGTTTTCAGAGCTTATAAATTTGCATATTATTTCAATGAATAACTTTGCAATTCATAAAACAGAAAGACACTGCCAAACTAGAGTTCATGATAAATGATATCTGTATTTTAACTGAAGCTTTCATTTTCGTCTGGTAAAAACTTTTAAACCATTTTTAATTTTCCTATACAAAAGTGACAAAAATAATTCTACCTGTCTGGGTTTCCATTTTTTTTCCATTTTCTCTCTGCTTCCCTTATTCTTTACACTTACAAAAGACAGGAGGCTAAGGGAAAGAAAAAATGAACAAACACAAAACCTTACTTTCGTTGGCTATTCCTGGCAAAAGCATGTAAGCCGTTATTTTTGGTATATGACTTGAAAAAAAAAATAGAAGAAATTTTGAAACCCTAAAATAGCTAAAGCTCTGAGACCATGAACAAAAGATCTTCAAAAAAGAGAAAACTCAAACTGAAGTGAATGAAAAAGAGGACTTTTTAACTAAGTATCCTACTTTGCCTACTGTGTCCTGCAAGACAGGTCCTTTCCTCCAGTCCTGCTCAATGTCCAACAGCTTTCTGTGACTTGTTAGGCAGCAGCAAACTCCACATCACCACCCACAAGGATCCCTGTGGAAGGCATCTCCCATCTGACATTACCTCTGTGACTTGCATGTCCTGAGGACAGGGCTGCACATGATTGATTGCTCTCAGAGGTCTGCTGACCTCCCTTCCCTCTGTAGTAAGTCAGGATGTGTGGATCAAGTAGTTTGTCGAATATCATGGAAAAGAAAAACAATGCTTTGGGAAACCAAAACAGAAGATAAAAGTTGAGGATGCCTCACATATAGGAACAAGACAAAAGAAAATTATAAGAGGGAGGCAGAAACATGAATTGGAGAGGATAAATTCATCCATTTAGTTCATTTCATTTGTTGCTTTTTTTTTACATGATATTTTAGTGAAAAAGCTTTTCTAAGTGATGTAGATGTTTTGCATTCTGTTATGACACATGACAGTTTATAGCTGTTTTCATTTCCTTGTAGATACATTTCTCTTTCTTATTCCAGTTGTTTCAGTAGTTATTCAAAATAAAGGAAATGGGAATGTCTTGAGACATTTATTATAAAAAGAATGGTGGATTTACTTTCAATTAAAACCTCTTTTGTGTTGTAGAGAGCAAAAATATGTCTATCTCATTCCCCAGTAAGTTCAGGAAGGTTTTTTTCAAGGTTTTCAACTTGTTTATAGCCTGACTTAAACCATCAAAGTTGATGGGAGTCTTTGTGTTGACATTAATGTGCTCCAAGTCAGGATCTTGGGTGCTGAGACTCCATCCCAGTTGGACTAACATTGTACACTGGTTAATTGAATGGAGACACTCAAATATGCAGTGAGTCACCTGTGAGATCCCAGAACAGCATTAAGGGTCTTAATATGAAAAAGGAATAATAGCCTCAGTACCAACTTTCTCCAATGAACTCTTTAGCGGTTATCCTTGATATGGGAGATATTTTGTCCCTCAGAGAGATAGGCATTGTTTCAGCCTAGTGCTCACATACACTATTTGTACTTAATTCTCAAGGCTTTTTATTTTTCTGAAGCAGTTGTGTGTATAGAAAAGGGTTTAGGGAAGCAGAGGAAATGCATAATTCAGTCTCTCTTACTTGATATGTCTTACAATCATTTTCCCTTGTTGTATAAAGTCCTACCTAATATGAAAGAAAATAGTCTCACTAAAATGAGTGAAATGAGTTACAGTAAGAAAATTTAAACATGTTCTATATATTTTTTTCAAGGTAAGGGTCTCACAAGCCTTGCCTTTCCTGAATATTCTGTCAGGCATTCACTGAAATGGTGTTCTAGAAACTCATGGCCAGAAAAGATGGTGTGAATTGGTCAGTTACTAGGAAAATCAAAATTTGGTTCTCTGTTTTTGAACTGGCCTCTATCCACTCAAGCAGCAAAAAAGATTCTTAAAAGAAACCTCATTCACCATATAAATTTCCAGGATGGTGACCTGGCCTGTGCTGTGAACCAAAGGGCCCTGTTGTTCAGTGCAAATCCAGTACACACAGCATGCAAGCACAATCATCTGTCTTATCAAGGCATTTATGAGCATGTCTACCTGCAGACCCATGAATGGGACTATTTCACAAGGACATGCATGGTTTAACGTGACAGCCTTTTCTGGTAAGGGGGAAGGGGCTGTAAAGATGGCTCCTGTAAGTAGTCGCTCGAAACTCTCCCCAGGTCTGAGCCAGACCCACTTCTGGGGCTGAGCCAATTAGACGCCTCCACAAACACTTTTTAAGAAGAAGCCAGAAGAGGAGGCTTCTTCCTCCATCTTCTTCCTTTTTCTGCCCCTTCTTCTTCTGGTCGTTGTGCAAGGAGTAGGAACAGTGAGAGAAACAACCATGTGGACTCCAAGGTCAGTGAGGAAAGAGAGGAGGAGGTGTGCTGGAGCAGAGACTCCCCTGCATTCTACGGACAGGACTGGTGAAGCTGAGATTTATTTTCATTTCTTTAAAGATCCCGCATTAGTGGTAAAGATTTATTTTGATAATGAGCCTGCATCAGCGGCAGAGATTCATTTTGCTAAAGCTGGCCCCAGACCAGGGGCAGTGACTATAGCCGGAGGAGGCTGTGTCCCATGGGGGGGGGCCCCAAACACTTCACTGCAGACCCCAAGCCGGGGCAGTGATTTTCTTTTTTAAAACTATGGCTGGAGGAGGGAGAGGAACCCCATGTTGGAGCAGGGGAAGAATGCCAGGAGTCATCCTCATCTGAGAAGACAGAAGCGGCAGAGCCCATCTGTGAGAGACTGACCACATCCCCCATTCCCTGCCCCCCTGAGCCGTTGAGGGCGAAGGAGGTAGAGATATCGTGAGCAGTGAGCTGGGCCCGGGAAGAAAGGAGGGATGGGGAAGGGAGATCTTAAAGTGCTGGTTGTAATTTTCTCATCATTCTACTCCCTTCTTGCTTTTATTCCATTCTGTTTCTTGTAGAATGAAGTTTCCTACTTTCCTCTCTAAGTCGAGTACTGGAGTCTGTTTTGCCCAGAACCGTAATTGGCAGCAAGCCCTCCCTGCCCTTGTCTTAATCCACAACAACCTCACTTATCTTTTTACTCCCATTTCACTGGGGCCTTTGCCATCCTAATGAGGATAGGGGTGAATGGAGGCACAGAACGAGAGACTGCAATGGTACTGCTGTGCTAGCTGGGCCAAACCACGACAAGTATTAACTACTGCATCTGTGAAATCTTTTTGAAAAACTTCTGTACTGTTCATTGTCATTACAGAAGTCTCAATCCTACACATCCAAAACACAGTATATGCCCTTTCTTCTAGTTTCTCTTCCTCATCTCCACAAAAACATTATTTTTTCATAGTTATTTTTTCATTCATTCCAATGTTTCTACCAGAAAATGTTCTCAGACAGCATAAATCATGGTCACTGCTTATACAAGATTATTTTCTTATTTGCATATTAATGAAGATGCTGAGAAAATAGGAGTCATTAAAGTCAATGCTAAACAAAAATTTTTCAAATTTATAAGCAACAAATTTTTCATTTCACTAACAATATGAGGTATTTCTTACCAAGCAGTATTGCTAAATAAGAAATTTGCATTAAGAACTTTGCTGCTAGCTTACTCTTGATTTCATCCCCCCTCCCATGGAACTCTTAAGTCAATATAGTGAGTTAATTAACTCTTGACTGTGGACAGCAGTTCTGACTAGTCAACAATTTACTGGTTTTGTTTTTCAACAATTGTCAATAACAGAGCTTAAGAAGCAAGAACCCTTCACTTGTAAGCTTTCCATAGCAATGAAAGTAAGTATCTGGTCCTTTTTATTTAAGTTCAGTCTGTCAAGGAGAAATGTAAGCTGGAAGCCACAAAATGTTATGCAATGCAAAAAAAGGAAAAAAAAAAAAAGAAAAGAAAAAGACAATTGATAACTGCGAAACATAAGTGGATTGAATAGTACTTAAGGTACAATTATACTCTGAAGAATGGCTCTCAGAAAAGTCATGATCTGACTGAAGAGTTTTGCTATTTAAACTCATTCAAAGTTCTGTCCTGATTTAGACCAAAGTTATATGTAATTTTTACATCATTTTAGACACATCTTTTTTCCCAAACACATAATTCAATAAATATACCTGATGTTTTAATATGAATACATTTACACTAATAAAAATTAATTAGTATTCCTAGTATATATATATATCCAGTATACTTGATACCATACCTAAGTCAATTAAGTCCAATTTTCCCTGCTGTTACATCTCCTTTGTATACACAAATATTTGGAGATACGTATACTATATAGATTATAAATTGTGATAATCGAAGTAACACAAAAGCCCAGAGCAAATCCAATGTAAATAGTAGAGCTATGAGAGAGATATAGATTTTATGTAGCCAACAGGTCAAGGGAGATGCGTGTCCCCTTCTACTCTGCCCTGATGAGGTCTCATCTGGAGTATTGTGTCCAGTTCTGGGCTCCTCAGCTCAAGAGGGACAGAGAACTTCTGGACAGAGTCCAGCGCAGGGCCACCAAGATGATCAGGGGACTGGAACATCTTTCATATGAGGAAAGACTGCAGGAACGGGGGCTGTTTAGTCTACAGAAGAGGAGACTGAGGCAGGATCATATATCATATCATAATATCATATATCATATATATAATATATATCATATATATCATATATATCATATATCATATCATAATATATACAAATATCTAAATGCTGGGTGTCACGAGGTTGGGACATTCCTTTTTTCTATTGTATCTAGCAACAGGACAAGGGGTAATGGGATGAAGCTGTAACACAAAAAGTTCCACTTAAGTATAAGAAAAAACTACTGTAAGGGTGAGGGAGCCCTGGCACAGGCTGCCCAGGGAGGCTGTGGAATCTCCTTCCTTGGAGGTCTTCAAGACCCACCTGGACATGTTCCTATGAGACCTGATCTAGGTTGACCTGCTTCTGCAGGGAGGCTGGACTAGATGATCTCTAAAGGTTCCTTCCAACCCTACCATTCTATGATTCCATGATTTATCACTGTTTCAGAATAAATAATGCTTCCTGACTGTATATTTCCCAGTTACATACAGGTCTTTATGCATAGCTGAAGACAACTGAGATGAGAGCAAAGGCAATGTACATAGTGTGGTCAAGAACCTGCAGGTTTCATATGAGTCAGCTGAGAAATATCCAGCTCACACTTGACCTCAAGCAGAGCTGTGATATGCATGTCAAAGCTGAGTACATGGTACTTCCACTGATCTAGATAGTTAATCACACATCTATGGCTAGGCATATCCACAAGTATCTGCTGGAATTAGAATGAGTTTTCAGACATCTAAACTCATGGTATGAGTGAGTGAAGGGGTGTATATATGTGTGTGTATGGGTAGGGGAGAGATAGATGAACAGTCAGTTTGAGCACACTGGCTTTGGAAGGTATTTAAAAGTAACTGCAGACATTCCAACATCTTCGATCCTCATAAAAAACTCAAATTCTGATCTTTAACACAATCAACTGCTTTGCTCCTGTACATTTTTTAGTTACTTAAAAAAAAATACCCAAAATATTTTGTAGAGTGCACAGCTCACTTATTGAGCAAGGACCACTCTGGAATGTTTTAAGAATTTGCTTTTACCTCTCCACGTAAGACCTGCTCCAGATGTTCTGCGTATGCAGGTCAGCAATATCTCCTTTTAAGACTTGCTCCAAATGTTTAGTTTATGCATGCCAGCAATGCTTTCTACTGGACTTGGTTAATGCACAAGAGCTATTTGTCTTAATTATTCAATCATGAAATGTGTCATGACAAGCACCTAGCACACTTGTGATTCTGTAGGTTGTCTGGGGCATTGTCATGATGGACATCACATGGGAGCTGCAGGAGATCTGCACTCTTCTGGTGTGGCAGCTGGTGGCAAGGCAGGATGCCTGTGGGTGTTTCAAGGGCACTCAAAACGTATATGTGCACAATTGGATTGAACCATCTGTATCCTGATAATTTCAATGTTAGATTGAGCAAGAAGAATCAATCTCCCATTCTCTTAATGTTGCCTTTAAAACAAGCTCTCCATGCTGAGCCTCAAACTGCGTTGAACTGAGTGAATTGGCACTGCTGAATCTATCTAAGTAGATGTACCTCAATAAGTCTTGAATTTAAATATCAACTTCTACTAGGTCATTAAAAAAAAAGAAAAGAAAAACAAACCTAAACTGATATCCCTGAATGCAAATAAAGCTGGAGAGTTTGTACTTTGAATGTATTAAACACAATTATAAAGCTCCCAATAACATAAGCAGAATAAGTACAATGATCAGGTTTGGTTTTTTTATATATTTCTTAAACACTATATGTTCAGGCCCTTCAATCCCATTTTTAACCAACTTCACAACACAGATGTGTTGTCTCAAGCTTAATTTGGACATATGAGATTCTTCTGAGAAGTAGCTAAGGCAACCAGCTAATCACACATGCTAAGAATCTGAATTAAACGTTACTTCCCAGAGATTCTCAAGAGATATCAGAATTTTGAACTATCAGGTGACTATGAAAGTATTTTGTAAATAGTAAACATCTCTCATTGTAACTACTCATTGTATTCAAAAGTTTGCACTGTTATTTTTAACAAAAGTGACATAAACAATGAGAATTGTTTCACTGCAATTTCTATCTAAAATGTTCCAAAGATTCCTTACAGTCAGGAATGGAATGTGTCTAAGCATGATTTCTCAAAATTCAAATAATTGAGAGATATTCATCTGAGATTATTGAACCCTACAGTTGTCTTATTCTTTTGAGAACACAGTTTCAACCTGATATGTATACTGTGGGAAATATTTTCTAGCTCATCTGTGAGACATCTACAGAACTCACATCCTGTCCAAAGCCTGGGAAGCACTTTTGTGAAAAAATTATCTCAAACAGGGTTCTAGTTGCCTTGAGGTCTTGTACTTGGTTTACCATGTTCTTTTTGCTTCAAGAAATACAAAGAAATCTTTTGAGTAGAAAACCATCAGTTAATTCCAGTACTAAGCCTTCTTCCTATATCCATTTCATAATGACTTTTAATACTATCTTTGCCACACTAAGAAATTGGGTATGAGAGAGCAGGAATGAACATGACTTAGACAAAGCTGCCTTTTCCATCCTCCAGAGCTGTACTGCAGTGAGATGTGAGAGGGCAATAGGCTACCCATACTAACAGCTGAAGCACCTGTGGGTGCAGAGCAAGGTGTTCAGCTCTGAGTAGAGTGAGGATGCTATAGACACTGACTCCAAGGGCATCTGGTGGTGCAGAGCAAGGTGCTTAGCTCTCAGCAGAGTGGGGATGCTCTAGGCACTGACTCCTAGGGCACCTGGCACCCTGTTCAGAGGTACCAGTGACACAGCAGTGTTGCAAACTGCAAATGCTGCTAGCTATGTTCATACCTCCCTCCCATCTGTTCCTATGGCTGCCAAACCTTTGATACGACACAGCAAAAAGCACTTTTACTGCCTTTTGCTGCACCATTAACTCAGCAGGGTGCACTTAGAGGGTTTGAGTCATCACACGGGGCATTTTGGCAGGAGCTCTTGAAGTTACAATCCTGCAGGTGATGTGCTTCTAAACCAAACAGATGATGCTACCTCTGAGACCTGGAGAGTCTCCTTTTCCATTTAAAGTCATTGTGACAATGGTGTACACGCATGCTATTACAGTCTGCCTTGGAAGGTTCCTTCAAGGTGGGGAGCTTTCCCCAGTGGTAGAAATAGAGGGAAGTTAAGGTTACCTGAAGGAAATTGAGAGTATTTCAGGCTTTCCAGTTTTGAGCTGGCAAGCCATGGTAGTCCATGGCCATCTTTTTCTTCCCCTCATTCTCACTGCACCCTAGCTCTTCCTCAAATCAGTTACTCACATTTCTGACATTTCTCTGACATTTCCATATAATTGTCCTTACACGTTGGCCTTATTAGAAACAAGGTCACCACAGATTGCTAGAGCTCTCTGCAGGTTTAAAGCAATATAGAAATGTGATCTTTGAGAGCACTTTTGTCTCTTATCTGGACACTGTCCCAGACTAATGCCATGACGCATTTATAGGACTGAGGTGATTTGTGCCTCCACTGCAGAGATATGCCCATAGTTGTAATGGGGTACAGTATCAACGCAAGTACTAGTCCAGCAGGATTATAAATTAAGTGTGGTACATACATGTACTTCAAATAAGTATTGCAGCTTGTTAAACTTGCATTCCCATCTTAGAATAATTTTATATCAGGAAACAGTGAACTGTTAGCAAACAAATCACTAAGTACATACCCATCTCTCCCACACCTGAATAAAAGGGTCACAGTTGAAATTCCATCCTTCGCCAAATGAAAGACCACCATGCAGCAACTGGCATCTCCCTTAACAGCAACTGCTAAAGTCTTGCATTTATCAGTGTAACCAGACATGGTTACACAAACTGTTGTACTGGTGACTCATCCAATTTATAAACAGGTACAATGCTCACCACCTTTCCTTTGCTTCTTTAGATAATTCCTACTACTGTTCTTCCTCTTTATATGTTGATAAAACTTTTCTATAGCTCACATAAGAGAACAATGTTGGCAAAATTATGGGATAATTGCCTCTTTTTTCAAACTAAGCGCCACATAATCCCTTCTCTGTTCTTACTCCCATCCACATAGATCCATTATATCTGCCTGGCAAATATCCTATGTACTCAGGATGTGTAATCTTCTCCATAGACTTCTCTACTCAGTCCATGCAAAGTAAGCCGATGGTAGCCACTAAGTCAAATTTCTCAGTGTTGGAGCAATAAGTGCTATTTAGTCAGTTGACATCTTTTCACAAGAAATACTCTTAGAGAATTTGATTTTCACAGTATTGTGGTTTTTTCTGCTCACTGAGTGCAGGCTAAAACTCTACCTAGGTGATTAGTCGTTTCATACCCAAAGACATCCAACATGACCAAATTTATCAGTTCAACACTGATCTTTATAAAGCTATACTGTGACAAATTAGAATAGGAAATTAAAATGCTGTCAGTGTACTGATGTAATGACAGTCGCTTTGTATGGCTGGAGTTGACTGATACAAAGGGAAGGAGCATATCTGCATATCTGCAGGAAGGAGCATATCTGTCCAGCCTAATGACAGAACTGACCCCTGACAGTCCTGAACCAGAGTTGCCTAGGTCCTTGCCTTTTCAGAAACACATACTGAGACAACATACACCTTTGTAAACCCCTGCATAGGCATCCTCATTATAATTATACAGCAGTATAATTATAATGCTACAACAGATAATCTTACTTGTGTAGACAAAATGTTTCGGAAAAAGACATAACAACAACTTGAGTGCTGTGAGTTAATCCACATGCTCTCCTCCACCGCTATGTCCAGGCCTTTTCTTGAGAGAAAAAGTTGCGTTACCAATCATGTTCACCATTTCCCAAAGGCAAACAGATAGTATCTCTTATTATCTAAATCAGACATTTAAATTAATTTGGGAATTTACCAGTATGAACAAAAATAATTTCAGGACTGATCAAATAGTAATGAAGCAATTTTTTTTCATCTCCATTATGGGGTATGAATTGTATTCTGTTTTTATTCCTGCTTATTTTCTAAAAAGACATCATCTATTTTGCTCTCTAGAAGTTCGTGCAGGTGTTAATACTGCATAGTTTCACCTTGAGTTAGCCCCACTCTTACCTGGGCCTATATATCTATTACTGTCATTGAAAGCAGTTTAACACTTCATCCATAGCAGTAGTCCCAGTCCCTCTGACTGTCTTAGAGAGTTAACAGTTGGCAGACTATTGTTGCTGTACTCTATTATCTAGTCTAACAGAGGATTTTATGGCTATATTCAGTTTAATTGAAGAATGTCCCAGAAAAGGACTGGCAACAAGTTTCATTATCAGTATACCAGTTCATGTATACATAAAATTTTAAAAAAGAAAAAAGGGAGGGAAAAAAGTTAAATTGAACCAGAAATTACTTCTGGCAGTTGAAATCTTTTTGCATATTGTTGATATGTATCTTGCATCTAGTCACTTGCTGATACAATCCATGAGTAGATCTTTTTCTCCTAGTAATTTTGAAAGTAATGGTCAAAACCATGGTCACTTTTGTTGGATAAGCATTTATTTACTTCAGTAGCCTCACCAAAACGACATTAATTCCCTATGGAGGCAACTTATTTACAGTATTACAAAATCTGACTTCTAGATAAAAAGGCTTTACTTTGTCCTGTACGTGTGAGAAGAAATGTTCCTCTTCAGAGGAAAAAAAAATAGCAGAAATCAGGCATGTGTTTTTTACCTGTAGGAAGTAATTTTTGCATTTTCATTACCAGATTTCAGAAAGGATTGTTTCATGGCATCATAAGATAATTCAAGTTGGAAAGGACTTCAGGAGGTCTCTGGCCAGACTTCCGTTCCAAGTCAGCTCTGAGGTCTTGGGACTTGTCTTTGCAGCATAAAGTATCAGGCAAAGATAAATATAACCTGTGGACTGGAAGTTGAATTAATGTGGTACCTTGCCCAGGTTTGTTCACCTGGCTGAAAAAGTGTGTTATTTTAATGCAGCTCTGTTTCTTCTTAATCATATGATTTAGGCGCCTCAGATCAGACCAGCCATGCCATATGTCATTTTCTAATGCCTTCAGCTGTGAAGAGAAACTCCCAGGAGGTAATGATGGAGCTACTGCTAGGATACTTGATTCTGTAATGTCTTTTTCCAGAAAAAAAATACCATGCTTAGCACTATGGGTAAAAAAAGTGTTACTGGACCTTTGAAGCAATGTACATTTGGCTGTGAAAGGCTGATGCTGGCCAACCTTTATAGGTTTGGATGCTTTTTGTAGCTTATGTGGATGGACAGCTGCAAAGCCTCTTAGGTCTTCTTAATATTCTGGAGTTTTTGCTTTCATCTTTTTTATTTGTTTTCCCTGAGTTGAGGCTAATGTTCCTGCATTTTGCAGGCTTTCTGAACAGCATACACTTCTCTCTGTAATAGCCAGGTTTTAGTTCATGAACCCCACATATCTTAGGAAAGCTGCATTAGCTGCATCAGAATTTATGCTGCAGGACCAGTTACAACGTCCTCCTGTCGTCAACTCATTTACATACTTCATGAATATGGTTTCTGACCCAGCAGGTGTTGTGCTATTCTCGTTTCATATATGGAGGCAGTTTTACTCCCTGCTGATCTTATTTAGCGGGAAATGGATGAAAGCACAATGAAAACTGTTTGGACACTTGGTGATTTAAGAGCCTGTTGGCTTGAGGCTCATGCTGTGAAAATGTCACATATCCTAATCCTTGAATCTCTGACATCTACAACATTGCAACACAAAAAAGGAAGCTTGAAGTCTAGCTCAGGTGAGCAATGCATTACCATTAGCAGTCTCATTGATGGTGGAGCTGTGATGTTCACCTGTCCCAACAGCCTTATGCAGCTTAAAGCTTCAGATCCTCTTAATATCATTTCACAGGTACCAACTTTCGTTTCAGATGGTCTAAAGTAATTAACATAATCAGTCTAGCACACAGAAGTCTGCTAACTTGCATTTGTACTCTGCTTCCACCTATGAATTTAGGAAAAGCTTTTGTGTTCATAGTCTTGTCTAGTTTTTTTAAATCTGTTAGCACTAGTTTTTATAAAGTGGAGTCCATTTAACATCACTCAGAACAAACTTTTCCTTGGTACCGTTTTATTGTATGCTGCTTTCCCCCCACATCTTACAGAAAAATACCCCTAAACTGATCTTCAAGTAGTTTTATTGCTATTTTTACTACCAAAAATTTAGAAAACAGTTCTTTTAGTAATATTTGTCAATATTTACTGAAACAACTATTCTGTCTTTACTGAAAAAGACCTTTCTGAAACCAAAAAAAGTGTTTCCATTTTCAGTACCATTGCCAGGTCATGTTTTCACCTCCCTGTTGCAGGCAGACATCAGCATTAAGTCTTACAGTAAATGGATCTGCCAGTATGTACATGTACAGTGTTCACCAAAACCTCACCATCAGCCTGAGTCTGTTCTCATGTCGTGGTACAAAGTTTTCTCTTCAAAACTCTAATTACACAAGAGTGATGAATGCCCTCCAGGCTTAGTCAACGACGCACCATCTTGTGGGGCAGGCAGTCATTTACCAAGGGTGAGATGGTCATCTACCCACTTCTCCCTCCAGTTGTTATTTGGCTGTGATACAAGGGGAGTCAAGGATGTCTCTGCAGCTGTCTACTTCCTCTGAAGGCCAAGGGAGTTCTGTATGTGTGCTTTAAGTTTGAGTCATGTCTGATGTCACTCCGTCATCCAGCAGGATCTTGTTAAAACACAGTTTTGATGGTAACAGCAGCACTGTTGCATCATGGTTCTAGTGAGGATCCATGAAGAATCAGCCTGTTCCTGTGGTGGTATGTGATAGCAAAGCAATCAAAAAGATGATTTTACTGTGCTTCATTCATAGTCAAAGTCCCTATTTGTCTTCTCTAATATCACTAAAGATATTATTTCAGATAACTCCCAGGCATAGCTTTAATAGGATTATTTGGTACAGTTATGAGAGCTTTGATTGTCAGGGTATTCCTAGCTTTGCACTGGTTTTTCATGTACTTCAAAAGTTAATACTGTTTGGGAAAAAGGCTAGAACTTGTGTAAGAATAGTAATATGCTTTGTGAATTGTGTGCTTTTCACTAGTTGTCAGTAAAATGTGTTGCTTCTGTGGTAAAATATTTCCAAGATTTAGCTTACACAAAGGTATATTTTGTATATCTTTTATCTACTTACCGTGGGCTTCCTGGACCCCAGAAGTAGAGGAAAGAGCTAGAGTTGAGTGACATCTCTGTAGAAGCTATTTGGATCAGCCATCTTTAAACATCTTGATGTGATAATAACCCTGATAGTCAGAATGCTTATCCAGCTACATAAATATGAATGTGAGTCCTACATTCCGGCATAAATAACTGCCTCTCTCTGGGGTTTTCTTTGCGCGTTGTCAGCTAGACAAATAAATTATCCATGTATTTGTTTCGTGATACTAAAGCAAAGCAAGACAGGGGATGATAAAGATCAGAATGTGGACATTAATAGTCCAAATCCACTTTTCCTGAAGGATAATGGACTTCAGCTGAAGATTTACCAAGAGTTAAATTCTGCCAACATATACAGGATATTTTCTCTCTCTTTGTGTTGACCAAGTCCTAACTGTGCAGCACAGGAACTGGCTGTAAGGTTGTTCTCTCACAGAAATCACACACAGAATAAGACTTCTGGCAATTAAGCCCAATTCCCCATTTCCCTATGCCTGTGCTCACAAAGCAGGGAGTGTGGTGTGTGAGTGGGTGGTAGGAAATATGAAGGATGAGCTGTCAGGGATTTCGGTATGATTGAGCTGCCTTCTTGTCCCTGAATTTTGCCTGTCCACACAGCAGCTTTACAGAAGCTGCAGCATTTTGCCAATCTTGGCAACTGACAGTGATTCTCAAGGGAACAGGAGCATAATCAGAGCAAATATAGAAGTTTACATTTTCTATTTCCAACCCAGCCCATACACTGGAAGATTGTACTATTGTGTCTATTGCTCTTCTGGGGAATTATATGGGTCTTCTGGGGAATCTATGCTGTTGAAGTCATTCTCTGCCCACTCTGAGGAATAGGTGAGGAACATAGTCTGACTGTAATTGTCCACATTACATCCTATCCCCAGGAGAGGATGTTAGTATGCACACAAATGATAAGTCTTCCTAAGAGACAGTAGGCTTTTTGCACAGCTATCAGTGACACAGTCTGCCTACATTTCAAATAACAAATGCAAACTATAAGATTAAACAATACTAAGCAAAGGTGTATAGTTTTAAAGTCATATGAATTGCTCTATAAATGTCTGTTATCCTCAGCAAGGCTTTTATGTCAATACAAAATGCCACACAGTGTAGCAGTGTTTGTTTGTTTCGTTCTACAAAGGCCAATTCTCAAGACAAGACAAATGACAGATGAGCAGATCCTTGTAGCTAAATATTTGCCAAAAGGAAAATCAATCTTTTTTTTTTCTTTTTTTCTTCACTTTTTTTTAACTTGTCTGCAATAGTTCACTTCAAAGCTAAGCAGAAGACTGAAGTAATGTCTTTTATTTCCTGTACCACCGCTCAGATAGTACAATATTTGCTGCAATAGGTCAGAGCCTTAACTCTTCTAGGAAGTCTTGTTGATTTATGTGGCCAATAACACGGTCAATCATAATGACTCTCCAAACACCACTTTTGTACCATTATCAAAAGGTGGGTCACAGAAATCATCCTGTCACGAACTTCACCTCAAAGGGTGATTTTCTTCCTTGGAAGTAGCATTTCTCATCCCTTTGATGTCTCCATCTGTTCTCTCACATAAAGCAGGATACAACTGCAGATGCCTCCATGCCAAGCAGAAGGCTGGAGACTGCATTTAGCTGTGACACATTTGGCTGTGTTGCAAAAGGGAAAATGATTCAGCAAGTATGGGGCTTTTTTCCTCCTTTTAGTTCTGCCCAATTCCCTGACCCCTTTACAGAAAGCACAATTTGGTTCAGGTTGGGCTCTGCTGCATGTGCAGTGGAAATCTGGAAAGTGGCTGGCCCTGATAAAGTGTTGTGTTTTAAGCCCAGCCAGCAACAAAGTACCACACAATAGCTTGATCACACCCTTCACACACCCCCACCTTCCATAGCATGGCGGAGGCCCCAGAAAGATGGGAGGAGAAAAGATACCCAAGGGTCTTGTGTATCAAGATAAGGACAGAGAGAGTTCACTGCTGATTATGGTTCCAGACAAAAAAGGCTTGACTACTTGCCTTAGGGAAAAAGCAAGAAGAGTTTAAACTTCTACCAACTAGAAACAGAACAGATAGAAAGCAAAAGCAGAGCAGAATCGTGAAAAAAATACAAACGGCACTTTAAGATCCCCTTCTACCACCCAATACCTCTCCTCTTCCCAGGCTCAGCTCCCTGCTCCCACTATTTCTACCTCCTTCTCCTCAGCAGTGCAGGGTCCAGGGAATGGAGACTGCAGTCAGTCCCTAACAGATGGTCTCAGATACTTCTTTCTCATCAGAGGAGGAGGACTCCTCACATTCTTCCCCTGCTCCAACACAGGGTCCCTCACATGGGATGCAGTCCTTAACCAATCTCTCTAGTGTGAATCCTTCCCAAGGGCTGCAGCTGCCCACAGACTCTTCCAGTGCGAATCTGCCTTCATGGCAGAACTCCAGGCATATTCGGCTCCAATGCTGCCTTCCCTCAGAATCACAGCTTCTTCCAGCCACGGTCACACCCTCTGCAAGGCCCTCCACAAGCTGTCATCTGATCTCAGCTCCACTGTTGCTCTCCATCCAATTGGCTTGGTCCCAGAGCGGGTCTGACAGAACCAGGGAAGGTTTTGAGCAACTTCTTACAGTAGCCATCATTACAACCCATTTCCCGTTACCAGAAACAGCTCCACACAAACCAGTGACAGAAAGATGTAAGTGACCAACTGCTAACATGCCCATCAGTATCAATGGGGTCAGTGCAGTCCTAGCCTGAGCAGTGGCCCAGACAAGATGAGCTAGAAGACTAAGGCCTTTTCAAAAGCAAACTCACTAGATTTGACAAGGTCAGAGGGATGCATGTGTGCATTTGTACTTTTACCATCAATACAGCATCTGACAAAAAAAAGAGCCATGCTTTCAGGATTAAACCAACAATAACAGTTACTAGAAAATGAGGAAGAAAACAAGCAAACAAAAAGTCCTGTAGCTTTGTCTAATTTCTTTGATTCTTGGAAAGTTATGCTTAATTTTCATTCTCATAAAAGGTATCCAGTCCTAACTCATAGGTTAACTTTGCAGACATTTTATTTATGACATCTAATGAATCTGTCATTCTAATTTTTTCTTTGGAAAGTACAAGGGCAAAGATGTGCTTGCCAAATGCAGATTAATTCAAGATATTACCAGAACTCATTTATAATGAAATTATTTAATATTAATCCCATAATTAGTAGTGTAATTCTCTTGAAAAAGTATGAGAAAGTAGAAAGTCAAAGTCTCTCAAGTTTCCAGAGTTTGGAAGTGAATCATATGAGTAGTAATAGACTTTTAAAGCTATTGAAATTTAATTTGAAAGATGCTGATAATGTCAAATCACCTCTAGATGCTATCTCTCCCTGTATGAGCCTAATATGGATATCAAATCCTTCTGAGAGAAAATCACTTCCTATTGTCACGTCTTTGGAAATGGCTGGACACTTTGGGTGCTCCTTTGTTCATAAATTTACACAATTTTGAGTATTAATTAACCCTTAGCAAGGTGTCTCTTCAAAGAAGGGAAGAGAAGAAACAGAGCGTCCTCTTGGTCTCTGTGTTTGGGAAGCCCTGAATGTTATGAAGATTCAACTAGAATGAATATTCTACATACAAGTCTGGATGCTCTCTTTCATTATCCCACCAAGATAAGCAATATTTGGAAAGACAAGAACACAATATATACTTGAAAATGTTCACTGTTTTGCACAATGCAGCTCATACAAGAGGAAACATATCTTGCATACTAAAGGAAATTCAGTTGACTGCAAGATGCTTGTAATCTGAGTGAGTTAAGACCTTGCTAGCACAAAACCAAGCTGTATTTGTATTGCTTTGTTGCATTTAGATTATGTAACGTCTTTTTATAGACTGGCAATACCAGAGTAAGAGTTGTGAATTGGATTCTGGGTTTGACACTTCAAAATTATTTTTATATTTCTCATGTCGTGATTTGCAGAAACGGTTCCTTCCCTCCCAGACCTCCAGCACACACTTCCATTCTTCACCTCTGTTCCTATTCACAAGGAAATGTTTCATAATTTGAGGCAGACATCCCCTGTCTGTGTGTGACAGGATGTGAAGGGACTTTTGTAACAGCAAACAAAAGGGCTGCATAAACTATCACTACGGTAGGCAGGCATCACTTCCTCCCACTGCTAAAGCACCTCTAGTTCTATGGGAAGAAGGAGTAGCAAAGCATGGCAGAAAAAGCAGCACCAAGGAATAGATGAGGACCATGGTATAAACTGTGCCTAACTGAGAATACAGCAGTAGCATTGATAGATTTGCCTACCTGCAGGTATTAAAATTCTGCTGAGTTTTGGTGTTTCTTACAAGTAATTTAATGGCTTTAACAGCGCTGTGTTTGACATTAAAATAATCTTTCTCAAGATCATTGGCAATTGCACTTATCTGTTTTGATTCAATAATTATTCTTTACTACATTAAGGAAAGAAGCTTGACTTCGTTTGACTTGGTATACTCCACTGGAAGACCCTGTTCCTAACCCAAGAAGTCTGTAAAAGCAATCTTTCTTTTGCACTATTATGAGTTCACCCCAGCTCTGACAGGGTAAGAAAATTGGCATGTTGCTTTACAACTTGCAATTATTAGATTACCACAGCTTGGCAGATTTCTGCTTGCAACTGTGTTGATGCTCTTTTTAATCCACCTGAACCGAGAAGTAAAATCAGATTAAAGAAACTAAGCACTCACTAGTTAGCAAGTGTAAAAGGCTATGAATTATCATGATATCCAGCTGATGTGCAGAAAAAAATAAATTCCAGTACATCATTTGTTTTGAATTATACAACCACGGGCAAACACTTGTCTTGGCAGTTTTTGTGCTGCTGTAACTATTACAGCCCTCTGTGGCTATAATAGTTACATGTGCATCGTTATACTGATACAAACATTGGTATGGATCCTTTAGATATTTGTCACCACTTCTTCCTTTATCCTAAAGATAATAGCACTGGGGGGAAAAAAAATTGTCTATTTTTCCAAGTAGTCATGCTATAGGAAGGAATTTGCTCCATGTATTATTTTTGTAATGAAAGCATGTGTAATGTGTGCCAACATGTGAATTACCCATTTAAATGAGAGCAGAAGTAAGATATTTTAAAGCAAAAGCTTGACTGATAAAGCAGCACTTAGTGGGAATTCTTAGTGGGAACACCCTGCAATTCTTTGCAAAGCAGAGGAATGTGGCTCCAATCACATCCCAGAGAGGAGGTTGGGGTGGGGATGAGCAAGTTGCTGAAGGCAAGGCTGGGAAGTAGATCAGGTCTCCCAAGTCCCACTCCGAAACTCCATACAATTTCCCAAACTTGGTTTGATTTGGGGTTTTTTTCACTGTTTTTGTGGGCTTGAGGTCTCTAACAATAGAGACTGTTTCGTATCCAGTTCAATGTTTAACCTCACAACTACTGGATATCACACATATGTCATTAAATTCACACATGGCAACTTGTGGAGCTTGTTTCTGTCTACTAACAGTCTCCTTGACAGATGGGGCTTGATTTTCTGTTTTCTGTTTCTGCTGTGGAGCAAGATGCTCTGTGTGGCAATTAGTTTTTATGAGATCTAATTGTCTTTAGACAAGTGAATCCCAAAGAACTCCTTTCCACTTAAAGAGTATCATGTAAGCTGCATCTATATATAACATGTGCTGTGACTGAAGAATGATCTCTAATCAATCCTGAACAACAAAGCCAGCTTTAACCCTTTATACCCTAGTTGTATTCTCTCACTAGTTCTTACAGTTTCCATCCCAGTAGTAAATCAATTGCAGCTGATAGTGTCCAGAAACATTTTTGAGAGGTTTTAGAAAGTGTGTCAAATACTTTCTTCTGTGAGTAGCACCACCATCTCAACTATAACAGAGCTTCTGAAAACACTGTTCACCTTCTTGAAAGGCTTTAGCCTCTCTCTAAGTTACTTTATTAATAATGCATAATTTAATTTTTCTATTACTGATTTAAAGAAATAAAACTTTAAACGCTGCATAGATGTATGATTTATGAGATGGAAACTGCTCAGAGGAAGTTCATTAAGACTCACCATTCATTTTCCACTTCTCCATGCTGCCTTCATTTTGTACCAGTGATCCTAAGTAATACTGACCATACTGCCTTTGACCAAATTGTGTCACTCTTAACAGCAACAGGTACCATTACCAGCAGTGGCAGCAGCTCTAAAGATGAGCAAAGGAATAGGAAGCTTTGAACTTCATCCTAAGATCTGCACTTGAGCATAACATAGAGTTGGGACCTATCCCAACACTGATTTGCAATATATCTTGCTCTTTCTAGGACATCTCTTGCAGGGATGCTCAGTCTCACCAAAGCTGCCTGAGCCCTTAATGCTTTTCACTTTGTCCATACTGTTAAATGAATTGAAATTCAATTCCAGCTACCACAACTGCAGCACAGTAGAGGCATGGCTCTTTGAAATGGTTTGCATAACATAGTTTGAGAGCTTCTGACACACGGCAAGATCAAATAAAAAGTGAACGCTATCTCAGAGAATATACAGATTCCAGGCTCTATTTTACAGGAATTCGGCATGGTAGCTATTCAATGCAATAGTCCTACTCTGCAGGCAGTACATGAGGGCTTGCTGTGTGAGGGGTCTATTAAACTGATACCCTCTCATTCATGGGAGAGTAATATCATACACTAGTACAGACAATATGAGTTTTTCCTTCTCTCTCCAATATCCTGTGGTTCTCATCCAAAGAAAGACCATCTGCTGGGGTAGTAAGTATTTTGTGCACATCTGTAGTGGTTTAGCTCTGTCTGGGTGCCAGATGCCCACCAAGTCGTTCTGTCACTCCCCTTCCTAAACTGGACAGGGGAGAGAGAAATATAACAAGAGGTTTGTGAGTCAAGATAAGGACAGGGAGATCACTCAGCATTTAACATCATGAGTAAAACAGACTCAACAAAAGGAGAAATGGTTTGACTAAAACAGAACAGGAAAAATAAGAAGAAAAGCCAAATCTTAAAACACCTCCTCCCACTCCTCTTTCTTCCCAGGACCCTCCTTACTTCCCCCTCAGTGGCACAGAGAAATAGAGTTTGGGGTTACAGTCAGTTCATTACAGATGGACTTTGGCCTCGTCACACATCCCACTGCTACAGTGTGGGGTCCCTCCCACAGGAGACAGTCCTCCATGAACTTCTCCAGCATAGGTCTTTCCCAGAGGGGCAACTCTTCACATGCTACCTTAACGTGAGTCATCCATGGGGAGAACAGTCCTTCAGGAAGAGACTGCTGCAAATTGAGTCCCCAACAGGATCACAAGTTCTGACAGTAAACCTGCTCTGGCTTGGGTTCCTCTCTCCACAGGTTCTCAAGTCCTGCCAGGAACTTGCTTCAGGGTGGGCTTCCCATGGAGTCACAGCCTCGTTCAGATATCCACCCACTCTGGCGGGGGTCATCCACAAGGCTGCAAGTGGATCTCTGGTCCCCAATGGCCTCCATGGACTGCAGGGGCACAGCTGCCTCACCATGGGCTGCACCACAGGTCACAGAGGAGTCTTCCTTCCAGAGCCTAAACATGTCTATCCCCTCCTTCTTCACATAACTTGGTGTCTGCAGAGATGTTGTTCCCACATTCTCACTCTCTTCGGCTGCTGCTGCAGTTTAGCATCCATGTAGTAACTTCTTCCCCTTCTCAAACATGTTATTCACAGAGACGTTACCTTAATTGCCAATTGGCCAGGCCTTGGTCAGCAGCAGGTAAATCTTAGAGCTTGCTGGCACTGACCTTTCATTCCAAATGAGGTCCTGAGTATTTTTGCTACTTGAGAGGCCTGGAAAAAGAGTTTGCTGTTTTCCTTAGCATGATCCTTTCATTTCAATGACACATGCCCAAGTCCTCTATAACTCTGTGTCATATTTTATAAATCTCTCCGGTCTCATCTCTTTACTGTCTTACACCAAATTCATTTAGAAAAACACTTTTCCAGCTCCTTATCCTATCAATGCTTGAGAAGAAGTCTTCAGTCTTCTGTCTTACTAAGATCTGATACTTAATGACCTGCCTCCTAATCTGATTAACAGAGGTGAAGAGGACTCTTAAAGAGGTTTGGAGCATTTTTACTGAACTCAACAGTCTAAGATTGCAAGCTGTGTCTGTACAAGGTGTGGTTGATCCCCGTGGCACATTTCCAGTCTTCTCAGTGCTGATGTACAAAAGGGTTCCTATATTCCACATATCAGTCAGTTATTGGGAGATAAACGCCTTAACAGATACACATTTTGCCCTCCTCCAGAAAGGAGGAGGTATGAACCTTTCCTTTAAAGAAAGAGACAATCAGTGTTGACGATTGTGTAACATGTTCATAACAAATTTTTCAGTTACATCTGGTATAGCTTAGTGATGGCAGCACCAGGGTTCAGTCCAGATGGGTTGTTGAGTCTCCTTCTCTGGAAACATTCAAAACCTATCTGGACAAGTTCCTGTGTGACCTACTCTAGAAGGTCCTTCTTTGGCAGGGTAGTTGGACTACATGATCTTACGAGGTCCCTTCCAACCCTTAACATTCTGTGATTCGATGATTCTGTGATCTCTTATAGCAACTCACAGAATGGCTGAGATCGGAATGCATCTCTGAAGATCATCTGGTCCAGCTCCCCTGCTCAAGGAGGGACAGCTAGAGCAGCTTTCTCAGGACTATGTCCTGTTGGGTTTTTAGTTCCTCCAAGGATGGAGACTCTTCAATCTTTCCGGGAAACTTGTTTTAGTGCTCAATCACCTCACAATTTTATTTTTTTCTTAGGTTTAAACAGGATTTCTCCTGTTTCCATTTATACCCATTGTCTCTTTATTTCCCCTTCAGAAACCCATGATGACTATTCTAAACTATCTTTTTGTCCTCTCCTTGTCTTGAAACAGCTTCCAGGAGGATTTGCTCCATCACCTTCTAAGGGATTGAGGTGAGGCTGACTGGTTTGTTCCTCAGATCTTCTTTCAATTTCACATTGTCATTAAAGTGCCTCTCACCGTGCCGGTAGTGACAGCTAGCATGGAGCTTGGGCATAAATCGGGGGGCTGAAGAACTTTGCAGCACCTTTGCTTCCTCTCTGAGGACCTTTGGTGCCGTGTGCATCCTTGGTCACAAGCCTTGGAGGGGTCAAGGCCTGTATTCAGCTCTCTCGCTGCATGTCCAAAGCAGTTGCATGCTGTTTTTTCCAAAGAGACATCTTTCAATCTAAGCTGAAAGAAAACCCCAGTTAACAGTACAGGGCTTCTGGTCAGTACGGTTTAGCTGATTTGATCATAAAAAATGAAATGTTGAGCTCTAGGTAGTTCTATGAATAACAGTACAGTAAAAGGCAATGCTTGTGCTTTGAAGGATGGAAGACAGCAGATTCCTTGCTGCTAGAAGTTTTCTGTAAATGGAAAAAGATCATTTAAAATTATTAGTGGTTGCTAATACAGTGCCCTCTGTTACCTGTAAACATAGTCAGATCTCAAGTGTAAGAAAATGTTTTTTGGGCTATGAGGGACTGATGAACAGCTCATGGATACATTACCCTCCTACTGAATTCAGGCAAGTTCCCACCCTGGATATAATTTAAAAGTTGAGAAAATTAATAAATTAAAAGCAAGATGCAGCTGAACCTACAAAATTTTGCATGATCTCCAATGAAACCATGTAATTCAAGGGAGCTTACCTTTCCCAAGCTGTAATGTGGCTTCATGCTCATAAAATTCAGCCCAGTTTTGCTGAAAGTTTTATGAGCATCATTCAGCTTTGGAACTAACTCTATTTTCAGACAGATAATGTAATACCTGGATAGAAAGTGTGTAGGTGGGAAGATGGATATGTGGCAATGACATAGGTTTTCATATCTGTTTGAATTAATATTTTAGAAAACAAGGACATTAATAATAGCTGAAAAGCTAACTTCAGAATCAATTTTCTTCAACATAACTTGGGTCAAACTTCTACAGTGCAAAACTATTGGGAGTTTCTGTCTTTGATGCCACTGCCTGGAAATCTAAAGTGATTATTCAGAGTGCATCCAGAGAGAGACTTGCTTCCTGGCACTCCTCCATAGTTACTCACTCTTCTGCAACAGCTGAAACTACCACTAGAGAGATTACATGGTTTGGGTCAAGTTATTTCTGTTACATGATAAAATCTCACTGTCAAAGGCAGTGAAAAAAACCAAAGATATTTACCAAGCAAATAAAAAGAACAGACGTAAGGCAGTGAAGGCTGTGGTAATCCGGTCAGATCGGTACTGGCAGTGGAAAGCACCAGGCAAGCAATGTGTTTCCAGCTTGCACCTTACGTCTGATAGTCGCTCTGTCAACTTGTTCTGTCCTGACATTTAATAATCAGATCAACCCTAGTTTAGAGCTGTGTGTTTTCTTCCCTCTCTCTCTGTGCCTATTCTTTACAATAAGGAGAGCAGTAGTGCTGCTGTAATTGCCAGATCCCAAAGTAAGAGAACTTTTGGTTCCCTAGTGGGTTCAAGTCATAGGGTCTGTGCCTTGAACGACTGGGAAGTGTTGCTTTGTGCTGTTGCAGGACAGTGGTGGTGGACTGAGAGCCAAGTAACCCCTAGACAACTGGCATGTCTACAACATGTCTGTAGCGGTTGCTAAAACTGACAGTTGACATACCTGGGCAGAGCTCAGCCTGTGACAGGGCTGTGATTATGTCTATTTAACTATGGACTCAATGCAAACTCGCTATGTAAATGCACGCTCTTCATACAGCATTTTCATTTGCTGGGTATTTGCTCATTGGCGTGTTAAAAATCTGTTAATGTAAATTATGTAAAATCCTTCATGCAATGAAATAATTTTCAAAACTATATTCATTGTCATTAGGGCAGTTTTTCCACCATGAAATAATTTTTCAAATGACATGACTCAATAGACAAAAGAAGCAGTTGCAGTAATGTGGCATTGTTCCTGTGGCAAGAGCTGATTGGAAAGTCTAAAGACAAGAGCTCTGTAATGTTTCAAATGACTGAATTTTGAATTGCAGAAAAGACTGTAGGTTTTTTTGACTGTTACAAAAACAAGCTGGTTGTTTTTTTGAGGTATACTATCAAATTCTCTCCACAATTCACACATAAAGTATATTAAAACCATTGAATTTTGATTGAAGGAGAACTGTAGCTTCTCTTAGTTACTAAAGGAAAGAAAGTTGTCCTTCAGAGATATTTTAAAAACTGGAAAAAATGTAAATTTATTTCCAAGTTTTCCTTCAGTGCAATATCATGCAAAATTTTGTCTTTCAACATTCTTTAGGAATTGTTTTGCAAGCACGCAGGAAATGCTTTTTTCTTCCTCATTAAGTATCTGTCACTGTTTTGGGGCCATTTTTTAACAAGCTACTTTGTTGCAGTAGGGAAAAAGGTAGAAATTCATAAATTATTCAGTTGTATGTGTTTATACAAAAGCTTAAGAGAAAATAATCAATCGAATGTGCCCAAATGCTTCCAGCATTGCTTCCACCTCCAGATTCTGGGGCAAAATACATGTATGGGTCAAGCTCCTATGGGCACTTGGTAGGAAGGATGTTAATATGCTGGCTGCTGTCAGATCTGACAGATGTAGAGCTTTTCTGTTCAGCACTTTTAGAGTGGGGCTCACCTGTGACCTGCCATTTGCCACCACCTAAGGAAGTAAAAAGCTACTCTGAGCCTCTTTATTCTCTCTCTGTCAGTCAGCTGCCCTCCCCTTCACAGAAGAGCAGGGCCTATGATCCCTGCAAGAACTGAGGAGATCATAAAGAGTACGTTGGGAACAGACTGGGATACAGGTCGGTTTCCCTGAGAAACAAGAGAGAATCTGGAGAGAGGACTGTAATTATGACACAGGTCTGGAGCAATGGAGCACCATGTTGAAGATGAGAACATTGACTCACCTTTTTCCTCATCCTTAGTATCTTGGGACACCTTGACTCAAGCTGAGGCACAACTTTAGCATGATTTCAAAGAGCAAAAATAATATGTAGCCTGAAAAACAAAATGTTTTTGTTTATGGGCCCATAGTTCAGGTTAAACAGGGGCTTTTCATGCTTGTAAGTAGTTTCAGATTCAAGTGTGAATGCAAACTGAAAGGGTAATTTTTGAAGCAATGCCATGTGTAGATGCTTTTGTTCTGTAATAAGTATGCATATTTTGACACTTAATCCTTTTCAGAAGTATATTATATTTTCATGGAAAGAACAAGGGTATCCAGAAAAGGAGCTAGTTGAGAAATGGCTACTGCACAAGGGCTTCTTTCACAACGGGTCTTTAACTAAAGTCTCGCAGCAGACAGCCACATGCAGTTTTTCTAGCCTCTCTTCTGGAGGGCTATTTGCTCTGTCTTTTCCCATTCTGAAGAAAGCAGTGGTGCACACCCAACACTCAGAGGAGTTAATTGCCAGAGTCAACCCTGAGAAGTTGCTAAGCAACCTTGCTGGGCCCTGGCATCAGCTCAGCCACTGGCAACTTCTGCTGCCTGGAGATACCCGTGGTGCAGCACCCTTCCTGCTCAGTGCAGTGGGGAAGAGCTTTGAAATCTCAGATTATTTCTTCAGACCCTGTAATTTCCTGTAACAAAAATAACTATTTTGTAATTTAGTTCAAGTTGCTTAAAAAATATTCTATTCTCCGTACATTAAAACAAATTTATAAAAAAATAAGTGAATACAAGTTATTGCCATCACATATGTCTGAAATGGGATACATATCTATCCAGTCACAGGAGTAAGTAACTGCTTTACAGAATTGAGCCTGAGATTTCTCAACAAATTACCATGTTTTTAAGCCTGGCATCCTAATTAAAAATAAGGGGAACTTGCAACCTTTGGGTAAATCAATGAGTACTGAAAACATTACAAATGCAGGACTGTGTACTCTTTTACCCCAGTCTGATTACAGATTAAGAATTCTGGGCTACATCATCTACTGTTAATGGAGGCATAATACAGGTCCACGTGTACTGTGGATTTTGCCCTCTGTGTGGAAAGTTAAAGGTCTGAATACCCTTGAGACAGTAGCAAAACTCCTAATCATTCATAAATCTCTTGTTATATCTCTTCTTGGAACAAAACATTCTAGGACTGTCAGGGGTAATAAAAACTTCATTTTTATGGGTTAGTGCCCTGCAGTGATTTTGAGATCTGACTGAAGACAATTGCACTTATCAAGTGTGCTTTCTTTGTGGATTCTTTTGTGACAAGCAAAGTAAAACTCACACTGCAGCTTCTCCTCTTTGCTCATACTGTCTTGCTCTTTTTACCTGACCATGCTTACAAAGCTCATAGGAACTTTATTATTGGTCAAATCTGGCCGAAGTTGGACTGCTCAGAAGCTACTGACGGAAAGACAAGATACACAAACACACAAAAATGTGTAAAGAAGTTTCTTTTTCTAAGGAAACATGCCTAAAATCTTAGTAACCAAAAAGGATCCATTCTCAAATATGTTCACTCTCTATCAAAGGTGCGTGGATTTCAGCCTGAGAAAGGTACCTTGAGTGAATAGGTTTGCATCTAAATTCTAACCCCTCATTAAAGTTGTTTGCTATTCAGGTTTTTGTAACAACTGTTTTGGATAGATATTGATAATTCTAATTTCCCAAATCCATTTCTGATACTTTTTCAGCAAATTTTGCAATATCACTGTTTTAACATATTTGATTTTTCAACTTCTTGAGATATTTGGATTCTCAAAAACTTCTAGGGGTAGTGTAGGTATATGCTAGAGTGAATTTATATTTACTGGTAATATAAATACTTTTTGTCATTGCATTTTCTAGGACTTTAGAAATAGTTTATGGTCCTATATCAGTTTGAGGCCACAGGACAAATTGCTTACTCTGAACTCGACCTTTTAAAAAAATGTTATTAGATTGTATTTACATCCAACCACACCTTGAAACTATTATCAACTAAACTCTGAACTACATAGTATAACATTTAGGTAGATTTTTGTGTGTGTGTCTTGATTTTCAAGTAAATCTGTACTCCCTTGGTCTGAACCAGGCTGAGTGCTGTTGTGAGAGAAATGGAACCACATTCCTGGAATCAGAGTAAAAGAACGTTAATAGCAAAATATTTCCACAATCAGATACATTTTAGTGATGATTGCAGCAGGGTATGAGTGGATAGGATCTTGCACAGTGACAAGTACACAAGAATGCTATGGTAATAATTCTGGTCTTATTCAGTTTAATAGTGGTTAACACTGACTTAAGTGGAATCAGGATTTATGTTTAATTGCTCTTTTATTGTCCTTTTTTTCATATTTGTACTTCTAGATGCCATATAAGATTGACTGCTCTTGTTAGTACTGCGGTTCTTTCTCTGAGTGTTCTTTAAAGTTCAATATAACGTTTCTCAAATAGCCTTTATTTAATTCCTTATCTTTATAGACAGACTCCATGCATCCTGTTAAAGACTTCTTCTCTTCTGAGCAGCTAGTAAATATATTGCCCTTTTTATATTTGGATGTGGAGTCTGGAGCAGCCCTGGAGTCATGATGAAGTGCAACAATAGCACTGTGTCTTGACTGGAAGCTAAAAGCTCTTCTGCATAGGCCTTTTTAGTGCAGAAGTGGATAGCTTGGGGGATGGGTAATGACCAAAGGAGCCTTTCCCAGAAACATGCTGAAAGGGGATTCATGAGAACATCTTAAAATTCCACTTTTAGAAATTTCTTTGCTTCACAGATCAGTCCCTTTCAATGTATCATTTACTCATGACTATGAAAGATGTCTTAACTCTGAGGCTAGTGTTTTGCGTTCTGACACACATTATATTGTATTAGAAGAAATGAATGAAAGAAAAAGGAGGCAATATGATACATAAAAAATTACAGTGAAAGGATTCCAATTGAGTATTTCCCAAGAACATAAATATTATCGATTCCCCAGGTAAAGTCCCCCATCTCTCATGTACAATGTCACAAACTGATCTACAAAGAACATCATCAAAACAAAGAATATTTTCACTAAAAAGTGAACACAGGTTGGTGTTTTCTTCATTAGTTGTGGCAGAGACATGACAAAAAATTACTGTTATTAAAGCTAATAAGCACTGGAATCACAATCACCACAGTCCTGCTTTCAACAAATACATGAATGTCATTTGTAATGATTAACCACTGATAGCAGGCTGAACATGAAAATAAACAAAGAGAAGGTACAGAGTGAAATCCTGGTCCTACTAGAACCACTGAAAATGTCTATTCTCTTCAGAAGGGTAAAACACTGAGGTTTAGCTTGGGTCTCTGCTCAGGGATTGTGTATCTTAGAGGCTAGCAGACATAGTTCCCAAGCACCCATTTAGGCCTTGAAATAAATGACTTCATTTTCAAAAGCTTATTCCAGCCGGAGCTGATGAGACCATTCCAATGAACAGTCATTTTAGTTCATTCTAATCTACAGAGACCAGTGAATATTTGTCCCAAGTAAGCATTCTTCACTCTTCTTTTTTCTGCATCTGTCAAAAACATTACAAAAAAGCTTTGAGTAAAAAAAAAAAAAAAAGTGATGAACCCCCAGCTTATAAAAAAGGATATTGCAGAACTCACCTTTTCTCTTTGGTATTTTCTTCCCCTTATGTTCAGGTATGAAATAAAATGAGGATTCACAACCTGGCTGCACATGAAAATCAGTGATCTGTTCCCTGCTGCATAGCCTAGATTCTCCACTGGGAACGCAACAAAAAAATCTGACTGTGAAGCATGACTTGAATATGAAAAGGTATTCAGTATTGTATCAAACTCTGCTATTTTTTCTTCTGTGCACTATAGGAAGGCATTCTGATGATCAAAACCAATGGGTTTTAAGAGTCCTTCACAGGCTGAGGTGATCAATGCTCCTGGAATACTGGATAAAAGTTTTTCGTAAGTATGAACAAAAAATTGTGGCAATGGGAGGATGTTGAACACATACGTAAAAAGTAAGTAAAGACAAAAATAGGACTGGTGGAAGAAAGTAAATCCCTTTAAAAGTAGGGTCAGTTTTACAATACAATTATCATAGGTCAAAAAAGAAAATTTCTGAGTCAACATCTTAATTGATTCTTGCTAGTTTTTTATAGGTAGACAACACATCTGTTCCATAAATATTAACTCAGATTAACTTGAATCTTCTGTTCTTTGAAAGGTGACTGTCGTCTGCTTCTGTTTATATTTACTTAGTAAGACCTAACATGTTATTTAAAGTGTTGAAAAAGTGGCTTAACTGAAGTCTTATTACCAGTCTATTTAAATTGAACCATTGCAGTCTTGTGTAGGTGCACTTAGATCAATGTATAGCTGCCATATATAACTCTACCCTTTGAATTAAGCTAAATCAACATAGACCAGTTATAAATCAATGTAACTCGGTCCACATGTGGATTTCCTTCATGTTTAATGAAATTGATTTAAACAAACAATCTTAGTGAAACCACTGCCGCTTTCTTTTGCAGGCAAAGCCTAAAAGCCTATATTATGTTTGGAACTAGAACTCTTCTGGCATGCATATTGAATTGCCAGCATAGTTCTGCAACTGCACTGTTGAATATCAACCTGAATTCTTGGTCTTGTTATGGATTTGTCTAATAAATTTTCTTGCATGAAACCATTTTTCTCCCTTTATGAAATTTCACCCAAATGGGTTGGGGTTTTAATTTTTTTTTTTATTGAGTAATCTGATTAATTTAATCCAAACCGGATTTCAACCTGTGTTTTTGTCTTGACAGAAATAGCATAGGCTCCTCATATCAACAGTTATGTTCTTAACATAGTACTCTGGCTTTTCAGTTTGATTTATGAACATAGAAACAAGGAAAAAATTAAATTCAATCAAAACAAATGGCCATATATTGTCTAGCCAGGATGTTCTGCTAGGGCCTCCATCATATTTAGGAAATTGATGCTTTTAAGAATTTATGGCTTCAGATGACAGTGGTCTTCAGATTGGTCCTGATTAAATAACAACATTAGTTCTAGGATTGTAGTTCCAACCATTTGTTCTTTTGGTAACTGCGTAAAGATTAATACATCCTCATGCATATATTTATCCTCTAGTGAGCTCAATTTTGTTTGCTTACCCAGAATTCATAAGTGTTACTTATAAATGCAATTCGTTTTGGTCAATATCTTCAAAAGGTGGCAAGAAAGGAAAAGTTCAGATTTGCATATCTCCAGCTCTTAATGGCTTATCTGAAAATCAAAAAGATACATTTATAATAAGGGATATATATCAAAAACAATGGGTACCTATGATTTTGCCTAGATTTTTTTTCCCCCAAATATACTGGCTACTCTAATAAAAACTATTACAACTTCCTGCAGATTTTACTTGGCTGCTAGTGTCGTGCTTATTGGTGTCATGCATCCTGCTGTACTGGAGGGAAATATTAGATTTCTTATTTCACAGTTCCAGATCCCAATGAATCTTTTCTGTAGTATATAACATATTATTGGTCTGTAGTACTCTCTTATCATCCCAGCTTGTGGTTTTCTGTAAGCGCTCTAAAGGCAACTTCAGTAAAATCACAAATCTCGAAAGGAGAAAACAGATGCAGAGCACAAGCCAGACCCTCAACTCATGCTAGAGGTATATCAAGTGCAAATCTGACTGCTAGTCAGTGCCCTTTCAGAGAGCTGTCATTCCCAGCATAGTGTGAGCATACCATTCTCAGTATAACAGTAGCACAAATGCTTTGAGATTTTATGGGAGAAAATTTGTAAAACCATCTTGGATTTGCAAAAGTAATTTCTTAAAACCTGCTTTGGTGCAGTTAATTTCAGTAAAATATCAAAATGAAAATAATAAAGCAATGAGACCAAGATAATAACAGAAGATACAGAGTTGCTGACTTGGCATGTTTAACTACCAAATATGCAAATGTTCAATCCAATTTCATGAGTTTCGGCATCAATATTGAGATTCAGACCACTTTAGTCCACAGAGACAAACTCTCCTTATTTTAAGTTGTTCCAAGCTGTCTCTGATTTACATACAACTTTTCCTATCCTTTGTTCCTTTTCCTTTGTATGCATTTTAGGCCTACCAACTCAATCTCTCAAATCAAAATAGTCCACGACCCTGTCTTCACCTCCTCTTTCCCATGTTTCCAGTCCCAGATCTTCCTCCTTCACCCTGTCATTAGTCAGTTGCCTCTCCTTATCCCAGACTTACTGACCAGTTCCTGTTGCCACCTCTTCTTTCAGTCTTGTGCCCTCTGGAATCTCTAAAAATGGTTAATTCTCAAACTACTGATCCATGAGGAAATGGTAAGTGGTCTAGGAAATAATTTTCTGTTCAGTACATTTTCAGTTTAGATGGTAATTCACAAAGAATACAGATGGTAGAGGCTTTACTGAGCAGAAGACTTAGGAACTCTTGCTTTAGAATACATTTCCACAGTTACTTTGACAATAGATTTTTTTCTTGCCACATATGTGAATTTTAAATACGTAGAAAGGCTTTTTCAATCTCAGATTTATAATCTGTTGGGTTGGCAAAATCTTGTATGAATTCCTTAACTGTGCACATTGGCGTGACTTCATCTTTCATCCAAACCATCAATTCTATTTCTGTTCCCCTAACCCATCTATTTTTATACACAGACTTTGTGTATTACATTCTGTGCTGTGCTGGCCATCACACTCTCAATCTTCTCTTCATTCAGGCACATCATTTCCAGAGCATTGTCTTCTCAAAAACTTCTGTCTCCCACAACCCTGTTTGCAAGCTAGCAGCTTCTCTTCTCAGTTCTTTCTTACTCCAGTGCTATTGTCTTTAGTCTCTACCGGGCACTTATCCCAATGCTTCCAGGCACATATATCTTCCCCTTGCCATTTTCTTTTGCTTTTTCAAGTACTCTTTCTCTTGTTGCTGTCAAATACAGCTCTCTCCTTGTATAGGCTCTTCTGTAGAATCAAATCTGTGTTTGCTTCTGTTCCAGCATCAGCTTTTGCCACGCTGCTCCATTCTGCTACTATTCACTGTTCACCATCACATTCAGCAGAAGCAAAGCATTTCCTGGTGATAGCAGTGTAAAAGCACACACTCATTTTTTTTAAATTACAAAAAAAAGGTTTATCACATTCTGTTTGGAGAAGTTGTATCTGAACCTGTTTGGGGAAGCTTTTAAAATATTTTTTTTCTATAAAATCAGAAAAACAAAGGAAAACTACCTGTTTGGATTTTTTTCCATGTTCCCAAGTGTTGCATGCTTCCCAGGATCTCAGACAGAGCTATGCAATTTTAAAGCTTCACAGAGCTGCAGGCAATACAAGACCAGTCAATACAGCACAGATATAACACATTAGAGTGACTATTAGAGTTATAAGAAGAGATGTGCGTAATAGGGAAAGGAGTGAACAGAGGGCAGGAGGGGAAATGGAGGGCTTAAATTCCATCAGTAGTCTCAGTGGTTCTTAAACAATTCTATCTAGCTGCATGCTCCAAGTGTTTTTGAATTTGTCTCATTGCTCTCCAGGGTAGAAAACTGCACTTTCTGTGCGTTTTTTTCAGAACAACCAAACACCTTTTTTTCCATTGTAGGCTCAGGCATTTTCCTCTCTTTTCTGTAAATTTGTACACTTGATGCAAGCCGAATCTCTGAAGCTTCTAAAACCCAAAGTCATCGTGGCCTTATGTTTCAGTGAATAAACATAGTGTGATTTGCAGCAGAAGTTTGTCTGAAGATCACTTTAACTCTTGGGTCTCTTTCCGTTTCTTCAACTGCCTGACTGCTGGACAGTCCTGGGCAGGACGTACCAGTGCCCTATTTTCATTATTATGGCACTCACGGGCATTAGAGAATAAGCTCTTGGACAGCTCAAAGTGAATAATGTGTCTGGTAAAGCAGATATTTATATTTCTGTATGAAGCTGTCTGCAAGTCATAAAAATGTCTTATTACAACCTACACTGCCACTGGGACCCCTTCAGGTGGTGACCTGCTTTCATAAGGAGCTTCAGGCTGGTGCAGGTGTTCATTAGCAAAGTGTTGTAGGACATTCTGAGACCTGTGACCATCCAGGAGCATCTGATCTAGTTTCTTAATTTTAATTATCACTACAACTGTGAAGACATCAGTACAGAACACTGTTTACTGGGAAAGGGAGAACACTTCTGCCTTTTGGCCTATGATAATTTGGATTTCTTCAAATGATAATAGATATGGTGCTGAGTAGAATCACAGAGGAGATGTCTACAAATGTTATTAATTTCTGTTTAATAAGTTAGGAGTGTATATGCAAAAAGGCGACAAAAAATAAAGAGATATTTGTGTAGAATTCATTTTTACACTGAAAAATCTTTCTGCAGCAGCTCAGAGACAAATGACACTCCCTATTCACCTCACTGAGGGAACTCAGGGTTTAAATAAGGCTTCCCTAGCTAGTTAAAATTTCTTGGCAGTTTATTACCTTGGTCCTTAATTGCATTCATTTCCCTGTGGAGATTCTTTTGAGAGGGATTCTCCATTACATGGTTGCTGGGAGATCTCCAGCAATTCACGTTTTTCCCAATTAATTTTAGACTCAAATATTGACTCATTTGGAGAATGAAGTAATAATAGGACTGAATTTCTGCTTTGGAGAGTTGGGTATATGTACTATGGGGTATTAATCAGTATATATCATTAATTTATGCCCCATTGGATGACTCTATAATGTCTGCTGTCTAGATGAACTCTTGAAATTTTTTCTTCAGAAGCAAATCAAAAGGAATAATTTGGTGATGGCTGAATGCCTCTGAAGATAATGAAAGTGTCAAAGACTCTTTAGCTCGTGATGTGAGAACTGGTAAAAATACAAGATCTGAATGCTGGAATTAACTACAGATGGAAACACAAAAGATTGTAGGTGATGGAAGATAAAACTTCTCTGCATGTAAGCATGAAACATCACATTATGATCCCTGGATTGCATGCAATGGAACAAATAAGTTGCCAATGACTGTCAAATTTTTAACAAATCCAAGTTGATTTGGATGCAAAACAGAACCCAAAAGCATTTTCAGGCTCTTTGTGAGGACTCATTCTGTCTCTATCGTTTTCTAACCAGTGATCTGCCAGCACTTTTGCAAAGAGATATCAGTTTGAAGTCAAAATATAGCACAGCATTCCTGCTTTATTCAGGGGGCATAACAATATCAGAGCTTTCCTCAATGTCACGCTCCAAAAGTAACTTTCAAACTGTCCAAGTATCTTTTAAGAAAATAAAGTAAGGAGTGGTGAGTGGATCCCTCTGACAATGCCCTCTGGTCTTTCCCTCCTTTCAAATTGTTCATGTACTGCCCTCTCATACTACAATGAAAGCTTTGGTGCTGGCAATTTTTTAGTAAGTAGCCACACCACACCGATGTGCTCATACCCAGTGTGCTGATCTGAGTTTTAATACACTGATGAATGGTTTTGTGTTTATATTCTCATAAAAAAGAAATATCTTTGGAAGACATTTATCATAACAAATTCTTCTTTTTTTTTTTTTTTTATTCAGAATGTTATCTACTTCAGGAGATTTTTAGTATTGATTTGTAATAAAATTTCCGTGAAGAAGGACAGGAAGAGAGAATTTTTTTTTTTTTTAAAAGAGAAATTACATGGGAACATGAGAGCAAGAAAAACTGTTTTTCTTCTAACTGGCATACAAAGGAAATGGGTATAGTTGTCTTTAAGGATATTTATTTGCTAAAAGTAATCCAGTTATTTATGAGAAAAGGAAAAATAAGCAAACATCATGAGGAAACAATGAAGGAGAGGGGATTCAGCTATATTCCTATCTTTCATTTTCATTAACAAGAAAATAATTTGTAACATAAAGGTCTTTGGATTCTGAATCCAAAGGACCCCACATCCCCATCCTTCCAAAAAGTCTGGAATTGTTGTTGGTAGCACATACTGTGTATAAATAAAGTTAAATTAAAACATGTTTAGCTCTTTCTTAAGCAAACTAATTTTTATTTACTTTAGTTTTGTTAGTTCATGATAATGAGCTGAGCCACATAACACACAAAGTAGCACAAAGAGAATGTGTTGAAATCTGTTTCAAGAAATTACATACTGCTCTTTTAGGTAGCACCATGCACTGTCTGCAACGCCTTATTTACTCATAAACTACAGCTCACTAGCAAAACAAGATCTGCAGCAAGAAACATGTTTCAGAACAAGAGTCTTTTTGTCCAGGAAGAAGCAGGAGATGAGTCTGTTTAACTAATATTAACATCTGCAATAACATCACAGATTAACTCTGTTTCCAGTATTTTTAAGTACTTTGTGTTAAAAAGGCGGTAGCCCCTTTTGCAACCAGACAGGAAAACCCCTTCATTTTCGATTAGTTTGGCAAAGATTGGTTACTTTCCCATAGGAAGTTTCACTATGTGGTTGCAACAGAACATATAGGTTTCTAAAGAAAGTGGGTGAGATAGGATCTTCAGAGTAGCCAGGGTCTGAAAGAGTTTTCAACATCCTGTTCAGGTTATGTTAAAATCTCTGATTTTTATCATAACCTAGACCATAAAAGTCACTTAATAATAAAATTGTCATTTTCATCTCACTGACCTGGATGCACATTTGTCTGCCAATATAGAAAAAGTGTTTTGAGGAAACTGCTGAAAGAGAGAGCAGCTCATTGTTTCCCAGTTCACCACACTGCAATAATCACTGGGTTTCAGACTGTATTCATAATGGTGAGATACTTCAAAGAAAGTTTCTGGAATATAGGAAGGCAGGTTGTGTGTTTGCAAACATCATTGGAAGCGTTTCCCAATAGGTTATACCATCATTTGTTTTGAATGAGGTAGATACAGTTGATTCTTCCTTGGGAAAGTAACAAATTAAATGAAAGATCCTGAGATCTTTTGCAGCTCTTTTTTTGGGATTTATAATTATTTTTTGCTCTGGTGTCTTCCTTCTAGGAGCTGCACAAGAACACATGTTTCTCTTGATGTTCACACACAATTCCAAGGCATGCTAAGAGGAGCTGGCATTGCTCCTAGTCTGCTGTCAGATCTTCCAATGAAATCTGGGTAAAGTCAAGTCGGCGCTGGAATAGAGGACCTTTGGAGAAACGATGGAAAAGATGGGAAATGACAGAACTGCCATCTTTGCCATAAAACAGAACACCACGGTTTCAATCTCTTCCAATTATTGTTTGGATATAATCATCCTGGCCGTACAGCTGGCCTAACATTTCTTGCTTCCTGAGCTCTCTATGTGATTTAATGGATAAAAAGATTATTTGCTCTTTCTGTCCCAGCTTGACGCTCAATACATGACTGAGAACTGACTGCTGAGAAGGAAGGTCCACAAACAGCTCTGAGACAATTATAACTGTTCTTTTTTTAATGGCCTTTTAGGAAAGAATTTTTTTGTTGACAGTTTGGAGTTATAACGTGCAACTCTGTGTAGACATGTCTCAGCTATCTCCAAATTAGATGAATAAGTGTCCAAGTGAAGTATCAGGCTAAGGAAACAACATTACTTGTAACACAGAGACAGATATCTAGTTCAGCTGTCTTTTTATGCTACTATACAGATGTATATCAACTTATGCAATGAGCAGTCGAGGTTGCTTGTGTTGGTGTCCACTGTTAAACTGAGGCTGTGCCCCATTTAATGGCATATTACTTCTGGGATTAAAAGTCACTACTTTACATTAAAAAAGTTTATTTTGGAGGGACTGGAGTGGACCCTAACATGGTCTTCCCAGATAATTATTATAGTACGACCACTAGTATTTATTTGAAGTGTTGCTTTGTGACAGTCTCAAGAGAAATGGCCAATATCAATGAAAAGAGATGCACCTCAGCATAACTCTGAGGATACTTGAACAGGAGTCTTCTTATCTGCAAAATGAGCATATCTGAATGTTCCAGACAAAAGAAACATGAAAGAATCACTGAGGAAAATCCCTTTTGGATAAACCACTTATGAAAACACTGCACAAAGTATATATGAATCATCCCTTCATAAAATGGAAACTGAAATGGTAAGATCTTGAGAAACGGAATTTATCTCTCATGCACTTTGTGCGGGTATGGCCAAAACTGAGAACTCAAAATCACTCTTGCTAATCTAATGAAATCTTTGAGAAGAAAATTAAAATTCCTAATAAAGTTTTCTGGAATTCTGCTTCTTATTGTTGAAGAAATACTGTAAATTCTTACACACTTCCAAAAGGAAAGCTACCGTAACTGTATTATTATTCTGTGTGTATTACAAATAAGAACAGTTAAGTACTCATGTTTAAGAATCACTTTCTATTAGATTGCTTACAGGAAATCTCATTTTGCATCTGCTTTTTCTTTCCCGGGAAAAGGCAAAATTAAATTATCATGACATTTTATTGTGTACAAAATTAGCTCAATTACTATTCAGAAAAGAATACCAATAGAAACAGATACAACAATAGTATGGCAAATCAAATCCTTACGGCTCCCTCTTCCTGTACTTAGAAAATGAAGAATAATTCACCACACATTATAGAAGGACCTGTGGTTTTGGCTGTATAGTGCAAAAATAAGGATTTTAAGTGGCATTGTGTGTGCTCTATTCCACTTATTAAACTTGTTGTGTTTTATCCTGACAATGTTCTTTGCATATAAAAACTATCTGGAAATGGAGGATCCCAAGCGCGTCTCCTCTATTTTTGTTTGTTGTAGATTTTACTTTTATATACATGTCACAGCAGCTGTGACAAGCTTTCTGTGGATTAGGAGTTTGAAAGAGCTGATGACTTTTCATGATACCTGCACATAATAAGTCTCTAAAAGCATGTAAGGTACAAGGATAGTAAGTTCTGTTCCTAACTAACTTGAGGCCTTGACAAATCTGACACTTAGTTGATATGCTTAAAATAGAAACAAGGTCATGTTAGGCTTCCTACATACTTAATTCATGCTTCCCGAGGGACATGTTAGCCCATCTATGATATGAATCACCTAGTGGAGATGCCTTGTTTTTTTCATTGACAGCAAAGGGACCCCTCAGTGACCTTGATACAAATATAGATTCTTCAGTTAGGTACTTGAAGTTAGTTTAGGAAGGAATCCAGGACTCTCCAGATAGAGAGGGGGAAAAGAGGAAGATATAATGAGGAGACACGTTGTGTTTAAAGAACCTAAGCATATTTGGTATTAGACGTTTTGATAAAAAGAAAAACCAAACACCTCACAGAAGAACTTCAGTCCCTCATTCTTTACATCTCACTTTGGCCTCTGACCGTCCATTCTAGAAAAGAACACAAGCAAAATAAATATCTCACCCTCCTGCACTGTTTAAGATGGTTACTTGCTCAGGAACATAAGACCACCTGTCTCGAGTCAGACCAAAGGTCCATCTCTGTGAGTACCCAGGCTCCAACAATAGCCAAAAACACTTGTCAATGGGGGAATATAAGCATTGGAACAAACGTGGTAAGACATTCGTCCAGTTTCTTACACTCTGTGTCTCGCAGGCATTCTTGTAGTTAACAAAATTCAATTGTATTTCACTTATATTAACCTGTCAAATGTCCTCTTTAAGCTGTATATACTATTGTCACCCTCACTTTCTCAGGGCAAGGAAGTCCACTGCTGAACTGCATTAAGAACTGTCTTAAGAATTTCCTTTCCTTCTTCTGATTTGGTGGTGTTTTTTCTGTAGCATATTCTTTTGCACTCAGCACCAGGAATCCTTCATGGTGCTTCCCTCCTTTGAAACCTCTGAAGGGTTAGTAGGTAACTATTTGGTGCAAAGTCACGAGCAACCAAAAGACTTGGGAAGCAGTGCCTTTTTCTCTTTACAAGCTCAAGAGGACATGATTACCCAGGTAGAAGAAGACTATAAAACCCATAAAGCTTTGTAAGCACCAATACTGTGGAAGAACAGCATTGAAGGGAAAATACTGATGATGGATTTTATAGTTGACTGAAGAGAAATATTCAGAGATATGTTAAAACTAACATGTCAGAGAACTCCAAAAGAAACTTCAAAACAAAACTTCTGCAACTGAAACAGCTCCTGAGAGGATAGAAAAAGCAGCCTCTGAAATTATGACCCTCCTCACTCCTTGATTTTACCCTGTTTGATAAAGATAAAATTAATTTTGATAGGTTACTGTCTTCTATACCACACTGAATGCTAAATCTCAGGAACTGATTGGAATATTTTTTAAATAAGATATTGCAGTTAGCCTGTGACAAAAAAAAAAAAAAGAAATTATTTTAAGGAACATTGTATTAAAACAGTATTAGGACAATTATTTTAAAAGATTTAGGCAAAAGACCAAATCCGACTTTTCAAGGAAATATACTAAGCAGGGGAGAACATGTTTCTCCATGAACTTTTCAGCCCAGCTTTAATTCCAAGTTGGTTACAAAACGTATCCTTTGAGGAAATCGGAAAAAAAAAAAGTTTTCGTATTTGTTCTATTTTCATTTTCTATTTTTATTTCCTTGTTTCATATCAAATTCCTTCTAGTTGTTACAGTTATCTACCCTATTTGTATATAAAAACTTAACCAGTGGTTATGTCTAACACATCTAGTAACCTTTTCCACTCCAAGTGCATACTTTATCTGCTGAACGGGTATAGTGAGTTTACTACATGGTTGAACATGGAATACTCCGGGAAGAGAGTAAGTGTCACATTACATAGGGTTCTTAGGAGAATAAAATACTGCTATGAAGGATGCATTTAAGTCATGATATCAGTTACATGGGGTGTCTTTGGTTCCTGTAGCTGTGGCAGTGAGTTAATGACATGTTGGTAGGCACACCTAACTGGACAGATCAATACAGATAATTTGTTTGCAGATGGTACAATGTTATCTCAGTACACCAAAGAGATGGTTTCCCTGCAGGAAAGTGCTAACTTTGCTTTTGAAAAGGAGTGCCTGCAGAAACCCCTCTGTGCCATCCTGTCTGGTTTCTTGAAGTCCTCAGAGGCTTGCTACTCCTAGTGTTGAAAGTGTAGAAGAAAGCTGCTCTTTCAAAGTGGCAACATGTAGTGTGTGAATGACCTGAGTGATGCACTCATAGAGGGGCAGAAAGGAAATAAAGATAATATAGGTTGCTGAGTTATTGAGTACTGTGATTTCTATACATCTAGAGCTTTTTCATTTTTTCTTTCTTTCATTACCTTTGATTTTTGTTTAGGGTTTTTTTCGCCTCGAATGCTCCCCCTTTACTTCTGCGTGTCTCCTCTCTTCAACAGGCCCAATCCCTTTCCCTGTTTCCCCAGACCCTCTTACCTGGGATCTGAGAGTCTCCATTCCTATTTTCTAGTCAAAGCTCCTCAAAAAAGCTGAGACCTTGAGCACAACAATATGGCATGTGAAATATACTAACAGGAGCCTTAATACAAAAGTTTATGATTGTAGCAATATTTTAAAAAAACTTTATGGAGGAAAAAAAGCTTGCTAGTGAAAGCCAAAGCAGCAACCCCCTTCAACCTGTAACACATACTACAAGATATGTCCTACTGAGAAGTTAGCATCATAAAAAAAATTAAAGAGACCTTTTGGAAAAAAAAAAAAACAACAAATGTCTGTGATTTGGCTGTCATTGCAGGCTCTCTTTCCAGCTATGTAGCAAGCTCTGGCTAACAGCAATATGACTTCCAAAAAGGACATTTATGTCAGTCTGAATTCCTCCTTTGTGGATAGGCATTTTTTCTGGGAATCAGATGAAAAACAGGCAGTTCTCATCTGATTAAGGTCAGAAGGCCTGATTAAATAGCCCTTTTGGGTAGAATAGTAATCCTCTATAATGAAAAAAACGGTGCATTATTACCATTGTTCAAAGATTTCTGATTTTCACATGCCTCTGAACCTGTCATTATCTATAAAAATAATGAAATCTTACACATATCATAGCTGTACACTCCAGATTTCATTTGCAATCATAAGCACTTCAGGTACTGGAGGTACCAGAAGTGCTTAAACTATGAGCTCTTTCAGAAAAGTGCTATTTTATTTGGTCTGTGATTGTACATTGCTTTCCACAACGTGATCTGGATCTGTGGCTTAGACTCAAAGAAAATATATCAATACATGCAGCAAATTACCATAAGAAAACCACCTAGCTCACTTGAAACTGAAGACTCTTCTAAAAAGCAGATTCTTATGTTCTCTTCTTCTACTCTGATCTTTTTTAAGCATCTGTATTGTGAGTGATTCTCAACAAGGAGATTAGCTTTGCTTGCTCAGAGGCTAACCCAACAGGAGTCCAGTATCAGAGGGAATGTTAGTCTGTACTGTAGTAGAAATTACAGAAACATTAGTGATTATTCATCAATCAGTAACATAATTCATGTTTAGATATACACTCAGTGCTTTATAAATAGATAAAAGTGAGACATGTTTCTAAATCACATAATAGATAATTCTTTTCTAAGAAATACCTTAGAAAATTATGACATAGAATATCTAAAGTGGAGTGACTCAGACTCATAAATTTTAGTAATGATTTATTTGCCAGAAATGCATTTATTCAACAGTCATGAGTCTTCACTGCTTTGGTTGATAGTTTAAAAATGGAAAAAAATAATGTAAATGTAAATATGCTGCTATTCATTGTTTTCAACCAAGATTTTTCTTTTTTGCCTTCAAATTTATTTTAAGTTTGCCAATTATTAAAAAAAAATATTAAAGAACAAAAGATAACGCTTTTGGTCAGCCAAAATACCCAATAATTCCAAATAATTTCTTTCACAATCTGTGTTATCAAAAAAAAAAAATTGAAAAAGGAGTTGAGATTAGCCCAGTAAAAATGGAAAGTAGCAGACACTCAGCTGGCCTGGCTTAAAATAGGCAATTAGCAGTGAAGTTGGCATATGTTGTTGGTTGGACTATTTAGCTGGCTGAATATTCTTGCAAATTTTTATAAGCCAAACTATTGAAAAATTACCTCTACAGATTTCCAGAGCTTTACTGCCATGAATATAAGAGCAAATGTAAGGAAAAGAAACAACATTCTTAAACAACAGTGTTTCTCAAAATGTATAAGGAGGTGTGTTGCTTTCCACGTTTACAATTCAATGGGTGTTTTTCAATTTTTTTTTTAGTATCAGTGATATGTTCCTTAGAAAAGACAACATGATAATAACATGATATTGCAGTTCATTTTGATATTCATGTATTGTTTAGTATTTCTCTTTCTGAGACACTAGTTGGGTTTGATGATGTCCAGTATATCAAGTAATTGATATACTTTCAGAATTGAAAGACATGGTTCACTTTGACTAAACAACAATCTCCTTCTATTGCCAAATATAGCCCCATACTGTTAATGGGCTCATATTGGTCATAAGAGAAGACATTACTGAATGTTGTTCAGCAGAAATCACAAAAAGCTTATAATTCAATCCACTCAGACTTAAAGCATCACCAGCCTAGCCTAACTTCTTTTCGCTCTTTAATTACATGGAAGAACGAAAATGGAAAGTTGTTTTAAATACTGCATAGTCACCTTGTGGTCTCAACAAAAAACACGTCTCCCTTCTGTCTTCAGTGTCTGCCACTGAGGTTTATGTTTGCCTGCCAATGCACAGAGTATTTGTTCTTCCAAATAGTAGTAAGCTGATATTTTACTAAAGTTTTGGGGGTTTTTTTTCCTTATGGAGGAAGGAATTAAACACCTTAGCAGCTATCTAGTCAAAGTGAGCTAAAAACTTGAATTTATCATGAACAAAGTGTATGTTCTTCAGAGAAAAAAGGCCCAACACCAACTGTGGATGTTTGTTGAATTCATATATCAGTTTTCGTTGTGATCCCAATTTAAGTTACCGTGAGAGCAAAAAGAATGAAAATTGCAATGAGATTTGCTCGCAGGTGAAGAACATGATCTAAATTCCTCCTAGACATAAACCAACAAGACTCATTGAACTATGAACCTAAAATCAAGAATAGTGATTTTGTGTAGTCTGTAGATCTCTGCTGACTCTGCATTAATTACTTTAACTTCCCAAAGTCAAATAATGTTCTGCTCTGAAACAGTTTTATATGTGTATTTACTATAAAAAAGAAATAAATTAACCATAAAAATATAATAAATGATACAAACTTCCTTCTGTCTGGAATTGCTGAAAATGTATTCAGGAGACTTATCATGAAGGGAAAACAGGGGCATCATTCAGGGGAGACAGAAAGAGGGAAAATCCCATTAAGGACAATTTAATACAGCAACTTCAAAATTAAAACATCTATCATTATCTAGACTGAAAATGTTGATTTCAGTTTATCAGATCTTGAGTTTATTTCAGTTTGCAGACAGTAGGAGAATGGAGTATCCTACTGCTAAAATAGTACTCATCAGGAAATTGAAGACACTTGGGAATTTCATTTGGCTTCATGATCCATGCATTGTCATGCCATATTCCCTACATATGGCCAAAGTAAATTATAAGTTGCAATATGACATGTGCTACATGCATTGACTTTATGACAGTAGCATATTTTATTCACTTGAATCTGTAGCTCTTATTTTGTGCATTACAGTGAACAATTTCAAAGAACATTTAAAATAACTTATTACTTAGTTTTCTACTATTTTACTGTAGTACAATACTAATTAATATATAGGGCAGACTATCTTGCAGTGTAAAACATTGTGCACTTTAAAAGACAGTACACATGAGCTGACAGCAACAGGAGAATCCTGTAGAATACAAGCTCACACTCTCTCTAGCCAAAGAGCAATAACTGTGAACGGGTGGAAATTCCCTTTCCATCACTACAAAAGATCCGTGCAAAACACTGGTGACCTAAGATATCTTTCTCCATTTCAAATGAGAGCCATGAGAGAATCTAGAGCCCAGAATTTCTGAAAATCAGACTCTTCAAGCTCTATATCGTGTACCTGTTTAAACCAGTATTCTCATAGATTCCAGTGGAAGGAGGACCGTCCTTTGAACTTGAAATGATGACGTATTTTCTCAATCTATGCCATATTAGATCATTTGGACACATGGATCTAGACACTTTAAGAACTAAAATATATGGATTCTTGACTCCTTCTCTCTGAGGTAAATTTTTGGGGCTCATCAAGCATAAAGCATCTAAATCAACAGTATTCTAACAAGTTTATTTAAGAGTAGATGAAAAAGGTGGAAGGTGAAGGGGTCTTCTTCTAATCTTATTTATGTTGATATATGTGATGAGTAAATGCAGAAACAAGAGAGAAAAGTTGATAGTAACAAAGGGTGAAGGAGGGTCACAGAGTGCAGAAGGCTATTTAGTTGGGAATTTTCACACACCTTCAGTTTAATAGTATACTTTTGTATGAAATTGGTCTGTGACTTACATGGCTTCTGATCATTTCTCTGGCCATAATCACTTAGGAAAGTGAGAAGGGTCCTTAGTTTTTGCCAGCTTTTAGGTACCTACAGCTGTCTGCCATGAAAGATAAGCCAGACTCTAAGGACAGACACAAATCACTAACCTACTGCTGTATTACCTCAACAATTGTTTCTGTTACAGAAGTCTAATAAGTATAAACAGGCTTCCAAAAGAAATAATATCTACTGGACAGCAAATTTGTTGTGAAATGCTGGTCATAAAGCTGAGCAGAAACCTAAAACTGCTAGCTCTTATTTCTGTAATATGATGTTTTATTATGATCAACGGACAAAGATCCTGCAACTTCCGCTTAAGAGAGTGAAAATCCAATGTGGCCTTTGCTCCTTTTCAGAAAAGATTAAGAGTGTCCTCACCAATGTGAAAATTATTCACGTTGTCCCTGGAAGAAGCTTGGAAAAAGTGTTTGTCCCATGGTGGATTTATCTATTTCTCCTTTATCAATGGCCTGTGTGAATGTGTTCTGCTGCATGTTAGGAAGTTGAAGGGTTTTTTTATTTCCTCTTATACTGTTTCCATGAGCAGCTAGTATGCTGGAGAAAATATATTGCATTTTGGGCATTCAGGGATTTCGACAGCAAAATTATGGTGTTTGCAGATATGTGTTGACATGTTTTATATTTTTGGTTAAGACACTCTTTCCTGCTACTTTTGAAATATAATGGACCATAGCAAGCATTTTGACCTCAGTTCGAGTTAGATAAGCTGGGAGAAGGGGAAGAAGCTAGAAAAATAGGAGAGAAAGTATTTTTTAATAGGATCTTCTTCTTGGATTCATTTAATCATTTTAATTACATGGGTGTCAGACAAGGTGCCACTGAGTGTCTAGTTAAGGACAGCTTTCTCTGTGCATTGAAGTTCTCACACAATACTCAGACATTTCTTTCAAAACTGTGATTGAACAGTTTCTGAGGATGTACATTAAATGTACTGCTCCTCCCTTCTGCCTCAGAGATATAGAGCTAGTTAAAAGCCACCTGATAGAAGACAGACAGAATAAATCCTTAGAGTAACTGAAAACATTATGAAGATATAGATTCATATATACATAAAATTCAGAGGATGTGACTATCTTTAATAAATTTTTCTTGCGTTATTTGCAATTCAAATGTTACATTGGTGTGTGAGTGCTAGAGAAAGACCTAAAATGAAAATGTCTGGAAAGTACAAGGTAATCAAACAGCATACACAATGAAAAGCAAATTAGATTTCTGAAACTCTTCCTGTTTTTAGTGACTCCCATGTGGCATTTGCAACACAAGCAAGCAAACTTGTTTATTTTATAAATAGCAGGCCATATCCTTACATCTTCCCCATTCTCCTCATGCCACTGTAACATCACAGGTGATGATAAGATGATTTAACAGATGCTTTCTCAGTCAGCCTACAAAAGAATATCATCTTCCTTCAGCTGCATCCAGTGTAGAAATTGAGCTATGGGAAGGAAGAAGGTTGGTCACGAACAGTATATAATTTACTGTCTTGAGCTGGACAAGGGGCAAAGTCAGGCACAGCAAGCTGCATGTGAAAGAGCATCATCTCTGGGCTGCTCTGAAATGTCAAGGAGGAGATGAAACAAGGCATAGGTAAAGAGAACAGAGATTGAATCCACCTGGCATGTTAAGACATATTTCTTGTCCTTTATGAAATATAAGATACTCTTAAATTTTTATCATAATACCCAATCACATGTGAAATAGTTGACAAATATTGCCAGAAAGCAGGACTTTATACCTTAGTAGTGATACAAATACAAATTGATCACCTGAGACATTGCCTGGGAGCCACTTTAACTAATGGCTAGCATTTCTCACTATTCCTCGGTATTCCTGTTTTCTAAGTGTTTTTGACTTTGTAACATCATGGAACCTGGCAGTGACTCGTGTAACCTGAGATCCTCACCGCCTGTCCCGTCATTTCCCTGGGTGATGCTGAACAAGTTACTTTATTAATTTTAACTGGATGTTGTCATTAGAAAAGGGTTGTAGGACTGCACTGCAAGCCTGCAGTCATTCAGTCCTTGTTCAGGCATATTCCTATTAATTCCAGTGGGAATTTTCTGTGTCAAGACTGCAAGATTTGCCACAACTGCATGTGCTTGAAAGGCTCCAACAGTTGGATATAGTTTCTGGTCACAGGAAAGTTTATTAAAATGTGCTCTTAACACTTATCTTCTTGTTAGACAGTTGAACAAATTCAAAGGCCTTTTCTCAGTCCTTACTGGCTGATTCCAATCACAGCAGGCATTGTCAAATGAATCTATATTTCTGTTAGATGCTCTGCCTAGTCCATTCAAACTCTGGGCAAGACTTGGCCATGAAGGAAAAAGCACAAAATAATGGTACCATTGTGCAATAAAAATGAGCAAGTAGATACAGTTTCCCAGAAAGTCTTATGTTCTCGTTCCCTTCTGTAACTGGTGTGTGAACAGCCCAAGAGAAGGCCATCAGGCTGCCTTCAATTCCAGGAGAAATCTAGCCAAAAGAAATTCTTAAGCAGAGGAGACCAGAGACAATTTAAATAAGTTTTACAAGATTCTTAAGACTATTGCAAATAGATAGAATGTGGAAATACTAAATTAGAATGTGAGTGTGCCTGATTTACATAGCTCTGTAGAACAAACATTCCTATTATAATTAAAGCAGAGACAGCTAATGATTAAACAATATCCTTGTAAATACAGGAGTACTATAAAAATACAAGAAGTGTCAGAAAAAAAATCTGTGTAAAATAAAGACAAAAAAAAATGATGATGATGTTTCACCTGGATTCTCTGCAATTTCTCTCACATTCTTTTCTGATCCTCAGGAGACTGGGACAAGATTTTGTCAGGTGGAAGTGGTGAGGAGGGTGAGCATTCACCTTCATAACTGAATAATAGCTCTGAAAACATTTGTGTCTTGGTTTTGTTTACTCATTTGAACATTTTTCTTTGTGTGTGTTTTTGCCACAAGATAGTGTCCAGAATTTCAAGGGGCATGAGCAGTCATACTGATAGCATTTCTGACTGCCTTGTAAAGTATGAGAATCAAAACAACAGGATTTAGAAATCCTAACATGTAAACACAATCATGAGTTTGGGTAAGAAGCAACCATGATCACTGTCGGTGGCATTAAAGACCTGCCCTCTAATTCTGCATATACTTTATACAGAAGTCCTGAGATCTTTACAGTGAACTAGTTTGTTTCACTCCTTACAGTTCCCTGTGTGTGCTTTGTTTGAACTGTTGCTCTTCCTCCTTCTTTAATTCTCCCTATTTTTCCACATTTCTTCCCTTTTCTTCTGCAATTCCTTCTTACCTCCTTCTTTTCTGACACTGAAACACTTTATCTTTTCCACCTCTATTCTCCACTAACCCCCGAAACTGACATTTCTCTCTTCCTAATCCTCTCCCCTACAACATACTGTCCTGAATTCCAGATTGTTCTCCCAGGTTCTGCACAGTAAGCAACTCAGCACAATGGACATTACTTGGTGAGTTAGGCAACGTGAGTATGACTCAGTAATGACTGATATGCTTTCTGGCAAAATACAATTTATGCTATGAGATGGAAAAATAAAGACTTTAGTCAAGAAAAGTCAAAACCTCCCCCAAAAGCAGCATGAAAAAAAGTATTCCATTTTTATGAAAATTCTGGAAATACAAGCTTAATACTATGACATCAAATGGCTAGCAATTACTACTTACAGAAAGTGATAATGTTTAATATTGTTTAATTCTGAAAACAAATGTCACCAGCCATTGCTCACAGAACATCATAGATATGCAGCCATCATTTAGTAAAGGACAGTAAAACTGCAGCATCTTATTAGGTTTGTACTGAACAAAAAAGGACCTTTATTTTAAAAGCCTTGCTTACAATCCCTTCTTGTAGGAAGGTACACAAAGCAGAATTTATCTAGCTCAATCAGAAGTGGACAAATTTCAAACTATGCTTCCAGAAAGAGCAGGAATTTTGAGTGTACTTAGGTCACCTCTACTTTCTTTCTCTCAGAGTTTGGCTACCAACATTTCAGTCAAAATGGTTTATTCCATTTTCTGTCAAAATAAACTGGCCAAAGAATGCACGGTTAAGGGACTGAAATACAAAGTTACCTATTTCTGCTTGTTTCACCAACAAAAAGGTATCAGGTATAAAGAAGCAAGAAGAGAAGGAGCAGTATGAAGTGAGCAAATTTATATTGAAGTTACACTTAAAAGTGAAGAAAACATTTTCTAATATATCTGAGACTCAGATCCTCAAGGATATGTAGCTGGTTTAGTGTGATGCTTAAATAACTTTAAGGATATGGGCACAGATGATTTAGAATGACACCTAAATATCTGTCCTCACAACTGCCTAAGGTTTGTAAAGGAGAAAAAACTGAAGACAATATCATATAATGCATAGCAGAGAAATTAAAATGTCCTATGAGTTCATTAGAATTTCTAGAAAATACTCAGACCTTGGTGAAAACAATGGTATAATTTGGTACACTGGGTCTTCAAACAAGTTTCTGTGAATGTTTGCACTACAAGGGAGGTTGCAGTAAGCATAGAAGGGAGGATACAGCAGCACAGTAAGGAAGCAGCATGTCATCACAGTGAAGGTGACTATCCCAGTTTCCACATCAGGCAAGAGGATAATTTTACAGTGGAGTTAAAAATTTCCTTTTCCAGTTAGTAAGAAATCCTGAAAAGGAGGCTAGAATACTGTTCTGGATGTAATCACTTATTACTACACAGAGGATTTTGATTATGAGCTATGCCCATTAATAGGAAAAGCATGTTTACTGCATGCAAATTCTAGCCCAAGGATGGCAATTTAAAACCTATGAGCATGGAATATTGTGCAAGAGAAACCTATTAACATGATCATTTTAATAGTTTATTTTCTCCAAGTGTCTAATCCGCACTGACAGATACCATGGAGATTGAATATAAAATAAAACATAGGCAACTCTGCAAAGTATGCTTCAGTCTCTGGGTTACACTCACATTAAAAACCCTTTCACCCAGCTTTTGCAGTTCATTACTATAGAGCAGAAAAATCCCTTTGCTGGCATGGCTTCTCATAATTCCTTTTTTTTTTCCTCTCTTTTTCTGTGAATACTAACTTCAGGGAATATTTCCAATGATGTGCTAAGACATAAATGAAGAAAATCTTTATTATAGTATAAAGAGTAGGGAGATCCAACATCATGGCCTCTTCTGTTGAGCAGTATGTTTTGATACTCAATGTTTTAGGTTCTCTTTGTAATAACAAGGATTAATATGATGTGCCTACAAAGAGATTATGTGAATGAATTAAACAGGAGACTAGGGGAAATCTCATTTTGTGCACCCATCAAAATAAAACCATTTCTGACTCAAAGAAAAGCAGTGTCCCTTTTATCCCTCATTGGACCAGATCCTATAAGAGGACTGAAAGAGACTAGTGAACCCAAAGCTAACCTATAATCCCAGTTCTAAATAATCCATCCTGCAAAGATTACTTCTGCCAGCTAAGAAATACAAGCATGAGTCAGTCCCAAGTGTTTCTCACTCGTGTCACCCTCAAAACCCCATAAAGTGGTCATGCAGTGAGGGAGATAGCTGTAGAATAGCTCCCGCTGGTTTATAGTAAGCAAAATATAACAACACAAATTCCTTCTTATTTGGAGAACCTTAAAATACTTCACAAACAATATGTCTCACAGCACATCTGGGAGACCACATATTTTTGTGTTTGTGTTACTGTGGATAGCTAAACTTAAACACATTCCACTTGTCAATGGTACGCAGAGAATCCATGCTGGTTTTTGACTGGAGTAGAGAGAATTTTATTCATAGAAGCTAGTAAGGTGCTGTGTTTTGAGTTTGTGCTGAAAATTGTGTTGATAATACAGGGATATTTTCACTAAACAGTATCAAGCTCTTTTCTGCTCCTCCCACCACCCCACCAGCAAGTAGACTGATGATGCACAAGAAGCTGGAAAGGGGCACAGATAGGACAGCCAACCCCAACTCGCCAAAGGGATATTCCATACCACATGAAATCATGCTCAGCAATTAAAAGCTGAAGGAAGATGAAGAAAGGGGGAAATGTGATGACATTTATCTTCCCAAATAACCACTACACATGACAGAGTCCTGCTCTCTTGGAGATGGCTGAACCCTTGCATGTCAATGGGAAGTTGTGAATTAATTCCTTGTTTTACTTTGCTTGCATGCACAGCTTTTGCTTTATCTATCAAACTTACCTAATAAACTGTCTATCTCAGCCCATGAGTTTTCTCAGTTTTGGTCTTCTGATTCTCTCCCTTATCCCATGGGGTGAGGAAGCTGGGGAGCAGGGAGGGTGAGTGAATGGCTATAGGGTTCCTAGTTGCTGCCTGGGGTTAAACCACAACAGAATCAAAGGCCTGGGGAAAACAAAACAAAACAAATAACAACTATAACAACAGCAACCAGCAAAAAAAAACTTATTTCAAATAATTTTGTGCTGTAACTACAAGAAAATCTGCCCTGTTTGCTATACCTCCTGCTTTGGTTTAGTATTTCCCAGTAAAATATAGTCACAGTACATCTGTATAACTTTCCATGTCAAAGATCTCAGACTCCTTTATAAATTCTGAAAGATACAGTTCAGCAATAACAATCTCACCCCTTAAGTATAGCCATATTTGGAATGAAATGTAGCCACTGTTCAACAGCTCAACCATATAATAATCTGACAGAAAGTGAACAGTGTTAAAATTAAACTTGTGGAAAAACTATTAGGTGATATGCATTGTACAATGATTTGAATTGTAAATGGTGAAGAATATAAAACTTATCCCATCATTTGCTCTCTTTCCTCTTTACACTTCCTATTTGTTTTGCAGAAGTCATATTGCATTTGTTCTTCCACCACTTTGTTTTTTCCTATTAAGGATTCCACATCCAATTTCAAGTACTGCATCTAGCTGCATCTCTTTTTTCATAACTGGAGAGTTTGGCTGGACAGTGCGGCCACAAAGACCTACTTGGATTTTTGAGAGCCAAATCCTCTTTCTTTCTTTCTTTCCACTTCCTCCCTATTCTCTCCATCAACATAAAGTTACACAGTCCCATCCAACTCTGACTCTTTTGGAACTGGTAACTTCTCTGCTGTGTGCAGAGTGATTCAGAGGAGTGGGTTGTCTTTGAAAAAATGGGGCCCTTACAGAAAAATATAAAGATACCTTTGCTTTTAATGTCAGACAGGAACACTGCTCCAGCTCTCCACCCCCTGCTCCACAAGCCCATTGTAACACAAACTGAAAGCACAGATCTATTAACCTTTAGGGAACAATGGAAATAATGCATTTTCTCCTAGGCAATCAGTAGAAAGTGAAAGAGCAAAAAGTATCTAAAAGATAGAGGCTGGGGATGGCCTCACTGAGCTACTGAGGGATAATCCACCCATTGTGTAATATTTCTGTGACAATAGGTTTTAAATGTTAGGAGTTGCAGCATAATCCACTGTCTACACAAAGAAGTAACAAACATTTTTTATTTGCTGACACAAAAAACAGGTACCCTCCTGTCTTTCCCTGCCAAACAGCAGTTGTCTGGAGTGCATGTGAGTGGGAGAGAGGTGCACAGTTTGACTCCCTTAGCAATCAAAAGGAGAAGACAGTATCCTGAATTCACAGTAGGCTGCTCTGTAGGAGGAAGAGTGAATGTCCTTCTCTCCTTGATAACAAGATTAATGCCAATCCCATACATTTCTGTGTGTTCTTGGGGTGGTTTTATTGGCTCAAGCCCTTACCACAAGCCAGCATGGCAGAGGCAGAGGCACTGTGCAATATTGTGACCTTTTCTGCTTCCCTAGATGTGGTGGGCTTCAAAGTGGACTTGTGTATTTGGTAACTGAGCCTAGGTGTGCATGTAAATCACACATCTAGATGTCCTTGCACTGCTATCATTAACTATTGTTTTATCCCTGAGATTTTCTTTCTTTTTTTTTTTTGAAATCCCAGCTAATTAAAACAATAACAAAATATTTATGCTGTAGGTCATCCTTTCCAAAGTCATGGTTCGTGCAACATCCACAGAAGTATATGCCAGTGTTCCTGGTTCCACTTTTTAAATATCAATTTCTTCTTGCAAATGAAGAAGAAATGATGAAGAAGACATGAAGAAGACATATATGGACACATATACAGTCTGGACAGCAACAGCAAGACCTGTCCCTGAGTCACTTCCTTGACATTTACTTCTGGAAACTATCTTTGGCAATCTTTGGGACCATGTGGTACTCAGGACCACCTCCAAACCACCTGAGTTTGGACTTCTGTATTTACAGTCAGCACTTTGATTGGTAATTCACTACAGATGTCAATACTTCTTATCTGGAAGGATCTAATACCTTGTTAGCATGCAAGTCCCTAGCACATAAAAAATCATGCCAGTTCCTCCTAGATAACGTTTAAAGATGAGTTATGAAAGATGACAGAAACAATATTATAAAGCATTGTCCTTTCTGAGTATTACGTGGAAACAGTGTGCATTTCACATCATAACAGTCCAATGAAAACTATTTAAACTAAAAGCAAATTAGTCCTTTCAGAAATGAACCTGATACTGACATGTGCTGTACTTCTACATTCATAAGGCATTATTCAGATTTCCTGACGTGGCCTAGGAAAAAAGCTGCCTGTATGTTAACAGTTATACAGAGGGTGAAAGCACATAGAATTCCAAGGATGGAACAATACAGCCTTGTTGGTTTTGGCAAAGTATGATCTTCAGTGATGAAAAACCTGAGAAATTTGGGGTCAGTCCCACAAAGGCTTACACATGTGCTTATCTTTATGCATAACTCATGCGTGCAAATCGTTACAGCATTTGGCCTCTGACATGGTTGCTTCAACACAGAGTTCTGTACTCTAAAGCCTGGGGTGTGAACTTGTCCTTACTGAAGTCAGTGAGACATGCCATGTGAGCAATGTTGTTTATGTGAGACAGCAGAGCTGGCCCCTAAGTGGCTAAAATGGTAAGTTAGCTACTCACATGATGCGAACTTTAAAATAGTGTCTTCCTCTAACTTCAGAGGGAAAAAAGGAATCTTTGAAGAATGACTCTATGCTATTTTTCATTATTATGTTGTTTACTATGGTATCGTCCCAAGGCCCAAATGAGGTTCCCATTCAAGGTTTCTATACACGATTACACAAGGAATCACTGCTTGGATTCTAATCATCTTTTGTATTTTTTTATAGAGCTTTAAATTTGAAACCTTGAAGTAGTATAGACTTAATCAGGAACATTGCCATACTCATCGAATCTGGCCCTAATACTAGTTCCAACATTAGTTTTGTCAGGAGTGATAGATAAATCACTCACCTTCTCTTCAGTGTCATTCTCTATACCAAGACATGCTCTTGAAGTTTACACAGTGATTTTAAACAGCATTTACTGTATGAAACGGGAGTGTGACGGCAGGAAGTCTTGTAGCTATTAAAAAAGAAGAGAAAGTGTCTACTAACTAACTAAAATATAAGATTGCATTTATTTTATATTTGCTGCAAAAAAGCCATACAACATCAGGCAGATGATGAGGCTGTTGGGACACAAGCATTTGGTTGCTGCATCTGGCATTAGCATGGGATGGAAGAATCACTGATCAGGATTTAATTTTCATTTCTTGTCTTAATTTGCATTTCCTATTACTGTTTGTTGCATTTCAGCCCTGTGGGTTTGGGATCTGACCAAAAGCCAATTGAAAGCTCAAACTAGTAAAAGTCCAGCATTTCTTTTATTTCTTTCTCTTCTCCAAAAAGAGTAGAGCTAAAATAAACATCCTCCCTCCTGCTCTTTCCCCTCATGCATATACCTACTCAAAAATGCCTGCTCCTCAGGGAACAGTCATGAGTAATACAGAATCATTTGTGTCTTCTTTAAAGGAGACTGGGGCCATAGCTTTTGTTTTGGTCCCTCACAACAATGAAAAGTCTGAGGGTGAGAGTGTGTCACTAATAGAAAGCAAAGCCCACAAAAAAAAAAGAAGTGTCTGGAGCCTGAGTATCTCACAAGAAGAGCTTTGAATCTTTACGTCCATGTAGAAAGAGCTTCCTTGATACCATCAGCTTAAACAGAAAAATTAAAATTAAATAGAGAATAGAACAGCTTATTGCCCTTGTCCTTTCAAGGTTTGAAATGGAGGAATTTACAATAGTATAGAATTGTAAGAAAAAAACAAACTGATGAATGGTTGGTCCGCCATTCCTGTCCTCTGTAATGATTTTACAAAAAAATATCAGCATCCCACCTAGTCATAAGGAGTCTGATTTGATGTCTATAACGGAATTAGTCCCAATGGGACAGTGTAGCCTAGTTTTATGTGTCTGTGTAATGAGACATTCTACTATAAGAAATTGGCACAGCTCACAGGGGCCTTTGATTTCTGTTTGAAATCATCCAACTTACAGTTTTTAAACAACTGACTAAATTTGCTAATGTGAAGGAAGTCAGAGTTTATATTCTTGCCCAATCTGAACACATCTGTGATTACTCCTTCCCATGTGGGACATTTGTGCAGAAAGTACACTTCACCTGCTTGAATATTCCAAACATGTAGTTTCATGCAAGACTGGGAATTAAAACATGTTGTGAGGAGAGACTGAGGTTAAGACATGGTGCTTTACTTCCTCCAGATCATAATTATAGGGAAGCAGTTCAGAGCATCCAGATTATGTTATCAAGCAGCCTAATTTAAACATGGCTCCATCCCCAAACAGTAAATAATGCACATGTGGTGGGCATGAGTCATCACTCTTGCAACAGTGTCTGTGGAGCATCCTGCTTTGCACGATTTACCCATTAGAATGTAAATGAAAAATAGTTTTTGTTATTATTTGAATTCACATGAGAGGTATCATTTCTAGCCATTGGTTTAAAACGGTCTCCTTCTCTGAGGTCACGGCCACCTGTTGGACTAGAGGGCTGTAACATCAGAGGAGGGACAGAATGAAGAGGAAGCTCTAGACATTTTTATAGAAGCAAATCAGTGTACATCTTCCTCTCTCACAGCTGCTTCAGGCTTTGTCTCAGAGGGGCAAGTTCTGCTGTTGCAGCAGCAAGGGCACACAGATGTGCTCTCGAATCGCCCCCTTGTCATAGAGCAGAAGGGCTCGCGTTGCTCTGCCCCTGCGTTTCTGTGCCTGTCTGCTGAAGCCATGCTCTAAAAAAATCCGGCTTCGGCTGCTACACGATGTGCATTTATCCCAGTTCCTGAGCTTCTGCAGAGCTAGCCTCGGCTATTTCGACGTGTACCGAGGCACAGTACTCTCAACTCTTCGGGCCTTACCACTGGGCTGGCCAGCAGCGGGACCGGGCTGGCGCTTGCGTCACGCTGCTCCTAGGAGATGTTGCCGTGTCAGTGCCTTTGCTCAGCCTCCCAGCACACTCCCTGCCACTTCTGATAACATGCACAGCATCTCTCGCCGCAGCCCCGGCCAGGACGGCCGGAACCAGAGGTGCAGAGGGCAGTGCTGCCACATGGAGCTCCTGGCCACCCGTGCCTAGCAACTCTCTTAGAATGTATTTTCTCAAGGAATCCGGAGCAGAAAGACTTTTCGCTCAGGCTCTCCGGTCATCAGAGGCATGGGAGGACGCGGAGCCCGAGCTTTGATCCCTCCGATTAAAACATCCCCAGAGAGGATTGCTTCTTAACAGGCTGCTGAATGCTCCCAGAGTAATTTAAAACCGTCGAATCACTATTTATTAGTGTAATGCTCTTAAAATTGAAAGTACACTTAATCCCCAGTGCCCTCGTGACGAGCTGGAGGGGCTCGGGACGCTAGGAGCCGGGCAGGAGCCGACGCCTCGCCCCTGCCCGCCTGGGAGCCACAGGCAGGGCGAGAGAGCCCAGCACAAGGGAAGCCGCCGCGCTCTGGGCTCCGAGCCCCCAGCTCCGTAGTGATACAGACCACCTTCCTTAGGAGAAAGCCTCCAGAAAGCGGCCGCTCCGGCCGCACCTGACCTGCTAATTCCTCCCTCCTTTCATCCCTTTCTTTCCTCCGTCTCTCTCCCTCCTCCCCCTCACTGCACTCCCCCCCGCAGGAGGGCGGGGGGCAGCCGCGGGCAGCCGCAGAGGCAGCCCGGCTGGTCGGCAGGGCGGCCAGTGCCGGTAGCAGGCGAGCGGCGCATCTCTCAGCGAGTCCCGCGGAAGGAGGAGGAGGAGGAAGGTAGGGTGGGCGGCCCGCGCACCCATAAGGTTTCACCCCTATCGGTGATGCCGCGGCTTCCGCTAGCACTGCCTCTGCCCCCCATCCCCGGAGGACACCGCTGGGCTTTCCTGAGGTGAGTGGACACCTCCAGGCGATTCTGCCTTTCCCCGAGCCGGGACAGGGCTCCATGCAGCAATAGCCCCAGCCGACCCCCGCTGCCTCACTCTATGCCCGGGCGGGGAAGTTGGCGTGCCCGCTCCTGCGCCTCATGGAGACGCGCGTGGGAGTGGGAGGCACCTGGAGAGCCGGCCCCAGGTGGAGGGAGAGCAGCTGGTTGGAGCGGACGATGGGGGAGGAAAGGAAGGGGGAGAAGCGGGCGGGGAAGGGGGAGCTACAGAGAGGGGCGATGGTGGTGGAGGAGGAGGAGGTGGTGGCAGCGGCACCAGCGCTAGCAGTAGTAGGCAGCTCCTGAGCACGGTGCCTCGTCCTGCGGCTCCTGAGCACCGCGCTCCGCTCCCTGAGCTCGGCGGTGCTGCCGCCCCCAGCCCCGCGTCGGCGGCGAGCTTTCCTTCGGAGCTTCGCCCTGCAATTGTTGGGAAAGTGGCCGTGCCCCCGAGAGCGGCTTAGCGCAAGGTTAGGGGTTGGGTCGTGTGGGGCTGTGGAGGGTGGGGGGGTGGAGTGGTGGTGGTGGTGGCGGGTGCTTCTCTGCCAGCTCCCGGGCGCTCCCGGAGAAGAGACCGGCGGGCGCAGTGCCCCGCTTTCCCGCAGGGAAGCGGGACGGGCCGAGAAGCAGGGTAGTGCGGCCGGCCCGGGCTGCGCGGCCGCCGCCTGTGCCCGGCGCTGCACGGCGGCAGCTGGCGTTTCGGAAAGTTTGTGTGGCTCCCGGTGCGAGAAGAAACTAAGGCGGTACGCAAACACTTCGGTTCAGGGACCCGATGGGAAGGTGAGGCAGAGGGATGGCTATCTTGTTTGTTTGCCCATTATCTGGGCTGCTGGCAGTAGGTTTATTATGTGTATGTTTCGGATTTGAATCAATATTTATTTACAGGACTCAGGTATTAATCACTCACGTCTTGGAAAGCCCATTAGCAATGACTTGTTTCCATGACAACGGGACCCCTCCGAGTCTTCGGGGTTATCTATTTGTCCGATTTAATTTCTTTTCGTGAAATGTGTTCCTGTTAATATCGTGTTTTGTCACCAAGGAGAAAAACAAGCAAAGAGAACTTGCATGATCCTGTGGCCCCTACGTAGTGTTCTTCTAGTGCTATTATTTCTCTAGCCTTAATTAATGATATATGAATGGGACTAAGCAAGTGTGTGAGTTATACAAGATTTCTTAGTACTTGTTTTACTGTCTTATCTCCTTCAGGTGTAAAGCTGAGACTGAGATGCGATTTAACTTGTGTTCAAAGTACTCCTTAGACATGTTAGTAATGAAAAGCGAGATGTTTGTTATCTTACTATTTGTGTATCATTTAGTAGCACAGAACCCTTTGAAAGGGTTATTGCAGTCTCTGTAGTTTCATTGCTACAGTGGAACTGGGAATCACTAGGGGCTTATTGTGTAACTTTGTCACCTTCTTGTGGTGTGACCTTGACAGGTCTCTTAACTTCTTTATATCCTTTCTGTCTCAACAAAAGGAAATATTGCCCCCTTGTACCTGTGAAGTGCTATGAGCTAATCAAGCAAAACACTTCTAAAATCAAGTACTGTTAAAACTTGATATATTATTATGAGGAGTAAATACATGTTATACAACCCTTTTCCCCTAATGATACAGGTGAAAATTCCTCTCTTTAATATTTTATATTTAACTTAGAATAATCCTGTTAGCTCTTCAAATGATGCATAAGGTTATCATCTATCTGAAATCAGTGATTCTAATCCCATTTATGTTAACTACCAGTCACTGCTTTCCTGGGTTAACTTCACCAGAGTCAGGTAAAAATAAGCCTTTAGTATTCTGAAATCTGTAGGAATATCTACTATGACAAAGAAGATACATCCACTGAGAAGATACAATAGTGGAGAAAGAAAAGACTTTAAAATTGAATGTCAGTCTTCATCACTTGCCTTAGCATTGCAACCTGAGAGGGTTTTAAATGCTTTTTTTTTTTTTTTAAGTGAGAGCAAGCACATACTTTCAACTCATCTATATGTCAAGTTAAACATCTGAAATTGTTCCAAATTTTTATATGTTTCCCAATAAACATTTTAATATGTAATGTTCTGTTGAGAGGCATCGTGAGTGTCTAAGAAGTGTTTTAGAATGTACTGTTTGAAATCAAAATGCTACCTGAAAGATGTTCAGTTGTGACCATTTTAGATGACAGGAGTAGTAAGTTGTAATAGTAGGAAAACTTCAATAAGAAGCATACGTTTTTCTTCTTTCCTGAAATAAGTCTTATTCTGTAATAGTTTATTCACTTAAAAGTGTATCTTTTATACTGTGAGGAAGAGTCTATCTCCAGTTCAGTTCAACAAAGTGCTAAAACATATATCTCATTCCAAATGTATTAGTGTTCGCTAATATCAATGGGCAAATTAGGCTTCAAGCCTTTACTTAGTACTCTAAGGAATCAGTGTCTGTAACCTTGGCTTTTGTAATGTGATTTTTTTTTGTTTGTTTGTTTTTTGGGTTTTTTTTTCTTTTTTTTACCAGCTTAGTAGCAAGACATCTGTCTGAAAATAGTTCTTGGGACTGAGGACTGTCTGACTATTATCAATTCTTAGTTACCAGTAAAGTAATTTTTATGACAAATCTCAGAAAGAGAAAGAAAGAAAATGAAATGACATCTTAGTAGCATCTTGTCTCCTTTGGATGTCATTGACTTAAATTTCCATACTGAGCTATTAAATTTTTACTGCTTAGGTGCTGCACAGTCAATACAGGTAAAGAAAGTGATCTAGGTTTTACTCTGGTTTTTTGCATCCTCTGCAAAACTCAATCTTTTATTACTGGTGCTAATAAGAACAATAGATATTCCAGTCCAATTCTCAGACCCTAGATGCCATGGGGGGTGGGGGGAGGTTGTGGAAAATCTTCCTTTTATTTTTTAAGACTGATAACAGGGCAGCAAGAAAGATTATTCATAGGAACCTTTTATTACTTTCATAGTTATTTTTCAGAACAAGAATAATTTAAGACTGTTAAAAAATGAGTATATAAGCTGTCACTGATAAAGGTGTTCTCTTTGAGGGAGTAGAAAAAACTACATAGATATGAAGACTAAATCTATAGGTATGGATGGTGACCTGAGTTTATATTGTATTTTACTCAATATCCAAGTTACTTTGGTATCATACTACGTGTACTGGTTTTCATAAACAAAATGTTTCTAACAGTGTTCATATTTAACCTACACATGACTCAAACTGCATATTGCTTAAACTTTGCTGCCATATGGAAATAAACTTAATATTAGAATTAAACTTCTTTGATGTTGGAAGCCCCCCAACTGGTTTGGTGAGTAAGATACTTGATCAATATTTAGTGAAGGTTATTGAGCATCTTTCTCTGTAACAAATGTACTCTGGACAATTCACTTTAACCTTCTATTTCATCTTTTCCCTAGTCATCCTCTCCTATTTATCGTTCAGGCTTGCTTATGTGGAGTGTAGGGTCTTCATTGTAGAATCTTGTTGTGTGCATATATTGTGCCCAAACAGATCTCTGTTGGAGCAGCAAAATGTTACTGCACTACAGTAATAAGAAACGATAGTCAACATTTGTCCTGTATTGAACACTGTGGTCTTTGCATGATCATTAGTTACTGTCTGAGAGGCAGTAAGATTCTTGCAGAGCAGAGAGAAGGTATAATGGAGAAGTTACTTCTAAAGCTAGTTCCTTAAAATTTCTTTTGCTAAATATATGTGAAGAAAACATCTCTCTGAGAAAAAATTCAGAGATCCTCTAAGGACTAGAGAACAAATAATGTCTCATTATTGCTTTTCCTGAACACCTATGTTTGCTGTCAGGTTGAATGTAGTAGTTTTCTGGATGTAAAAATAAGGCAATCATGAATTTAAAATATGCAAAGTAGAGACGAGAGGCTCATCAAGAGCAATCACTAAAGATCCAAAGTAGAGTCTTACTTCTTTCATTGGTGTTCCTGATTTTGTTCTCTTTTCCAGTGTTTTTAGGAGACATGCAGGCAGATGAGTTTCCAAGTATATTTTTGAGCTTATAAAACATACAGCTTCATTTGAAACAAGTAATGAAGCTGAGAACTGTTTCTGTATTACGCCAGTTAGTAGTTTATAAAGAACATAATTAAGCTTCCATAAAATGTTTGCACTGTTGTTTAGTCTTTTCAAAATAGTTACACTAAACAATACTGATGCTTTCTGATATAGTGTTTAGACTAAGGTTATTTCATATGAAAGGTTTAGAGATGAAAAACTGACATTTTAAGTTATCTCTTTTCCATTATATATGGTAGATTTGCTTCTGTCTTCCACCAGAATTTATCTGTCAAAAAGTAAAAAATGCAATGTATTCTCACGTACCAGGGGAAGGCAAAGTAAAACTCTCCTGTTTTGGTCATTCTGTTCCTCATAAAGATTACACTTCCTCATTATGAAGATGTAGAAAAGCTCCTTTCTGATCTTTCATTTAGTTTTATGAACTCTGTGCACTGATTTCAAAATGATTTAGACTTTTAAGGCCCAAGTTTGAAACAACTCAAAAAAATCTGTTTAAGAAATGTGTTCTGGAGGGAAACTTCTCCTAGGTCTTTAAAATGCCTAATGTTGCACACCTGTAACTTCACATGCTCAAACTCTTTAGTTGCTTTGGAAGTTTTGGATCTGAGTGTGTTTTCTACTTACAAAATAGATGAAAAAGAGACACCAACTCAAATTACTTCCAGATCTTTTTATTTGTCACACCAATAATGTAGTCCAGTAGTTGCAGGGCTCAGCCACTGACCAATATGTGCATCACTGTGATATACACTATAGGAAGACTGAGGAGCAAACTAAATCTTCCTTTTCAGAGTCCTACTGAAAATGATGTTAGAAGAAAAGGAATGAAGACATGAAGGTTTTTATAAGGATTAAAAATTTCAGGGATTCAGCAAAGATAGGTATTAGAAAAGAGTTATCCAGACTGGTGAATTGGGTAGTAATACTGGTGTTAATAGTCACCAGAAGCTCAGTAAAGGAGAAGCTAAATCACAAATGATAGATCAAATCTGAGAGTGAGCAGACCAAACTGCCTTACTGTGTCAGAAACACCAAACAAAAGGATTAGTTTGAAAGGCCAAGAAAACAAAGACAGAGCTGTTTACCGGCCTCTATAGATTTTGCAGTATTATGTCTTCGTTATCTCTGTGCTTTTTGCCTCAGTTTTCAAGAGTTCACCCACTGGTGATGAAAAATATCAGTGGTGTTTTTCTGATTCAAAGAAGCTACATTGTGTCTAGAGATAGAGGCAAAAAACATGTGGTTAACAGTTTGGTTTTGCCATATTGTATCTTTGCTCTGGCATCTGGATAATAACCAGTAGTCTTCAGAAGCCTCTGCTTTTGGGAGAATCCTTGAAAAAAAACCTAAGAGCAAGCACAGGACAACCTTTAGAACAGCTCAGAATTCAAGCACTGGAAGGAAAACCTTTTTTTTTTTTCCTTTTCTTTCTGATAACTGGAAAAATGTAACCAAACTAATCAGCTAGCAGTTTATAGGACAGAGGATAGATTTCTACTTCAATTGGTAATCCAGATGCCCATGTACTGCTTGCCAAAATGTAAAGAAAGAACATCCCATCCCCAGGAAATCAATACACACCAAGAAAAAAACAGATAGCATGTTCACCACTTGCAGCTCAGTACCTTCTGTCAATTTATAATGCCTTCAGAGAGAAGCCACTGAATACTTCTGTGAGTTCAGGTATGAGCATCTCAACCATTATGATGCTGCTTCTGAACTGTCTTTTATCTTTAGCTGGCATAATACAGCATTGCTTTTGTGGGAGAACTGGCTTGCTTAGGCAGTTTCACTCGCAGGAGATATGCTTTCAACACAGCAGCTGACCCATCTGCCTGGCAGTCTCTGCAGGGTTTAGCCAAGGTATAGGTTTGATCTTCCCTGGGGGTAAGGCAGGGACTGAATGCACCTCTGCATGGGAAGCAGCCCTAGCAGCTGCGTGCATGCTCATCCTTTTCAGTCTTTTGATTTGTAGACTGACCTTTTCACTCTAGTTAAGCTTAGCAGGCCCACCCAATTTTGCCACTTTATGCCAGGATATCTGATATTGCAGACAAGGAGTCTGTTCCTACTCTATTTGGAGTGAAGGGCAGAATTCTCACTAATTTCCATAGGAACAAGATGTGTTCCTAAACATACTTCAGTAGCTAGAAAGAAACTTCCTAATAAAGAACCAGACTATAACATTACACAAAACATCAAACATTGTTCTAGGCTTCAGAGTTCTTAATAGCAATATGCTTGCAGACCAAGCACTGCAAACAATAGATTTTAAAGCATTCCTGTCAGGACTGTGGAGGATTACCAGCTCTCATTCTGCCCTGAGAAACAATTGAGGCTTGATCATGTTACTGAAAAATCCTACTTATTCTAATGGACAGTATTCAAGCCTCTAAGATTATATCAGGAAAGGAATTCTAGAAGCAGTGAAGTGTGATGTAATAGCCATTACACAAAATATTTTACTATGTCAAGCAGAAAAGGCAGCAGGATTTCAGTTTACCTGAAGCAGCAAAAGGCCCTTTCCCATGCTAATGTGGAGGCTGTTGAAAGTTATTAAAGAAAACTTTGGACTGCACTTCTGCTACTTTGAGTTGTTATATTTTATTGACTGGTTCCTAACTAAAACTTTTTACAAATTTTTTTCTTCCTTTGGGTATTAATTTTTTTATCCATTTCTTCCCCTTATCTTACCCATACTCACACTCTTATGTTTCACTTTTCAGTGATAGGAATTTTCTTTGAGGGGTTGAAATTAAGTACCCAGAGCCTGTCAGAAGAGTTTCAAAAATGTAGCTCATAGATGCCTACAGTTCCTTGCTTGCTCTCCAAAATCCCCGTCTTCCATTAATTTTCCACTAGAAACCACTACTCTGTCTAAATGAAACTGTCAAGCCTCAAGGAAACGGTTGGAGGGTAGACATTTCAGTCCTATAGATTGCACATTTGCCATTTGTATTGCATTCTCAAATATGTGAGCTCCAGGGCTGTCTTTTCATGCAATTTTCAGCATGTGGTAGGCAGAATACCATTTTCTGTAATTAGTAGGGGAAGCATAATTATTTCCCATCTTAAACTAGTTTGGTTTTGTGGTGAACATTTATGGTTAACGTATGTGGTGAACAGTGTCAACATCTATTAAATTCCTCTTTGCTTATTTGCCCAACAATTTTTACACCTATAAGAAAAAAACACAAACCAGCAAAAAAAAAAAAAGCTGAAAGAAGCAGCTTTGTCTTATGAATCTGACATGCTTTCCAATATGTCACTTCCTAAGTAATTAATATTTTAACATCTGAAAACATAGACAAAATTTTGCAGAGGTGAACATTTTCAAGGAAATTGTCTCCACTTTCCACACTTTATCTTCAGTGGCAAATATGAGTGTTCAGTGTACATTAAATCCAGAGCACTAACATTGTCTTATGTAGTTAAGGTTGGCTTTGTTCATGCTTTATTTGGTATAACCATAGTGTGTCACTTGGACAGAAAACTGTAAAGATAATAGACCAAACTTTTTGTTTTGCCATGATAATAGACCAAATTTTCTGTTACAAAGAAACAAAATATTTCCATTTCTAAAGATACAAAGTATCCCAAGATGTTTATACAAAAGCTGTTTAATTTACTTAAAAGCTGTAAAAGACAAGGTAAGACTGGGGTATCAGCCTGAATGTTTGTAGTCATGAGGAACTTAATGCTACCCAAAGCAGGGGAAATGTTGAGCCATGTGTGAATGAAACTGAACAACATCTTCCCAGGATAGTCTTCGTTGCTATTTTCTGGGGAGGAAAAAAATAAAAATACTTTCCTTTTTCTAAATATCACATTGCCAGTTACATCAGCAGTTACATTCCCCTTATAGATATGTGCAGGAGCCCGACCTGAGTAAAACACTAGTTGCACATCTGGCTTCTTGTGAGAGTTACTCACTGGCAGGTTGGACCAGAATTGAAAAGTCATGAGAGAAATCAGTAAGTGACTGTTCACAATATTGAAACCATTTTTACGAAGCAAGTCCAATACATGTTACATTTTTTGATTGTCTGAAATTTTAAGAGTAATTCATTGTGATCCTATTGTAGAGTGTTGTGATGATGACATGGCAGCATTTACTTGATTAAAATATCACTGAATTTTCCTTTTTAGAAATATTATTGGCAGGGATTTGGAAACCTGGACTCTAGCCAGAAAATAAACAATCACTGAAGCCAACTGTGCAAGGAGATTCTATACACACAAGTTGGAGACTGATAATTATTACTTTGTGTTGCAGCCTCTCTCATCTATGTTTGGGCAAATCTGTGAATTCCTATGTGAAGTAACTTGGTAGCCATGCAAATGGATGTGGAGGGACTGATCTAGTGTAGGGGCGTTAGCCAGTGCAGTGGTTACTGAGCCACATCCCATAGCCCTTCATAGACTGGTGGTAAATGGAAAGGGTCCTGTGGCCTTCGTGCTCTTTTGCATCTAACCTGTCATTTGTGACTGCCTTCAATTTGTTCTCTTGCTACAAAACAGGAGGGTAAACAAATCTCTGTGTGGTCGACATCTTTGCTGCAAAGATTGGGCTCAGTCGCTCTAAACTTTTTCCTGATTCTATTCCCTTCCTTTTCAGTCAGGCTGAGCTTCACAGAATCACATAATGTTAACGGTTGGAAGGGACCTCGAAAGATCATTTAGTCCAACCCTCCCTTGCTGGAGCAGGACCACCTAGGAACACAGGAACTTGTTAAAGTGGGTTTTGAATGTCCCCAGAGGACACTCAACAACCCATCTGAGCAGCCTGTGCCAGTGCTCCATCACCCTCACAGTGAAGAAATTCTTCCTTGTATTTCTTTGGAACCTGTTATGTTCCAGCTTATACCTATTGGACATCACTGAGAACAACCTGGCTCCATCCTCCTGACACCCACCCTTTACGTATTTGTAAACATTAATGAGGTCACTCTTCAGTCTCCTCCAAGCTGAAGAGCCCCAGCTCCCTCAGCCTTTTATCATAAGGGAGATGCTCCTCTCCCTTCATCATGACCCTGCGCTGAACTCTCTCCAGCAACTCACTGTCCTTCCTGAACTGAGGGGCCCAAAACTGGACACAATATTCCAGATGTAGTGTCACGAGGGCAGAGTAGAGGGAGAGGAGAACCTCTCTCGACCTACTCACTACCCACCTTCTAATATATCCAAGGATGCCATTGGCCTTCTTGGCCATGAGGGCATATTGCTGGCTCATGCTCATCCTGCTGTCCACCAGGACCTTCGGGTACCTTTCTCTACACTACTCTCTAAGAGTTCATTCCCCAACCTGTACTGGTACATGGGGTTATTCAGCACTGCTCATCTCTTGACTAGGGTCAGTCAAAAGCAGCCCCTTGAAATTTAAGAGGTTTTGCATAAGAAATTTTGTGTAAAAAAACCAAAACCAAACCAGCTCACATCATGCATTGCTGGTGATAATTACACAGAACTATATTTATAAATTATAAGCCCATCTTGCAGTGAAGAAACAATTCATCTCAGAGTAAAAGAGCACAGTTGAAGAGTTACTGAACAGGGCTTAAATATTTCTTTAATATGAAATAACTGTTTTCAAGACATTCCCACAGACTTATAGAAGTGGGATGCAAGTTCCTATTTATTTGAATGGAAGCAGGGTCAAGCCCCATGTGTCTGAGGGATACTATTGTGAAAGCAAACCCTTGCTGATTCCCCTCTGCAGGAGTCAAAATGTGCTCCTGGCTAGTAATCTAAATATAACAAAGTGAAATGTATTAGGAAGAGAATTGGCACTAAAAATGCTTCTTTTGCCTTTCTACTTCTTATCATTAGCTTCCCACACTTTTGGGTCATTCTCAGCAGAGAGATGCTCAGTCCATTAATTGTCTTTGTTAGACAGTTGCTATCATCTTTCTCATAGTAACATATTCATAGCAAGGAAAGTTCTATCAATCATTACTCATTTAAGCCCTAAGGCCATAGTCCAAAGCTTGCTTCCTTTTTCTTTTCTAGACTTTATTATACATAAGAGAAATGAATATACAGTCACATGCAGAGATAGGCATACATGCACAGCTCATTAAAATTAATTTATGTGAGTTCATTTTATGCTGTTGTAATTGGTCAAATATCTCCATGATGATATGAGAGTTGCAGCAAGGTTAATGACTATGGCAAATTTTAACTAATTTCTAGCTCCTAAACTTTCTGAGTTTGCACTGCAGTGGGATATTTGCAATAGTATGGATGTAAGTCCACATAAGAACAAAATTTATTATTTTACTTGTTGAGCATAAATACATCACTCTAAACTTATTGCAGTGATGGAAATAAAATATGGAACAAATATGTTCACAAAGCTTCAGAGTTTTAAACATTTAAGAAATAATTTTTCGTAGAATCATTACCATTGGAAAAGATCTTTAAGATCGAGTTCAACCACTAACCTCACACTGCCAAGCCTATCATTAAACCATATCCCTCAGCACCTCATCTATGCATTCTTTTATCTTATTTTTCTCTGAAGTATGAAATTTAATCCAATAGTCTTAAATCAATGGTAATTAGAGCCCAACCTTAAAACATCAAGCAAGAACTCCCATATAAAAAAAGCAATGTAAGTGAAACTGTAGCGCTGTCACTTGTCATGGTCAAAGCTGAGTTTTCTCATCGTTTAGCTTCTGAACTTGCTCTTGCTTTTTCATCCTGTTTGCCTTCTCAGTCATGTATCCCTCTTTAAGTGGGCTTAGGTAGGCACATAGTGGATAGCAATGGAACTCTTGTCATTTACTATAATTCCCAAAGTAGGGACAGTGTTTTGCATTATAATGGTGGTGTGGGCTGGGCTAATAAAGCTTGAGTTTCCTGCGACTGCTTACAAACTGCCAAAATCTGCTAGAGTACGGTCTTTAAAAAAATAGTTATTGCGCCTTCCTATCTTGCATAGGAAGCGGTGCTAGTGGCAGTGGTTTTGTTTCATGCTGTATTGATCAGAACCAGGAAAATCCTTTTTCTGTTTCATGAGCCTAATCCCTATATCCTTTGCATTTTACTATCCTTTTCCTTTCAGTCCGGTATGAGGTAAATGTTCTGGTATTTTAGTTTGAAGCATCAAAAACCAAACAAATGTTTATCCCATTTAAACATGAACGCCCTTTCTCTTTTTTTCCCAATTTGTCTGCCAAAGTAACCAAAAAATAACCATTACTTTCATTGCCTTATTGGAGAAATTATATTTGACACAGAGCAGCCTCTCAGATGAACATGCCTTTTCTTGTGAATTGGGATCCTGAGCACATGATAAGATATGTTTGTTTCCAGAGTCCTCATTGTTGCAAGTCCTCTTTCCTGTAGAAGTCCTTTCTTCTTCCACAAGAGCTTTTTCCATCGTTGAAAAGCCAGAGACTTACAGAGTTTGAAGAGTTTAAGAAGCCAGTTAAAAAGAACCATAAAGCTTGTTTTAAGAGAGTAAATTAACTATATCCTTTTCTTGAAAACAAAGCAAATACATGGTCTTCAAGGAACTTGATATCTTAAATTCTTAAGCGCATACAGGCTATGCTTATCATAGAATCACAGACTGGTTTTATCCTGTTTCAAAAAGTGCTATTAGTATGAAAGAAAAAGATAGATACTTGTTGAGACATATGGTGGAATCATCTTCCATATTTCTATGTCCATGCTGAGTGCAATCCATAAGTATGATGGTTTTGTTTATCCTGGGTGGAGAGGAACAAGCCGTGTGTTATACGGCTTGGTACTGCTAACAAATGTAATGATATAACAAATACAGAGCCTGAATTCTGAAGTACCAAGTGGTTATGGGTGCAACTGAAATTCCTTGGGATGGCAGATTCTTTGCCTTGCTTTCCCTGTGGAAGGGATCCAGGCTTTCCAGCAAGACTAAAGAGAAATATCAGTATTTTAAAATATATAAACAAGCACCTAAGCAATACTGAAGTTTGTTCTATTACAAGAATGAAGTATCTATTCAAAATGTAATTCTACGAGTAGTTAGCAGATCTCTCACGTTATAAGGATGGAGTCACATATGAAGATCATACAACTTTAAGACAGAAGTAGGAAAGTATCACTTACAATTTTAAAAATTCCCTCTACAGGATGTGTTTTCATAGTGGTTTACTCTATCAGTTTGTGATCAAAACCAAAAGTTCACCAGTACACAAACCCTTCCTCGTTTTTCACCATATCATGCACATTAGAATAGAAGGTAAAACCCTCAAATCACAGGTGATCAGCAGGATACAAGTAAGAGATGAATATCTATACAATGTTACATTCCTACCAAAAAAAACCAAACAAACAAACCAAAACTGGGAAGATTCTTATTCCCGTCTCATCTGACAATGAAAGGAATCAACTGTTTTCCTGGAAAAAACTTAAGTACTGCATGAGTCTGATTTTTCTGAAGACTTTATTCTACAGAGACCAGTAACTAAGAAGGATCCAGAGCAATTTTGACTATCTAGACAGTAGTTGTCTATACACAATAATAACTGCACATCAGTGGCTTTATCCTTTAATAGGAATCTGCTTTCAAGAATGTAAAAGTCTGTTTGAAGAGTTCTCTTGCTTGCTTTGACTCAGAGTTGTAAATTCATTATATTACGTGTCTTTAGAGTATACAAAGCTGAGTCAGCTCTTCAGTAAGACGCAGTGAAGGGTGATTTGTAAGTATCAAACTGAAGTTTTTGCCTTGTAGCTGAACATTAGAACTTGAGACTATGGTTGTTGGTATTTCCCCAGAAGCAGACTTTTAGACAACCTGGAGAAAGTCTTCCACTACCAAGAAGTTTTGGAAAACAGTGATCTTTTTGTCCATTAAAAGATGACTTTGAAGTCATGTTCTGTTCTTGTAGAGCAATGCTTTGTTTGGTTTTGTATGGGCATTCTGCAGGGATATGAGACAGAACAAGGAGATTGGTCTTTGTTGTGGCTCTTTTGGATTGGGCAGATGACACAGAAAAAGGATGTAAGAGTGGATATTTTGGATCAGATGAAGCATCATCTAGCTTGCTGCTGTGTCTCTGACACTGGCCGGGCTAGATACTTTATCATGCAAGTATAAGACAGTCATATATCCCCAGATACACCCTCTTTAGACTATCTGCATCACAGGTACTTTCTACATTAAACATTACAGTTTTGTGTTTAATGCTGTAGGTCTTATCCATACAATTTCTTTACTTGTTCTTAAAATGTAAGTAAGCTTTTGTCCTTAAGTTCCAGTTAAACTGCAGGCTGTGTGGGGGGAAAAAACCAAACCCTCCTTATATTTGTTTTAGAACTGCTATCTGATAATACTGTAGTTCTTGCATTATGAGAAGTGATGTTTAGCTGTTGCCTATTCGGTTTGTCAATGCTACTTATAGATTTTTATAGACTTTTATGGATTTCTTACAGCTGAATCTTCCTAGTCTGTTTAAATGACTGCATACAGAAAACATTCTATGCTTCTTATTATTCTCCTCATTCCTTCCTGTTCTCCTTCCAGCTCTAGAGATGTAGAATCATAAGCAAGCACCATGATACAATGAGCTTTTCTTTTGTTCCTTTTTTTTTTTTCATTAGCTTCTGAAATTTTATCTGCTTTCTGAATACTAAATCACTATCTGCATAGAACTGACATACAGAAATGTTTTTTATTGTAGCTTTCATATTTAAGATGCGGTAGTTCACTTAGTGTGAGAGCCTACCATTATGCAAAGGTTTTGAGGGGAGGGGGATTTCCTCCCTGCATTACTTTACATTTGCCAATGTGAGATCCATTTACCCTTTTATCCCCCAGTTACTTAGTATCATGAGGTATGGTTTCTACTGGAGTGATTTCTAGGGGAATGCCAGAAAGTGTTCTGCTGAGGTGTGGATACTTTGAAGAGGGATTCAGCTCAATATAAGCAAACGTATGTCTCAGGGACTTGTCATAGTCATGTAGAATTGCCTAAGTTCTTCAAAATAAATTTTTGGCAAGAAATTTCTCCTATTAAGCCTGCATATTTCTTTGCTTTCTGCCACAGAGATTTTGAAGGGCTTAATCTCATTTGTCTGTCAAGTTTTGCCCCATTGTGGAGGAGTAGTGACAGAAGGAACGTGTCTACCTTACAAATTTTCAGAATCAAGGGCAGCAGAAGAAAGAGCAGAACACGTGATTCCAGAAGATGAGTTGATGAGGGGAGGAAGAGAGACCTGGAATCACAAAAAAAAAAAAAAAAAAAAAAAGGGCAATAAAAGTTGGTCTGTACCAAAAATCTATTAACTTAGAGCATCTTGATGGGAGGATGATGCTATCTATAGTCAGGTACTTGATTGGTTGACAGCAGAAACATTCATAGAATACCTGCCCTGTGGTCTTCATGGTTCTGTAGATTTTTGGTTTTTCTCAACTGACAACAGGGAAGCATTTCTTCACTATGATTTTGTGCTATGTTTCTTATACAGATTTAAAGTTTCTGAGACAGGAAAGGTATGTAGTGGTTTGGTTTGGTTTTTTTTTCTCACTATGTAGTGTTTCAGTCAGCAATATAAATTACGTTCTTGGTGCTGAGAGAAGAGACGTTCAAAGTGATCAGAATTCCCCATGTTTACACAGAATGCTTTAAGACTAGAGTATGTATCCTTGGGGGATGCTGTGCTTGAGTTTCTTGCAAAAGGCAATTTTAAGATGTTTTTCCTCAAAAATACCAAACAAGAAGAAAATCTTTAAGGCTGTCAAATCTTCCTTCTATAAATCATAAGTTTTTCCCATGTAGAAACTATCCGTCTTCAGTGAGTCATCAGATGTTTAGGGTTTTTGCCTCCCTGTGTCTTTACCTTGGTTAGGGTATGGGTAATCATTACATCTTTGGGAAAGCAAATTTCAGCTATTGTTGCAAAATAATTTGGTTCACTGGAGAGTAACAGAGTGTTTAGGCAAAATATTTCAAGGGATCTACCATTTAGCCGGTTGACAGATATGTAAATCATTGTATATAATATATCAAGTATACAGTAAAATGTATATTACAGATATGTTTTTTATATATCATATGGTATATTTTGTGAGGGAAGTGTGAATATACCTGTCAGATTTTAAAACTTTTCTGAAATGCTTCAGAGGAAAAAAACAATTAATATCCAAGAATATTCCTTGTCAATTAAGATGGATGTCTAAAAATGCTAGAGATCTTTCAAACAGCAGGATAGAAATCACTTCCATATCACTTGTCCTCCAGAAGCAAAACTTTCTAGAGTTTGAACAGAACTCATGCTATTTGTAATTAATGACAGAATCATTTTCACCTTAAAAAGCTTGTTCTTGAAAGAATGACTATACTGTGACAGAACAATACTTGTATAGAGGAGAGAGGGTGTGCTTACAGTGACAGGCCAACAATGTGGTGGTTATTATATATTTCTGTTGCACTTAACGCACTTGAAACCTAAGTTGTCGGTTGGTCATGCAGTTCTGAAGCAGCTGGATAGATTTTTAGCCTGTGCACAGCTGAAAAATAGTATCAACTAAAGGCTGTTAGGTGCTGTCTGCAGCCTGTGCTTCAATATATGGAATGGCATGTATGCACACTTTCAAATTGAATCAAGTTGTAACAGTGGAGAAAATACTAATGTTTGTACCAGTAGTTATTTTGTCTTGCAAAACTGCTGGTTTCCAGTGTCCCTTAATTATCTGATTACCTCTTTCCGGTAAGAAAGTTCTGAAGGATTGAAGTATTCATTTTTTTTAATTACTGTATGCATAGCTTTAAAGTTCATTAATTTTCTCATAGCACTGAGACAATGGGAGAATAAATGTGTTTGTCTTCATCCAAATGAATAATCTGAACTATGTGTTTGCATAACAGAACAATGAGTTATACAGAATATACAAGGAGATTTTCTTTTCAATAACAAATTTTATTGAAAGCAAAGAAGCTCTAGTCTGGTTTTAGTAGTAAAAATAGGTGACATTTATATTTTACCACAGTTATTTACTTAAGATTCTTTTTTCTTTTTTTTCCTGGCGTACAATGAACCTTTCAAGAATGCTTTTCATGCTCCAACTACAAAGGCAAATTGAAATATGATGCAAGGTGGATAAGAAGTAACAGTGTAATTAGATGCTGCAGTGTAGTGTTGACACTTTGATAGATCCATTATAGTGGAAAGTTTTTGCTGTAGTGCCCACTATGTAACTACTTAAAATAAAACAAAATTCCTTTTAGATTTCTTGCATTGTACTCTTTCTTAAATCCACAAACATGCACATATATCTTTGTCTACCTCTGTTCATGCTTTGCCAGAAAATTCCTCACGGGCTGGAAGACCTACCTTTGTGCCCAGAAGATGTGCTGTAGGATGCCCTGATGCTCAAGGGTTTTTTGTGTTTTCACATACCACACATGTCTTGACTGTCTTCCTATTCTGTTTCTCCATCATCTTGGAAATACTGTTTTTCTGCTAGCTAGTAGCTTATTAGCATGATGGGAAGGCTGACTGAGGCAAGACAGATAGTTGGGATCCTTTTCCCATGCTATGAAGATGGACGTTTTTGCTAACATTCCGGTGGTACTGATGTTTGCTTGATGTAAGTAGTTTCAGAGACCCACTGACACAGACTAAATTCATTTGGTTTTTGTTCTCCTCCATCTATAAGACAAACAGTAGAAACCAAATACCTCATTTACAGCACTTTCAAGCACTGATTTGCTATGAAACCTTGTATGTGTACTTTTGTGGAAAATCTGCCTTTTTAATACTAATTTTGGCTTTCAAAAAAACATGTTGATCACTCTCTTCCCACAGAAAGTTTGAAAATGTCTGTGGACAGTCACACTAATATGACTCTGCCTGGATTTTTAAATGAATGACCTTAATCGCAAGTGTTTGTTGGTCCTTCACTGGATATTCTTCTTAACTGGCTGTATTATAGACTCGCAATTGAGGCAGTGCTTTATTAACAGTTTGTTTCAAGTTCACTGAGCTGATATCCCCCCAAGTCTCTTCTTAAGTGTATCTATTTGTCTTGTGTTGTACACATTTAGCAGTCAGTCAGGGATTTGCTGTTCTGAATTCTATGTATTGCTATAACATTTGAGAGCTTTGGCTCTCTTCATTGCTTGTTGGGTTGTAAACATTAATTGTCATATTTGTCTTGATTCTTAGACAGTTTTCCTTTCTGCTTACTTTAACAAACAATGCCGTGTGGATTTCTTTATGACTTGCTTTATCTGCTTGAAGATCCCAGGTATTTATCTCCTGGATAAACAAATAGGCTTACTCTTTTTATGCATCAGTGATTCTCAGCTGTGTGGTTTTTGCAACTTTTATTAATTATCAAATGACTGTGACCTGTAAAGAAGAAAATCGTGACATTTACGTTCCAGTTGCTACCTGTTGAGTTCCTGCAAGAAAATTATCACTTCTTCAGATGAACTTAGATCTCATCTCTGGGCTTATTTTGTAATAGTTCTCATTTGAAGAGCCCCTTTGCAACAAAGTTTAAGACATTGGAAGACAGTTACAGTGCAGGTGCCTAGCCTGGTTATGAACTTTTCTGTGAAGGATTAAGTGGCACTTGGTTCCAGCAGTGTTGCAGTTTCAAGTTAAAAGCCCGATTAACTGTTTTCCAAAGTATGATTTTTTTCTTAAATTCTTTTTTCATCAGTGGTATACTTTGAGGTGAGTTTTCTTTTTAGTCTGAGAGATATATTTCTGTAAGTTAGTGGCCTTCCCAATTATTGCTAATTACTTTATAATATGATGAAATGCATGACTTGCTTTGGAAATTCATCTGTTCAAAATTCCCTCCAGAAGCTGCTATGCGTAGAGTTTATGAACAAGGTAAAACTGCAGTTTTACTCTTTTTATTTGGCATTTTCAGTAAGCTGTTCAGGTAAAGACACTAGTGAGGGAAGAAAATATATGACCCAAAAGTATCCTTAGCTTCTATCTCTCAGCTAGAAGTATATCAGGTTCAGAACAAGGTCTCCTTTAAAATGACTTTTTATTACTCACTAGACAGCGTTTCTAATTGATAGGGGTTTTTGACTACTGTGAGGTACTTTCTGAAAGAAAACATGATATTTAAGTTATGTAAACATCAATCTAATGTGAAACATTTTGAAACCATTTCCTTACTACTTCAAATTAATTCGTGTTTCAATACTCTTTAATTTTCTAAGTGCATCTTTGAAATAAGAATTATGATCCAAGCCTCATTAAAAGGTAATTCAAGCTTCCTAATCAAGGACTCTTGAGCTTCTCCCGCATTTCTCACATGACAAGTGATACAAGACTTGCTGCAGAGAACATATTGAAAAGATGTTTATTGGAAGGTGGGATGCAAAAGGACATACAAAATTAGAAGTGATGCAGCAAGGGAAGATTAGCCCTCCTGTAATGCAGGAATAAAGAATGTTAAACTGGTCCAATAGCATTTACTGTTTCTTTACAACTGATCAATACAAGTCTTGAGTTAAAATATATCCATATAAGGTATATAAGCTCCTTATAAGAGCTCCAGAGAAGAGCAGACATTTATAGAAACAAGAAGAAAACTGTAATAATTCACTGTTGTGAGAATTAGATGAAAGAGTTTTCATGAGTAAGTTTTTTCATCAAAATGTTGGAAGCTTCTAATAAAAAGAGATACATAAGAAATTTCCCTCTAAGACAAACTTCTGCTCATATGGACTTTCGAATATCTGGCAGTCTGCTTTACAGAAGGAAAACTGGCTTTCACCTATGACTGATATGACAGATTTTCTGTGGTAATTTCACTGTAGTGCCTTATAACCTACAGAAATACTTCTAAAAATCTACTGTCAAGAATCAAAACTTCCATTTTGTGATCTTATACCAAAACTTTTGTCATTAACTTCAGAGTAATGAAGTTGGCATTAGAATTAGATTTCTGAGTTGCTGGCCATATGGAAAAATGAAAGCATATTGTACAAGGAATGGAGTGACATTAAATAGGGTTAAACAGAAATGGTTTTGCCTTTTCAAGGAGGAAAAACCTTCACAACTGTTAAATCAACTAGTATGTTTAATTTGACCAAGGAGAGAGTGTATTTCTCGTACTCTATAAATTACAGAGAAATAAAGTTTTGGATTTTTCTAGAATAAATTTTTTGGGTAGCTGAAGTGGGTTAATCCTAAATATAAAAAAATCCCTCTGCTATTCAGAGGCTCCATTAGATTCAGTTCAACTACATTTGAGTTCTAGGGATTTCATAATTTGGCATGTGATTTGCTATCCCAAGACACAATTGGTTGCCTGGGGTATATGACTTCATCCATAGTGGTAAATATATTACATAGTGGGCAACAAAGGCATTATGGTTAGTGAAAAACGAATCACTGCACAATGAGCATCTGTGATGGCTGCCAAAAGGATTACATTTTTATTAGGAGAGTAAAAAAAATTCATTGGAATAGATACCAAGTTTGGGAACAGACCTTGAAAATGCATTGAGGTACTAAGATTAAAATAATTCTCTGCTCATAAAATTTGCATGCCTATTTTGTCCCCCCACCTTAGATGCTGTAGCACTAGCTTTTTATTGTCAAATGTTTTATGATGAGGTTTTATGATAAGTTTTCTGTGTTCCCAATTCAGGCATAATAGCTAAAACTACCTGTACTACAGCACAATAAAATTGCCACTTAACAAATGTAACTAATTTCATATTGCCAAGACATACAAACGAATCAGTCATGGGGACCAGACTGTGTTCTTGTGCTGAGAGATTATTTACATAGACTTTGAGGTAATGTATATGATGTATATTATTGTAGAGAAGAAATGCATTTATTTGGCCGGAATTTCCGGAAACAAAGCATCTCATTTTTATAATCACTCTTGTGATTTAAAACTACTTTTTTTCTTTTACTTCTTCAACATGTCCAAGTTGTGTCCTGTTCCTCACTATCCTTGAAGGTGAAGATTAAGTATGACCCTACGAAGACACCTAAGTTTGTTTTCTGTAAGGATATTTTGAACTGATACTGATATCCCTGTATCCTTCTGTCCTGGTTTAGGCCCATCAAGGAACAAAAGACCACTATTAGCCTCAAACACCAAAGACCTGAGGATTGCTAAAGGGCAGGGAGCGCTTAGTTGCCGCCTAAGGTTCCAGACAAAACAGATCAGGCTACTCGGCTAGGGGAAGAAAACAGAAAATAATTTAATGCAACACCAACTAAAGCATAACCTTAAATCCTCAAAACGTAATAAAAATAAAACAACACAGAGTGGTACAACAATGAAGAGTCCAACCAGCCCTCTAAGAACACCTTCTCCTCATCCCTCCCCTCTTCCTGGGCTCAGAGTCCCGATCCCGGTGTTTTTACCTCCTCCCCTACTGACCAGCCCAGAGGGGAAGGGAATGGGGGTTTTAGTCAGTCTATCCCTGATAGCTTCTGCCTTTTATCAATCCTCAGGGCAGGTGGACTGCACACCAGTCCTCCCTGCACGTCCGTGGGGTACCTCACACACAGAGGTGTGAACCCTGCACGGGCTGCCCTTCTCTATGTAGAGGAAACTTACCCTTCTGCAATGGGGTTACAGCTTTGGTGGATAAAAGGAGAGTGGACTTGTGCAAATCATTTTACACTGTCTTGCATGATGTCCTTATCTTTAAATTTGAGAGATGTGGATTTGACAGATGGACTAGCCAGTGGACAAGGAATTGGCTGGATGGTTCTGCAAGCTCCTGTAAGTAGTTGCTCAAAACTCTCCCCAGCTCTGAGCCAGAACCACTTCTGGGGCTGAGCCAATTAGACGCCTCCACAATCACTTTTTAAGAAGTTGGAAGACGAGGCTTCTTTCTTTTTCCTGTTTCTTCCTTCTTCTGTCCCTTCTTCTTCTTCTGGCTGGTGGTGGTGCAAGGAATAGGAACAGTGATAAAAACAACCATGTGGACTCCAAGGTCAGTGAGGGAAGAGAGGAGGAGGTGTGCTGGAGCAGAGACTCCCCTGCATTTTACAGAGAAGACTGGTGAAGTTGAGATTTGTTTTCATTTCTTCAAAGATCTCGCATCTGTGGTAGAGACTCATTTTGATAATGACCCTGTGACAGGGGCAGAAACTCATGTTGCTAAAGCTGACCCTGGACCAGAGGCAGCAATTCACTTCATTAAAGGCCCCAAACCAGGGACAGTGACTATGGCCGGAGGGACTATGGTCCCTCCTGTGGGAGGGACCCAATCACTTCACTACAGACCCCAAGCAGGGGCAGTGATTTTCTTCTTTAAAACTATAGCCTGTGTCCCATGTGTATGATGTATGCCTGCCCAAGGAGCATATACAAATAAACATTAAACAAAGGAAACCTCTTCTAAATGATTTGTGGTTTCAATCTGCAGTTAATGTTTTTGGTACATTCCAGTCACTTTTCCTCAACTCCATTGTGTTCAAGGGTGGGGGTGGGTGGTATTCAATGCTGGATCCATGTGAGGTCAAGAAGCAGGATTTCAGTGGAATTCTGTACAAACCTTTTTAAGCAACTTTGCTCACACCTACCTCTATGCACAGCAAAAATCTGCACAAACCCCAAGTCAGACATAAAATAAGCACTTTTTATATCCCGTGAAACAGGGAACATGCAACAAAGGTTGGGGTCTGTGATGTCACCACCAGCAGCACAGCTTTATTTTACCTGTTTTTTCAGTTCCCAAAATGCTTCCTCAAAAACTGTTGAAAGCCACTGTTCTGTTGCTCTGCATGCCTCTTTCCTTCTGCTTGGCAACCTCCACACCTGCTGTTCTGACTACTAAAAATTATCCTTTCTTTTGTCCTATAACTATTTCTGTCTAGGATTAGAGATCAAAGGATACAGTAGCACTTTTTGTCGTTGTTCTGCTGCCTTAACTTTGTTAAAAAGTCAATGTTTTTAGGGTCACAAAATTTTAATTCTTATAAATAGAATAGCTCTGAACTAGGATGGTTCCAGTAACCCAGGCATGTGCTGCTCCTAAGAATACATTATAAAGCTGTTTTTAAGTGTAAAGGACTGAAAAACATAATTTTCTGCTGCAGTGTGAGGTGGATGTGGTTTAACAGGAATGGAGTAAAAGAACAGGTGAAAAGAAGTTACTCCCATCTTCTACCACACAGCTTTTCTTGCCAACATTTGTTGGTTCAAGTCTCCCACACAGTTTCCTTTTTCCTTGGCTGGTACAGTGACAGCTCCTTATCCTGTTCTAGTCTGCTTTAAGAACAGCCTTAACTTGTGATATTACCAAGAAACATTCGGTGTGTGTGAAGCATTTGAATATATCATCACAGATGTTTTAAAGAATGAAGGCTGGTTCTTTCTCAATTTACTCTACTGAGTGTTTTTCATCATTATCTTTAATGAGAAGGTGGGTAATATTTGAACAAAACATTTCCTGGAATCCGAAGCCTCTTAAGTCAACACTACCTAGTTTCAGATTTCAAAAGTGAAAAAGTTGTACCATTTGAAGAAGCTTGTACAAGAGCCAAACCATCCCAGAATCACCACTAACAGTGCACATGGACATGGGACTACCTGGGTGTTGTAGTTTAAGCCCAGCCAGCAACTAAGTTCCATGCAGCTGCTCAATCACTCACTAGGATGGGGAGGAGAACTAGGGAACTAAAAACAGTTTAATGACTAAAACAAAATCATCAATATTATAATATTTAAAAAAATGTAATGGAAAGTGTTGTGGTTTAGGCCCATCTGGGAATAAAGGACTGAAAGCAGACCTAAGTACTGAGGGCTCCTAAGGACAGGAAGGTCTTAGTTGCCACGTATAGTCCCCGGCAAAACAGACAACTTGGGGAAGAAAATGAAACTTGATTTAGTCCACTAAAACATAACAAGCAAAAATACCTAACTGAATAAAATGCAGAGTAGGGCAAATGATGAAGAGCACAAGCAGTCCTTTAAGACCATCCCCTCCGCCAACTCCCTTAGTTTATATACTGGGCAGAATGCCCTGTGGTAGGGAATAGCCCTTTGACTAGTTAGAGTTAGCTGTCCTGGCCATGCTTCCTCCCAGCTGCATGTGCACCTGCTTGCCAACCAAGTCTGGGAAACCAAAAAATCCTTCACTTAGTTGTTGCTAAGTAGCACTTGCTCTAAAACATCTGTGTGTTATCAGCATTATTCTCACACTAAATCAAAAGTACAGCCCTGTATCAGCTACTGGGAAGAAAATTAACTCTATCCCACTTGAAACCACGACACTGGGCCATTTTATTTCTCATAAGCCTTGTTGCTGCCAGCACTAAGGTATGTGAACACAACTCCATGGTATAAAAGACAGATGAGTCTAGTTCCAGATGAACCAACTTAAATACTGGAGGCAACCTATATTTCTTCACAGGGTAGACCAGCCTATATGTAGGTCTGTACTAGAACAGCTGGTGTGCTTTCATTTCACACTTTGAAACGGCTTGTAGAGCACTTTGAGATGTTTTTTTCTTAGGAAAGTTAAAATAATACTGCCAAAATACTTGTAGAACTGATCTATCTATGTCAGATAAGCTCTACATAGTATTGGCATAGTAAAATGATCATCATGAGATGGAAAAAAAAAAAAACCCATAGTTTTTCTAATTTAACCACAACTGGCAGCTTCTTCCAGCACTGCTACAGTAATCAGGGCTTACACCCATTCCTGTCTTAACTAACTGTGCCAGCAAAATGAGCTTGCTTTCCCATTGCAGAGTGTCCTGGTTTTAAGAGGTGTTAAATGGCATAGAAACATTTTTGAATAGGAATACAAGTTATCATTTCAACACTTGTTGGCCAGAAAACCATTTTAGATCCTTTTAGAAAACACTAGCTCTAATACTGTAAGGCAAGGCACGCATAAGGTAGTAACTTTACAAGGATTGATGCCTAGTGATTAGTCACAGTTAAAGCCCAACTTGGTACCCATACAGGGGCTTGGAATGTTTAATTAGATTGTAAAATAATAGAGTAATAATTTATTTTTCTAAAAGGATATAACCTTTCTAAACTGGGTGGAAAGAGGAAAAAAGTATTAATGAGAATTCTGAATTGCTTTGAAATTGAGCTGTGTAAATTTATCCTTTTTTCTGAGTCCACCTAAACTTTCGCTTAACTTATGTTTTTTCCTGTTTGAGGAACATATTTTTTTAAACTGTTTTACGAATGCAGAGTGACAGAAGGTTAGAAACCAATCTGTTTAGATACAGATAATGATTAACGATGTTCAAGAACATGAGAATGAAATTAAATGTCAACAGACTATTTACAGGAAGCTTTCTTTTTCAGAAGAGGTCATTTTGAAAGGGAACTGTATCAAAAGTGTCCCCATAGAGACTATAGGTAGTTCTTAATTTTTGTATATATATAGCTGACAACACATTGGTGAGCCCCAAACTTTTCTCATGCTTATTTTTCTCTAGATAAATTGTTTATATATTACTTTTATTCTCAAATGAGTAATAAAAAAGTACTAGCCAGATTTACTGCTGTGTTTATAGATGTACATATTATCAGATTTTAGAGACTGTAACAGATTTTTAAGACATGCCTATTGTAAAACCTCTAATGTTACCTTGATAACCTCTTGTATTTTCTCTATAACATCTTTAAAAATAAAACTTTCAAATAAAGGAGTAGAAATTACATTATTAATATAAGATTTGGAAATTCATTCTCAATTTGGAAATTTCATTCTCAATGTTGTTAAACATATGAAGGAAAAGATGGTTATCAGGGGACTCAAAATGGATTCACCAACAGGAAATCCTGTTTGATCAATCTGATAGCCTTCTATCAGAGGATAACTGTCTGGCTAGATGAGGGGAGAGCAATGGGTGTCATCTACCTTGACTTCAGCAAGGCCTTTGATACTGTCTCTCACAACATCCTTGTCAGAAAGCTCAGACAATGTGGATTGGATGAGTGGTTGGTGAGGCGGATCCAGAACTGTCTGAATGACAGAACCCAGAGAGTGGTGATCAGTGTCACAGAATCAAGTTGGAGGCCTATGACCAGTGGAGTTCCACAGGGATCGGTTCTGGAGCCAGTCTTGTTTTTCTGTAAGGGTGAGGGAGCCCTCTCATACGCTGCCCAGGGAGGCTATGGAGTCTTCTTCTCTGGAGGTCTTCAAAACACGTTCCTGGACACACTCCTGAGTGACCTGATCTAGGTGGACCTGCTTTGGCAGGGGCATTGGAGTAGATGATGTCTAAAGGTCACTTCCAACCCCTACCATTCTATGATTCTATGAAATTCTAATATTTGAAAGTACAGTTGCTCTGGTTCTATATTGAAACGAGCTCAGAACCAGAAACTGAAGTTTCCCTGGAGAAAAACTTTGCATTTCTTAAATGCTGAAATGATAACTTGATTGACAATAAAGATTTGTAATCACTTTAATCCTGTCCTGCTCTCTTAGGAAATTTTTACAAAACTGTGTATGTCTCCTTATCGTTCCCTTCCTCATGACAGACAAAGAGCATTCATCATTTCAGAGTCAAAACTCAGTTGTTTCAGATTACTTTGTTCCATGAATAGACCAGATTTGATAGCTTCATTTTACTAGATTTGTTTGTTAATTCATTAATGAATCACTCATTTCAGCACACACAGCTGTTGCACAGAATCACCCAGCTGCCTTGTTTGACTCAATAATCCAGGTATAGATCTCAACTTAGTTTAGTTCATTAAAAATAAGGATTCTGGATGACTGCAACAAATTTCTGTCATCTGCCTACACTCATGCTGATACAGTACATGCAAATGAGAATATATGAATATTTCAGTTCCTTCACAAAGCTAAATGGTGTTCAGAGCATTAGGAAAGGTTGCAGTTCTTGGCTGCTGAAGGGATTTTGCTTATGAGAAAGTTGCCATTAACTTGTAGTTGAAGTTACTTATCAGTGTCAGTATATCATCAGAATTGTAGCTGTTATTTTTATATAGCTGATGGTCTTCTCAAAGTGATTTAGATATTTTTCCACGAAATGAGTTCTAATGTATACAGTGAAGGACAGTTGTAGGACAGATACCATTCTAAAGTTTTGTGACCTTCATCAGCAATAAATCCAGGAAATCAAATATTTATCTTACCATATGCAAATAAATAATTAATTGCGCCAAGAACTTGACTAGCAAAAGTTCATTTTCATTACAGCTACATTACAGTAATGTCATTATTCTAACATCTTTAGTTTTGCTATGGAGAAAGTGGGGAATTTAGCTGTCAATAACGATTTTCTATTGTCTTAAGAATGTTTCTCAGTAGTTAAATTTTGTGATTAAAAGGTGTGAATGTACCACTGATTCTCTAAAATTAATTCTCTTGTAATAAAGGAACCCTTTAACTTCTGTATTGAATTCTACTGTGCATTGTACTGCATAGTCAGGATAGGAACTGCTAAAATCCATTTCAAACTTGAATGCGTATGAAGTGTCTTTCAGGATGCAGGTGTAAGACAGGTCATAATGGTTGACTAAAGCTTGGTGAAAAGAGAAAGAGGTAAAAGAGGCAGAGGGGCAAATAAGCGGCCTTGACAGTTGGCAATTGCAGCATGTGTAGGTTTCTTGGCCATGTCCTCTTAATAAAGTTATAAACTGCTTGAAGTTCACAAGGTAGCCTTCAAGCTCCACTTAATAACTTTATATTTTAAGGTTCAGGCACATTGTCTCTTCATAACTGTTTGGAGAACAATTGTATAATTTACAAAATAAAGGAGAAAAATTGAATGACCAAGTTAGCGTAATATAAATTTACTCATATTTAACAATACTAAAACCCTGCAATGCTTTATCTGCAGTTGTGTAGAGACTCACATGTGCTTAACTTCAGGTGTATGTGTCTACAGTAATTTTTGGGGAAGAGACATTGAGTAAAGTTTAATGCTGCACTGTAATCCAAAAAGCTTTCTACCAGCAGTTGCTTTTCATACTTATTTTTCAATCATTTCAGGTAAGACAACTTGTCAGCTGAAAACTAGTATCTGTGTTTCACAACCATTTTCTTCAGATTATTGCAGTGTGAAGCTACATGTTTTCTTAATAATCATGTTTCCTTTCATGCCATTTACATTGCTGCCTTTGTAATAAGACTGTATTTTTGCTGTAATACCATTCATGAATTCATACTAGATGTGTTTTTAAGCCTACTTTAATGTGAGAAGTGACCAGACCTAGACTAGAAGTTAGGTTTGCATCACAGCTTTCTCTTTTCCATATGATTTTTAAACAATTTTCTCAACCACTATGGTTGTCACAGTCTCCATATTCATCACCTTACTGCTGCCACAATGTAGCCAGTGTTGTCTGTTGTCTTCAAATGAGCAAATAGGTTGAGAGTAAGCTGTTTCCCTGCTGATGATCTTCCTTGTCTCAACAATGTAGGAAGTGCAGCACAGCTAAAACATGACTGAGATTAGTGCAGGTGTTTTCCAGAAGAAAACTGGGGAATAAGAGACTATGGAAATGAAAACTTTTCTAGGTATCATTTAATCATAACTGTGGAAGAGAATGGAGGAAGTGGAGGGAAGCCTATCACTGCTACTGCTGCTGTGGTACAATTTCTCAGGGCCAGGTCACTGGTACTTACTAAGATTGAAAGACCTGCTGGACATTAACGTGAAAAGTGGGAGTCATCCTCAGTTTTGTCCCATGTGATGGTACATTTTTAGCTATATAGTTATGTCTGTATGTAAGTGTATCTATTTTGGTATAACAGTGATATCCTATGTATCTTTTGATTAACTATGAGAATTAGCAGAAGCTCTGTGGCTCTCTGCATTTTTGTAATGCTGTAATTTTATTGACCTTGGAAGAGTTGACAGCTATTGGGGTATTTACTAGGACCTTCTGGGCACTAAGAAAATAGAACCAACTGCAACAGAAACTACTCAAAAGTTGTAGACACAACCTTGCCATAAAGTGTTGAGATAGATGTAAGAGGAGGTATAGGAGGTGTAACAAATATGTGTTTTAAGGAAAGATTGTAAGAAGTGGAAGTTGTTAGCTTAAGAAAAGACTGAGTGAAAATGTGACAACACTTTTTGCATCACTCTTTAGTTAATACATACAAGGTGAGGTGTGACCAATGTATTTGTAGGTAAATCATTCTGCAGCTCCACTGGGGATAGGATGAATTTGAATCAAAGCACAGGATCTGCAAGTTAGACAATGGAAAACCTTTTCAGCCATAAACTTAGAGAAACACTGGAAGGCAATTGCCCAAAAAAACTGGAAAACCTCTCTAGTGGTGGAGATTCTGTGAACTTCTGCTAAGAATTCTTTATATACATTAAGATGTACTTAATGCTGTGATAGAAAGCAGGATTAAATGATTTCGAATCACCTTATTTTCTGTTATTCTATGTCTCTTGCTAGCTCCTTTTGTTCCTTCAAATAACCAAGAAATTCAAAATTTGTAATGTTTTTCAAACACCTTAACTCTTCCAAACAGTTTTCTTTCAAAGTGAGGGGAGAAAAATATTTCTACATAAAAATCTTGCCAAAAGACAATGGTTATTTGTCTTGGCAGCTTTTCTTTCCAATGATCCACTGATGCTCTTCAAGAAAAGACAGTTTGATAAAACTATAAGAATAATCAAAGCAATGTACGTATCAGCCAAGTAAGAGGTAAATTTTATGGCGTGCAAGTAAAAAGTTAAACCTGGTGTAATGCTTTGATATCTGGTTTCAGCAGCTGAAGACCATGGTGAGGAGGGAAGTTAAAGGCAAATATGTTCTGTTTCATAGTGGTGGTAAGACTAGAAATTAAAGTGCAATTGTAGACTCTTTGTCAGCAGAAACAAAAAGCCACTCACCTGCTGTCTCACACTGATGTCTATTCTCCTTGGTCATAACATTACAGCCACTTGTCCTTTAAATAGTGCTCTCTTTGAATCCTTCCTTGTTAGATCTTCTGCAAGGGAAAGCAATATTCCTAACATAATATTATTCTGCAAAAAGATAGCAAAGCACATAAAAAACATAAGAAAGGACCATTTCTTCTATTTCTTCTGTTTCACAGTAGACATGTTGAAGTAGAGAGTGTTAAAAAAAAACTCTCTAAAACTGCAATTCTTCAACCATTTTGTTAGTCTACTTTACGATGTAGCTGCAGAGGTACTTGTGATTGCTACCAGAACGAAGAAGTAGGTGTGACGCTAGGAATCTCAAGGGCTATGGAAAAAAATGAGCATTCTACTTTCCTCCACAGTGACTGCAAATAAGCTTAAAATGGCCTATTAAAAATTAAAACTGGTGCATTAGACCATCCTTCTAATCACTGATTTACAGAACTAGAAAGAAAACCTCTTTGCTTCCAGGCCCTTAAATTTTCTTAAAAAACAAAACAACAAAGGACTATCAACAACAACAAAAAGCTACAATCAAGTTTACCTTCCTTCCTTCAAATGTAATTGTCTGATTTTTCAAGTGCTCTGTCAGTCTTGACTAGTAATAAGCATAAAAAATTAGCCAGCTAGATTACTACTAATTATCATGTTTCTATCATCTGTATTCTGTAGCCTAGCATTAGGAAATACTTTGTATGATCTCTGCAATTTCTTTTAGCATGCCATACATCTTTTCCTGCCCATCTTTTCCACCTGAGTGATCAAGCTCAAATAACTGACACGTCCTTATAATACAGCACTAAATATGACTGCTTTAGTCAGACAATGGCATGTAAAAGAAAAAATCAAGTAGCGAAATGTTACTTGTATCTCTGTCCTAAATATTATCATATTCCATTTAATGAGTGGATTTGATGATCTTAAGAGCCTTTTCCAACTGAAAGAATGCTATGATACTGAAGCGGTCGTCATAAAATTGGAGCATTACCCTATTGCAACAATGTATATTGTATACATCTACACAGATCCTATCACTTTCTGAGCCTTTAATGTGTGTTCTAGTCTCTTAGTATGATCTTCCCAGTTGGCACTTAATCCAGGTTTTGATGCTTGTATTTTATTAAAATGCCAATGTCATTGTTGCCAGTTCTATTCGACATAATGGAATAAATCTTCCCCTTCCTGAAAAGCTTCTAGGTTTCTACATACAGTCCTAATTAAAAAATTGCTAGTAAGACTGAAATGTACTCAATTACTAGGAAGACAGTACTTTTCAAGAAACATATATCTTATTTCCAGTACCAGTTAGTCTTCCATTACTGATAGCTTTTTTTTGTCTTTTATCATTCTTACTGCCTGGTCAAACTGTATGCTAATAAGTGAGATATTTTTAAAAATCTACCATATTATTTCTTGTCTTTACCTTCATCAGTATCAACACTGAAAGAAATAAAATTTGTCTACCATAAGAGTACAGTGATATGCATTCATTCTTTTCTCCCCTTAATTATTTATTAATTCGGTTCAGTATTAACCATTCCATTAAATTTCTCTAGATCCACATCATGCTCCCAAGTTTGTAATTGCCTGGATTATCTCATTTACTTCTAAAAATGTCCTTAGGTTTCTTCAGGTCCTCCAAAAGCTGCCATAATTTCCCATCAAACTGAAAAAAGGATATCTATGTCCCCCAGCCAGCTCTTCTAAAATAACTGGATACAAATTACACGGAATTGCAAATACCAAATTATGAACCTTAGTATCAACTCATTAATGTCATCCTAAATTATTCTTGATATGGAAATATTTAATAGTCTCAGCTAAACCAAACATCTGTCTCTTCCCAGATACACAACAGAAGTGCTTATTGATCTCTTTTTAATTAGCTGTTACTAAAACCACATTTTCCCTCTAGTAATGAGTCACTATCAGAATTCCTGCAGCTTTTACTCGGGTTTACTTGGGAAAAAACTCATATTCTTTTTATTCCTTCAAATATTGGCAATAGCTTGTTCTTCGTATTTGTTTTTCTTGATTAAACTCCTACATTCTTGACCTCTGGCTTCTACTCAGTGGTTTTTATGTAATTATAACTTTGTCTGCTTGTCATTTCAATTAAGATGATATTCCTTCTGAAAAAAGGGTGGTGATATTTTTAAATAGAGTTGATACTTAGAGGAAGAGTCTTAATTAGCAGTCATAGTTTTGAGCAACTTTTTCTTTTCCTCATGGTGTTATGATTTCTAATTGTTTTCCCCTGGAAGAACTGACTTATTTTAAAGCTACAAATATAGTGACTTGGATATTAATCATGCTTGCAGATAACTTTATAAAATATAATGATTTCTTGTACAAAAGTTATACTGAGTTTTGAGTTTGTGATCTGCTGCTTGTCATGTGCTAATATGACTTCTTAGAGAATCTACTTGTGCCAGATGTAGTATTTTTGTTAGATGCAGGTGCAGTTGGTCTTGGGATTTTAATTTGATTCAGCAGATTGTAGTAGATACCTATTAGTAAACTACCTAGTATTTACATATAAATACAGCACTCATTTTGTAAGCATTTACCATCATATTCCTCTTGATCTCTCACAAACAGTGTAATTTTTGACATAAATTACCAATTTCCTTTCTCTTTACCAAGTTGCTCCTTTATAAACACCTTAGAAAATTTTGATTAACAACTCAAGCTAAGCTCACCCCATTAGCTTTCCATAGCTCTATCTAGGCTTCCTGGTTTATAGCCCAAGCTCCTAGTGTTGTAGTTGTAAATGTAAAATTACATTTTAAATATAATTTAAATGTAATTTTTTTTTAAATATTTCCAACCATCTCAACTCACTTTCTGAACGACTGCACCCTCTAATGGGGTAAAACAGATTGACTTTCAAAAGAGACAATTTATTTTCATATTGTTTATATTTTTCTAGTTCTTATAGGCATAATACCACAGTCCATTCTTGTGACAGTAAAACAACCACAGTTTTGCTGAATGTGGATTACAGAGAAGGAGTGAATATCCAAGAAATACTTTGTAGGGTTCATCTCTACTCTGGGTTAATGAAAAGTATGTAAATAGATGTATACATATGTATACAGATATATATAGTCCTGATGAAATGATAAAGGATTTTTAATGAAATCGTAAATAGGAGAATTTATTTCATTTTATTTCTAAGTCCAGAAAAAAGTACTTTTTTTTTTTCTTGTTGTGTGTGGCTTTTACCAAAGCTTTGTGGGGAAATAAAAGATTAACAATGAAAGCGAGATGAAACAGACATTTAACAATGATATTGCATCTTGTCAAACAGGTAATTCTCTAATGGATCAATGAAAGCCAACGATGACAAGTTGTGGTCAACAGTCCTTGAATGTGCTGATGGTTCTGCTTTCATTACTCTTGTCAGCAGGTAACATTTATACTTTTAATTTATATTTCAGTTATGTCTGCCACAGGGAATAATTAGTTGCAATTTAATAGTGAGTTCCTTCAAAACAAACAAGATCAAATGGATTGGGAATTGAGTAATAGATAAAAAGTCTTTGTATTTAAGAATTGGAAGTTGGAATTTGCTGGAAATGCAATTTGAAGTTCAGTTTAAGAAGGAAAAAAGGTGATGGGACACTGACATGATAAAGCAGGCTGAAAGTTTAAAAGAAACAAAGCTACTGTTGCAAAATTCTAGTTTTTTCAACTCATCTAAAAGAAAAAGTGGAAGCTCTACATCAATGCTATCATTTCCAGTTCTGCGTATTGGAAGCAGAGCAAGTCAGGTTCCAGTTGTGTGGTTTTATATGTGCACACAAAGGTATATAAAAGGTATATGAAAGATTGAACTTGGAATTTCAGATAGTCTTGAGATGAATACACAATTGATATAATGTAACTTTTCTGATATATATTTGAAAAAAAAAAAAGCAAAGCATGACAGTATGTTATACAAAATTATGTTATTTTCTTGAATCTAAAGAATTAATTGGACCAGGGAGCAGTTTCAGAGATGTTTCTTCTGATGCTTGGTAGATCTGCCCTAGATTTTTACTACTAGCACACAGAAAGGTTTTGTACAGAAATCTGTCAGTCGGTAGACAGAGAATTAGTTAAATGTTACAATTATTAATTGCATTTGTTCTTCAGGAGTTCCTTTTTTACATTAAGTTTTGCTGTAACTATGCATGAATATTTAAAAAAAAAAAAAAAACAAAAATTGCTCCTAGTCCAAATAGATCTGATCCTACAAGTTTTTAACTCTCAGTACCTCTTTTGTCCTCCATTCTTGAAGCATATTTTAATTCAAAAGACCTTTTTTAACTCATCACTCCTTACTCCCATGTACTACATCACATCCCTAAGCACCATACTTAAAATTTTAACAGTTAGTATATAACTTGACATTTCCTCATGCTCCAATAAGAGTTGTTACTACTGTCTACATAATGCCTATAATATTCAGTGTTAGATTCTCAAGTTCAAGTGTGTATCTTGTTGCCTGTTGTCTCGTTGCTTTTTTGCAGATGTTTAAGTTGGTGCTTTCTAATTAGACTTTATTATTTAGCTATAACCATTGCAATCCTCTTGCTAATAATTTTATAATGTAGTCAACTAGACTACCTTTCTGCCTAAGCTTAAACTACTCTTTTCCTTTAGACTCCTTCCACTGATATCTCTTTATATGGTGCTGCATCCCTAGTTATGCAACTGTCTTCCTCCTATGTACTAAAGTTGGGCACAAGGGTTGTAGCAGCTTCTTTGTTGTTTTCGAGGTTAAAGTAATTTCAGAAAGCTGTTTCCCTGGTGCATGAATGAATTATTCAAGATGACTTCAGTGAATGTATCCTAGCAATCAAAATCACAAAACTTTTCTCTCTGCTCTAGTCTCTTCTGTTGATTTCTGTAAAGTTTTCATACCTTTACCAGCCTTTATAGGGGATTTACTACTAGAGACCTCCTGAGATCTCACTTCTTCAACCATTTTCCTCAAGATATAAATGCCTATGTTCCAGTTCAATGGGACACTGTGATTATACACTGTATGCGAGTAGAAGTAGTCTGCTGCTGAAACATATACAAACTCCTTCAAAGCCAGACATTAGGCCAATGTTCTGATATTTATCTTAGAAGAATTTTTTTTTTTATTCAAAACTAACTACATATTGCTTCTTAGATAATTTATGAACATCACAAACTATTGTCTCAATAAATACGTACCTTATCTTTTTGCTTCTTGGCTACTAGTATTTTTATTATCTGACATCCATTAGTAGAGTACAAGCTGTTTGAAACCATCACTAGCTTTTCATGCTAGCTTAACTGTACTTCTTGGAAAATTTTACTAATACCATCTATAGGAGTGGGTTTAAGTGATTTCTAACTTGCATGCATTTTAAAGGATGAAACTTGTTTTTCAGGCGGTATAAATGTAAATTCTTTTGTCCAAGATAGATCAGCTTCCATAAAGGAATTTTGGCTTTATGCAGTGAGAATGACAGGTGAAAAAAAAGATGCTACTCTCACCGGAATGATACTACTATCATTCTTAAATCCAGCCAAAATGAAAATCTAATGGCTTCTTTGAGATTTCCACAGATGACTCCTTTTAAGCTCCATAGATTTACTTTTGTCTGAAAGGTCAGGCTTTACTTCCAAGTCTTTGATATAAGGTTCACAATCTTAGTATTAAATTTCTGAAACCTGTGTACATGCTAGAAAACTTCACTTAATAATCAGAGGCATGACTTTCACTGGCTTTACAGGTGTAATGAAAGTAAGGATGTGAGAAAAGTTCCCAGAGCAGCTCTTATCAGAGCCCAGTCTTCCTTGCATCAGAAAACGAGAAAAGCAGGAACAGTGATAGTGGAGCAGAGCTGTGGTCAGATACCAAGGCCTGTGGCTTAGAATGAGTATGAAGTCTGACAGTTTTAGCTGTGTGGTTAGGAAGTAGATGCAGTTGGTCAACATAGACAAAATGCTCTCAGGGCTGGAAAAACTAGTGCTGAAAGGAAAGGCTTCAGTTAAGATGAAGTAGGCTGTGGCTCCCTTTTCAAAAAGGATGAAATTGGATTAAGAATACTGAAACTTCGGACTGATTTTATTTCAGTGCTGTCAAGATAACGGTGACATGCAATTTTAGAATTTACGGACACTTATTAGTAGAACTAGATCCACAAAGCATAAGTAATAAAGGAAGGAGCAGAATGCAGTCATAGCAGATGAATGCCCTTTCTGACCACTGACTCTTAGATTTGCTTTGCAGCAATGTTGATACCTATTTAATGGATTGAAATATTTATAAAACCAGAGATGGCAGGAAGACTTATGTTAACAAGCTAAAATTGACCAATAATTTGCACAATACTGTAGTTTTTTCTTTGAAATAGTAGAGGAGTGTCCATATAGCAAAATTATCAAAGTAAAATACGTACTTGTGAGTATTTATGTGGATCCATATTGAAAGCTTATAAAGACTATCCATTCTGAAAGTCTTGGGCTTTAAATATTTAGTAGCTAAATTAAAAATTTAATCAGCACTACACAGATCTCTAACTGTGTACAGACAGGGGACTAACAGTTTGATATAAACTGTCTGTTTACTTTCTAAGGTGGAGTAGAAAAATCTTAAGATGAGCTTAAATCAGTCATTTCAAGCATGATAGACTGTTCTCTTGAAATTAGTAGGAACAGAAATAGGAGCATCTATATCACTTACATGTAAAATAATGCTTTTCACATGCAGCTTCTCTTCAGGAACAGCTGCCATCTTTGCAAAAGACAAGAGCCTTTCAGGTACAATACTTTTCATAGAATCATAAAATCATAGAATGGTAAGGGTTGGAAGGGGCCTTTAGAGATCATCTAGTCCAAACCCCCTGCCATCTGAAGTATTTCTATAGAAGTAAGGCTCTTTAATCCTCAGGATTTAAGCAAAGTTATTTTCAGGAAAAGGAAACTTTTTTTAAGAAAATTACACTTGATTTATTGGATCTGATTTTCAGAGAAGCAAAGATAGCAAGTAAAATTACACAGACTACAATAAATTGATATTTTTTTCACAGTGTACTGGGTCTGTCTGAGATGGAGATTACTTTCTTCACAGCAGTCTATATGGTGCTGTCTTTTAGAATGGTGACCAAAATAGTGTTGGTAACAACTCAATATTTTAGCTGTTGCTGAACAGCCCTTACACAGGAGCATCAAGGCTGTTTCTTTTTCTTATTTTGCACTCCAGAGAGGAGGCCAGGATGGGCAAGAGCCTGACAGGGGACACAGCTGACCTGAACTGGCCAAAATGATATTCCATACTGTATAACAGCAGACTCAGCAATAGAATAGGTGGGAGTTTATCCAAAAATTCCTCAGCAACTGGCCTGGCATCAGTCTGGTGGTAGCAAGTACTTGCTTTAGCATCGCTTGTGCACTTTTTGTCGTTGCTGGGGAGGGGTTTTTTAATTATTTTATTGAACATTCTTTATCTAAACCCATGAATTTTCTCCCTTTGCCCTTCTGGTTCTCTCACCCATTCCACTGGGAGGGGGAGTGAACAAGCAGCTGTGGGGTGCTTAGCTGCATAACAGGGTTAACACACCACACACTGACTATCAAATTCAGACTGTAATTCAGTCATCATGTTGTCATCTTATTTGTAATTTTATTTTAATCATTGACATGCATTTTACTATTTAAGGATTTGCTCAGGACTGTATCTTATTACAAACGTTGCTTTTCTGACCTGATGATGTCTTCATTCTCCCTTCATTTTGTGGTCATCTTTTCTCCAGTTTTCATTCCCAAAGAAGTAAGGGGTTTATGAAAACAAACCTTTTAAAAAAATGTTTTTTAAGAAAAAAAAACCACAAACACACAACTTTAAAAAAAAAAAAAACAACAAAGTTTGCACTGAAAAGCAAGTTAATGTTCTTAGGGTCCCCTATATCCCTCCATAATGCAGCATCTCTCTCACAGTACTGAATAATAACCATGGAAGTATTTGATTCTTTATGAAACATAAAGAACTAAATTTAATTTTTATAACATGTAATAGATGTATATATAAGTAAGGTACAACCTTGCAGAGCTACTATTCACTTGTGGTAGCTTAATATGGGTGTAATTCACCTAAGCTACGTTATAGTAATAAACTATGAGAAATTACTTTGTTGCTATCCTGTTATTTGCAAAGCTAGTTCTAGCAACAAATATCTTCCATTAGAATGTCCTAAACTTGAAACTATCATCTATACTGGAGGCTTTAAAAATTACTAACTTGTAAGTAGTTGTATTAATGTAACTTTTAAAAGGAAAAATGAGTTAATATATCTTTAGCCACAAAAGATATTATTCCTGCATTTTGAAAAAAAAAATCTATTGATAATGCATGATAAAATGTGTTGCATGCCAAGATTTTGCAGGTATCTAAGAAGAAAATTTTGTCTCCTAGCTGATATAATAATAACATATTATTGTATCATTATATAGTCTATATATTTAATGTATATGTTATATAGTATCATATAATAATAAAAGTGTAGATAGTCCAACTAAGAATGTATACATCAAGATGGCGATAAAAGTGAGAACAGTCAAACTGATCAGTTCAGATCAAGTTATATTTCCTTTATGACTGCAACAGAAGTAGTACATACATTAAGCCATCTAATTCTAATAAGAAATCTGTAGGTTCAGTGGAAGTTACCCCTTCAGCTGAGTAGAGGGAACACTGAACAAGGTATAGGGAGAAAAAACCTAAACACAAAAATGTTCAGGACATAAGCAGCCCCTAGAGGAAGAATGAAAAGACATTTTTCTTGCTAGAGAGTTTATTGCACAGCTTTTTCAATATAGCACATATGTATCTTCCTTTGAGGCATCTGAAGTTAGCCATTTATCAGAGAGGATTAAATGAGTGCTCTGCTGTTGGGTACAGTAAATAAAAATATTGTGGATAAGTGTCACTATTGGAAGTGCAGTGCTACACTATGAAGGCTACCCCTTCACTTGCATTTATTAGGTCAAATAATCAGACTTATTGTTTGTTGACATCAGCAGCAGCCTTACCTTTTTTCCTAGTCATGGTGACTCGTGGAACTACATGCATTGTAATGCACATAATACACCCTTGCAAGTTGATACCAAACCTTTACAAAACACTTAAAAATCTTTATAGATGCATAACCATGAGCACCTAATACCACTTGACTTGCCCCAGACCATCTGTGTCTACACCAGACCTGCAAGAGATCTGCATCTCCTCCACTGAAAGCTGGAGACCAGACAAAACAGTCTAAGAAAATCTCAGCTGGCACTAAAGACCTACATTTAAGTAACTGAATTGAATCCTTTTCTTATTAGACATCAAATACTTAGTTAAAAGATCTGTTTAGTTTGTGAATTTCTCTAATGCCTCATGTCTCTTCCATTATTTTCTAGATTTAACTGTTCCAAAACCAAATGTTATGTAGTTAAAACTAACATGATGATGAGACAGAGTGCCTATCTCAGGAAGCTTACTTCTGCCACAGAAGTGAGAGGAGTGACTAGTACACCATAGGGTTGTGCTGCTATCCAGAGGGATTTGAACAGACTGGAGAAATGCCGTGACATAAACATCGTGAAGTTCAACAAAGGGAAGTGTTAAGTCCTGCACCTTCCTGGGGAGGAACAACCTCAGACACCAGTATGTGCTAGGGACCAGCTAGCTGGAAAGCTCTTTGTATTTGTAGCATCATTAGTAGAAGTGCTGCAAGGAGGTTGAGGGAGGTGAGCCTTCCCCTCAGCACTGGTGAGGCCGCATCTGGATCTATGTGTCAAGTGTAGGACTTCATAGTATGAGACAGACCTACTAAAGAGAGTTCAGCAGAGTGCCACTGAATGGTGAATGTGACTGGAGCATCTCTCATTTGAAGAAAGGCTGGGAGAGCTGGGACTGTTAAGTCTAAGGAAGAGAAGTCTCCAGGGGATCTTACCAAAGTATATGAATACCTGAAGGAGGAATGTAAAGAAGACTGAGACAGGCTCTTCTGTGTGGTACCTGATGACAGGACCAGCAGTCATAGGCACAAACAGAAAGAGAAGATTCCCTCTGAATGTCAGGAAAGACTTTTTCATTATGAGGGTGACTGAGCACTGACAGAAGTTGTCTAGGGAGGTTTTAGAGTCTCTCTTCTTGGAGATACTTAGAAGACATCTGAACATGGTTCTGGACAACAGGTTTTTGGTGGCTCTGCTTGTAAAACTCCAGGGGTTCCTCCTAACTGCAACCATTGAGTTTTTCCAAAATTTAATAAATCCTGGAACACTTTCATTACTGCTGTGTTAGTTAAGGGAAGGTTGAGGGAAATAAGTACTTGTTCAAACAAATCTATATTCAGGCAATTATACGCTTTGTGGATTTTGTGACATAATTGGAACATGCAGATTTGTTGCAAGAGTTACAGTGTGTTTTGAAAGCCTAAGTCTAAAGACAATTTCTTTACTGACTAGAGCATCCTCAGATTTGGAACACAGACTTTTCCCAAGCAAGACAAAGACAGATATGTAATTAGTTTTCTCAATATCTACGTTCATTTAGAAATATTCTCCTAGCACTTTCAATTCCTGACAATTAATCTACAAAAGGGTTTTCTGTTTTCTTAAAGTAACGATGGCAGGGATGTGTGCACGTCTACCAGCATGTGTGTATATGTGTAGACATACAAGTTGAAAGTGTTTAGGGTGGTTTTCCTTCACTCAGAGGGCAGTACAAGTTACCTTATTTCCAGTTTAGTACTCTGTGCTTTAGACTCCCACTGTAGGCACAAATAAAGAAGTTGTCTCCACTGTCACAAGCCTTAAAATGGGACTAGAGCTACAGAAAGAGGGCGAGAGATTTTTGAAATGAATATATATTTTTTTATATAAAATTAAGAAACAGAAATGTTAGGAGAAGGCTTAGAAAGCAATAAGCTTAGAAAGAAATAAGGGTTAGATGCACAAGATGCGTAGATACAATTACGGATCAACAGAGACTATGTGCAGAGAGATACAACACAGTTAAGCTTAATTCATGCAAGTCATTACCTGTAATATCTTGTACTGGTAAAGCAATATAGAAATCATGCACCATAAACAGAGATGGCTTAAAAGTGAGAACTGTCAAACTGATCAGTTCAGATCAGTTCAGATCTCTATGGCTGAAATAGTAGTAGTACATACATTAAGCCAAGTACATACATTGACACTATGTTGCACGGTTTAATTCTATCAGTCTGAAGTGAATATCCTTTATTAGTTGTAACCTTAAGAAGTGCACCTACCCAGAGCATCACTGTGCCTCTGCTCTCTGATCAGAGAAAAATGTTTCACTGATAAAAAGAGTATACAGACTCTTCACTTCTATGTTTCGCTTTCCTTAAAATGTAAGGCTTTTTGGGGAGTCTGTACAGTCCATGCATGCCACAATGATGTCACAAGGCATACCACAACAAAACCTATAAATCAGTTAAACTGTTGTCAGTATTTGAAAATAAATATTGTCTCTTTCAAGACTTTTCAGATCAACAAGGATATCATACGTGATTGCTTATGTATGTCCTGGGAAGGGTCTATATCCCTGTCCCTCTGCATGGCTGATTAGCCCAGGGAAGCTAAGATGATTGCACAGCTTCCAGATCACAGCTGTTTGCAAACAGTAGGCTTAGAGCGTGGTCAGAAAGCTTGCATCTGCACACAGTCTTGCTATGGAGATGTAACCACAGTATGCCTGTTGCCACACAGCAATCAGCCTCAAACATGTATTCAAAGGATATATATGGAGAGCATTTGTTTTTCTTTTTTTTTCCAGGAAAAGTGATGGTGAAATCAACGTGATATATTCCTGCAAAAAATGTTCTCAGACATGTAATAAACACTTTACCTGAGAATTTAATACAGGAGAAGTCTTAAGAACCTCCCAGGAATAGCTTTATTTCCATTAGTTCCATCTATTTGCAAGTTCAGAGTTGTTCAGATCTGTTATACTGTTCTGTAATTACTATTTCTGGCAGAATAATACTTACCAAAGAATGACCTTTACAGTAGGGAAGATATTTTCTGTCAAGAACAATGACTGAAAATCAAACTTTCATTGCAGTTTTTACATAGACATTTTGTTTTTGTGAAGTCATCCCAGGAGAATCAAACATGAAGATTGGTGGGTGATTATGGGTATCCATGTATTTAGAGCAGCAGTATAAAAACATTTCTCTAAATATTTTTGTACTTGGCATGGGGTGCATCTCTTCTCTTACAAGAAATAGTAGTAATCAGAAAGACTGTAGCAATAAAAGACAAAATACAGGAGGGTAAGTGTTGTAATATTTTATTACTGAATGTTATGCTCTTGAAAGTTTTTTTCCAGAAATCAAACAACAATTGTTTAAGCTTAACCAATGAAAAAATCATGATTCATAACATACAGGTAATATCAGTGACTCTCAAAGCCAATATTGTTCTTTGTTTTACAGTGTTGTCTGCACATTTTCGGGTCTGCGAGCCATATACGGACTACAAAGGTCGCTACCACTTTGGTTTTCACTGCCCCCGTCTTTCTGACAATAAATCTTACATCTTTTGCTGTCACCATAACAACACAGTATTTAAATACTGCTGCAATGAGACAGAATTTCAGACTGTTATGCAGATGAACTTAACAGGGAGCGCAGATGGATATATGCATAAGTAAGTAAATGAGTTTTAAAGTACTCTTCACCAAACTGTTCCTGGTCTAATAACGTAGTCTGAGGTGTACTTAATGATGGAAGCATTTAGCATAATTGCGCACATACACACAAAAAAACACTAAAAGGTTTTTGCTGTTACGAAACTCCTAAAAGAAAGGATGCTTTGCTTTGTTTTGACACGGGCTATAAACATTGTTAGGAGAGGCACATATGTAAAAGTTGCGTATAAATGTAACAAATATAAAGTTACATATAAAAGTTAGGAGAGTCTCTTCCCCAACTCCAGTCTGATCCAAACTATGTTTAAATTTACATCAGTAAAAATAAACCCCAAAGCTGTCTGAAGGGGAGAGAGCGAGTGAGTTGACATTTTCCATATCAACCCAAATACACTATTTTGAATCTCTGAGGTTTTGAATATAAATCTTGTGTAATCACTGACCTTGGGGAACAGAAGATACTTGCTTATACACCAACATTGTGTGGTCTCCTTGCCTGTTGCCTGGGATACTTCCATGTACTGCTGGAGCCTCTCCTCTGAGATAAACGTCAGAAACTTTTTTTTCTAAAGAACCCATAACTAACAAGTAGATCTTTCTTACTGATTACCTATTTACAGTGACAAAATCTTCACTTGTGGTCTGTCTCCTATTTAGTATTTGACATTTTGGGCACACTAATCTACTGCAATTTCTCTTGATGCAGAGGGGAACTTTCAGTAGATGTGGTGCCCCCAAGGTTGAATTCTGATCTACCTGCTTTCCTCTGCCATTTTAGTCTGGTATCCAGCCTCTCCAGGGCAAGGAAGGGACAGATTAAAGACAATTGGAATTTCAGTCTATTGATTTTTGTTTTCTTATGTGGTGTGACAATCAGTCAATGTGTTGTCATTCATTCCCATGGAAGCAGGTGAAAAGCTGGTAGGAGGCTGTGGTGCTTGAATACTGATGTCAGCTCTTCTATCTCACTGTATGCAGCTGCCTCCAGCAGTAGCCAGCCCATGGAGTCAGCAGACTGTTGTCTTTGTTAGCAACCACTCCTCATACAGCTCTGCCTAGGGAAGTTTGAATCTTGCATAGACATAGAAGTTGCACACTCGATAGGTGTCTGAGAACTTCATGAGAACTTACTGTACAGAATGTTGGGGAGATACTTCAAGTCTAACAGGCCTGTTAAAGACTATCTATTTTTCTCCATCCTTTGAGCAGTCTGGACAATCTAGACACTGGTACACCCTCACGTTGGGCTACCTAACTCTGAAAACACATGTATCCTCAGGCAACCTACTGTTTATACCACAGTATGCTCAAGTGCCCTCATGCAATGCATACCCTGTGTAAGCTCCCTGGTAAAAGTAGGGTGTACTCCCTCTTTGTTTGCTTGGCAGGACTGTGCTTCCACAGTAGTAATTGGATGCCAGCCTGAAGAGAGGTCCTCACAGGACTCTCAGTGCGGTAGTTCTGTGTGCATGGTCACAGACAGAGACAGAAACTGTTTCACACTCAGAGGGATATAAAAAGAGATGGACTAGTGTGGATATTGCCCCACACTTTTCCAGTTCTTTGTGCTGCACACAGCAAATTTGCTTTATTTCTTCCCTTACTGCTCAATATCCAGCACTAGCACTGCTGAGCAACCAAGTCTGCCTAACAGGCAGCTTCATTACAGATTTTGGGATGTTACTGCAGAGTTGTAGTTCAGCCAAGTAGAAAGCCAATGCTTTGGGTTTTTTCAATATCTCAGCAACTACTTTGTGTAGTAATGACTAGAGCTTACTAAGGTAAGGCCTTTCTGTTCTTCCTTTCACCACCAACCAAAAATGGACAGGGCGGTCAGCCACTTTCCAAAGCAGACAAGTACAGAGGAACAGTTCTGATTGCAAAATATACCCTGGGATGTAGAACATTTCTTTGCCTCTTGTGTTCTTTGTTTGAGTGCCCACTCGTATCTATACTTGTACAGATGAATGCACACCCACCCACAGAAAGAAATACAGGGAGATTCATATTATAGGGCAGTCGTGTGTGTGCGGTTCCTAAATGGGAAAAAGTTAATTTGGTATTTTATGAACTACAGTGTTTATTTAATGAATTATTTAGAACATAGTGTATTATAGTAGTTTTCACTTAGCTTTTTTTTTTAAGCCACTTCATTCAATTGCAATGGAGAAAGAGCTGCCTCTGTATTCTTTGGTGGTAAGACTCATGATTGAGTCTTACCACTTGCAGACTATATATCGTATATGTCTTCAGTTCAGATCTTTGGCAAAGATATGTGAAATCATGCTAAATACAAGGGAAAGCTTCTGGAGATGTAGCTTAGAGCAGTGCAAGAGTGGGACTGGCTTTGCCTTACTGTAACTTCCTGATACATCACTTTTGATAAACTACTTAAAGCCAGGAAAATGGAGAGAAATAGAATTTCTGTGTAAAACTTCACCAATCTAGTGAGAGAGAGGGAGAGCAATCTCACACTGAGCTCACTGAGATTAATAGAAAACATATTGATAATTTTAGTATATGGTGGAGGGGCAAAAAGAAGTGAAGCCTAGATGCTTACATTAAAAGCATTGTAAAAAGCATCTTACTTAATTCATTCTAACTTTATTTAATGTATACAATAACTTAACTTTATTTGGAATCTAATACATCCAGGGTTCACTTTACAGGAACAAAGTCAGCTCTTCATTTAGAACTAATTTCACACACCACTGAAAAAAAAATGACATGAAACCTATTGTACTGTGACTGGGGAGAGTGGTTTAGGATATGGGAATAGCAATGAACTGAAAAAAAGGATTATGGTTTTCAGGGAAGAGTGAATCAATATTATTATTTGGTTCATTTTTCCCCTTAGCCATTCTCATGATAATAAAAACAAATTTCTTGTTTTATAATACAGTTGAGGGGAAAAAAATAATTAAATGACTTGTAACTTCATTGTCATGGCATATCTGAAAAAACACATTCATCTTTTACAGTCACACACTATAATGTAGACAGGTTTATATACTTTTTTTTCCCCATTACCATAACAAAAGATCTCTATGTTTTCATATGTGCAGAATACTGGCGTATTATTGTCTTTGTGATCATACAGATTAATCAGTCTATAATATTTTTACATGTGAACAATTTGTTTAGTGTTAAATATAGAAATGCCAGTGATGTCTAAAAGACAAGAAAAGCTTTGCCCTCCAAAGAATTTTTCCATAAAACTTTGTCTAATAGCTTGTTTAGCTGTTCTTAAAAATAACATTCACTTGAATCTAGTATTTTAGACTCTCTCAGATTTTCTGTTATGCATGTTTCAATGGATTATCAGCACTACAACTATGACAGAATTCCCTGATCTGACACTGGAACAGTGTTATGGCAGTCTGTAATGCATCCATGTTTTTCTTTACCTCTTTTTCCAGTTTTTCAGGGTTGAATGGCTTTTGCAAACCACAGTACAATATTGCATCAAAAGTAAGGTTAGGATTAAATAGCACTATCTTTCTCCATGTACAGTATGTCCCCTGCAGAGCTGACATTGGCTTAAATATCTCCCAGAAAATCAACTTTAAGAAAAAGAAAGAAAAAAAAAAAATTAAAAATGCACTACCAGCTTTCAAAAAAGACGTAATTCAGCTGGGAAGATCTCTTGGGTACTGCAATAACAGGTTCTGTAGGAAAACACAAGATTAGGCAAAGGTCTTGATAGAATAGTAAAACCAAAATAGGAGGCAAAAAAAAAAAGAACCATTTAAAGCATACATGCAAAAACTACACAGATTTCCTCAGTGTTAGAAGTACCCAAGGCATTTGCTAGGATGTAAGCTTGCACTTCCTTGGGGCAACACTTAAAATGTGTTACTACTGAAAATAACAGCCCCTTTTAAGGAGAATAAGGAAAGAAACAGTTTCCATGGCCATCTGCCCACATTCAAACTCTGCAGTTGTAGAATTATGCTCACAATTGTTTTGATTTGTTGGGGTTTTTGAAGCCTGAATTACCAAATGAATTATTTTCTGTTCACGTCCTGCACACAAAACCCAACAAACTCTTCCAAAAAAACTACTGCCCGGTCCTAACCTGCTTATCATCTGTCTCAAAAAGTTAATGACTTGAATGGAAGGAATCACATGAGTGAGAATAATAATAAAAACACCTGGCTTTTTATTTGTGTGTAGGGAAGTTGGAGAAATCTAAGCAAAATTACGTAGATGAAATAGGAGGAGATGGATGGTAAAAGTATTTATTGTTCTCTGACTCCTTGACATCAGAGTAAATCTTCCCATTTACTCAAGCAGGCTCTATATCATGGTGATACGATATATATTCATTATATTTCTATGAAAAATGAAGTATCTTAAAATAATAAGCTACTAAACTTTTCTGATAGGTTCAGGAATTACTCTGTTTTCACAGAGAAGCTAAAAGGAAATTGTTGTGTAACTTTAACTCCAGATTCACTTTTTGTGTTCGTGTGCCAGCAGCAGCAGAGGACTGGGCAACATAGCTTTAGAAATTGTTTTCGGTGTTAACATTGCTAAACCTTCTGTTGAACCTAAACAGAAACCTCCAAAATGATTGACTGGGAGAGGCAAGAGCACTTTGCAGGACAGTGCAAGTTTTCCAGATAGAGAAGCAGAGAGGAGATACAAACACACCAAAACAACTTCATATACTTCACTGTCCCTGTAAAGGAACAAACATTTATAGTTTGAATCTCTGTAAATCTGGAATCTGTTCACACTTGAATTTAAATTAAACTTATGCACAAAAATTACAGGAAAATCAGATTACAAGATGGAACTTTTACAATTAAATCATTTAGTTCAATGAAATGAGAGAAAGCCTTAAGAGGTTTTTTTTTATTCCTAGTTCTTTTCTGTATATCTGACCTATCTGGTATTCAGTGTAAATAGGGCTGCTTATTTACTAATTAAGACATTTCTTAATTTGTTTGAAAGTTTTAATTTTTACTATAATTTGTATCCATCAGCAAAATTAACATTTTCTACCATCTTAATAGACTGAGAAACAGAAAACATCAAAGTACAGAATTTCCCATACAAACTATACTTCTTGGTAAAATTGCTTGTGATTTTTCACAAGGCCTATCTTATACTGCTATTGTCCCACTGTCTGTTAATTAAAATAAAGCAGCCTTTTGTTTTTATGTTTAGAGGGAGCAGATGGATAACTGACACTCAATATGATTACTAAAGTGTTGCTTTAAATTGGAACACTCAAAATAACTAATTTTCATAAACCAAAATTTTAACAAGTGAAACTAAATACCAAAAATATAAACAGATTAATTTGAGGTAATGATAAGAAATGTTCCTGCCTCTCACGTTGCCAAAATGAAAATAAATTACGTGTTTTATAATATTTCCATTCTCACAAGTCCCCTGAAAGTCAAGAGTAGTGTTTCTGAGAAGCTGGGACTAACAAGATCCCATTACACTTTGAAGTCCCTAAACTCCAAAGATTTTAATGCATTACATAGGTCTACCCACTGTTGTGTGAAGTTAGTCATGCATGTGTAAGTTCAGAAGAACTATATTCTGACTGCTTCCAATCCTCCTGGAAATGTACTATTACTTATTTTTTAAAACCTAGGCTTGCATAATCCTAAAGTTACACAGGAAGGGACCTAATAACAGCCCTGACCTTCCTTGTTACTTAGAGTTGTTTGCTATGGAATCTCATGTAACTTAAACACATTATATGTGTGTAGTGGAAAAATCATTCCCTTGGAAAGAGAATCAGTTTCCTGAACTGCTGACAGGCAGCAATACAGAAATGAAAACCGTGATCTTTAAATTTCTCGTTTTAAATCCTGAGTTTCTCAAAAATGCAAAATGAAGGACTCATGCAAAAGTTTAAATGAAAGTGAAAGTTCAAAGCCAGAGACTTGATATGTTTTAAATCCAAAAAGACTTGAAACACGTATTTAAAATATTGAAATATTTTTCTGGCTTTCACCTATAATAGGTCTTCTCAGACTTTTGTCTTCTCATAGCACTTCCATTTTGATCCTTCAGAGTTTCTCCAGATGTGTGTTTTAAGAGTGCATGATTGTGTTCAGTTTTATCCATGTAAGTTCAAGTACACATAGATGTGGGTTGCCCACCTATTTCTTCAATATAATGTTTCTCCAAGACCATCTTCCTAATGACATTTTGTACTACTATGCCTTCTACATACTCCTGTTTTCAGAGTCTGGTACACATACTTCCACATAGCTCGTAGGTCTAGATTAGCCTTCTTTGATGTATACATAACAATCTCATTCTTACCCATTTTTTTTCCTTCTCTGTTCTGACCTCATCCTCCATACTCACAGTTTCCAGTCCAAGCTGTATTTACACCTGACAGTGATTTTTATTTTAATAATATCACCTCTTCAGCAGTAGTTTTAGCACTGCTTCCCCTTTTTGGTCTCTAAATTCTTGATCTCTTATACCTTTTCCTGCTTTTTTCTTCTCCTTCTTCCTTTTAATGTCTTTAGACACCTGTCATAGCTATGTAAGCAGCTGTTAATTTTCATGGCCTTTACCTATAGAGATATATATAATCTATATATACACACATAATAACTTCACGAACATATACATATAAATGTAGTACATATTTTCCTTTCTGTGGAATGCATTGTATAACATGATCTTGTCAATCTTCTTCCCTCCTAAATTTATTGCCAGCAGACTTTAGCAGTTGCTCTTGAAAGCCTATACCTCCTCTGATATCTTCTGTATCCAGCAATCTTAATTATGAAATTAAGAGCAAATCCAAGAACAATAAGCACCTTTTAAGATGTATTCTTAAAGCAGTGAATGTTTTTAGTAGTAAAGACACTTCTTGATCTCAACTATTGCAGCAAATTTTCATATGGTTAATTCTCACTCTTATAAATGCCCTGTCACTTTAAGTAGGATGACTTTCCTGGAGTGAGAATTTGCAGAATAAGATGTATGACCCATCAACCATGTACTTTTCAGCGATCTCACTTAAGGCATTGAAGCTAATTGTATGTCAAATGTATGTGCTGGTATAAAGACAAAGGTGGGAAGGAGAAATAAAAGTGTTTGTAAGACAAGGGTCCTCAGTATTTAAAAACCTCCCATGTCATGCATATACCAGTATTTAGATTGAAATAATAAACATATTTTAAGGACATATGCATTAGAACAACATTTTTGTCTCTTTTGTCTGGATAAATGAACACAATGACCATTACTGATAGATGACATAAATGTTTTCTTTTTCTTTTTTTCCCCCTTTCATAGCAACTACAGTGCACTGTTAGGAGTGTGGATCTATGGCTTTTTTGTGGTGATCTTGCTGGTATTGGACCTTTTATATTACTCTTCAATGAACTATGATATTTGCAAATTTTACCTGGCACGGTGGGGAATCCAGGGAAAGTGGATGACACAGGGACAGAGCCGGTGGATTAACCCTGTTCAGGATCCAAACCAGGTACAGACGCAGCCTCAACCAGAGACACAGCCTCAAACTCGGCCACAGCCTCAAACATCACAGACAGTACATACTTTAAAAGGAGATGCTTTAAGCCCACCCCTGATGTCTTTTCAGAGTACATCTGCCTGGTAAGTAAGCTAAGCCATATTGTGCTACATTTTTTGACTCTGTCATTTTGTAGTGTGAACAGTCACCTGTATTTGGAAGTGCCTGCAAATTCAGGTTGGGTGGCACCATTCTAGCACATAATTCTTTCTGTCTTGAACTGTTTTAAAGAATTACTGCTTTTAGGAGTGGTTTATTACTCTGGAACATATTACGTCATCTTTTAATATTGTTCCCAGAGAAACAGATGCTTCAGTTTCTCAGTGCTAAATAATTGTACTAGTCTGTGGTACAAATAAACTACAAATCTTTGTTCGACATCGACCATTATAAAATGAATTCTGTACTGACGTCAAAGACTAATTTCTATGTCTATCTATATATCTGTTAGTCTGGTTTTAAAAGATTGTATAATAGCTTCAATGTGAGATGTCACAAATCCACACTATTTGTGGCATGAGGCACAGAAACGAAATAAAAACCAGGTTAGGTTTTTTTATGTGCATAGCCAAAAAAGAATGGCTTGATCTCATTTGGCACAAGTAGGCTACTGTAAAGTTAAATGCTACAAAAACAAAAAAGCAAAACACAAAATATTGTTTTTTAAAAACCAGACCAAGTGGGAGACATATTTCAGAAGCAGGCAGAACATGCAATATAAATTAAATTTAATTTAATTAAATTAAATAAATACTGGTAGCCATGTGACAAAATTACATTGAATAATTTTGGATTATTCTTACAAAAAAAAATAAAACACCAAAAAACAGAAAACCAGAAGCAAAGGAAGAGTACCGAATAAAACTCTGTATATGGTGTCAAGAAAGTCAGAGACTTTTTCCTTTGCGAGAGATCTTGAAGATTTGAAAGAGGACAAAGAGGGTACAAAGTCAACAGTGAATTTCAGAAGTGTTCTAGAAGGCTGAGTGCTGGCTTTTAGCAAAATAAAGTGATCTATGATTGAGCAGAGTGAAAAAAGATTACAGCAGTTCCTAAACCACAGCTTTGATCTTGGTCTGAAATCTTTGGATAGCATTGTATTGCAAATGGAAAAATGATAACAATAGTCCTTTTATTTCAAAATTTACTCTTCAATTGTAAAGGTGAATCTAGAAAAAATAGGGTTGAAATTTTTTTCGTGTTAGAAGAGATATTGACAGTTTGATTCAGGGAGATGAGTTAGTGGAAGAGTAGGTTGTTAGGCATAGCAGTCAGTACTGGATCTATCCAGTGCAGATCGTTTTAGCAGGCCGTGTCCAAGCAGAGGAGTTTGAAAGTGTACATAGGAAAGAGATTTGCTTGTGTTTAGTTGTAAGCACTCTTCTTTTCACTTCTTCCTCTTTTCTCCTTTTTTTTCAATTCCTTCAGCTTTTTTGTACATTGATTTCCCAGTCTTCAGGCAGAATGGCCAGGATTAACATTTGAAGTACATTAATTGTATTCTAACTTAATATATGTGTGTGTGTGTGTGTGTGTGTGTGTGTATGTAAAAATATAGTGACTGCATAAATTTATATAATATTAGCCTGATTATATCATTTGGTAATTTCACCATACCATTGTAAATTAAAAGAAACTAGTCAATAATTCCTGAAGGATTTTTGATCATTTTCTATTACTGACTTCTTGTGATTTTTTTGCTTTTTTTGAAGTGTTAAGCGGAAAATGTATGTTAGGATCAGGTGAGCATGTCCCATATGCTCATTTTCCTGTGTGTGCAGGAGATGAGCATTGATAAGTGACTCCAGTAACCCTCACCCCTTCCCCAGTGAACTGTCTGTCTGCCCTCAGTTCCCATGAAATTGTTTCCTTTTCCCCAAATCCTTTAATTTTTCAATGCCAGAAAGAAGTAGGTGTTTCCTCAGCAAAACCATATTTACCCCTTGTATTTCGGCATGTAAAACACTCCAAGAAATTCCATATTTTCATACTTATAACCTGCAACTTATAAACTGACAACCCTTTAACTGAGTGCATAGATGACTCAGTCTGAGTTGGATACCAAGAAAAAGCACAGTAGTCACTGGTGACCACAGGCAAGGTGTTTAGTATGCAAAAGGTATTTGAGGAAACATTTCCCCACACAGAAAATGACATACTTGCATACTACAATTGCTAAGACCCTGGGGAGTATGACAAGGTTATCTGACTATTTATTTCTCAGTTAGATAATCTGCAGGTTATATACATGAAAATACGGTGATTTTGCCATATAGAAATTAGACTGTTTCACATTCCAGTTCTGATGCAGTTTATGTCTGATGAATAATCTCCATGCAGCCTTCTCAAAATGTAGTCATACTGTCAGTGAAGAGGTATAATGAAGCTGCTGGATTTGTAATTTCTATCTCTGATTTTAAAAATCCCTAATGTATTAATATAATTTTGTATCTGAATGTCCATTATTCTAGCAGATGAAGCCAGCCTCTTAGATGGTTTGCTAAGAGCTACTTTCCAATCTATAAAATCGAATTTTCTGTTGTTGTTGTCATTTTTAATGAACTGAACTTATCATGGCTTTTCCCTCTGTATAGAAAATAAGCATATTTGTTTAGTATCTCACAATCACACGTATCTATATGTATGTTGGTGGTATAAAACCATAAGAACTGTTTACAGATCATAGATGAGCTTTTTGAAAATACGAAATAGATTTTTTTAAATCCTATGATACTGCACATATATCCCAAGTAACACAAATTACTGTTAAAAACATTTTCCAAAACAGTTTTTAAAGTTTTCTGATGATGGATTTTGTTGGAAGTTGTTTGCTTCCTGTACTACATTTATCTTAATACAGTTAAAAAACATACCCATTCTAGAAGACATACATGATGATAGTAGGATAATGATTCTTGCACACTGATGCAATGATTGTCAGCAACACCGAAGATTTTAGGTGCCCTTTTTGCAGAAGACTGTCACTGTAAGAAACTATCCCAAGAAAGATGATAGGAACAACTTAAAGTTTATAAAGCAGTCTGGGATCTTCCTGGATTAGAAAAAAAATATCCCAAGAAAGATCATTTATTTTCTTGTTCTAGTTTAAATGCTGTGAATTGGCAATGAAACTGATGACTGGAACAGATATATCAGAGAGAAAAATCAAGCAAGTCATAGTATGTATTGAGTAGAACCATCCCCAAGATGTTTAAACATTTTGTCATAGCAGATCACTTTATTATTCACTTGAGACAAAGAGGACCATGTATAGCTTTAATATTGTTATAACTAAAGAAGTCTGGAATCCTTTATACATGCTGCTGGCTGCTCTGTAAAGGGCTTGCAGTGTTGTGCAAGGACAGGAAGGAAGATCATTAATCTCCGGAACATCAAGCCTGATTTAGCATAATGTTGCTTCATCATGTAGTGTATGGATTTTATGGCCCAACTAATGTTGATTTCTTCTTTAGTATGGAAACCATCTGAGGTCTGTCCAAAGGCCTGTGTGGTCTGAAGGTCCTGTTGGATGTCCCTTCCACAACCCCAAATGCCGTCACAGACTGAAAGTGAATGGGCTTAAACAGTTGCGGCTTGCCTCAAGGTGGTTCCTCCAGGCCATGGCTGAGGTGCATGAGCTGGGCCCTTCCATGCTCACTGGTCCATGCAAGAATCTGCAGTCTGGTTAGCCTGAGCAGGCTTTTAACAGCTGGAGTTGAAACAGCAACAAGCAGCAGGGAAATCATTACTACTGCTCAACAAAGTGCAAGTGTCACAAAACGACACATTGTAAGTTGAGGAATCAAAATCCTGACTACCAAAAAAACTTGTTCTCACAACCATGTGAATATTGTTGATTAAAGATGACTAAAACAGTCAGACTAGCAAAGAAGATCATGTAAGAGGAGGTGTGGGCTAGGGCAGCCTATCAGCCTCTCCATATTCTCCATAGCTGTGCTGTCTTCCAGATGTGAGAGGGGAACAGGTGAACGTGATCTCTCTGCCTTACCCTGGTGATGTTCAGCTCCTTGTCACCTCCATCAAGAATACAAATCACAGGGAATACTGTCTTGAAGTCTATCTTTTACCTCTGTTCCTTCCATTTCTGCGCAACAGCTCACAGAGGTGTGTGCAATGTCTGCTCTGTATGTGGTCATATGTGTTATGCTACATGACTCACAGTTTCAGAAGCCTGCTGATTGTCCAGAATCAGGAAAAATATCAACCCAGTAGGGTAAGCCAATGCTTATTTTCTTTATGTAGTTTGAATGGATTAGACAAAGGCAAGTCTATTTTACTTTCCTTTATTATATGTTGCAGTCTGGTTTTGCTCTGAATTCCTCTGAGTCAAGTTGTCTTTCAGACAAATAGGTTAGTTTATAGGCTGCTGCTGTTCACCTACTACTTGACACCTCTTCAAATGACAACCAAAGCACTTATGAATGAGAGAAAAAAGCCTATAAAAGTACAGGCAGAATTTAGAAGCCAGTAGGTAACTGAGCATGTCCACAGCAACTGTGCAAAAAAACACAGGGAATAAATACTTTGCCAATGGCTAAAAAGTCTGCGTAAAAGATTTCTCTTTGATACCACATTTTGAAAGAGGATACAGGCTACCACTGGAGTGAAGTATCCACAGTACTTCCTCTGTTTCGATGTTTTCCAATAGCTGCCCATGCAGTCTTGCCCATGTCACCTAGCTTGGGACATTGGCACTGAAGTAGGTCACCTGTGCAGTGTGAATGTGGCCACTAGAAACATTAGGTACTGGGCTGGTGGGAGGGGATCATACAGAGGCTCCTCTCAGTACAAGAACAAAATCTGCCTCCTTCCCTTCCAACCCTGCCATTCTATGATTCTATGATGTGTTTTGAAAATAAGAAAAGCCTGAAACTTACATTAGCAAAATCATTACATTAAACAAGAATACAATGATAGTGTTTTAAAGATGCAAAATTTTCATCACAGGGCAAAGCATAGCTTTTTTTCACAGCTCCTACCTTGGTTTTTATATTGTATACAAATGAAATACAGCAAACCAGAGCACCAATAGGCTTTTTTTGAAAAAAATGGAAAGGAATAAAATGGAATACTCCTACAGTGCTTTTATGAAATAACTGGGAATTAAAATCATCTGCAGAATCTCTCTGGTAACAGACATCTACCATTATATGTGTACCTCCATTCTCTTCAAAACATATTGGATTAGAAGAACGGGTATTGTTGAACATGTCTTCTTTAAATACTCTTGTCTGTTTGCTAGGAACTGCATAACTGCAAAAACAGAAATTGTTTAAAAACAAAAGCACAGCTAATGAAATCACTCTCTCCTGGAAAAGCCAGATGCTGAAACTTGTTTTGCATTGCATTAGCCCTTCTCCTGCTTAGCCTTCTATTTGATGTCAGGGCAGGAAACCAATAGCACAAAGCGACACTGGGCTTGAAACAAACATCTCAAAATCTGTAATACTCTTGAGTCTTGTTTACTTGCCTCAGTACTATCATTATGCAAATAAATGGGAAGATTTTGGTTTGATTTTTTTTGTCATTTGAATACAAATTATTCAAGATACCTGAGTTAGTGCATTCTTTTAACCTTGTATTTAGAAATTTACAACTAGCATGTAAAGTTAAGCCAATATGCAAAGTTTTTGTCCACTTCAATCTGAATATAGGCAATCTTTTTTATATTGATAGACACCACATCTTTCCTTGATACATATATAATACATTTTGTTCATTTCATGCCGTATTCTCCTTTTCCCCCTAAAGTTATAGACCCTGTATTGCAACATTTATTTCTCTACCTTCTCTTTATCTGCAAATTCATTGGATATGGGCTGATTGATATTTCCATTTTATCTATTTCTCAGCCTTTCCATCAAATGGGGACTGTCATATTCATCACCTTCAGGAAAGTCTTTCTTTTAAATGGTCTGTACAGTTGAAGTGATTTAAATGAACCTAAATACGGTAATAAAATGAGTAGTAAAAAGATTATCTGACGACTACTGCTAAGTGAACTCTGTACACTGAGAAATGAAAGCTAGTAAAAATACTAGAAACCAGTTGTGAGCATTTTCCATATTTACATTCTCATGTATTTTGAGTAGACTTTTTTGCAGCTAGATCATTACTGCATCTTAGTATAACAAATCCATATAACTGGATTTGTTGTAACAAACAACTGCTACTGAAGTAGCAGATAGCAGCCTAGAATTTGTGTGAAATCCTAAGATTCCAATTAAGCCCACAATTGTACTGCACAAAGTCACAACACAACAGGATCACACAGTGATGTCCCAAGCTCTGTCTACCAACTCCATTTTCTCTGTCACAACACAAACCACTTAATTTTAAAAGATTCTATGGTTATTTTAGTAGTTATGAAACTCCTACCTCTTACATCGTCTTAGGTGCTCACTAGCAGTTGTAATAGCCCATGCACATTTTACACATTTTATATATGCACTGAAAATAAAACAGCAAGGTTGTTCTAAAGTTCCTCACTTAGATTCTGAAGTATCATAGAGAAATTTTAAAACAGCCCAGGCCACCTTGCAAGTCTAATGGAGTACAACAGCTGAGCTCCATACCCACATTTGTACCTTCATGCCATTTCTCTCATCAAAGGTGTCCAGGCTGGCTGATTTCACTTTGACATTTGCATTTAAAAAGCTAAGTCGGATGCTCACAGTCACTTCTGATTTAGATCTGTAAACATAAGTGTAATTGAAAATCAGCCTAGTTGTCTCTGGCATGCTTTTAAGAGTAGCTGGATCTAGAGTAGCAAAGTTATGAAGTGGTGAGTAGCTCCCGTACCTTGTATTGAATTATTAAGTCTCAGCTGTATTAAGCTTTAACTGTCAGGGACTGCAGCTTTTATTACATTGATAAAATTCAATTAATTGCATTGATAAAATTCAACTAATTGCTCTTAGTTTTCTAGAGACTAAATAAAACAGATGGACAAGCAATCAACAAGGAGAATAAACAGCATCAGCCAAAGATATTGCAAGTGGTGGAAGAAACAGGCAAGCCTTCCTGTGTTGCAAAGTTGCAACAGAATTTCTAAGCAGGAGATTTAACGTAACTCATGTCCAAACTGAAAAAAGGGGCTTTTCAAATAAAAGGGGGGAAAAACATGAAAGACAGTAATGGACAGAGTATTGTCCATTTTAAGTAGGCTATGGTCCAGAGACCAACTACTAAGACCACTTGTAAAACATCTATGTCTAGTCAGTGCTTTTAACAGAAGTGAGAATGAAGAAGATGAAAATAAGAGTCTCTGAAGTAAAATCCCATTCGAAAATCAACTTCCAACTATTTTGAATGTCAAGAAACAGAACTCCCTAACTCAAGGAGGAACAAGCAAGTAGTAGAGCTCAAGAGTGTATATAGACCAGTTTATTATTCTCAGAGCTGTTATTAAACAAAATGCCGTATGTAATAAATAATCCTTTTATGGGGTTGGAGAAGATCTTTTACTGTATGCAAAAAATTTCTACTTGAAATAATGGCATACTGCAGAATACCAGAGAGTGTAGTGAAATCATCAAAAGCTTATGTGATAATGCTGAGTGCATGACCATAAATGGTAATAATGTCAGACAATTATTTGCAGCGGGAGCTGAGGTCAAGGATTTACCACAGCATTGCTGTTATTGTCACTGTTCCCTGATTAGATCATGACAAAGACAACCGCAGCAAGTAATTAGGCATTTCATCAGAAAAGTGATAAAACATGTTTGTATGACCTTACTTTTATAATGATGTTTCACTGCACAGTTCAAGAAAAGGCCAGCAATTAGACGCAGTCAGTCTGTTCATCATCAGGAAGATACCAGATATGTGGCTGTTTAAGTCTCATAAGCAAAATAGATCACAAAGCATTGAAATTGGAGGAACAGTAGAGTTGTTTTACTGTTCATTAAGTCATGAGAGAACATCCATATCAATCAGCAAACAATTTTCAAGAACTTAAAAGATTTTGGAGAAGTTACGTGGTCGACACTGTCATGAGTACATATACAGACATATACAACTGTAGTTTTGAACGAAATCTATTCACTGCAGAAAAAAAAAACCATGCCTTTAAAAAGACTTTGAAATCCATCATAAAATTTTCTTGGAATTTGAAAATACTAAAAAGATAACACCAATTTAAGACATTAAACATGGCAGGAATATTATAAATGTCAGTGGAACACAATCAGAAATGCTGATCTTGGGACAAGTGAGATGCATTACTTTAAACACCAGAGAAATTAATCAGCGCAACATTGCATAGCACCCACAGAGCAGCATCAAAGGAATAAATGATGGAAACTAGGCACCAATCACAAAATGCAGGAGGATAAAGATAATTGTAAAGGGTGGTTATATGTGAAATAAATAAGCTACTGCACTTCCCAATAGAGTACTCTGTCTCCTGGTGTTTGTATGTACTGGTAACCTTTATTTAGGCTGCAAAGAATCTCAAAAGTGAAATGATGTGAAGCCATAACCATTTACAATAAGTGTTAAAAGCAGCAATGAAAGGTGTTTGCACATCACTTTATTGGACCGCTTGGCAGAACAATGACTATTGGGCTGAAAACTAAAACGGGACAAAGTCCAGCTACAGTTTTTCTTCCTGAAGGACTGGTGCATAGTTGAGTTGCCTAGGCACAAAGGAACCTGCATAGCTAGGGCTCTGAGCCGGTCTGTATTAGAGCAATTTCTTACAGTCATTAAAGTGATGCTGTTCTGAGAGCTGACACACACTACAAAGGCTGCCTTCTTCCTGTTGAAAACCCTTACTGTCATCTAGTCGCATATGGAAAGTTAATTGCAGTGAGCTTCATCAAACATTACAGTAAATTAATTAAACAGTCATTAACTATATTCTACATTGATAAGTGATACAGATTTTAATCAGTCACGCGAAAGAGCGAGGCAAGTTATTTTCTATTGCATTCTCAACTTCTCATCTCTGAAAAGTGATGAGTCATAGGGAGCTGCTGAACCCTGCACCTGTTATCATTCTTATGCTAACAGCTCATCTCCAGCACAGTTTCACCTAAAAAGTTCTGAAGAAACTGCGATTGGAAAACAGACAGAGTTCACCCTTTTCCATCACCAACAAATCTCCTGAACTTCTTCTTGCTGAAGTTGACAACTGAAATCAACTAGAAGAACACCCACTTAATTTGTATTTTAAGACATTTTGAAGAAAGTTATATGAGGGGCTGGGAGTTGATTTTTTTACTATTCACTGAAGCCTCTCAAAACTCACAAGAAAAAACGGCATCTTAATTTTAAAAAAGGCCCCACTGCTTGTATGAACAACTGAAGAAAAAAAAAAAGGATGCATTTTCGTTGCTATGTTCAAAATACAACATCATTGTGATGATACTGGGAAAAATAAAAAAGTTGGATTGGCTTTTGCCAACTCTCACTCAGGTTGGCTCTTCCCATCTTTTCCCTGGGAATAAATAAAGCAAAAGTAAGCAGCCCAACAACTATATTTAAGAAAGTCTACAACATGATGCTAGCTGTAGGAGACAGCTTTCGGAGGAGTTAAGAGACAGGTCAATAGGGGAAAAAAAAAAAAAAAAAAAGAAAAAGCTCCTTAAGCATTAGGATAGTGACAAGAACAATCCACATCTTCTCATTTTTAAGTCCTAATCTTTCCAAGTTCATTACCCTAACAAATGTTACCTATGAAGGCACTCTCTGCCTCATTTTCTTTTTTCCTTTATTCTATTTAGATTAGTGTAAACATAGAATCACAGAATGGTAGAGGTTGGAAGAGACCTCTAGAGAACATCTAGTCCAACCCCCTGCTAAAGCAGGTCCACCTAGATCAGGTCACACAGAAACGTGTCCAGGTGAGTCCAGAGAAGGAGACTCCACACCCTCCTGGGCAGCCTGTGCCAGGGCTCCCTCACCCTCACATGAAAGTTTTTCCTTGTGTTTAAATGGAACTTTTTTTTTTCCAGCCCATTACCCCTCATCTTGTTGCTGAACACTACAAAAGAACTATCACCCCCTCCTCCTGACATCCACCCTTTAGTGTTAACGAGGTTCCTCCCTCAGTGTTCCCTTCTCCAGGCTAAACAGCCCCAGGTCCTGCAATCTTTTCTCATAAGATGTTCCAGTCCCCTGATCATCTTAGTAGCTCTCCATTGGACTGTCTCCAGAAATTCCTGTCCCTCTTGAGCTGGGGAGTCTGGAACTGGACACAGTACTCCAGATGAGGCCTCACCAGGGCAGTCACACTCTTCTTAATGCATCCCAGGGTGCCACTGGCCTTCTCAGCCATGAGGGCATATTGCTGGCTCATGTTTATTATCAACGAGAACTTCCAGGTCAGTCTCTGCAAAGCTGCTCTCCAGCAGGTCAGCCCTAAGCCTGAACAGCTTATCTTGGATGTCATCTCTAAACACACAAAGGAAAAGGTGGTTATCAGAAGGAGTCAAGACAGATTCATCAGGGGGAAATCTTGCTTGACCAACTCAATAGCCTTCTATGATGGCGTAACTGGCTGGCTAGATGAGGGGACAGCAGTGGATGTTGTCTACTTTGACTTCAGCAGGGGTTTTGACACCATCCTTCACTACATCCTCATAGAAAAGCTCAGAAGTACGGGTTGGATGTGTGGACAGTGAGGTGGATCAAGAATTCACCTAGAATGTTTAAAAAACAAAATTAGTAAAAACGATCCAGGGGATTGGCTGGCATTTCCCTGTCTTTCTTAAAGGCAGTTCCCATGACCACTGGCTATAGCTGGAGTTAGCGCTGCTCCTATATACTATAGAAATAAATGAGTAGTTACTAGGCTGTGATGTATTTATCTATACAGTGCTTACATGAGCTTGTCATGTTTTGTTACTTCTGTGTGACAGACGAGACATAAAAGCTTATCTGATTACTGAGGGCCACACTGAAAGTATTTGACAGTACTTCCATTGTTGCCATTTGTGTAGAATTTTGTAAAATTTGTAGTACTGTATACTGTAAGAGGAAGTAATTGTCCCCCACTCTCAGTTTCGTATCACAGTTTCTGAGAGGCAGTAATCCTGGGAGTACAGAGGCAAACCTATTGGTTTGAGCTTTGACTCTCTCAGGTTCAGCCTGCTCTACACACAAACATATGTGAATGCTGATTCTTCTGGTTGAGTTTTGCACCTTACCTGAGGTACTATGAGGAGAGCGGATGGAAGCACAGGAGTAGATTTGCTCACAAAATGTAGCATATAATCTAATGCTCCATCAAGATTTCAAGATTCTTATAGAATGTCTAAGAGAAGATGAAGGGAGTCATTAAAGGTTTCATAAACTTTTGGCAGTGCATCCATTTTGTATGTATGTCTCCCATAGTTATATAAAAATTTGCAAGTGCATTGCAAAGATCAAAGATATATCTGGCTGTAAAATCAGCTCTTAAAGGCTGATTATACCACACTCATCTTTGGTATCTGCAATTTAGCACACAAAGTGCCTGGCTCACAACAGTAAGATTACATTTTTACGTTAAGTAGTAGAAACAGGCACATAAAGTTGGAGTAATGGCGCAGCTCACTCTCTACTGTTATTTTGTAGATATCACTGATACAAAGTATCCTAGAACCAGTAACAAAATAGGTAACAAACAATCATCAATTTCTTATACAGTGTGATGGCTGAACAGGCTAATACAATTCTTGAGTATATAAAGAGATGCTAATTAGAAGCAAGGAGCTGCTACCTGAACACCAATGGTGAGATTGCTAGAGGGAAATGTAGACTTCATTAGAGCCTGTAACAGAAAACATTGTCATGACAGACAGGAAAACATTCAGAAAGAGCTGCAGAGCTTACCTGACTTTTGGAAAGTCTATCAAACTGTGAGAAATTTTAAGAAGCTCAAGGCTAAAAGAACATTAAAAGGCAATTTGATCTCAGTCTGTAAATTCTTCATAGCAAGGAGATTTCTGATAATAGAGGACTATAGCAAAGAAAGGCAGAAAAAGATCCATATCTAGAAGACTGATTTATACAAGTATTGACTGGTAATAAAAAGCAGGATTAACCTCAGTCAATTTAGCCATCTAAAACTTGAGAATCGACTGTATATTTAAGCATCCTCACTGACATATTGAAAGAGCCATTTCCAGAGGGCTATTCATCCCATCTTTCTTAGGATAGAAGCTTCTCTTTATTGTGTTTTTTGACTTTATACTCGAAGATGAGCTTATACAAGTCACTAACATTTAACCAGCTGAAGTTTGACAGTGGGATTCATCTCACCTAAGTGTACATTTCTGTTCAAAGTTGGTGATTCACCAAGGAAATGTCTTGAAATGCAGCAAATTACCCATTATTTGTGATTTCTAAACTATCAAGGGAGTTCATGGAATGTAAGCAAGAGCCACTGGATGGGAAACTTGGTCTGTACAAGAGGCCAAATTGAGGACTCTAAGGAGACTGGCTATTTAAAATGTGGTTTGTCTAAGGAATGTGTGGAGGTTCATTCCCAGAAGACTCACACCAACAACAACTTTCATAGATTCATAGAATCATTTAGGTTAGAAAAGGCCTTTAAGGTCATCAAGTCCAGCCACAAACCTAGAACTGCCATATCCAACACTAAGCCATATCCCTAAGCACACCGCACTGCCCTACCCCAGCCTATGTGTCTTTTGAACATGTGTCTTTTGAACACCTCTAGGGATGGTGACTCAACAATCTCCCTGGGCAGCCTGTTCCAATCAACCCTTTTGGTGACTTTTTTTTTTTTTTTTAATTTACATCTAAATCTCCCCTGGTGCAGCTGAAGCCCATTTCCTCTTGTCCTATCACTCATTACTTGTGAGAAAAGACCAACCCCCACCTCACTAAAACCTCCTCTCAGGTAGTTGTAGAGAGTGATCATGTCTCCCCTCAGTCTCCTCCAGGCTAAAACCCTACCAGCTCCCTCAGCCTCTCCTCACAACACTTTCACCACCTTCATTGTCCACCTCTGGACACTCCAGCATCTCAGTGTCCTTCTTGTAGTGAGGAGCCCAGGACTGAACTCAGTACTCAAGGTGCAGCCTCACCAGTGCCAAATACAGAGGCATAATCTCTTCCCTGGCCTTTCTGGCCACACTATTTCTGATACAAGCCAGGATGCTGTTGTCCTTCTTGTCCACCTGGGCACACCAGTGGCACATGTTCATCCGGCTGTAGGTCAACAGCCCCAGATCCTTTCCTGATGGACAGCTTTCTAGCCACATATCCCTGAGCCCATGGTGTTGCATGGGGTTGTGACCTAAGCATCACATTTTCCTAGCATTGCATTCCCATCAGACTTACAGAGCAGTCAGAAAACAAAGGTCAACAGCTGCACATCAAAAATCACACAATGCTTTTTCCAATTGTTTCACCCTCTACCATTAGGGAATACAGGGGACAAACGTGTCCCTCTTCCTCCCCATCTCTTCCAATAAACGCCTGATTATGCAGCTGCTGCATAATTGTTGCTGATGCCAGTGAGACTACACGATGATTGCATAATCATGCCAAAGAATGGAAATCTCTGGGCAAAGTCTCATCTTGGCACAAGCTGCCAAATCCTCCTCTTCACGAACTACAGGCACAGAAAGCCAGTGGCGATAGCACAGTTGAAGAGGTGAAGATTATTTTTGTATATAAGTAACTGGCTTCCAATTTTTCATTTGGAAGTGCTCTAAGATTATAGTGAACTGAAGAAAATTGACACAGCACAGCAGGATTCTCTGTTATAGTGTGTGCATGTGATTGATATCTATTGTTGAATTATTCATTGTAAATTATTATGGTCTTTCTGCTTCTCATCTAATACTAAGTCGCACACCTGAAAACCACAGTCATCACTGAGCAACAACAATAAGCCTAAATGTCTACCTGAGAAAATGAGTGGGTCCACCATACAAAATGTGCACACACATGCAAACAAATGAGTAAATAATGAAGAATAACATAGCACAAACAGAGAATAATCCACCAGCTGGCAGTCATAATTGTTCAAAACAAAAATTTCCATGCTTCATAAATTATCATTCAACCCAAACCATACCAAGAAGGATACCTCAGCTCAAGGATGCCAAGCAAATGCTCTTCTTCTTTTTCTGTGACTCAAGAGATGCTCCTCAGCAGGTGTCATACACTGTCATTGATCCATGCACGAAGACCCCACTGCAGCCAAAGGATGTTTTACACCCCAGCACACCAATGTCTAGATGCAGCTGTGAGACAGGATGCAAAAATGCAAGGAGGAAAGAGAGAAGAGATATTCCTTCCTATAAATGTCTTTCTAACATTTTTTCCAACATGAAGTACTTTTTCCAGTGATTTTATTGTGGATGTTCCCATTCTGCTCCTAACTAAAACAAAGTTAAAAGTTGTTTATTGCTTGTATAGGCAAAGTGTACACTGGATCTACAACAGGAAGTCAAACTGTAACCAGACTAAATTGCAACAGCTTTATTCCCATTTTTTTAATTGTTGATAATTTTTTATGTTAAAAAGCTTTTCTATACACTTTTCTGAAGTATCTTCAGAAATTTATTTTAAAATAAATACTTCCAGAAGAGCCATACAAATTCAGTTGAGGAAAAAAAAAAACATGCACAGAAAGAACAGTTACAGGAAACACAATGAATCTTTCATAATAAATTGAAATCCAGCTCTTGAGACAGTAGTTACTACATATTTTTTCTTGAGCTCTGAGTCAAAAGACTAGCCCTCTTAATACTGAATATTTAAAGTAGGAAAAAAGGCTCTTTGGTAAAAAGAAATAACTATTTCAAGAAATACTTTTTTTTTTTTATCTGCTGTTAATCATAAAATCATATATGCATTTTATTTCCAGAAATTAAATCATTTCCAGTAGTATGGGAGGTAAATTAAAAAGCTGATTTAACTCTGAGTAAATATTCAACTCTGGGCTAACGTACAGGTTTGGGGATAAAAAATCAAGTACTGAAACAGACTCTCGATTGCTAAATAAACTGTTCTGCAGTTAGAGCAAGTTCAGCCTCTGGCGAGGCTAAGGGAAGCAGCACGCACATCAACTCTCCTGGAGGAAGCAGCAGCTATTGTAGGAGGGTTTTAATTCACAGGATAGAAAAATGGAAACAGTAGAAAGAAAGGGGAATAACTTAGTAAATGAAATGCAGATGCAAGGTTGGGACTGAGGAGCAACTTCAGTGTCTGGAGGCTCACCACCTATCTTGCTGCAGGCACAGGAGCTGGCCACCTTCCTCTTCAGGGACACTGTTCTAACCCCTCTATCCCTGAAACACTCACCTTGCTACGAGAAGAACCTGCAATATACTCATAGCATTGTTAAGAATTGTGGATGATCCCGCTGGGATCCAGTTCTAGCAATATATTCATAGAATCATAGAATGGTAGGGGTTGGAAGGGACCTTTAGAGATCATCTAGTCCAACCCCCCTGCAGAAGCAGGTTCACCTAGATCAGGTCGCATAGGAGCATATCCAGGTGGGTCTTGAAGACCTCCAAGGAAGAAGACTGATTAATCTGATCTAGTTTGGAAACCGACTTTACCACTTTACCATTCTTTCAAATCGAATCTGGAATAAAAGAAAAAAGCCCCACATTTTATCCTGCTTCTAACAAAAATCCCCTGAAATCTCAGTGGTTTTCATTTCTATTGACTTCCATGTGCCTTGAAAGAAGTCAGCACGTTGAAACTCTTCAAATGGTACCAAAAGACTCAAATCACATGTTCAGCTTAGCAGTTTCCTCCCTTTCAGTTTGTTTTAACAGTTCCATTTCTATTAATGTATTTGATTTTGTCCTCTGTTGGACTTCAGGACACACTGGCTAGCAATTTTGATAGGTTTGATTTTGCTGATGCCAAGGTGGCAAAGAACACTAGGACCAAAAGAGATTATGAAAGGAGCAAAATATTCATCTCATGTAGGTTGGTCTGCTTTTGTTTAGCTCAGTAGTTAATTCTTGAATTTTACAAATAAATTAAGCTATAGCTATATATAAAATGTGTGAGATTATATACAGAAACTGTGAGCCATATAAAGAAGTAATAGATACATAGATACAGATATACACATACATACATAAACAGTGAGTGTGCACTGGTATCACTATACATACACCCACCTAGTTCCTTAGATTGGCCACAATTACTAACTTTTCTGTACAGCTCAATTAATATCAAGGTACAAACCACATACGTCATCCTACATAATGAAGCTGCATTTTACCTCAGCTGTAAGTTACAAAGACCTATTACAACACTTAGAATTGACCATCCACATGAGTAAAGATACACTACACTGGGTATAGCTTGCATAAACATCTTTTAAAATATGTCCTTTTATAAATAAATTACTGATCATGGCATGGCAAAAGAATGACCAAAAAAACCCACAGAGGTTAACTACACTTAATAGAAGAATACACTCTGTAACTGCTTTTCTTTCTGAATCAAACACTATTGTTATACCTGAATTTTGTTGAGCTTGTTTTTAAAATACCCCCAATAAACTTTTTGTGTACATTAGGAGATTTTTATAACCAGGGAATGGCAGCATCTTAGCAAGCTACATCGTAAATCACATGGCAAGTTCAACTGTTTACTTTTTAAATCTCACTTTCAATTCGTAACAGATCTGTTAAATTCAAATCGGCAACCTACAGGAAAGGAAGTCTTTTCCTCATACAACATACTTGAATTCTACATAGAAGGACACACTCTTGTAAGGCCTCTTGTACCTTTCATTGTGCTTTCTTGGATCTTGGATGTATGGATTGGCATTACTGTATAAGAGCTCAGCAAATGTGAAGAACACATGAGTATCTTAGATATGTCAAAGCTCCTTTGTAGGAGTAGACTTTGAAAGCCAGTGACATCAGGTTTTGGAAAATTGGGCTAAGCTGAAATCACAGACATTCAAATAATTACGTCCTTACCACTGATGTAGAAATATTCAAAGGTTCACAGATTTTATTAAAAGCTTTTACAGCAGTACCAAGATATTTCATTATGAAAAAAAAAAAAAAAGAGGGGAAAAAAAAAAAGGAATATGAAGCCCTTCTTCAAAGAATAGTCATGTATTACCCTATCCACAGCAGCATGCAACATCTCCTGGGGTCAGTCACAAGCTATAGTCACAAGCCTCACAGGAATACACCTCTCCTGACACTCAGACAATGGAAATTTGTGGAGGAGAGGAAAAAGAATTGTTTGGGTAGAGTAAGAAGCTTCTTTTCTTCCCAGGGGTAGATGTTTGTGGGGGAATATTAGCAGGCTTTGGGGTTTCAATCAAAATATTTTAGTATGTTATAGGTCTTAAATGCATGAATCTGCTTATGAATAAACATGAGGGAAGAAGATTTCTAAACAGAACATGGAAACTACAAAACAACTTGGATTTAGCAATACTGGACTGTAAATACTGGATATATTTACATAGAAGATTATATATTTGCATGTGGCAGTATGAGACTAAATATGATGGTAACAGAAATCTGTCCTAGTGTTACAGATTTTTATAATTCAGTTTTTGGGGACTGTGAGACTCCTCATTCCCTAAGTTAGGTGTGGGACTTTTAGGCACCTATACCTGAACTGATTACCCATCGGTTTCATTTGATTTCAGTAAGGACAAAAGAACGTCTCCACATCACTCATCCGACTTGATGCCTATCCCACCACAAGTAGAGTAACTCTGCAGAGGTTCCTGTTGCTTCCTGTAGATGATTAAGGAGCTGGAGGTGACTCTGAAAATTAAGACATCTAATCATATTGATGTCTAAAGTTGTGACATGAAACTCACTTAGAGTATCTATGCCATTTAATTACATATAGCAGTAACCTCCTCTCCAAAGCAACGTACTTGCTCCAGATATTAAAAATGCAGTGAAAATATACTATCTTGCCTTTGGCAATAGTTGCTCTTGGCCTTTATGTGTCTAAACATCTCAACTCCTCTTCTTCTATGACAGTAATGCAATTAATGTACCCGGGCAGTCCAGTTAGCTGAATATATGTGAAAATGAGCACAGTCTTAAGTGGAACAAGGCATCTTGAGTTCATGACATGCTACCACTATTCAGTTTGGCATTGTGATTCACTGAGGTCTTGAAAAAAATTGAAGACAATTCAAATCCTATAGATAATGAAACCAAGGCAGGTTTTTTTTGTGAATCGTGCAAATTACTTTGTCCTCAGATGTATCAGTAATTTAATAGCTGCCACACATTAGCCTGCAGGAAACGATCAGCCAGATGAATCTCAGCCTCAAGTGAAACATCTGCTTTGGACACCCTGGTAGTGACTGGAGAATTTGGCAAATTAGCCAAACTGGCTAAAATTTGACTGGCAAATTTGTCAGACTGGCAAATTGATAAGTCCAACACACTTTCAGTTTTACTTATAATTGGCCATACATACTTTTAAGATGCCTTGGAAGGCCCAGGGTGTTCTAAGTATTTTTTTGAAATAACCATAAGAGGAGGAAGAGAACATTTCAGACCATTAACAGTCAGAATGCAATGCTTCAGTGAGGTAAAACACATGCAGCTTCCCAGTGATCATCTTTCAGCTTATGTCCTCAAAACTTCATCTGTTCCTCTATTCAACACTTATAAATCAGAACTTTGAATGCCTCATATTTCCTTTTTAAAAACCCTCAGAAATTCTCCTGAATGTTTTTACTTTCCAGAACTGTGTTCAGGAGTATCAACAATTTCAGGAACTATCAAATGAAAAACATTGCTACTAACTGAAAAACACCTGACTTTCAGAAGCATAGGATTACTTCAGAAACCATTTTTCACAGTAAGTAATATTTATTTATGTTAGCAACCCTATTGGTTTCACATCATTGCTTTTTGTAAGTGAGAATTGTAAAATATGGCCTTTAGTAAAAAATAGGGAAAATTGTATCCTGTGTGGTTTCATTCCTGTCCCACCCAACCTAGTTGATGGGACAAAAGACGAATTTAATCTGTACAATTATAGATATTCCAGAAACTCTACAGGAAACCTGTTTGCTCTCTTAGCTTTGGTCTGTTAGCCAGGCAGCCATATTAATAACAAAAGTTAAGCCAGCTGCTCTTTTAACAGTCGCGGTTCTGGTGGAAGAGTCGGGGAAGGCAAGTCCTTGCCTGCAGCAGCTCTCTAGGCTCACTCCAAGTGCCAAGTCTTCTCCTGCATCTGTCTGTGAGATAGATTTGGGATCTGAGCAGATCTCAAGCTTCTCTTACTAAAAAAGCAGTCAGATCATTCTTAAAAAGGCCATATGCTATGCCAAAACCAGTGCTGGTGCAGTGTCCTCCCCTTCATTGCAGGAGAGAGCTGGGAGGCAGTTTCTAACTGATTGCAATTTGTTTCCCAGCTCTCTGGCTAGCAGCTCAGAGCACTACCTTGGATACAATATTGAACCAGTGGATCCACCAGGATGAAGCCCAAACATATGCTATAGACAAAGTGTTCCTCTTAAACCCATCTTTGAACTCTGTATTAGCAACCAGAAGTCATGGAATCAATGTAAAAAGTAACCTAAAGAGACAAATAAAAACTCTTACTGATGTGAGGTGCCTTATCTCATGTCTGATGCACACTAGCGTGTTATTAATTAGCAGGCCTTAGTATGGGGTTCATACTGAGCTAAGAAATATGCAGCAGCAGAGTGTAAATCCTTCAAGCTTCTGTATCTCCCTCTGATACAGAGAGTAGCCCTGCACCTCTCCTGACTCACCAGTCTTTCCTCTGCAGGACTGCGGCACAACCAAGGACCTTGTCAGCAGATACCTGCCATCCACCAGCAGCTCCTTCTCCCATGCATGTGCCCAAGCCAGCCTAACCCCTTGGAATGCAAGATCTTTCCCAAGCTTTCTTTAAAGCTCCTTTAAAGCCAATGAGCAGCTCACAAGTGATGTAATGCAATTTCTATCCCCCTAGTCCTTAGAGGAGTTAGAGAAGCTTAATCCAGGCTAAAAGAGGTGAGATTCTTAAGAAATAGAGAAAGCAATTTAAGTCAGATTTACCAGCACTCATTACAAAGTATTGAAATGGATTTGTTTTTTTTTTTAATTGCACCGCTTCATAATTTGTACACTTGACTTTTTCTAGTAACCCATTTTTGATGATTGTAAACAATCATTGCTGCTCCTCCAATGTCTAAGACAGTTGACAGCATTCACTTTTGTAATGTATTGGCCTCAAGTTGCACCAGGGGAGGTTTGGATTGGAGATAAGGAAGAAAATTTTCACTAAGAGGGTTGTTAAACACTGGAACAGGCTGTCCAGGGAGGTATTGAAGTCCCCAGCCCTGGAGATATTTGAAAGATGCATAGATGATGTGCTGAGGGACATGATTTAGTGCTGGGCTTGGCGGAGTTGTGTTAGGGGTTGGACATGATGAGTCCAAGGTCTTTTCAAATTTTATGACCTGTCCCTCATTCAATTCGCCATTATACTGATGCTAGCACATTGTAACATGAGCAAATACATTGCTGTAAGCACAATCTAAGGGAAACCCATATAATCCAAATGGTTTCATCCCACCTGCAAAGCAACAATATGAGCAGACAGCATCTTTCACATGGTTGTGGCTTTCCCAGCAGGCTTCCTGGTGTTTCAGCAGGACCAACTGCCATGAATTTCATATAATCTTTAACCTTCCCCTGCAAAAGTTTTCTCTCCTGATGGCCTTTTGTATGTTGAAGTACATAGCACGTCCCAGCGCTGCCCAGGGCACAATGAAGAAGGCTTATAAGTACACATATTATTTCCAGAAGATACATCTAAGTGCATATTCTTCAACTCCTTGTTGCTGTTGACCTATCTTTTACCTGATCCTCTTAAATAAGAGTGGTGATTCACAAGGTATGATAGCAAAAAGGTAGGTTATATCCTCTGGAAGAGCAGCAGTGCAGAGAAATATCACTGAGAAACTCTTCTCTTGAACCAAGAGGGAACAGCTTAATCTCGAGAGCACTCTGATGCTGCACTCTAGATCCACCACTCACATTTCTCCAATCTATGCTTAATCCAGAACAAGTAATAAACTTTTTAGTTGTCATTAACACTTGCATTAGATAAGTTATGAGCCACTAGCTTAATACAGTTGGTATCTGCCCTCAAATAGGAACCCTTCAAAATGTCCCCACAGAATACAATAAAGATTTAACAAGCCTGTCTGTGCTATGCCTCCCTGGAGCTTAGGATTTGCTGTGAAGTCCCAGTGTCTGGTAACAACTGATAGAAATGCCCTAGACATTTCTGACTACTTAGCAAAAGGATTCTCTCAGTTGACCGCATTTATGCATTCCCCAACTACCAAAAGCACACCTACCAGAACAGAAGCTTCTGGTTTCATTATTGACACATCCAGGTATTTCCATCGTCTTTTCTTAGGTCTGCAGGTATAACTCTGATGAATCTGGTGTGTATTGTACATTTATTCTGTCAAAGCTGTAACATCTTCCTGAGGTATTCACATTCAAACATGTTTTGTCTTTTCTTTCCACCTTTGCCGAATTGTCAGCTACAGTAGAAATAACTCTTGAGTTGAAAATTCAGAGTCTGTTTTTCAAGTTGAAAATTTCCAACGCCTAGGTTTTGTTTAAACTCTTAAGCTCCAGATGTCTATCTTCCTGAGCCAGATATTACTTTAGAAACATTAGCAGTGGTTACCAGTAATGGTGGTAAACCACACAGTAATGGTGGTCATTTTACATAATGACCACGACAAAATTAATTTGGCATCGTTTAAGGCAGTCCTCTCATCTGAGCTCATGCAGGTACTGTGAAACACTTCACAGCTAGGCCAGAGGAAAATTTTTGCTGTATCAAAGGCCATGTAAAGATCACTCAGACTGGGGATGAAAACTGGGGCAAAACTACCACTCCTTTATGGTAAGACGGCAGCATCCAATGTCACTACTTAATGTTGAATTGTTCCTAGTTAATTCCAAAAGAAGAAACATTTGACCTCTTCAGGACTGAGCCAATCTGAAGCAAATCTTGGTTGCTGTTGAAGTTTCTCCTAACATTAAAAAAAAATTGAATAATTCAGTTGTTTTGATGTTGTTTTTTTCCAAAGGGAAAAAAGATGATGAACCCCACCTAAAAAGTCTAAAAAGACTTTGTGTTTCCTTCATGAAAATAAGGGTTCTAAACTGAGACTGCACCAGTAACATTCATTCTGTCATTTCATATCTGAAAATTAGACTTGGTAACTTGAGTAGCTTTTCAGCATACATTTTGCATATAATGTTATATGCTATGTATACTACATCCGTGTATTATACAGATGCCAAGCTATGAAAATTATTTCTCTGCTCTTTGGCAGACTCTACCGGCCAAGGATTAGATTGTGTTCTATTTCTTTCTGATTTGTAGTATATTTAGACAATTGAATGGTTTTTCATTTGGTGTTTGTTCTGCAATTCGTTTCTCATATCCTTCCTTTCAATCTTGTGAGGCATTTTTTTGAAAATCTAGTGCCTTGTACTTTGTCCTCCCTTGTCCTTCCATTTATGGGGAAGGAGGACATTCCTATTGCCTATAATAATCAGTGAATCTGCCAAGGGCTTCTTATTGAAGAAAGCTGTTTGTTAGGCTAGTATCCAAGCTCATCCTATGAACAGAGAGATTGAAAACTTTTCTTCCACTAACAGCATGACCGGATTTGAAGGCTTTGCAGCAGAACCTCAACAGGCGCAGATGTGTGCAGGCCTACTTAGATCACTGCAATACAATTTTATGTCAGCGTAAGATCTGGATGTTTGCAAAGAATATTTGCTTTGTTTATCTGAGGTCTGAAGGAGCTGTGGTCATTGTTGGAGCTTTTATTTGAACACTAACTTAGCAAGAGGCCCTGTAATGGTGAAAGCAGCAAATTTGTCAGAATATGACAAAAGTCCCTGAAAAAACTTGTCTCCAGAGCCTCTGAATCATTCCTTCATTTTTAACAGATGGCATTTTTTCCCAGTGGAACTAAGTTGCCAGGCTTAGTCATTGCTGTGGAAGAGAAGGCAATCTTTTTAGTTAGGCAGGCAATGAAAATCAGTGCAGTTTGACTGGGTGCTGGTCACTGAGAGGTCAGGTGAAGCAATGATGGCAATCTGAGGTGCTACACAAGGATGGTAAACTTGACTAGTGAGTAGGAGCAACCTGACCCACCGCCAGCTCACATGCTTCAGCTCCAAGTTCATTAAAGTGCTATTGGAATGACCAGGAATGGCAAATCCATTTTTTCTGTTGGGAAGCTGGGATAAAATACTCTGGCTGGCCACACATGGAAATAAACATTTGACTTCCTAAGGAAAATGCAAGTATTTTCGGTGATCCCACTATTGCAAAACAATCTGAAGCAGTACCTCTCAACTTCACTGGTCCAGCCATCAATCAGTACATCACACACTCCACTTCTCACTAGAGGAAAATGATCTTTTAGCCTTGGCATCTGTCCTGTCAGGGTTCGATTTCAGGCAAAAGCTATTGTTTTGGAACCAGATTCAGCCAGAGCTTGGAAAATGCAAGGTGAATGCGTTGTAGTTGACGTAAGAGGCTTTCAGGGCAGAGGGTGGTCCATGTGTTTCTGACTCTGCTGTTTACATCCTTCCCCTTCATTCTCCCATAGCTTTATGCACATGAGGGGAACTGGCAGAGAAAAGAAGCTACTCACACTAGTGATATTTTATCTTCTATGCTACATACAAATATTAATAAACTGTCCTATGGTTTTTTGATCTAGGAACTCATTTTACACCAGCTTGATGACATTCTTGATTATACATTAACCTTAGAAGAAAGATCTGGCCAGGACCAACTTTGGGACTCTCAGGTACAGGAAAAGACTAATGGTGGATCTGGCTGATGAGTCTGAGACGTTTAAAATTGCATTCTGTCCTGGACCACACAAATGCCTGCTCTACTTGCTCCATCTCTAGATACTTTTTTAAAAACAAACAAACAAGTAGATAGATAAAAGAAACTCCATCTTATCAAACAATCTAGTGATTTAAGTTATGCAGGTTGTAGATTATTAAAGCATTTCACCTGAGCTAAAGCTCTCTACAGAAGAGTGGAATGAAACAATTGAAGGTGCTGTGAAGGATGTAGGTGGCTCCAAGCCCTGATATGTGCTCTTACTCTTCAATTTCTCTCTCCCAAGGTGTTTTTTAAATTAGTGATTACAAAGTCTCAGGAGACTCTCTTCTAGTTTCAAATGACTTATTCTAAACATCATCTGCCTGTAGAGCTTACAAGAGGCAAGTTTGCATGTTTTGTTAGTATCCATTTCTACCAACATTAAAAAAAAGGACAGTGAGAGAACAAAACAATGCAAAGTTGATGGTTTTTTATTTATTTATTTATTTCTAACATAAATAAGGCTGTCTAGGCTATTTGATTATTAGAAAGCAATTAATTGTCGAACCTTGACACTTGATTGAGTTTTGGGTGAAGGCTTAAATCCTGAAGAGTTAGTAAAAAGAAAATTTCGTATCTGGTTGGAGGTCCTCCCTGACTAACTGCACTGTGAGAAATGCCTGAATCTGAGTTGAGTTACAGTTGAGCTACAGCTCAGGTGGCTGCCTACCCAACCTTGGACTTCTGAGCAGATTCACCACCGCAATTTCAATGGAGTTATTCTGTTGCGAAAATTGAGAATGAAGCCTCCTATACTGAACGGATTTGATGGCTGAAACACTAGATAACCTCAAATACAATGATTCCCACAGAAATTCTACTGTCTGAAACAGATGTTTCTTTATATTTTATACATTAATGGAATGCAGTATGTATAATGTAGCATGTGGACTTGGGAATATCCAATATGCAAAGAAATCTGGTGGGAGAAGTTAATTAAGTGTTGTTGCTTCTAGTACACCACATTGTGCCTCAAATTGCTTTAATTTATTATTATGATTAATAATCTTGATCTACCTCAAAACTTTCCCTTGTTGAGCTTTCAGCTGATTCACCTACTACACGCTGCCATGGTGGAGCGCACAGACAATCACACACACACACACGTACACACTCTGCACTAGGTGAAGATGGTTGGTTTTAAATCATTTGTTATGTCCAGGAGGCACTGAAACCAAAAATTGACGAAAATGTATAACACATATGTGAGGAAAGCTCATGAGTATAATATTTACTTATTTACATATGTGGAAATAGAAGTATTTTTTGTCACCATATGAAAGGAATAGAGATTACAGCAAGCAGCCTATGCATGGTCTGATGCATACCTTGGTAACGAGTGCAGCAGGAAGACTCCATACCGTTCAATAAAGGCGTTTACCATATGGTCACAGGCACACTTCACTCGCATAAAAAGTTCCAGTGGGATAGTCCACGGAAATAAGATTTACTTCAAAGTGAATTTATGGTTGCAGAAGAAAGTCCTCTGCATTTTGTACTTTCAAAGTAGACGACAAGCAGTAGAAATTAAGAGTTTGGCAGTTCTTTGCATTTCCTTTTGCATTTCACCTTTTCAGGCATTTCATCTCACAGGTAGTAGACAACACAACCAGGTGGAATAAGTATACTGGCATACACACAAAAAGAGGGATTTGGGGTGAAATCTGATTCTTATTGTATAGCATACAGCCTTGCAATCTCCAGCAGCCAAGGATTCATGACATCCAGAAAAGCATTCCATCTTTCCCTAGTGAGTCCCCAGCCTTCCCTCTTGGTGCTGCTAACCCAGAGGGTTGGCTTGGCATATTGTTGACAGCTCAGGTATGCATCTAGGCCCAGTAGCTCGACAGCACTGCATGTTCCCCCAAATCACAGGTAAGAATAAGCAACTTGCACACTTACTGTGTGATTATTGTTTTGCAGAACCAAGAACAGTTTAATGTGAGCAGGGAGAAAGGAGGTTAGCCCCCCATTCTGACTGTATAGCAAAAAAACCAAAAAAGACAAGGAGAGTGCAACCATCCATATCACACAAGCTTACACTGGGCTAAATAGAGCTAATGAGGGAAAGTAGAGGCCTCCTAACACCTCTTCTTTCTTTCTTTCTCACTCTTTTCCTTTCTCTTTCTTGCCTTCCAAAATTAATTCCACAACTGAGAAAACTACAAGCTTTTCTTTACAGGAAATACATTGATGTTGTGCGCTCATGAAACATTATGGGGATATTTGTGGTTTATGTCTTCCAGAAAACTATATTGATGTGCCTCGGGATGGGAGAGGTAAGATCAGACTTTGAGGAGCAGCCTTGAAGAAAATCAACTAAATGACAAGATCTGAAAAAATGATGGATAAGCAGGAGCAAGAAAGACTACAAGAGGGAGATTGAGGAAGTCACCTGAAGAGAAACATTATTCAGACAACTTCTATAGGCAAACAATATAGAGTCTCCAGAAGAAAGTAGTCTGTAAGCAATACTTTAATTCTAGACCGACGATATTATCTCTGAAAGGAAGCATCATATTTAAGGAAATGCTCCATAGGAAGAAAATTGAGTTGCTCTGGCAAATCCACACAAAGGTCACAAAAGCTCATAAGACAAACCTTTGGTAGATAACTTTTCTTTGCCTCCCCATCCATCTATTGCCATTTGAGCCTAATCTAAGTGTCAGAATACTGAATGTGAGTTTTTCCAAAGTTCTCTGGTGAATATTTTGTCACAATAAGGGTAGATGCTGGCAATCACCACCACTGTTAACCATATTGACATATGCATTATAAGGTAAGCAAAGCCCTTTCATCAAGTCAAACTGCAGAGTAGCAATTGTTTTAATCTTAATACATGGCAATGATTCTGCCAAAACATCAAACATATGAGCACGTCTTGACCTCAGCTTCACACACTATTAAGAGTTGAGCTTTATTCAGAAGCAACAGACATCCCATTCCACTCCATTCCTTGAAAGTAACAGAGAAACAGAATAAAATCAACAAACTATGTACTTTAAAAGCAATAATAGCATTGTCCCTCTGCTTTACAAGGCAATAATCCCATTCCCTCAGCCACCAACTGGCTTGAGTTTATCCCTCACAAATCTAAAAATTCATTTGCAAGCCAGAAGGGCAATGATGCTACCAGGAAAGTATGTGGAGTACTTGGTCAGTATGTTGCAATAGCTTGACTTAACTTTTCACAGGACAGATGTACTGTGAAGTCATACAGCATCAATTACCTGAGTAAATCCTGTGAAATTCTATTAAGATATATACACAGAGAACCTGGCAATGACAGCCAGAGGAGTTCATCTGAAAATCGCAACACAAAGCCATGAAAATGCCAAATTAATTCTTCATGGCTAATATTTTGCCCTGTAAACCTGAATAGCTTTGAAATAACCATATATTTGACTGTATAATCAACATGAGGAACATCTTGTCAATGAACAATCAAGTTTTCCCTTTGTACCTCTTTGAGGGAATTTTAGTTTTCTGTTAACTCAAAAGACTACTGGGTGATTTTGAGCTCATTCACAGATACTTGAGCTCATGGTGGTATCTGACTAAAGCCACTCAGAATCCCAAAAAAGCACTAGGGATCCCAACAAAGCTGCAAGCCAGAGGAGTGGCCGGTCTTCAAAGAAGGCCCAATCTGAGTAGGATACCACTGTGCACATGCCCCTTTTCTTTGCAAATCAACTAGTAAAAAATGCCTGAGTATCACTAAGTAACAGGCAACAGCTAAAAAGAAAGAATTCAAATGCCTTCAAATGCCGCAGGTGGGAGAGCCACCCTGCAGGCATTAGACTCCATCCTGTCCTAGATAAGCTTAAGGCCCATCCTGTTATCTTCACAAAAGCTCCTTGGTGTGCTCCTCTGCCTGCAGCTGTGCTTGTAGAGCTGTTAACAAGGCTGCCACAGTGCAGCTGGCTGGCGTGTTCTATAGTATGAGAAATGAAGCACTTCTAATAAAAATGAGCCAGTATTTTTTAAACCTTGATTCACACTAAACCTAAGAGATTCTGGCTTTCTATAAAGAGTATTTCATCAGAACTTCAGCTGGGAACAGAAAGGACCTCCAGAAAAGACACACTGTAAGTAGCTTGCAGGTAGTGTCAGGCAGTTCAAACTGCTCTCTCCTTGATGATGAGAGCTTCAGCAGGGAAAAGGTCAGTGCTCTTGGCAGTGGGAGAGCTGCTCCTAGGAGATGTGAGGTGGTCCTATTAGTTCCAATTTGCAAGAAAAGCAAAGGAAACCAAGTAGATGGGAGCAATGCCATCCATGCCTCTGCCAATATCACGTCTTCTCCACACTTCCACACGGGCTCTAAGATCCATAACCCCTGCAAATGCCCAAAAAAGTATCTACAGTAATCAGTCTTACCTTGGCACCATGCAGTAACTGTTAGCTCCTTTTACCTTCTACCAGCATCTACTTTCATTGTGAAGTGATGACGGCCACAGAGAGCTTTGTAAAAAGCTTATGTTCATGAAGGAATTTGTATTAGATACTGGTTTGTGTGACTTACTGTATTTTATAAGGGGTTTTTTCCCTTTGGGAATTGTGCGTTATTAATGAGCAGTTTTATGCTTTACTTCTAGTACATGTCTATCTTGTAATTGATGTGCTTTTTGTTTGCTTATTTGTTTTCTTTTATTCTCTATACAGAGCCAGTTAATATAAGGTAGATGATACTCTTTCTGAAATTCTGATTTCGCCTACCAATTAATTTATTAATAAATCCATGCTGTAGCTGATGAACAATTGTTCACCAGTGGTGGTGTTATAATCATTAGATAGCCTCTCTAGATTAGCAGAATATGAGATCCTGAATAAGACTAATGCTCATTGGGCCTTAAACTGAAGGGAAATATATGTTTCCCTACTATCACTATCGGCCCTTCTCACTTAGCACTTGGGACATGGTAGAAGAGCACCAGCTAGACAGTCACCTGATATCCCTCTGCATTTACTTAATTGAAGTTACAGTGAACCAGATCAACTGCAATTAATTCTTTAATTATTTCTGCAGAAAGAGACTGGTTCAAATCAATCTTTCTCTAAAAAATAATTTTAAAAAAGTGTCCTGGACTAAAATAGATATATTTTCCTCTATGTCCATCATGATATGGTTAGAAAAATAAGATATCTAAAATTAACACTTACAGAAGTGTATAATTCCATTTTATACCCTATTTAACAATGGCAACTGTCTGTCTCGGTAGCTGCTAATGATCGTCGTGATCGAGAAGCCTCCTTCCTTGTCCAACTCATTTTCTGTCTTCAGTTTTACTGAGAACTGAGTGTCCAACTTCTTAATAATTGCTGTGTATAACATAGGACATAAAAAGATATAAAGTTATAAAGCTTGCGCAGGACTTGGTGTTGTAATTAACCATCTTTTGTGCCTGGTTATTGATCTTACAAAAACACAGAGTGAAAACAATCTGGCCTCTTAATGTATATTTCAGCATATTGTAGCAGCTATTTTAGATAACTGTTTTTAATAGTTTTATTATGACTGTAATTTCTATATGAGGACTGCCCACTTTCAGAAGCAAGGAAGTAATAGTGATTTTTAAAGCCAGTTCTATTTCACCACCAGTGATGGTGTATGAACAGTAAAGCAACAAAAATGGAACCTCATCCTATCACCAGGAAGAAACACCTTTTCTCAGCCTCTAAAATTCTCTTGTATAAGGCAGGCATTTTTTTCTGGTCCTCCTTTTACATAAATAGTAAATCAGTAGTAAGAAGATAATATATCCAGTACAATAGTCTATTTTAATAGTCAGCAGTCAAATTTTAGGCTAATTAAGCTAACTAGAAATTCTAGGGTTGCAGTGATTTCTCACTCATTATTAGTACATTGACAATAATACTGTTTACATATCACTCGATGTTTGAAGTCAATATGTGCCAGTGTCCAGTGACTTGCTAATCTAGTTTTTGATCTAATCCTGTCCCATTTTTTTGCAGCATTCTCTAACTTCATTTTATGAATCATGTTGTCTTTCTAAAGTGATTGCCAAGTAAACCAAAAATGTGTTTTACACTGCTATTGCACTGCTCTTGTCTTTATATACAGTAGTTTTTATAAAGATATCCTTAGGTTTTAATAAATGAGTGTAACGTAAACTAATCTCTGTAATAAAACTTGCTTTAGTGTTTTAAAGACTGTCTGAAAGAGCTGCAAGGATTTGAGTTTCCACATTTTTCAAGAACTTTAAACTTCATGGCTTCTTTTGCATCTGCAGGGAAATCCCCAGATACCAGTACTCCATCATTTATAAAAGTGGTTTATACAGGGGGAATTGAAGAAAGTGTATTTAATGCGAAGAATTATACTTGGATTTGGAGGGGTGGGGAAAAAAAAAGACCCCCTCAAAAAGCCAAACCACACCACCAAAAAAAGAAAAAAAGGCTAAGTCTATGACATAAATAAATACATGGTCCATCTAGTCTGCCTCACATTTCCAGCAGCTGCTAATACTAGATACTTAGGAAGGAAATGTGGACTAGTGAACAGAGAGTGCTAAGAAATAAACATAATCTTTCCACTCCTCAAGGCTAGCTGAGAGGGTCACATGTGCAACTGAGCAGAAAGCAAGCAACATTTTGATTTCCACACACAAAGTGCTCTGTCCCACACAGATGTTATGGTAAGTCCACCTACCCAGCTAAGGCAGGGATGAATATAGTTTAAGTTGCTCTGTACAAAAAGGTGGGATCAACACTTCACAAAGGCAAGAGATTTTTAATTTTTTTCTTTTTTTTTTTTTTTTTTCTGCCATGCTGAAGGATTTGGACAGTTTTTCCAGCAATGTTTAGGCTTTCTGAATGCACTTTGCTCTCTCAGGTCAGTTTGTCACCTATTGTTTAGGAGGCATTGTTGCTAGTGTTCCAAAAACACTAAGCAGGTTGACCAGAAATTTCAGCTTTCAGACAAGTAAAAGGGAATATTTTTGACAACTAGATTGAACACAACGCACACAAAACTGATGAAAAACAGTTGCTGTTTTCTGATGGCAGCGTTGCTTATAATTAAAACTTCTGCATACACCCTTTTGTTAAGAAAATTTCAGCAATATGTGTAAAATGCATGGGCAGGAGGAAATGTTCCAGGGGGCTTCTGACCTCTCAGTACAGAAATAGTTCTTGCTTTTCTCTGTCCTGTGACTCCCAAGCACAAGTCTTCCTCAGCTGTTGTCCCGTACAGCATTTGTTGTCCTCCTTGTTTTATCCCAAATTTTTGATGTCTGAGTGAAACACTGGCATTTGTAAGTACAGAATATACCTTTTTACACTAGAAATTACACTTTCAATATCAGATCACTAACCCCAGACTAGAGACTGTCCTGCAGGAATACACCTAAACAGTCAAAAATACAGAAATTTTAAAGCCAAATTGTTAAAAAGGCTGAGAAATCCTTTGTAATGTCAGGTATTTCATGTAATGTAGCTCATTCCTGCAGCTTCTATAACTATATGCATCAGCTCAGAAATGGGAAAGGACTATTTCCATTAAATAAACACTTCAATAATTCTTAGGGGTTTTGCAACTGTAAGAGACTACAATTACATTCCACAGTTCTAAGACTTATGGAGACATAATGCAGAAAGCAAGAGAGATCAAAAGGCAGTTTTAAAGACACATTAATATGCAAAAATACAAATAATCATAACCCACTCTCCTTCTCTAACTGCACTTGTAAGTAGGAAAACAGCTACATTTACAAGACGAGAAGAAAAACAATGAATTGACATATTGAGTGTGTTATGGCTCCTTTACAAAGTCTCAACAATTTTTACAGCATGCTTCTAGTAATTGAGTAAGTATTATATTCAACACATTATGCTCAGCAGGAACAGTTTTTATATACCAAGTAAGCAAATTAACTATCTCTGGAATTTCCATAGAAGATGTTAAAATTCTGGTAGTTACTTCCAGACAACTGTTATCAAGCCATTATCAGCAAATCATAAACAAACAGAAGCATCACAGCAAGTTATTGTATACCAAGTGTTCTTACTGGAAAGATGAGACCACTCTGATCTGCTTGTGGTCACATGTGCAGAAGGATAAGGAGAGAAAAGGTATCTTGGGTTTGATATTTACTTCCAAGTAAACAAAACCCTGTCCCTCTCATCTGTGGTGGATTAACCCTAGCTGGATGCCATGTGCCTACCAAAGGCACTCTATTACTCCTGTCCTCACCTGGACACTGGAGATAAAATACAACTAAAAGCTCATGGGTTGAGATAAGGACAGGGAGATGACTCAGCAGTTACTGTCATGGGCAAAACAGACTTGACTTGGGGAGAATTAGTTTATTATCAATTGAAGCAGAGGGGGAGAATGAAAAATAAAAACTAAATTTTAAAACATCTTCCCCCCAAATAAAAAATAAATTTTTAAACACTTTCCCCCCACTTCCTCTTCTTCCTAGTCTCAATTTCCAGTTTCTCTGCTTCCTCCCCCTCAGCAGTGCAGGGGGACAATGAATGGGGGCTGTGGTCAGTTCATCACACTTTGTTTTTCCTGCTCCTTCCTCTGGGGAGGACTCCTTATGCTCTTCCCCTGCTCCAGCTTCGGATCTCTCCCACAGGAGACAGTTTTGCATGAACTTCTCCATTGTGGGTAGAGCACAGATCCACAGCTCCTGCCAGAAGACTGCTCCAGAGTGGGCTTCCCATGGTGTCACAATCTCCCTTGGGCATCCACCTACTTCAGTGTGGAGTCCTGCCTGGGTTGCGGGTGGATTTCTGCTCTCCCATGGTGCCCATGGCTGCAGGTGCAGGGTATCACCATGGGCTGCAATGCTTGCTGCAGGGGAACCTCTGCTCTGGTACCTGCAGCACCTCCTGCCCACCTTCTTAACTTGACTTTGGTGTCTGCAGGGCTGTTTTCACATATTCTTACTCCTCTCTTCCACTGCAATTTCTCCTGTGCAGTAACTCTTTTTTCCCTTTCTTAACTGTGTTCTCCCAGAGGTGCTACCACCATCTCTGATGGGCTCAGCTGTGGCCACTGGTGGGTTTGTCTTAGAGGAAGCTGCATTGACTCTGTCAGACATAGAGAAAGGTTCTAGCAGCTTCACACAGAAGCAACCTCTGTAGTCCTGCTGCTACCAAAACCTTGCCACCCAAATCTAATATATCACTCAAGTGATTCTCAACAGTTAATTCAATTTGTGCAGAATATGGAGACTGTGAGTGAAAACATACTCATGTATTAGGCATGTGTGACCATTCATGTGTACACATATCATGGTTTGAATTTTTCAATCAAAATTTTAACTCTCTTTGAACAGCTGAACAATTCAGAGCCTCAAGCTCTTCTCAAATATGAACTCAACATTTCATCCTTAAGTGCAATTCCATCACTGCTGTTTATTTGTAAGGATAATGAGAAATCAGTAGGATTTTACAAATAACTGAAAACTCATCTAAAGAGAGGGGAACTCTTCTGCCTCTCTTCACTACACTTTCACCAGCTAGCCTTTTTGCCTTTCTTTTTTTATAATTTTCCAACAAATTACAAAGTGGAAATAAAGCATCCTGTTTGAGATGCCCATACTTCCCTGATGTACCCCAACTGTAGAGGACAGCACTGAAGGATAAATCCTTCCTGAAGCAAATGCTCATCACAAAAGCTAAAACAACACACTCTAATATGAAGCATGTACTGTACCTGCATACTTACCCTTGCTATAATGCAAGCCAGATTTATTATTCCTTTCCTTTTCTTTCTGTTTTTTTTTCTTTGGAAGCTAGGGAGTATTAACATTTCTCAACCATCTCTGCCTCCTTATCACTGACAATGCTGTCCCACTGGAATGAGCTATTCATCTCACTGTTGAGTCATTCACAGTCCAAAACAACCAGTGCATAAGGCAGGCCTGACAAAATGAAGAGGCTGCACGCATCAGGGAATTTTCTGATAACTGCTGCTGGGAGTCTCAGACCGTGCTCTAGGCCATGAGGGGTGACAGCACTTGAACACGAATAGCTGCTTTGTTGCTGTGAGAGCTACTGGTGACAACTGAGTTTAAATCCTCAGCTTTGACAACAAACAAATGAAAAAACAGCTTGATCTGGGTAATATTTGAGAATACTTTCCTGTTAGACAGCTAAGCTCCAGTTTTGATTTAAAGCATTGCTTTATAAAATTTATTTTTATTTTAACTGCCTTACATTTACTACTGAAATATGCCTTTTCATCATATAGAACTATTAAAAGCAATTCAAATCTTAGAAGTATCTAAAAAGCTGTGTTGTATTTTACCTTTTTTTTTGCTCCCCAGCACAGGATCTACCAGCTCCTCTCTCTGGTATTTGCTGGGCCACGAATCAAGTATATCATTGATAACTAATATTGTGCATTATCAAACTCTTCACTGCAAAGTCACCTTTATTTAGCATGGCCAAATTTTGTTAGATTTTATGTTCCAAAATTCTGCCAGGGTAGGTGGTAGCACAAGTATGAAGTACCACCTCCAGTGTGTAACTAATAGGTGGGATTTGCTATATAAACGCCGTTATCATTTTAACCACACAGTATACCTTCTCTTTCCCTGAATGAACACGCTGTAAACAGCCATCAGAAAAAACCTGTTGGGAATTTATCTGAAAAGGAGATGCAGATCCCTGTGCTATAGCTTCTCTTATTATGCAGATATTAGGAGCTCAAAAACATTTCACATCCCTTCCTTTTCTCTTCACTAACTGCATGAAAAAAGTAAAAAATTCCAAACCCTGGGAAAAGAAATAATGCATTACTGTAAGTCTCAACAGATTGTGTACTTTGTTATACTGCCCTTACAAATGCCATATAAATAAAAAGCACCACTTAAGCCTACAGTCAAAATTTTCTTTTCCTAGGCTGCAAGCAAGTGACACAGGAGGTGACTTCTGTTGTTTGTGCTGTGTAGTCATCACTCCTCCATTTTTCACCTTTTTCCAGCACTGGCCATATTTTTCACATACCTGCAGGTACTTTCACCCTCCACATGTCTCTTGGCACCAAGCAAGCAAACACCTAGCTGCAAGGACCAACATCTTCTAAAACATTGTTTCCTCCTAGTCTACACATGAATGCTTTTCTTTTCAGCCTAGACATCATGGACTGATTGCTTCAGCTGGGGGCTTGATCCTTTTTTACAATTAGTTCAGCCTCACAAGGACAGGAAAGGGTACCACAGACTTTCAGAAGCTGTGCCTGAAGCTGGAACTGATTCAGGACTGAAAACAGGAATATTTGTGTATTGAGTTTGTGTGGTGGGTATTTTGTAGCAGGAGAGAGACTATAGAAGTGGCTTATGTGGCAAGCTGCTAAGAAAATTCCACAGATCCAAGTCAAACCTGCCACTGGCCAAGGTCGAGCCAATGACTGATGATGGCAGTGTCTCTGTGATATTCAAGCACCACTTTCTCCAAGCCCAGGATCAGTGTGTCCCCACATGTAGAAAAGTGGGAGAAGGAGGTAGGAGGCCTCCATGGATGATCAAAGATCAGCTAGGACAACTCAGGGAGAAAGTAGACATCTATGAGAGGTGGAAATGGCCTGGTTTCTTGGGAAGAGTATAGGAACATTGCCAGAGCATGCAGGGGTGCAACCAGGAGGGGTAAAGCCCTTTTAGAATTAAACATGGCCAGGAAAGTAAAGGAAAACAAGTAGGAGTTTTTCAGGTACATCAGCAGCAAAAGGAAGAATAGGGGGAATGTGGGCCCACTGCTGAATACAGAGGGTGCCCTGGTGACAGAGGATGCAGAGACGGCTGAACTACTGAATGCCTTCTTTGCTTCAGTCTTTACAGCCAGCCATGGGGAAGCCAAGTCAAGCAAGGATAGTAGGACGATCTGGACAACAGAAAACTTGCCCTTGGGGGATGAGGAAGAGGTTAAAGACTTGCTGGCCAAGCTTAAGGCTCGTAAGTCTCTGCTGCTTCTCTTTTCTCAGACAAGGAAGACTCCTGGCATTCTTCCCCTACTCTGATACAGGGTCCCTTCCCCAGGATACAGTCCTTAATAAACTCCTCTGGTGTGGGTTCTTCCCAGTAGCTTCGGCTTCTGCTAATACAGAGTCCCTCACACGGGACACTTCTCTGACATGGGTTCTTTGCCATGGTTACAGTTTCTGAAGATATAGGGTCCCTCCCTTGGGACATGGCCTCTTTTGGGCATAAGTTTAATGAGCTGCTTTGTCATGGGTTCCTCCCCACAGTTACAGCTTCCGTGAATATGGAGTCACTCCCATGGGACATGGCCTCCTCTAGCCATAGTCACTGTCCCTGGCATGGGGCCTTTAATGAAGTGAATCACTGCCCCTGGCTCGGGGTTTCTAGCAAAATGAGTCTCTGCCCTGATATGGGGTAATTATCAAAATAAGTCTCTACTGCTGATGCAGGGTCTTTAAAGAAATACAAACAAATCTCAGCTTCACCAGTCCTCTCCGTAGAATGCAGGGGAGTCTCTGCTCCAGCACATCTTCTCCTCTCTTTCATCACTGACCTTGGAGTCTGCATGGTTGTTTCTTTCACTCTTCTTACTCCTTGCACCACCACCAGCTAGAGAAGAAGAAGGGACAGAAGAAGGAAGAAATAGGAAGCAGCTTCCTCTTCTGGCTTCTTAAAAAGTGATCATGGAGGCGTCTAATTGGCTCAGCCCCAGAAGTGGGTCTGGCTCAGAGCTGGGGAGAGTTTCAAGAAACTTCTTACAGGAGCCATCTTTACAGCCCCTTCCCCCTTACTAGAAAAGGCTGTCATGTCAAACCATGACACCAGGGCAGGTGGCTGCACCCAAAGAGAGCTGTGATCCTGTGGGAAGCCCACACTGGACCTGTCTGTTCCTAAAGGACTGCAGCCTGCAGAACTGTAGTGAAGAACTGTAGTCTGTGGGAATGACACACAGTAGAAGAGTTCAAGGATGACTGTCTCCCATGGGAGAGAAACCACATTGTAGCAGTGGGAGAGTGTGGAAAGTCCTCCCCTTGAGAGGACGAGGGATAGTAGAGGCAACATGTGACAAACTGGCCACAAACATCATTCCTTCACCCCTCTGCACCACTACAAGGGAGGAAGTTAGAGCGGTTGGGAGCAAAACTGAGCCCAGGAAGAAGAGAGCGATAGGGAGAAGACATTTTTAAGATTTGTTAGTGTTTCTCACTGTCCTACTCTGATTTGATTGGTAGCAGATTTTGGGTTTGATTTTGTGTTTTCCCAAGTCAAGTCTTTTTTGCCTGTGAACATAATTGAGTGATTCTTCTTTGTCCTTGTCTCAACCCACTAACCTTTTTTTATATTTTCTCCTCCCCATTCCACCAAAGGGAGAAGGAGTGAATCAGCAGCCACATGGTGTTTTGTTGCAGGCTGGATTTAAACCACGACAGTGTGAAATAATTGAATATTGCATCTTCATCTTTTCTCCTCATATACTCCAGTGCCTAGACAACAGGAAATCAAGCCATGCTATTACATGAGAGAATCACAAATGTTAAAAAATCTCCTTACTTATCACTTCTCTGCACTAAAATTGCAGCATCCTTTTGCAGAGACACATGTTACTTGTTGGCCCGAATGGATAAACTGGGCAAATCCAGTTTTCCATTTCACTTCCACTCCCCAGCAGTTAAATAAAGGATATTTTGGCTGGATTGTGGTATTTCCTCACCATCTGCCTCCAGTTGATGTAAAATGCCCTTTCTCCCCTGCAATCCTTGCAATCTCATGTTTGTAGCCATGAGAGCTTCAGACCTCCTAGAAGAGGCCCCATAGCAGGGCCCTTCTGGAGGTCCAGCTTGCACTGCACCATGAGTTGTTCCCAAAAAATACTCCCTCAGAGCTGAAATAAACGCCTGCAGCGTGGTGCTACTGACTGATTCCTGACTGTTTGTGGCCACTTCACAAGATTTGATCCAAGGTGCCTCGTGCTGTCCTCTCCTCTCCTCCAGGGCCCAAGTCCTAAAACACTGCCAATTGCCTTTGCCAGATCTCTGCTTGTTTTATGTTTTTTTCCAGCCCCACCATAATTCTCATGCCTCACTCCATCACCAGGCAGTGATGAATTTTCCTCCTTTATCCCATGAGCCAGAAACAACCAGATGTACTGAGGAAGGAAGTGGTTGTTAAAACTAAAACCACTTTTAAGTATGTGCTTTGCATTTACGATTCAAAACCACACTCTGCTTTCCAGATGCTATTGAATTTGTACCACAGGGTTGGACTTTGGCTCTTCTGCTGCCCAAGCTCCACTGAGATGAATTGAGGAGAGAAACCTTGGTGAGCTGACAACCGGCAAGTAAACTTTGGAGCAGAATATGGTAAAAATAGTGGAGTCTGAAGGAAGGCCAAGCTGCGTGCCTGCTAACTGTGAGCTGAGATCCCGCTAAGCCAGAGGGAACCCAAACTCACTTGTTGTCGGCACGAATGTTTGCATGTATCCAAGTAGCTGCTGCATACTTCAGTCACACTTCTTTCCCATCAGAAAGTCCAGAAACTGCCTCAGATCAAAAGCAGCCACCACTCACCCAGTACGTGCAAGTACATACCAAGAATGTATCTGGAAGTCTGAAGAGTCATCTGGCCCACACCCAGAAAGTTTCAGCCTACTTGGCTGAGATCTGCCAGACTTTGGCTCACCTTTGTTGTGCCATTTCCCTGCTCAAGCCATTGGCTGAGATATCTCCTTCAAGCCTAGGTAAGCTGTATCATGAATTCTTCCAGATTTGCTATAGGAAAGTGAGCATTACAAATGGCTACTCATTGAAATACATATAGAAAATATCAGAACTCACAGGAAAATACAAATTGGATGGCATGGATGAGGCTTCTGCAAAAATACAAAGCTTTTACCAAAGCAACTGCAAGATTTGCCAGTTCAGGCAAGTAGTCAGGTTTCTCAGCCAAAAAACTTAGCCTAAAGTGCTCAAAGCCATTAGCTTTAGCAGAGCTAGCCATGGGTTTTCACATGCTGTCCAGCTCCAAGGCACAGGAGAAGGTCATGACAAACAAGCACAGAGTTTGAGTGGACTACATTTGGTGGCAACCAGATCTTAACAGATAAATTGGGCCCTGAAACTTATAGGGTATTCACAGAAGAGAGCATAAAGCAAAAAGTAGAGCTGCTTCTTGCTGTAGACTGTATCAGAGGGAGGAAACCAAGGAAACACCCACCCTGTAATACTGCACAGTCCTCTTTTCAGAATCTCCTTGTAGGGCCTTCTTTGATCTAAATATTAAGGACTTTTTCCAGGCCTTTGATGCAGCAATCCTCTATGTCAAGACACGTGAGTAACAAAAAAGAAAATGCAAGGCTTCAGTCAGAGCTTTGTGAAAGCTGCCATGGCTAATGTACTCCCAGTGTCTGCCGCTTTAATTCTCCCTTGCTGAAAAAGAAAGGAATTCAATAAAGGGTAGTAATTAATTCTACAACAATACTCAATAAGAGAAAGTTTGGTTTTAATAAACAAAACAGAACTACTGATTTATTGCAAACTTATGCAGTTAGAAGAGCAGGAAAACTCAAAGTTATTGATATTAGAAGCAAGAACAAAGCAATAATAACTACACTTTATGGGAAGTATTGCTTGCTTTCTGGTGATTAAATAACTCCAGTAAAGAATACAATAGATGGTCTAAGTTTTTTCTTCCCATTTCCCCCAAACTGAGATGCACAAAAGTAGATAAATGCCTACATTAAAACTGAGGCCAAAATTTTATTATGGGCTTACTCTATTACAAGAACATATTGAGGTTCCTCTGCCCAAGGAGATCAAATTATTTCTTGTAATGGTGATAAATGAAAAATAGGGAAGGCTTTTTTCTTCACCTGAAAATCAATAAGGAGTTTGGACCCCCTGTACTTCTGGTCCAGGCAGCAAGTTAAAGGTCCCAGCATTTTCCGCCCAGTGCAGCAGAAAGGTGTGTCAGGCACTGTCCCTCTGATGCAGTGCTTGTACACTGCCTGGACACCCGTTGCTGTGTTTGGGTGCCAGGGAGCTTGTGTGATCAGCAGAAAATCACACAAGAGAGAGAAAAACATGATGAATGGTCTCTGGCTTCCTCAAAGATGACCAAAAGGAATCGTAGCTTCGGCAGTTGTCATGGCAGTGTTTCTTACCGTTTTTCAGCTCTAGAATGGTGAAGAGCTCTCTGATTTTTCTAAATTGTCTGTCAGGCAGGGGATTTTTTTCCTCCTCTGCCAGTCCCAGCAACCACAGCTCCAGTAAAAAACAGTGGGAGCTCAAGCACATGTACCCTCAGTAAGCAGCAACAGTTAATCTCTAACAAAACAACACTAGAAAGTCAACTAAAACTCAGTATTTCACATCAAAACACTTAGCTCAACAGGAAATATGATGTCATATGGGCAGTAAAAGTTTTAATTTTTTCTTTCATTATCCTTTGTTTTTCAATAAACTGTTGGAAAACAAACTACAGATCCAGTCACCCCTGGATATTTGCCTCAGAATACTTCTCATATCACCTTTATCTTGAGTACCCTCTCTCCCAATCTGACCAGCAATATTTTCTGAGAACTCCATCTGTCATCAGGAATGTGGCAGACAGTTTTTACAGCCTCAATGCTAGACCATGACTAGAGGTCGGGTAGGTTTTTGACTGTCAGAAGCTCTCTCTAAGCCCTCAGGATATGCAATTTTTCTCTCAGCATCTCAGGTCCCTAACAAAACATGCTTGTCTGAGTTCAGCATTGCAAGGGAACAACCTAGAAATCTTTATGAAGTTTTTGGATGCTTTGATGATGGAGAAAGGCACATAACTCATGCAGATTTTGCAGGCAGACATTGGTTTAAAAAATTAAACAGTGCAATAACATAATTTAAAGTGTGTTTATCCAGATCTCTCCCATATACTCTTGGGATACCAAATCTGTCTCTTGCACCATATTATGAAGTTTCAAAAGGAGCCATTATGTCATCTTTGCAAATGATGTGCCCTTTTCAAGTGTCAGATTCCTTTCCATGTGCAAGTTCCCCCAAGCCTAGCTAAGCCATCCATGTTTCAGTGCTGCATCCATCAGTCATTACAGACATAACCTGGAGGTCATCATCACAATGGTACCGAGCACTCTTTGTTTGTAACCACAGCAGCTAAAGTGTGGCATCAGCAGCTGATGCCACAGACCTGAAACTACCTTTTCTAGACAATTGGAATTGCTCTAACAGCCTCCTCTGCAATGAGCTTTTTTGGAAGCCAGCTGAAACATAGAAGTCACAGACATGTAAAGAGAAGGTAGAGACATTCAGGATCAAAATGTTCAGGTTTTTGTTTTCTTTCTACATTAGGATTGTGAGTTTCCTTGAGGTTTTGCTTTGTTTCACTTGGATTTGTTAGCAGCACAGTCACAGTAGAAGTCTGTCTGGCATTGTTAATCGAAAGCAAAAGAGTGGGCCAAGTACTGAAAAGTCCAGAGTGCCAGGGGGCTTTTGGAACATGTGGCAGTGTCAGCAGAGTTGCACGCTTGTGCATGTCCATCAATTTTACTCAAGTAAGTCTTCACAGTTCCTACCCAGAGTTCAGTCTGTTAGCACTGGGCATGGTGCAAGCTTCAATATCAGAGAGGCAGTGGTGCGAAATGCTCAAAGGAAACATCAGTCCCTCCATCCTGAGAACACAGGGAGAGGACATCTGAATGCAAATAGAGCACAGACTTTAGCCTAAGCTGAACATCCAGTGCTTCAGTGAAAGAAGCCAGCCATCAGATGGAGGCTTGCATATGCCTTTCTCCCTCTTTCCTCCAAACATGTATTTGCCAAAACAAACCAACCAAAAAGGTAGGTTGGGATTGACTGAATCTGGATGTGATTTCTGCTAAAATTTGCTACAACAAAGACAACAAGGTAGTCTTCTCCTGCAGCATATTGAGCAAATAGAACACAACAGAGGAATCAAATCCTTCTCTTCCTTGCCTGTGTGCAGTGCCACACCTGCATGTACATATTGCAACACAGGGAGACCAAAAGTCTTCACTCTGAGTACAAGACAAAGTTTTGTTTCAGCTCCACACTATTTTTCAGTTTCTGCCTCCAAAATGAAAGTCTTGACACTTTGTTTTTTTGAGCCAGTTGTGGATGCTCAGTAGTTAAACTCCATACTCTAATGAGGGCTTTGGCTGCGCTCCAGGACCAAACAGTAAAAGATATAGTTTTTAGGAAACCATGGTACACAACAGGCAAATTACTACAGTAGTGTGCACAAGAACTAAACTACAAATATGTCCCATGAACTTTGATTTTGGTGTTCCTGTTAATGAAGTCCCAGCAAATTTACCGTATGAAATAGCCCTAAGGAATCAAAGCTACCAAGAATAGCCCATAAAGGGGATGGGAAGGATTCAGGCAATGTATTTTAGCAGGTCAACAGAAATAAACTTACATAGCATGTCACTCTCAGGACACTTGTAAAGGCAAGTCTGAAGGAAGGCTGAAAGAGCTAATTTTGTAATACTTGGTGAGAGTCCCCAAAATAAAGATCTTTATGCATATTCATTTGAAATACAAAACAATCATTCATTCCAGCTGTGTTAACATCCTTTCTGCCTTCCAGAATTAATCTGCTGAAAGGGTTTTAGCTATGATTAATGTATATCCAACTGTCTCTAGACTTTTTTTTTTTATCCAAAAATTAACACACCCCAAACAAACAACTATTGGCAATAACATATTAGCAAAAAAAGGAACATTTCAATTCAGACACAATTCCCACAATATTGCATTTAATTCTGGAAGAATAAAGTGAATTGAATTTGCTTTCCAAAGGAAAAAAAAATGAGGGGTAAAAAAGATATCCTGCTAATTTATAACATTTGGAACACAAGGAGATTAAAGGATTTAATAGCTGGAAGCTTAAAATTTATAATTGTGTGGTATGGGTAGTGACAATGTCAGCATGGTGATGCTACCAATGACATCAATGGTTTCACCTCATACCAGCAAACCCCTTAAAACCTTTTACAGGAAAATATACTCTTTGTTCGAGTCTGTTGAATCACCAGGCTTGCATTTGTGCTTTGAGAGTCCTGAGACAGGGCTAAAATTTCCTTCCACTTCGTTGGTTCTTTTAAGATTCCACACAACTGAGAAACACTGTTTCACATGCTCTTTTTCAGCCTCGCTACCCCATGTACCTCATTTGTCTGAGAACACCCTCACCCTTGCTTCCTCCTAAGGGGCTATGATGGTGGGATGTGGTGTGGTGTGGCAGAGCAAACCCACTTGATTCAGCTTGTGCCATTCTTGACTCAGCTGATCCCTGTACCCCTGGGCAGGAGTTTTATTCAGCAAGTGCTTTCCCCCAACATGGCACAGGGATCCCTCCCCAGTGCCTTCCTTGGCAGCTTGTCCTGCCCTGGCACCTCTGTACTGCCTCACGAGAGGTGGCAGAGAGGATATTTCAGCATAACTGAATTAACTCACCAGTTTGCCAAAGCAAGACAAACCTTCGCTTAGATGTATTTGGCCATTCAGACAACCAGGGCAGGGGGATCGAGCTGCCATATAGATGTTGCTTACAGCCCTGTTCCAAACCGCATAGGTTCAGCATGTCAGTAATGGGGCTTGTCACCAGCATCACTGTGCCAGGCCTTCTACTCTCAAACAGAAAATACAGATAGTCAAAGCACGGCTCCACTACAGCTGCTTCTGGCCTCAAAGTTTCACTTGCAAGATCTGTCAGGCAGCTGCATGAATCAAGACATATCTTGGGATCCCAACACGTTGCCCACCAAAACAAGCCACTCACTTCCAGTGTACAGAGGAGGCATACCATCAAAGCCAACCTTTGGCCAGGAGTCCCAACATGCAAGGACAAGTAACATCACACATTTGTCCCTCTGCTGACAGAGTCCCATGGCATTGAGCACCCTGACAGCCCCGGTGCAGCAGCCAGTGCTCACAGTTGCCGAGGTGCTGTCTCTGCCTAGGGCGGTTTGGTGTTCAACTAGGGGACTAGGCAATCAAAACAATTTGCCAAAATCCCTGAGTAAAGAAAAAAAGAAAATTAAGTTGATCCGTGTGGCATGCTTCAGCAAGGCTACCTGCTAAGCACATAAACAGTAACAGTAGACCAGTAAACATGGATTATATCCCAACAACAAATCAAGATGAAAAGTGATATTCCAGTGGCACTTTCTTCTCTATATGGGTGTCATAAACAAGGAGTCCCATCATGAACTCCAAGGAACAAGACACAGATGGTTTTTATCCCTTGAACTGCACTGAAGGAAGGGGCCCTTGTGGAAGGAGCCTAACTAGTTTGGCAAAAAAAAATTCTTCACCAAAACACAACAAAACAAAAACCAAACAAACATGAAGTGCACAGATCAAAGTTGAGAAGTTACAGATGAGCACCCTTAACCAGAATGGAAAAGGAAAATTAACTAGGATGCCACCACAACACATATATCTGGTCTTGATGTGCTACTTTTTGAGACATCTTTCTAGACCTTACTGGATTCCCTGATACACTCGCAAATATACCCTGGGTTTATTTAACTGACTATTATTTATTTTTAACCTTTCATTTAAGTACTTGCCATACGGAATTCCTTTTCAGTGCAGAGAAAGTTGCTGTCCTTTCATAGTGCACAGACAGACACTGGTAACTAAGCATCACCCTTCCTTACTAAAAATAAACAATACAGTTTTTTAAAGTGGAGTTACTGTTCCTTTACATTTAATTAACCAAAACCAACTTTTTGATTTACAATGGTCACAACCTATGCATAGGCTGTGATAAAAGATATTTTTTCTTTTTGAGATTATGAGGAATCTGTTTCCAGCTCTATGGGAAAAAAAAAATTAAACAGAGGCATGGATGACTTTCCAAAAGAGCACTGAAAAGTAGAAGAGAAAGTCTATGGTGTGGTGGGAGGTTAAATGAAGTCTGGCAGAAACACTGACCTGCCCAAGTAGTACTGACAAGGTGGTCTATGGACTGAATACAAGTCTATTGACCAAAGAGCCCTGCTACCACATCGTGATGTCCATGTGTACATGGGTACACCCAGAAAACAACCAGAATCTGGATTTTTTATTGTCACTGATGCTTTTTTTTCAGTGCAAAATGTCTCCAATTCCGTCAAAATTGGAAGAAAATAGAGTGAAATGATCTCATGAAAATGAAGTTGGACCTTATTCTATGGCAAATGTTTCAGAATATGTATTCCAAAATGGATTTAGTTGAAAAAAACCCAAAAAACAGCAAACCGGTCTTTCAAGTCATATGTGCTATATCAGATTTTCTTCTGAAGTTTAAAATGGAAATAAAATTAATTCTTGCACAATCTCTGCAGACACTTAACTTTAAGTGAGCTACCCCCAAAGTCTCGGCTTCTTTGAAGAGTAAAACAATCTGTTCTCCAACCAACGCTACCGGCAGATCCTACTCACATCCTTCTCCATGCCGATCCACAGGAAATGCACATCTATTACAGCTAAATGAACCATTAATAGGAGCTGAAGAAATTAATGCTTTCAAGTTGGGAGTTCCCCTGTCGGTTACTAGCACATGAACCAGAATAGACTGACATTTTCCATCACCTTGTTTTTGTGGGTTCATCAGTAGATCAGATTTAAATGTTATAGCATGCTATATATTTTTTTTAAATAATCAGAGAAAGGTTTTTCCAATATCAACTTATTCGAAAAGTTCTTCAGGTGATTAAAAGTTTCTGAAGAAGTCGAAGTGCTAACAAAGGATGGGAAATTCAAATATTACAGAACTTGTGGAATTAATTTCCCTAACATGTGTAAAAACAATTGTCTGACACAAAACATGCATCTGTTTACTTGGTTTCTTGGGCCTGATGGAGTTTCCCTGGAGGGTAACAGTGACAGCACAAGACTGATTGCATCGAAACCAGCCACCCCTAAGGAACTGGTAAAAAATACTACACAAAGAAGATAACACAGTCCCAAATGTGCCAGGGCATTGTAATATCCAAGTACCTTGTTGCCAAATGGACTACTGACCGTAGTATAGCTAAGTTATAGCACACATGTTTGAGATTGTACAAAAAAATTCCAATTGGGAAAAAAAACCCACCAAACCAAAAGCAATCACAGTGTGCAAGACTTTATTATGGTAACATCTTGGACAAAATAACATGTCAACAAAGCTAAAATTAGTAATGAGATGATATGAGGTAGTTGAAAAGAGGCTCAGATATCAGTACCATTCCTGGATCACTGCTATAATACCACTTCTACCTCTTCCTTTTCTGCTAAATAATATTTACTGCTGCTTTTGCATGAGAGTACAATAATTCAGCCACATATCAGGAATATTTATCTATAAAACTGAAAAGTTTGGTACAGATTAAGCCACCAGACACTTTCTCGATATTGTCAAAGGCTGGGTTGTATTAATAGACTACTGAGAAAAGGAAGATTCCCGATCTTCAGGGTTTCCTTGTGACCGTGCTCCCAAATCTCCCGCAGCCTCCTCTGAAAAGCTGTAGAATTTATCCTCAGGTAATATCACATGCTAATTCTGTCTTCATCTTCTCCTACTTCAAGAGAGCTGAGATTACCCCAAAGTAGCAAGGTTTCCATTCCAGCATCCCCCCTGCAACCAGCCTACTCCTTTTGATGTCTTTTACCAACTATAACTAGGCAGGTGCTCTGCAAGAAAGACTGCAAGAAGTGCTCTTGTTCTATTTAAAATATATATTTTTTAAAAAATAGCAAAAAAAGTATCCATGCTCCTTTGAGTTCAAATTGTATACTCAATTATTTTTCCTTGTATATAAAACTAAATAGTTAGCTCAAAGCCAGAGTGCACAATGTGCACTAAAAAACTCAGCCACTGCAGTTTCACAGTGTTAGGTGCAGACCACTTCCAAGCACGTGCAGCCTAACGACAACATACTCAACTGAGACTTCAGCAACTTCACAGGTCAAAATAACCAAAATAACCCCTAGAAAATTCAATATAGGCTGCATAAAACACTTTTCTTCAAGGGATGCTCTGTTAAACAGACTTTCTGCTTTATTTTTATGATAGCAGCTGTTTATTTTATCAGGCTATTTTCCAGTAACATACAGGGCCTTCTACAGCACTCGCTTCTGAGGCTGATTTGGTCTTTGCTAGCACAGCAAAAACAACAAAGCATGAAAATAAGATGCTGGCAAACAAGCAAACAAATGAGATCATATGTGCGTTCAAAGCTGGCAGTGCGTGGTGCAGCTGCCCCTTCCTCATCCACGTGTTGCTCATGCTGTGGCTTCAACTGTGCCACACCACACCAGTGCACCAATCAAAGGAGACGAGCAGAACCCATGCAGTGCCCCTTGCCTTCAGCAATAAACAAGTCTGACCAGGACTAATGCTGGGATCTCAGCTGCAGGGGCAGCAGCCATTCTCTACCTGTCATCACCCATGCCCTCCAAGGTTTACCAGTGTTATGGAAGCACACTGAAATAACTTGGGTAGGAAGCAGCACTCCAGATCACTGGGATTTTCAAAACCTGAAAGAGATATAAAGATGTCAACAGATGCTCTGTACACTGCTGCTGCCCAGCATCCTCCACTTAGGCCCAGGGTTTTCATCTACAGTGGAACCACAGCCATTGACTGTGGCTTTCCCTACTAGATTGCGAACAATATTAGGAAACCATCTTCTATTTCTTTTTGCCATCCACTTTATTGTTCTTATACTTTTTTTCTTTTTTACATTTATAGTCTTTTTTTCTTTTTCCTTTTATTGCCTTCTTTTCTCAATTCCACAACTGCATTGATATTCAAAGACTTTTAAGAATTGGGTATGTATAAAGAAAAGTAAGGCATCAGGATAAAGGTATGTCAATTACTATTGCCCCAGAATAATAGTGACACAATACAGATCAGATGTAGCTTCTAAAAGACATACTCAAAAAGATTGGATTTTTCCTCTAACAGGACAAATTAAAGCAGAATTATGTGTCCCTGTTGCAGTCTATTTGCTTTCTTCTGTTTCCACTTGTAACACAATCAGGCTCCAGCAAGTTTGCATGCATGGAAGAGTGAAAAGACAAAGAAATCCGCTTCTGCCTCTCTACCTCATCCACTCTGCAGGCTCAGATTGCATGGAGCATTAATAAACTCTCAGATCAGGGATTGCTGTAATAATGTATCTTTATGATCTCTAATAGATGATTAATTAAATGCAACTCAAAGTCAAATGTACTTCTGCCCATATTTATATTTTTCTAATGCAGATACAGTGCACTTGGAAAGCAGCGTGTCACCTTTAAATAACATTTCACTTCTAAAAAGTAAAAAAAAAAAAAGAGCAAAAAATATCCCCAAAATTCCCATTGTTACTGCTAGTTTTCCACCATTTTATCAAAAGCAAAATAGAGCTAAATTACAGCAATTCCCTGGACTGAAATATGTCTCACACAATACATAAGAAGAATTTATGTCTAAATACAGACATTTCCAAACCCATAGAAAACAGTGATGGAAGGAACCTTAGTGGGTCACCTCATCTGTGCCAAGAGCACAAGGCAGGACCAAAAGTGTCCTAACAGCTGCTGAATGGGCCTAACCCATGCTGACAACCTCCTGGCCAGGAATAAGCCTTTGTCCACCCAGGTCAGCTGTTCCTGTTCTTGCCCAGCCCTGCACACACACAGTCCAGTGACTTTCTTTTGAGCCTGTGAGACCATTCAGGAAGTCATGTACCAACACCTAGAGCTACACTTGGGATTAGAAAAGACAAATAGCTTATTCCTTTTTTATACATCATCACTAACTAGAAAAACTTCAGTGCCTTCCTAGGGATACTACAGTTTCCCTGCCCAATGCTTTACCACCAAGCAACTGGCCATGTTTTTGCCTAGGATAATGACAGGGCTTGTACAGAGACAAGAGAGGAACAGTCATAGAATCATAGAATGGTAGGGGTTGGAAGGAACCTTCAGAGATCATCTAGTCCAACTCCCATGCCAAAGCAGGTCCACCTAGATCAGGTAGCATAGGAACATGCCCAGGTGGGTCTTGAAGATCTCCAAGGAAGGAGAGTCCACAGCCTCCCTGGGCAGCCTGTGCCAGGGCTCCCTCACCTGAATGGTGAAATAGTTTTTTCTTATATTTAAATGGAACTTTTTGTGTTCCAGCTTCATCTCATTACCTCTTGTCCTGTTGCTAGTATCTAGAAAATATTGACATGCACCTTTCAAATACTTCTAAGTACGAATGAGGTCCCCCCTCAGTCTCCTCTTCTCCAGGCTGAACAGCCCCAGATCTCACAGCCTTTCCTCATAAGGAAGATGTTCCAGTTCCCCTATCATCTTGGTGATCCCTCCACTGAACTCTCTCTAGAAGTTCTCTGTCCCCCTGGAGCTGGGGAGCCCAGAACTGGACACAGTACTCTGGATGAGGCCTCACCAGGGCAGAGTAGAGTGGGAGAAGAACCTCCCTTGACCTGCTGGCCACACTCTTCTTGATGTATCCCAGGATGCCATTGGCCTTCTTGGCCACAAGAGCACATTGCTGGCTCATATTTAGTTTATTATCAATCGGTCTTTATACATTAACTTCGGCTCTTTACCTATTCTCAGCAAAGACTTTTTAAACATCACTGAGCAACGGTCAGCCAGGACTCCCCTTTCCCCTTTCAAAAAGTAAAATTCTACCACATCCCATCTTCCCAAGACACTCAAGCACTTCAATCCCTTTGCCTAAGTGCAGAGAATTAAACTGCTTGATGATGTTTGTCAGGCTGTCACTAAATATAAACAAAGCATTCAGCACCAGGGACAAAAGATCTCCCCAGTAGACACCAAGTGATAACACTTGCTCCAGTTCAACTATATAAATTGAATGTCTGGCAAATGTAATTCTGGGTTGTTTTTTTCCAGGAGTATAAATTCATGTTAGAGAAGACTCTCAATTCAAATGTCATGCTGTTTTCAGAAACCCAATTTGCAGATGGCCAATGGGTTTCATACTAATCTGCTTTTCCCATCAACTCTCTGCACTGCCTGTCCTTACTGCTCTGTCGAGATCTGGGGTGTTGCCTATCAGTCCTCATTATGGTGCAAGAGATGCATTTTGCAAAATGGTTATTGCATGGAAAAGGGACAGCTGTGAAGCCAAAATATCTATGAGAAAGGGTAGGTTATGCATCACCTTTCTGAAAGGCACAAAAATATGGAATAAGTTACCTAGAAGCTAAGTCTAACATTAACTTTGAAGTCAAAAAAAAGTCACAAAGGACTGGTGACAAGAGTTTCTCCAAGGCCACAAGCACCCTTGGACCACCACGGACAGTAAACGCTTTAGGAAAGATCCATAGAGCAGGTCTAGTCACACATTGACATTTCCACAATGTCTCCTGCAGCTGAGAAAACCATCAGTAATATTTTGTTACAGCTAACATTACATGAGTTATGTTACCACATAGTCATGGAGACAAAGGGTCATACATAGGATAGAGAAGTTCACATCAGACACTTCAAAGGATGATTTCTGCATTTAAATAAGCTGAGCAAAACAAAGTCCCTTTAGTACAATGCAAATTAACTGCTCTCTCTAATAGATCCAAAGAGAGAGGATCATGACACTCTGACAACCAGGAAAAAAAAATGAATGCTTTATTTACAGATGTTAAGCCATTGCCTGTTAAAAAATCCAAACCATAAGCCATTGACTATTCAAAATCCAAACTGCTCCTTAAAACATGTCACAAAAAAGGCACAGGTATCCTTCTGTTAAAGCTTTTCCCTAGCCCTCTCTACCTCTTTCAGCCACTCATTTCAGCAGGCTAGTGCTTCACAGTGACTCACAGTCTCACACAGTCACTTAGTGTCAGATGCCTGAGAGGTCATTCATGAATACAAAGTGCTCACTGCCACTGCCCATCCCTTCCGTCTGTCTGCCTCCCTCACCCAGCAGTATGGCAAGGTTTCCCCACAAACCCCTCCATCCAAGGTCAAATGTCATCAGATAAGAAGGAAAAAATCCTCCGTGGGCAGGAGTTTTTGAGGATTTGGGAGCAAAAAAAGGAAAAGAAGGGGAAAAAAAGGTCTATCTAAAACTGTAAAAAAATAAACATGTTCAGTATATTCACATATTCAACTGGGATGGACTGTAGACCTGCATATTGGAATTACAGGATCATAGAATCACAGAATGGTAGCAGTTGGAAGAGACCTGTAAAGATCATGTAGTCCAACCCCCTTGCTCAATCAGGTTCACCTAGATCAGGCCACACAGGAACGTGTCCAGGCAGGTTTTGAAAACCTCCAGAGAACGAGACTCCACACCCTCCCTGGGCAGCCTGTGCCAGGGGTCCCTCATCCTCACAGGAAAGTTTTTCCTTAGCTTTAAGTGATTTTTTTTTTGTGTTCCAGCTTCTGTTCATTACTCCTTGTCCTGTTACTAGATACAGCAGAAAAAACTGATGCTCCATCTTTTTTAAAAACACCTTTTAAATATTTGTATTACTGAGATCCCCTCTCAGTCTCCTCCAGGCTGAACAGCCCCAGCTCCCACAGCCTTCCTCATAAGAAAGATGCTCCAGTCCCCTGATCATCTTGGCAATCCCTGTGCTGGACTGTCTCTAGAAATTCCTTGTCCATCTTGAGCTGAGGAGCTCATCACTGGAATTAAGTGAAAGAAATTGAAGGAGAAGGAGCTCTTACAACTAAAAGAGAGGATGGGAATCAGTAAAGTAAGACCTTATTTTCACCTAGTCACAGTCATAAAAAATAGATTAAAAAATATAACGCCTGTGTATCCTCAGCTCTCGTCACACAGACTTGCAAACTGGGAAGAAATCAGCAGGGTATTTCAATCAGTCTGGTCTGGTCTGAGGGAGAGATCTGAACCAATGATAAAGGCCATTTAAATATAAGAAAAAACTATTTCACTGTTCAGGTGAGGGAGCCCTGGCACAGGCTGCCCTGGGAGGTTGTGGAATCTCCTTCTCTGGAGGTTTTCAAAACCCTCCTGGACGTGTTCTTGTGTGACTTGATCTAGGTGGATCTGCTTTGGAAGGGAGTTGGACTAGATGATCTCTAAAGATCCCTTCCAACCCCTACCATTCTATGATTCTGTGACTCTGTAAAAACTGAATTTCTGAAGCAGTCACTTGCCTCTAGAGAATGGGACTTGAAAAGTAGGGGTATGGGAAAATAAAAACCTACTACCAAATCAGTTGTGTAAATTTAATGATGAAAATTTCAAAAGTTCACAGTAGATGTATGCCTTTGCATTTTTCAAGACATTTGCAAAAAGAATTCATGACTTCCTAAAATATTTCATAAAGAGAAGTTTGGAAATTCCTGTGAATAAGTATGCCTAAGCACAGTGGTGGATCTGAAAAGCAGTGCTGAAAGGGAAGAAAGGGAGTACAAATAGAGTTGAGAGCAGTTTTTTTAAAAGGGAAGAATTGAAATAACAACAATAAAAAACAAATCAGCATGCCCAACCTCTTCAGTTCCACAAATATCACTCCAGTCTTCAAAAAGGGTAAGAAGGAGGAGCCAGGTAATTACAAACCGGTCACAGCCTCACCTCCATTCCTGGAAAGGTGATGGCACAATTTATCCTGAGCACTGTCTCCAGGCATTTAAAGGACAAGAGGGTCATATAGGAGCAGTCAACATGGTTTTACCAAGGGGAAGTCATGTTTGACCAACTGGACAGCCTTTTATGAAGATGTAACCAGGTGGGTAGATGGTGGTAGTGCAGTGGATGTGGTTTTTCTTGATTTCAGTAAAGCATTTGACACCATCTCCCACAGTATCCTCACAGTAAAATTGAGAAAGTATGGGCTGGATGATCAGGTAGTGAGGTGAATTGTTAACTGGTTGAAGAGAAGAAAGCAGAGAGTGGTGACCAATGAGGCAGGGTCTAGTTGGAGGCCTGTAGCTAGTGGAGTCCCTCAGGGGACCAAGAAGGCCAATCCTGGGGTCTATTAGAAGGGATGTGGGCAGTAGGTCAAGAGAGGTTCTCCTCCCTCTCTACTCTGCCCTTATGAGACCACATCTGGAATATTGTGTCCAGTTCTGGTATTCTCAGTTCAAGGACAGGGAGACATTGGAGAGAGTTCAGTGCAGGGCCACCAAGATGACGAAGGGAGTGGAGCATCTCCCTTCTGATGAAAAGCTGAGGGAGCTGGGACTCTTCAGCTTGGAGAAGAGGAGGCTGAGTGACCTCATAAATGTTTACAAATAAACGGTGGATGTCAGGAGGATGGAGTCAGGCTCTTCTCAGTGACGTCCAACGATAGGACAAGGGGCAATGGGCATAAGCTGGAACATAAGAGGTTCAAAAAAAATACAAGGAACAGTTTCTTCACTATGAGGATGACAGAGCACTGGAACAGGCTGCCCAAGTGGGTTGTTGAGTCTCCTTCTCTGGAGACATTCAAAACCCACCTGGACAAGTTCCTGTGTGAACCTACTCTAGGTAGTCTTGCTCTGGCAGAGGGGTTGGACTAGACGATCTTTCAAAGTCACTTCCAACCCTTAAGATTCTGTGATTCTGTGTAATTCAGAGTGCTCAGGGTTTCTGTGTTTTAGGTGGTTGCTGAGCCAAAGGTGTGTGGGACTGTACTGTTAATGCACTGCTCTCTGACAAAGCCCTGGAGGACACAACAGTCATTACCAGTGTCAGCACTGATCTGGAGAGATGGGTTAGGGCTCACCCATAAAGGGAGCTCTGCCAGAAACCTACCAGCTAGTGGTGGGAGAGGCTTGAAAAGGTGTTTGAGAGACACTCATCAAGAAAAACACTGACTCAAGAATAACACTGACCAAAACTGGGCTAATGGGCCTCACAACTCCTTTTGTACTCTCCATACTGCTGCCAGCTCTCTCCCCTCCTAGAGAGGTAAAATTGCCAAATATCTGCCAAATCAGGATGAAGAGGAGTCTCTTTTTGACCTCTGTGTTTCACAAGTTTTTAAGCCTTTTGCCTCAACCTCCAAGTTAAAAAAGCCCAACACCTATACACTGCAGACTTGAGCCTTCCAGATCTCCTAAAGGGGGGAAAAAAAAAAAAAAAGTCCCAGTCTTCCCTGGGATTTGCTCCTGAAAGATTAGAATTTGCATATTTGTGTGCCTGCTTTGCACTGGAGCACACCAGACCATAATGAGCCAAGTACAAGTGGAATGCTCTGCAGATGGTGCCAGATAAACTTCATTTTGCTGTCCAGCACAACCACTAAGTTTTTGTATCATGGTCAGACTTCCAAGACATCCAACACAAGTAATTTACTAGCTAAAGGGAGCTATGTCTTTCCAGTGCCAATTCAGGCTTCAAGTTTAGTTATTCTCCTCACGTAGAACAACTGGCAGAAGTAACAGAGCAAGATCAAAAGGAAAAGAAAATAGATGAGAAAAGATGAAGTATGAAATAACACTGGTAACAGACAAGCTTCAATTCATGATCAAAGGAATGAATCTAGCCCCAGATGTATAAATAAAGAAGTACTTTCCCCATTTCTGAAATGAAGAATTTGCTGTTTTGCCCTCATGTCACGCAATCCTTTCAAGTGCAGTTATTCTTAGGTAACTGAAAGGAAAAAAATATGGCAGAGCAACTCAAGTTTTATTTATTTGCTTTAATCGCCACAACACTGTTTTCCCATTCATGTTGAGTATAATCCACAGAACCAAAATAACCAAACCTCAGACCATCTTACGTTCCAACTAAACCAGGAGAGTGTCAAAATGAGGTCGTGACCATTACTAGCTCAAAGTAAACAGACCTCAGCAACCAGAGCAGCACTGGCTGTTACCAATTTACACTATATGCTCCCCACAGCTGTCCTTGCTCCATAGACACACAGTGACCAGCAATGCCAGCACCTATGAGTTGACCTCACCCCAAAGCTTCATCTCCCTAACTGAAACATAGCACTACCTGGCCACTACTGACCTCTCTCCTGTAGCAGCTCTGCCCTAGGCATGCTGACCTGGGAGGGGCAGCAAAATTCCCACTTCCATCTCACCAGCCAGGGAAAGCAGCAGCTTACCTACACCATGGGGCTTCTTAGTCATCTGCATTAAGCTGTAGGCAAGAGGCTCAGAAAAGGCTTGATGGCCAAGTGGTGGAAGCATATAACAAGAAATGTTTTCCACCTGTACAAATTGACATCAAAGCCTGAACAAGGAAAAGTATCCCAAGCCTCTCACCCTCCAACACTGGCTACCCTGCAATGAGATGACTGCTTCCAAGTCCGCTGCTAATGATCAGGTGAGCAAAAGAGATCTCCCCGCTGGGGTTACTGCTGGTCCTGCAGCACCTATCATGCAAATCCACTCTGGAGAATGAAATTTTGGGCCTCAGGGAAAGAAAATCCTTCACTGCTCAAGAAAAAAAGACTTGATATTTTATAATTCTGACAAAGGCTTCTGAAGAAAGCAAGTATGTAGAAAACTCAATCTAGAAATCATCAATTTCACTTTAAAAGTCTCAAATACCATTCACTTATTTATTAAGAGTGTTATAGTGCAATCCTTTGACTACAGGACACTGGGCAAACCGATGGCATCAGATGACGTGAGCTCAGTGGGAGTCCTGACACACTAAACACCAGGAAGCAGCAGAGTCTCTGTGACACATCCATCTCCTGCTATCCCCTGCCAGAAATGGGTCCAGAGAAGTTAATACCAGCAGCAACATCAGCACTGCTTCTTCCGTGTGCAGACTTCTTGTGGTATGAACTTTGTGTCAGAGTCAGAAAAACATTACTGGTTTCCTACTGAAACACAACACACCTGAGCAAAGGATATTTCGCACTGAGAAGTGCATCAGCCTGACATCAACAATAACTAACGCTCACTCTGCAAAGCTGAGTATTAAAAGCTCTGTGGTCCCAGGGGAAGGATCAAGTTTCACAAAACCTGGGCTCATACTTCTATGTTTTGCCAACAACCTGAGGTGCAGAAAACTTGGTTCATCCAAAAGAAAAGGCTGAGATTTTTAATTCTATTTCTTTTTTCAGTGTCAGCTTTGAAATACACACAATGTCCTTGTAGAACAGAATTTCAAAATAATTTGGTGTTTGCATGCCAGGATTTTTCAGTGCAATCATTTCTGAACAGAAGGTGAACATTAGTAAACACATTAAAAGGAAACATGCCAGCATCATTGGAATTAGTTCCTCCATTCCTGCTGACACCCTCACAGAAATCTGAACTTTACCAAACCGAACTTTGTGAGAGAAAACAGCTCCTTCGGCAATCTCTACTGTGCTACTAGGTCAAACAGTTCATTTCACCTCCTAGCCTTCCCTTATCTATTTAAATCAACCACTCTGAGCCATCTTACTCACTCTGTTATTTTTGGGAGTTGCTGTCAACTTAGTGGAGCTCTCACCTCAATACAAGCCGCTTGCCAACTATTGTAACATCAATCATTTCAACGTAATTTTTGACTGAATGTATTTTCATGAACACTTCTTTTACGCACATTAGTCACTTAATAAATAATTGGCAAAAATAGAGTGCCTCCTGGCACTGTGAATGGACATGATGCTGTTAGGACTAATGAAAGCATTGTCCATTAACACATGATGTTTGATGGAAGAACAATAGATATGTGGATTTATGGCAGTGCAATGTAGAAAGTGATGACAGCTGAAAGCAGGGAAGCTGGATGGCAGCTGCAGAAATGAGGAATTTTCTTTGGCTTTAAATGCAAACCAGAGCTTCTCTTGACCTTACTTTTTCAACTGACTTATATGCGGAGTATTTCAACATTATCTGATTAAAATGGTGGTGTGGGGCTGCCTCTCCAGGCTGTTTAACTGACTGTGTGACCATGTTATCATCCCATCACTTGATAATCTGGGCTTAATTCACTTCCCAAGACATGGAAGCACACAGGCTCTGCCATAGCAAGGAGTATCCTTCTGGGCAAAGACAAACTATATCTTGTACTCCCAAAACTTCATGCGCTTAGGCTTGCCTTGAATTTTGTTGTGTCCTTCAGGCAAGCAGACAGGGCCTTGTAATCCCTGTTTAACTTCATCCCTCCTCCTCCTACTTTATCCTCCTCACCACTCAGTATGTCTGTACCTAGGGTGGTGGTTCCGCTTGGGTTTGGAGTTTGTCTCCAAGGGCAGACATTCCAGCTAGTTACAGCTGTGGGGTGACCTTCTGGAAAAAAATCATTTGCTACTTGATGGGACTGAAAGGAAAAGAGGGTTCAAACTCAGGCACAGTGAGGACACTGTGAGATGGGACTGGGTTTATGTCAGAGAAAGGGGGTTATGGAAGCAGGAGGGAAATGGAATAAAGTAAAAAAAGATATAAACTCAGTTGTCTTTTTCCCTGTGTGCATGCCAAAATACAGGGAGATTGATTAAGAAGAGGAAGGCTACAGCTTTGGAAGTGAGATGTCCCCAGACCTGCTGAAGGATGCAATCACAGAGGCCTGCTTGAGCATGCTTGATAGGGCTAGGACATCAAAAGACCCTGGAGTAAAGCTTGCATTTGAATGGTTTCATGAAAAGACTGTTTAACATTTCCTGTGTTCTGAAGCTGCAGTCTATGCTGAAAGGAAGCTCAGGTCTCTCCAAATGTACCACACCTTCCCTAGGAAGCCATACAACACATTAGCAAATCCAGAAAGATACAGAAAATTGATATGAAATGTTGAACAAGTTATTCCTAAGCAGGTACTTTCTCCCACAGCACCTCCAGGAGTGAAAGGCCTGTCCCAGGGAAAGGGCTGTGGCTGCTCATGCAAAAGTGCCCTCCAACATCGAGCATCCAACCCAACCGCACCACTTTCAGGAGAGTCACTTCCCCACAGGTTAACATTGTGTCACAGCTGAACAAGAGCAACAATCAACCTCACACTGCTCAGACAAGGGATCTTCACATTCTGAGAAGCTTTTCTAAAGACTGTTTCAAGACCACAAAGTGCCTTCTTCCACTTTTGCGTCATTAGTGGGGCCTCGTGACTAGATGTCTTTGAGGAAAGAGCACAATATGCTGGCAAGGTGGAGCAGGCTCCTCACTTCATCCTGAGGCAGAACTAAATAATGAAAGCACAGATCCAAATCTTTTACTACTGATTGAAGGGCTGACCCTGAAGACCTGGTTCAGGGTTACAAAACAGGATATTTAGGAGTAGAAACTCTTCTTTCTTCCTTTAATAATTAGGGTCAATACTTAGTAACATATCCTTCTACTAAGGAAAAATTTAAAATAAACATCCTGATTTATTCAAAAGGTTTTTGTTCTTATCTTGGCTTTTTGTTGTCAATCAGTTTTTCTTTAAAACAGAGAAGTACCACCAAAATAAATCTCTAGGGGAGAAAGTCCTTCAGTCCTTGATTACTGCAGCCTTTCAATTCCAACAGCATTTGCACACTTCAATAATTCTCTCCCAACTAAATGTGTAAAACATCAACACCACACATTATTAAAAAAAAAATATGTCACAGAGACAGTTTTATTTTTCATTCTATTCAGCACAAGTTTAATGTGCTTTCTCTAAAGAGCACTGAAAGAGAATAATTTGTATTCACACTTCTGCCTCTTTACCCACTCCCATTAAAAGTCCATAAGTGTCAATATTATGATATTTGTTAGTTGTAAGGGAAAAAAAAAATCAACAGAAAACTTTTACAGCCAACCCTGATGAAAAGTAAGCTGCTTCCTGTTTCTGATAACACCATGAGCAGAGCTGCATTCCCATCCAATAGCGCCTTTGACCTGTGCACCAGGCTCTGAGGGAACCATTCTGAACTGCCACCTTTTCCCTTAGCTTGGGGTTTGGCAGCAATATAACATTTATAATTCATCGATTTTATATGTACTTGCCTGCATTACAAGCTCAGTGATACAAGATTAAAAGCCTTGTTGCAAAACTGAACTCATCAGAACTTCCTTCACCAAAAAAGTCTAACCTCAATTAATAATTCATCCACCAAAGGAAGGAACAATATTTGCTTTACAGTGTGAGTTTGGGAGCTGATTTTTATGGCCTGGAATGTCCAAGGGAGCATTAATAACATAATGAAGTGTATGGCATAGTCTGGCATGCTATTTTTAGGAAACTAAATTATCAAACTTGAACACTAAAGCTAAAGCTAGAGCACTGAGGGACTAAGAAGAAAGAAACAGAATAATGTCACAATTTTTGAATGTATTAAATATTTACTCTTTTAAATAAAATTGTGCTTTTGTAACCTCTCCATTTAGTGAAGAGTTTGGGGAAATAGTCACGCACACAGTCTGACAGCTGAATGACCTCCATTTGCTGTGCATCTCATTTGCTTTTTCTGTATTATTCACTACCACAGAGACATGATGATTTGTCATTAATTTAATTTACATATATTAAATGTGCTCAAAGTATTTGCCCAGGTTTAGTAGAACTGTGGGACAAACTTTCCAGATTCAGCTAACTTCATGGCAAAGTCCACAGGCTATAGTTATTTTGCTAAGCTGATTGTTGAAAACTCACCTCTTAAGTCCTCAAATTAAACTATTCATGAAGAGTTAATTACTTGTTTATTGACAAGAGCTTGACAAGCCTTATGCATTAGCATCTTTATCCTTTCTCAGTCCCATGCTCTGCATATATGTCTGCCTCAAAGGTTTTCAGACAACCTCTATGTTTATCAACACAATTTTCCTTTTAAAAATCACAAAAATAGCTAAATATAAAAGAGCCTGTCATCACTTTGAGAGCAGAGAAAATCTGGACAGTTACAGTTACCTTTTTGCTCCTTGTATCAGTCCAGACCTTGTTCTGCAGTGCTAACTATTCCAGATCATGAATTAAAGCATCCTCTTTTGTCCATTACTTAGAAATATCTTTATTACAATACTGTGCACATTTGGATGCATTTCACAATCACTACTAAAGAAATCCTAGTCATGGTTCTAGCTGATGGAAATGCTGCGAATATACTGTGTTGATTTAAAATCTGAGACATTTGGAGTCAATCTACTCTCAAAGCCATGGAACAACCACCAGTGCCTCGTAATAAATTTACATCTTGAATAAAGGATTAAAACCACCCATCTATAAGGAATGGATGAGAAAGACAGTAAGGGATCTCAATCATTTTATCAAGTGTCCTAAGTCTCAGCAACAGTAGGAATGCGCAAGACTTAACTCCAAGAACAATCTAGATTAACCACACTCCATTTTAGTATGGAAAGTTAGACAGGAACTTGTGTAGTCCTTGCCAGCCTCACCTGAGGAAACTATCCTTTTGATCTCCAAAAGTGGTGATGTATCTCACTCTGAGTCATTGAGCAAGACATAAAAGTACCACTACCTCGTCAGTTTAATTATTGTCCAAGGAGGAATAAATTACATTTTAGTCTCAACAAACAGACAGTTGAAGCCATAAAGCATGAGATTACTACAATATCAATATTATGACAACAGCAAACCAATTTCCTAAAATCCCTTAGAAATACCTATATTTGAATCACAATCTGTATTTTCTATTTACATGAATTATTCTGTTCTATGATAAAATCCCTTCCATACATTTCTGAAGCTCCATCTTAGATTTCAGACCCTTTTTCTCAAACATTTACAGGGGTTTTTTTACCTCCCAGAACCTCACCTGTTGGATGGCTGGAAACCTTCTTCTACTCTGCTAATTCATCATCTACAAATTTATGAAGTTCCTTTTGAGTTGGTAATAATCCTTCAATTCTTTCAAGCTACTCCTTTAATTCAAAGCTCCTTCAAATGCAGTATGCAGCAATCTTAAAATTACAGAAGGGTAGTGGCCAGCCTCTTTCACTTTTTACATGGACAGTAAAGAAAACTGGAACTAGCAGTAGAATCCCAAGTACAGCCATTCCCTAAACGAAAGCACATCCAAATTGGCTAGTCAGGGGAATCAAAACAGTGGTACAAATACAATAAGAAGAAAACATAGTTATCAGCCTGTGTGTGACTTGTTGACTGATCACTGCAAATAGCAGAAATTAAACTAATAACCTACTAAGAGTCAAAAGCATTAACACTCATCTGTGAATGTTAAAAACCCGATAAAATTCATATAATGTGCTAGATAAATACTTGACTTGTAAAAAATGAAGAATCCATCTGCTGTGTCTGACCTAAGTTTTGTGTGCACTGGACAAATTTAAAGAGCAGATGAACAAGTCAGAGCCTTCATCCCAACACTGAAGGGGTTGTCTCTATCAGACCACTTTATCCCCTTTCCCATAAAGAATGTTCAACCTGATGGACATTAGGCTGCAGTCTTAAGTAAACGATTAAACCACCTCATTGCTTATGATATCTGACCTAACACATACTTGTTTAAACCATGTAACTGCTGAACCTGAATATTTACGTTAGCTCTATAAGTTTACTGCGTGTGTGTAACAACTTAAACAGTTCCTCACCACTATTGTTGCTCATGGTGTATTTGGATGTCTCAGCAGTACATGTTACAACCTTTTGCAGTATGTCTTTAGACAAGCCAAATAAACAGTGGCTGTTGATAGCTTAAGACAGAAACCTAGTTCCCTGGTCAGTAAAATATTTTTTTCTTTGTGCTTGTTCCAGTTCAAGTGAATCTTTCTGGAATGTGAGCACCCAGGACTAAACACATGATTCCAAACGAGGCTTCAAAACCATTGTTGGGGGTTAACCTCAGTAGGCAGCTCAACACCAGAGTCACTTAGTCCCCCTGCAGTAGGATGACAAAGAGAATTGGAAGAGTAGAAGTGAAGAAAGTCATGGGCTGAGATAGAGACAGCTTACTAAGATTAAATTAATAAATAATTAAAAAACAAAGAACCAAACCAAGAAAAATGCCCCTAGCTGACCAGTGTCCTGCAGTAATGGCAGCCTTGACAATAATCCCCTAGTTTTTTATTGCTGAGCATGTCATCATATGTTATGGGACATCCTTCTTGGTAGTTGGAGTCAGTTGTCCTAGCTATGTCCCGTCCCCATTTTATGTATGTCCCTAGCCTACACACTGGTGGGATGGTGTGAGAAGCAGAAGAGGTCTGGACACCATGCAAGCAAAGCTCAATAATAGCTGAAGCATCCTTGTGTTATCAAAACTATTTTCAGTACAAATCCGAAATACAGCATCATACAAGCTACTATGAAGAAAGTAACTCTATCCCAGACAAAACCAGTAAAGCCTTGAAGGAGAATGTTAATATTTCTCCATTCCTTGGATCTTTTTAAGTAGAATTGTCTACATCAACCTTTGGTTAACCAATACATTCAATTCCACCTCTCATCTCCCATTGATGTATTGTCCCCTGTTTTAGATCAAAAAACTTGTTATTGATTTCTAAGGTGTTATTCACTCCACCTCTCCTACTTCATTAAAATGTCACCCAGTTCTCCAGAGCTACTATCAGACTTCATCTCATCTGAAAATACATGGGTCATCCATATTTGCTAAGAAATATGGTGAACTGGAACTAACCACTCACCATGTTAATACTCATATTTGAAAATTAAACAAGAAAAAAGAAACAATAAATAGTCCCCTATTATGCTATGTAAGTATTGGAAAGGCTTAATATATTATAAGCATCCTCTTAGCTTAAGAAACAAACTTCTTTAGATTGTAACCCTGTGGAGAAGTTTTGCAAGGGGAGACAAGATGAGTTCAGTTCTTCTAGCTCATTTTAGGAAACAGATATGCGCATAACAGATGAAGAATGGCATCTATTAAAAGAAAATTGTGAGAGTGAGTAAGAAAGCAAAAAAGTCAGCAGATAAACCACCAACAGGGTTTGCTAATTAGCCATGAGTTGTGGTGAAGGTAAGTGAAGAGGTAGCATGCTGTCCCTAAGCTGTCACTGTCGTCTCATCAGAGCTCACTTCTTCCAAACATGTTTTCTTCCTATCTTCTGCATTGAAAGACAGAATCCTCAGGGACAAAATAATCAGGAGCAGCAAACCACAAAGCTCAGCAGGCAGGAGAGTCCAGCACCAGAGTATTGACGGCTTAGAGACACTGTCTCCATGCGAGGTTTTGCATTCCAGTATGGAGATGAGCTAGATTTTGTGTTAGCTCCATGGATATCATTCCTCAGTCATGACAGCCTGAAAGTTGGCAGAGCTTCATGTTTATCATACAGCCCTTGTTGTCTTTTGTCTGATTGCGAGCTGGATATGCAGAACAAACCACAAATGAGATATGTTCTGTTTATTAAACTGTGTGTTAAACTATTGTGCCACATGGGTGCCATCTGTGTCAGCAGCAGTGGGCATTAAAAGCAAACGTTGGAAAAATTGACTTCATGTTGTTCTGTGATGGCAGTTTTAGCTAAATAATACTCCGTGGTAAAGGTGTTACTTAAAAAGTGATTTGAACATCTGGTGCTAAGGTAGTTGGAAAAGTTTCATTTAAGTACCAATTAAAAATTAGGAAATGAAATTATTATTTAAGAAATAATTATTTTTCATCTGTATTTTCCACTTAGCCCATACCTGGGTGAAGAGTACTCTTGTAAATTGTAATTACTATCTTAATGCAATGCTCTTGTGGTCCCTAATTACGGCTTTTCGTCTGGTCTGCAAAAAGTCAGTCAACACACTGAGTTGAGATATTTGTTTTTATTGCTATTCTGCAGAATAGGGTGCTAGGCATCTAATAAAAGTCAGCACACTTTCCCAAAAACAAAAGGGGTCTTTCATACAGAATAATAACAAAGGAAAATCTTCAGCCAGATATAAGGTTGCTCACTTCTGATTTCATACTAAATCATCCCTCTGTGTATGTCTAAACATTTATCCAATGCATTACACTAAGTTGGTCCCATATTTACATGGAGTTCTCCTCCTAGAGATGTGGTTTTCAGTGTTATGACCATCTAAGGTGAATGGTGGTCATTCTGTTATCCTATCAGCCACCACTAGGTTTTTGCTCAACCCTATACCTTGATATAAATCTTGTTTAAAACAATAGTGGACTACAACATTGTTTTTCAACAATAACCAGTTTGGGGACTTTTCATTCTCCTTTAGATTCCTGTTGCGGTGGTTCCAAATTATACTGTCATGGCTGCCTAATTTGTAAATCCTTAACTTCGTACCCGTCAACATCAAAGACTTATTCTATACTATGCATATCTCTCAGAGAATTTTCTACAAGCATCTTTTTAGGTTTGAGTTATCACTCTTTTTTTAAGCAAAATAGATCTAATTTCCCACTTACAGGGCCCAATCTCAGTCTGATTTGCTGACCATTCTCAGCATTGTGCTAATTCAGGAGAAGCAGAGAGATAAACCAGCTGGAAACAAAAGGAAAACAGTCATGTTTGTTTCTCTGTGTAAGGAGAAGGAAATACAAGGAACTAATGAATAAGAGAAATTGTAAAGCTAGGGTGGAGGAAGAGAAAAAAATACTCGCCACCACCACCACTTTTAAATGACTGGGAACAGCTCCTTCCCATCTATCCAAAACTACTCATTCACTGCAAAGAGATCTCTGACTCCCACAGGACATTAACTGTGCAAAGATTAGCATGTCAAGTCACTGTCTTTATCTCTGACTGCATGGATCCAAAGTCCCCATACTCGTCTCCCTTCTCAGGCTGCAGGGCTGCACCTCATCACCCTAAACCCCCAGATCAGAGCTCAGGGCTTTCTAGCAACTCTCTTCTTCCCTCTCCCCCTCATATTTGGGCAGGGGAATTTACACTAGAGCCCTCTGGATTGCCACTCAATCCCTTTCAGAAACAGAGTATTTAAAAAATAATTTGCTCACCACTATCACTTTTACGCCTGCAAGCAGGAGAGCACGACAGGTGAGCTCTTTTGAACAAATTATAGTTTCTGTTTCCTACAGAGCAGTCTTAGTCTTCTGTCTCCCTTGAGTGTGTGCACAGAACAAAAAGCTCTCTCTGATTTCCCTCTTTACAACTTTATTCTAGTGACAACATGACGATCTGATACCTCTTTAGTCAGGAAAGAACTTGATTTTAAATATATATATATATATTTATATATATATATATATAAATGGCCATTCTTTGGAGCTGGGAGGCCTCCAGAACCCATCCCTGTCCCTCTACCTGGAAGTTGGCCCAAGAAAATCAACAGGTCGCTAGGATAAAACGCTTGTCTTCTGCAGATGGCTCTTCCTGGCCAGAACACAGTATACAAAGGCATACAGCACTGTGATTGCCTGAGCTGCCTTTCCTAACTCTTAACACATCAGGCAGAAGTAGTACTTTCGGGGACAGAGCTGTAATTATTGGTGCTTCCCTCTTGCCTCCCTTCAGGTTTACAAGAGGTGGGGCTACTGTCTTCCTGGTCACTACACTGGGCACATACACCTCACCTTGGGCTGCACAGGTGCAAACATTTCTTGCACTCCCACTGGCATCAAATCCCTGCTGTAGAAAAATGTTTTGAATCAACAAGGCTCAAATACCAAAGAATAGTCATCGGATAGTATGAATAATGCTGAGAGGCAGAGGGGCTCAGCCATAAAAATGGAATTCAATTTGGGACAGACGGATCCCAAAGCTGTTACAGGAGTAACTGAAGAATGCAGAAATGAGGAAAAGTAGTTTTAGCATTTTAAATTTAAAATGGGAAGTGCATGATATTATAACGAGAATGGATAATATATGTCATTTTCTATAAAAAACAGGCAGAAGTTACATCACCATTAATGCAATAGTACCATTAACAATTTCCATGAAAGCAGGGAAATGCATTAAAACTTAAATAAAGCAGCCAGGTCTGGACCATTTTTTTCAGAATTTACCCCATGAACCTTCTGTCTTAAGTCAAATAATCAGTTTTTATGAACTACAAACACTTTCACTACCTTTTTGAAGCAAACATTTTTCAAACTAAGTCTCAAGTGGGTGGCAGGAGGAAAGGACAGTCCATCTATTTTCTTAATTAAAGTTAACATTTTTCTTGGTGTTTTGTCTCTCATTGACAGAACTGGAGCACAAGTATCTGTGGGGAGTCCCAGAAACAGCTGAAATTCAACCCAAACTGTTAATCTTTACAAAGTGGCTCATGACAACTCTAGCACTTTCTTGCCCTTCTTCTTTGCAGATGCCCAGCCTTCAGTAAAACACAACTACATGCTGTGCAAATCAAATTAGGGCATTACTGTGTTCAACACGGTTGAACAGAAAATAAACCACCCTCTGATCACCAACCCAGGCTATTACTTGACCTCTACTCAGCGTTATCTTTCCAAGATATTACTCTTGCTTACCTATCCCAGAAAAGTGCACAAACAGAGATCTCCTCTTTTAAAAAACATGCCGTCTTAGAAACTGAAAAAAAATCCTGCTTGTCAGAGCTTGGGCTAGAAACTCAGTCTTTAAAAAGCAAGTGTTAGGCATTTATTTGTGCAATCTGCCCAACCACACATGCCAAAACTCTGGCATTTATTTTTAAAACCTCAAAGATTATTGTTACTATCAAACTGTTATTAATATCAAATAGTAGTAGACATCATCATGGGTACTAGTGCCACTAACATCCACCTTGTTTTACTTTCTGCCAGAGGAACTCAAATGGGGTTGGAAAATGCCAACTTAAAGGAACAGGGGTCCAAGAACTTAATTGGAAAATATGTGCAACTGAGATGAAATAAGTGTACACTTTAATATTAGATGTTCAGAGAGAGATTGCTTAAGTCAGGGAAGCAAAGTAGAAGGAAGGAAAGAGGTAGAACCATACCTTTAAAGATTTTTAGTGTAGAAGAAAAATTACACTTTGCTGGTGAGACCCAAATAGTCTAAATTATACAGAATCACAGAATTATTTAGATTGGAAAAAACCTTTAAGATCATAGAGTCTAACCATTAACACAGCACTGCCACATCTACCACTAAAACATGTCCCTCAGCACCACATCTACATGTCTTTTAAATACCTCCAAGGATGGTGACTCAACCACTTTCCTAGGCAGCCCTTTCCAATACTTAATAACTCTTTCAGTGAAGAAACCTTTTCCAATATCCAACCTAAACCCCACCTGGCACAACTTGAAGATGTTTTCTCTCATACTATCACTTACCACTTGGGAAAAGAGACCAATATCCACCTAGCTACAACTTCCTTCCAGGTAGTTGTAGAGAATGAGATCTCCTTTTGGCCTCCTCCTCTCCAGACTGAACAATTCTAGTTCTCTTGGATACTCTCATAAGATTTGTTCTCTAGACTCTTCACTAGCTTCGTTGTCGGTCTCTGGACATGCTCCAGCACCTCAGTGTCTTTTGTAGTGAGGGGCCCAAAACTGAATACAGTACTTGAGGTGCAGCCTCACCAACACCAGTACAGAGGCACAATCCCTTCCCTGGCCCTGCTGGCCACACTGTTTCTAGTACAAACTAGGATGTCACTGGCCTTCTTGGCCACCTGGGCATACTGCTGGCTCATATTTAGCTGGCAGTCAATCAACATCCCCAGGTCCTTTTCCACCAGACAGCTTTCCAGCCACACAATCCCAAGCCTGTAATGTTGCCTGGGGCTGTAGTGACCCAAGTGCAGGATCTAGCCTTGTTGAACCTCATACAATTGGCCTTGGACCATTGATCCAGGCTGGCCAGTTCCATCTGAAGCATCTTTCCATTCTCAAGCAGATCAGCACTCCCCATCCAGCTTCTTGTCATCTGCAAACTTACTGAGGGTGTGCTAAACCCCCTCATCCAGATCATTGATAAAGATATTAAACAGAATTGGACCCATTACAAAGGTTCCTCCTGCCTTATTTGAAAGGAATCCATTATCTCCTGCAAAAGATACCAGGAATTTGACAGGCTGCACTTCTGTAGCATAAAGCAAAGCACTAGATTACAGGCTACAACTGAAGGCACAGAGAAGAGGAATACAGGAGGCATACAGGTTGGTGTAATGAAGTTTATGCAGAGGGAAAAGTTGAATTTTACTTTAAGCACTGTTCCACCATCTTCTCCTAAGGGGAAAAAAAAAACCCAAACCACAAACATTTGCATCCCCTGCTTGATAGTGATCCATTCAGCCCACACAGCCTCTCTGAAGGCCATCAGGCTGTGAAAACCCATTTTCAGTTTAACAGACACATGTCATATTTCAGCTAGTCTAATCATACAAGTGTTCAAACACACCCAGGCAGAAAATTCAAGAGTGTTTGTTTCTGCCAGCACTGTTGTGGCATTTAGATATTCATATGCAGGGCAGGGAGGAAAGTGAAAACATATTCTTTGTTCACATCTCTAGAGATGGGGCTGGAGCATCTCTGGGAAAAAAAAGAGTTGCATGAACGGCAATAAGGAGAGGGCTAACAGAATTTAATAACAAAATTCCCAGCAGGAGATCCCAGGAAAGGGCTTCAAGCTGCAAATCTTTGTGAGGCTCAGCTGACCAGTGCCCTAGGAATTTAATTCTGAGAGGGTAATAGGATTTAAAAGATGTCCCTGTGCTGAGTACTGTTCCCCCAGCTAAATGCAATGGACTTGGTGAATTCCGAGAAAACTTGCATGTCCTCGTGCACTGCCAGGTGCCCACTGGAACTCCCTATGGAAGCTCAGCTTCCACGAGCCACATCAAGATAACAGTACTCTAAACGTTGTTCACTCCTCCTTTTTGGCAATAAAGGGTGTCATTCAGTTACTGAAATAACTTGCACCACTTTAGGCACAGTGGGATGCCCCACTCATTAGTCATCCTTCCAGAAAGAGATGTCTCTCTTAAATTCATCAACTTTGTAATATTTGCCATCAAGATCCAAAGGTCTCAGATTAATAAAGATATCATAAGTGGCACCGTGATCATAGCTGTAGGCAGGAAATCAAATCACATCTAAAGTGTCCTGACCAAATAATCACTTGGGTAGTTACTGTCAGAACTAATTCTTTGACGACAACATTTTTCCTTCACTTTTACCTGCTTGCCTTGCTACTGCTGAGGGTTCACCAAGTGCCCTGGATGTACCTCAGGATGGTTTTTTTCTGGAACAGGCAGGAAGAGCCTCTTTCAAGCTCAGGAAGGATAAAGGCCAGTAAGTCATTGCTTTTCTTCAGATAATTTTATATAAATATTCAGCGAATACATTTTGAAATCTAGAGGGTATTCTCACAAATACAGAGTAATTGCCGTGACTGTGAATAGATGAAACAACACAAGTAGTTTTAACTGGAGATGATTGGGACAAAGCTTTCAAAGCTGACAGTGCATATTAGAGTTCAGTTATTGTTATTTAGATTGCTTTGCTTGTCTTCTGGTCTTGCAATGATCATAACCAGATTGAATTTCCCCAGGCACATTCATGACTCTAATATATGCAGTAATGTCTGGATGTCTTATTCCTGCCAGGTTTTGAGCATTATCTTCCTCCATAGACTAAAAGAAATTTGATGTTTCATTACCTTGATGATTTGATATCAAGAAGTTCCTTTTAAGTCTTCCAGCTCTTAGGTAAAATGACAACATGACTCTGGTCACTGACAATCAGTCACATCAGATTGCAGTAAAAAGGGTGGTACAAAGAGGGCACCAACACTTCAAATGTCACCTGGGAATTCAGCTTTTTTCACAACACAGACGAGTCCTACAGTCTCAGAAGTCAAGTCAGACAAGATGCTCTCTATCCTATCCTGGGACCCACTCCTTAAAAGGTTTTGCAGAGTTTACCTACTTTCAACATCACTGCAATGATTGAACTTAAATACAAAATATTACATATGATCAAATAACTTTTACCAACAACCCTCCCCTTCCAAATCCCAAATAAACCTCTTAGGTTGTTTCACCTAATTAATTATTTAACTTTCCAAAACTATTAAAGAGTTAAATGTGGTTTATCTTATAATTATTCAGAAGGGTTAGATAAAGTTTAGGATTAATTTTAACAAAGTTATATCAAATGGCTAAGTGATAGTAGATGTGCAGAGAACCAGGAAAGAGGCATGTAGGAGCACTGTGCTGTTATGAAAGGGACAGAATTACTTCAATAGTTTATCTCCATCTATATTTGCTATAATTATCTCACAAGGAAAATAACCTCCAGCATTTCTGAGTCAATTACAGTTTTGTTCAAACACAGCTTTCTCAAACTAGTTTTATCACATAAACATATGTTTCAGACATATTTTATCCTATCCTATCCTGAGACAGAAAAGGTCAACCACATGTAAGTTCAGTGCAGCTCTAGGGACAACAGTTAGATCAGGGACTTCATTCACAAACAAGTAGTGCACTGTTTAATACAAAATTATTCTACAGGAAGTTTGAGCAATGACACTCAGGATATTATTACTCAGCTAAACACCAATTTTCTGCTCCCCATAACCACATTCAACATCAGCAGCCGGAGCATGGGAGACTTAGGCCAAATATCTAAACAGTATTAAAACCTGTCCGTGCAGGCCCCTTAGCAGAGGACTGCCTGCCATTTCCCAGAATAGGTAGAAGCTGGGGATGGTACCTTTATAGTTTTAAAATGAGAACAATCTGCAGGAATTATCTGGTGGACAAGTAATACCAAATGGTCACCAAAAGAATTTTCTTCCTCAGCTTTGTTTCCTAAGCCTTCATGGAAAAACATAGAATCATAGAACGGTAGGAGTTGGAAGGGACCTTTAGATATTATCCAGTCCAACCCTCCTGCAGAAGCAGGTTCACCTAGATCAGGGCACACAGGAACGTGTCCAGGTGGGTCTTTAAGACCTCCAGAGAAGGAGACTCCACAAACACCCTGGGCAGTTGTGCCAGGGCTCCCTCACCCTCACAGTGAAATAGTTTTTCTTCTGTTTAAATGGAACATTTGTGTTCAAGCTTCATCCCATTACCCCTTGTCCTGTTGCTAGATACAATAGAAAAAAGTGATGCTTCAACCTCCTGACATCCACCATTTAGATATTTATAAATATTAATAAGATCCCTCAATGGCAACAAAAGATTTTTTTCTTGTTTTGAATACTAGAACTTCCATGTGGTAGGGTTTAGATTTTATAATAGTGTTCCATGTTGCTGCCTTGGCTTCTATAGAAGTAGCCAGCTCTTCAAATCTCTCACCTGCACCAAGGACTTCATGTCTGTCTACCCAGGGAGGACTTCTCAATGCTCCTCTGTGCTGAGTAGCAGCAATTTTTCATCATCTATGTGTTGAATCTGGAGAAAATATCCTTTTTTTTTCTGGATTACACATCAATTCTGTGAAGTGAGGCAGGACTAAGGCTGTTGCTCAATCCTAAACCAAAAAAATGGAAGCATCTCTCCTGTGGGCAACAGGATAACCTTAATCTATTTTGTCACTCCCTCAACCTTTCCCAAACACAATGCATTTGCAACAGTCTTTTATCTTTTCTTCTGATTTCCCAACAGAAAATCTAATTTCTTTCTTTGTAGGGTTGGCAAACTCAGCCTTTGTGTTAGTTCTCCTTACTGTAGGACTCAGCTACTCAATTCCCTTTACTTTCTCCTGTCTTGGTTTTCTAGGTGGTTGCAGTTCCTGAAGTTTATTACAACCACTAGACAAATCAGTAAACTTTTTATGCAGAAATTTTTCTTTCCTAGTGAAAGCAAGTACTCTTTTACCTGGTTGTACAGGATGTACTTAATTTCTTTTTAAGATACATGCTTTAGTGTACTCTTTGTAGAAGAGAGGGAAAGAGATCAATACATAAAATTAATAAAGCACGGAGGCACACTTTCAAGAGTCAAAAGGGATGAAAGGGAAGCAGTACTGAGGAGGCCATGAGGTTATTTGTACACTCAGTGTTCATCAGTCTACCAACATTCCTCTAAACTGGCACTGAAATTAGAGAACACAGTATGTAGAGGTCAGGCACGTTGCTGGAAGCTTCAGCTCCTGGAATCATAGGAGTACATTGAAATTTTAGCATCCTAGAAGAAATTTTAAAAAAAAAAAAAAAAAAAAAGGAAATGTAGTTTCTATCCCTGGTTGCTAGGGAAAAAAAAAAAAACAAACGAAAAAACCCCACACATTAAATTATGTTCCAAGAAGACACAAAACATAAGTGTAGACCTCAGGAAGGAAAAAAAACCACAGGAGTTCTGCTTCCCAAATAAGGCTAGACTAGATGATCTTTTGAGGTCCCTTCCAATTCTTAAGGTTATGTGATTCTGTGATACTGTTAGCATCAATTTGGAAAGTAGTAAGGAAATGGCTCACTGTGAACATTCATAAGGTGTGAATCACTCGTGCAGTCAGAGTCTCTGACTGTAAGCATTCCAGTCACAAGTGTGAGATGGAGAATAATGTGGCTAACAGTGCACAGAAAATTTAAGTTGGTTTTGAAGCTATCTGACTTAAAGTCAGTGTCAATCTGAAGAGGCTAAGACATTTAGTAATGAACAATCAAGTCAATTGAATATGACAGATCACTTGGATGAAATTACATTGTACACAGAGACTGAAACTAGAAAGCTGGGGATAAGGCCACTTTGGTAGAAATGTTGTCAAGCACAAGGATTTAGTCAGGCACAGGTAGAAAATAGCCACCATTTATCTAAGAAAGAGCACCAGTGTTAGGGAAAATATGACCAACATAGTTTTCTGTCTTAATGTTGTTGTTTTTATATTACCATTTTTCCAGAATTCCTTTGAATCGGATCAAGTCTTAAGAGCAGGGACTAGACCGTCACAACATCAAACAGAGGAAGGGAAGTGTAGTTTGAAGTTGTGTTATAGACCCTTTCCCCTGATAAATCATGCAAAGCTTACTGCAGTAGCTGAAAAGCTGGGGCAAATATTGGATGATGAACAATTTTCACTTTTGAATATGTCCTCACATTCATATAAATGACCTATGTTCCTCCATTTTTTTTTTCCTTGTATGTTCTGTATTTGAACAAATGACCCCTCAATTCCTAAATTATGTCACACAGTATTTCTTCCAGCAATACAAGTCATCAAATGCTTTGACCTCGTCAAATCATACAAGATAGGCAGGGTTGGAATAGAAGCACTCAGATGGCCTACCTGCAGCATATTCCAGATAAAACACTTACAAATAAGTAAGTGTCACTCTTCTCCCAGGCAAGGATATAAACCAAAGTCTCTAGGACTGTAAATTTGATTGGTCCAGATTCTGGGACTCTCTGTATTCAAACTATCTCAAAGTCAAAATTAGCGTCTTTATCTTAAAAACAAGAACAATTTAAAGGCCTAATATCTGAGAAAACTTCAGATCTATTGAAAAGTAAAGTTCAGTTGAATCACCACTTAAAAAAAAACCCCAAGCAAGCAGCCAATTATATTCTAGTTCTGGCATTCTAAAGAATATTTAGCCTTAAAAATGTCATTCTAATTATTTTAGGCCATTCTAATCACTTTGCTATGAAACTTTTAGGATTTGGGATTTCCCAAGTCTAGAAAGTTAAGGTTTTGTTCCTTACAAAAATAAATGGAGTGCCAGCCCTCAGAAAAATACACAGGACTAATCTCTAACTCCATCAGCCTACAAGAAACAAAATGCTGAAATCAGGTGGATGCAAGCATAAAAGACACAAAACAACTTATATTCAACAGATCCATATGAAGGCTTTCAGAAACAGTCACTGTTTCTAAATCCTGGCCATAGGCAAGTAATCACTAAATGAACAGAAATCCCTTTGGAGCAGGAACTGTTGATATGGCTATTGTTTGTCGGATGAGATAGAAAAAACAATCCTGTACTCTTGTGGTAATTAAGATCCCTTGGAAATCTTTCTAAAACAGATTGTCCAGTTTTCTGCTTTATCTCTGATTTGACTGTTTCCTCCTGCTGTCTGTTAGGGACTGCTGTATGCAATTTTTGTTTGGAAATGTACCTTTGCTTCCTGTCCTTAATTTCGTGTTGCATTGCAGTAAATTAGCATGTATCACATCTGTTCAATGCAAGGTATTGAAGTGGAACACACACAGGCTTTAGGAGCTTTAGATCCTGTGGAAGAAATGTACTAAAACCCATCATTATATAAGCAAGTTAAACAGCAGATCAGGTTCATTTTGACAACAACAACAAAAAAGGTTCAATTTGTTACATTGCTTTGATATTGAAGAACATGTTTTTCAAACGGCATCTAAATTTATGCCTTCTAATTATAAGCACAGTTGTTGGTACAAGCAAGACAGTTCAACTGCTAAATGGTCTACACACATTGTTGCTTATAGAGGCAGAGTTCACATAGGGAAAAATGTATTCACAGTACTGATAGCTCTTTGAAAATGTCAGGGTACTACCCTAAAGCTCTAGAGACAAAGTCTCAGCCAGTACATAGTGTTAACTCCAAAAATGAGACTGTGAGAACTTTTTTGTTTTCACAGCTTCATATTGACATCAATTACTTCCAACTTAAAACTACAAGTCACAATATAAAGACAAGGGTTTACAGTGTGGTGCTTTCAGTTTAAAACTTCTTCATAATACATGGGTAAGGAGGTCCTTCTTTCCAGGCATGCTCTTCTCGAAATTCAGTCTAGAAATTGAAGAATTGTAGTATTCTTCCTATGCAACCTGATCTAGGTGAACCCACTTCTGCAAGGGGGTTCGACTAGATGATCTCTAAAGGTCCCTTCCAACCCTACCATTCTATGATTCTATGATTGTTTTACACTGCAGAGCATTATTTTCCCTATTCTTATTCTTCATTCCACACCTGAATTGTTAGGGATAGTTACTTCTATCAGAATTTATAGAATTTCATTGTCTCCCTCAAAGATATGGCAAATTCTAACAGCAGAAAACATAGCCATCCATAAAAGTAGAATTATGAAAGGAAATATGAAAAAAAAAGTTTCAGTTCAAACCGTAGGGAATCATATTTATACAACAAAATACTAGAAGGTAATTATCTTCCCTTGCTTTCTCATAAATTTCTCTATCATCCTGTAAAATATTTCTACAACAGAATTACTGTGGTGAGCAAGGAAACAACTACACCCACGAAAATTAAATGGAATTCAGTCAGACAGAGAACACTTATATTCACGTGTATGAAAGGTTGGCTTATCAGAACAATAGATCAGATGCAGCTACCCCAGCTTTCCCTAGAAGGAGCTTGATTCTATGAGCTGTTCAACATCTTGAGTGCCAGTAAGAAGGCAGAAATGAAGAATGCTCTATACCTCCCCCATATGGCTGGTAGCTATAACCTTCACTATTTAGCAGTTAAAGTGGGACCAATAAACCATACCCACACCAGCCTACGCTGCAGTATGGGCTGCTGTTGTAAACTGCCTCGAGCATCTGAGGCAGCTCCAGCTGTAACGTAGAAGATTGTAGGGTAAGAATTTAAGTATTTAAGTGAGTATGGGAGCTGTGAAGTGTTAGTTATAGAAATCCAACACAGTTAAAGAGTTTAATTATTTTTAATAGTTGTGTAAAGGGAGTTTGCCAATTAAAAAGCAAATCTGCCGAAAGATTTACTGGGGAAAATATCACTGTTTAGTGATTAGTAGGAGAAATAGTAATAAAATGATGCTAGAAATCTAAATACTATTTAATTAAAATAAGGTTTGGAGAGAGTTCTGTGCACTCTTTAGAAACTGCTGCACAGGTTCCCTCAGATCAAGTATCTAGCTTAACAGGATTGAACTTCTACATATATTCAGTCTCTGAAGGACAATTTGATAAAATCTTATAACAGAAGCCTATTTAATGTCTGTCTTTTTTAAAATTAAACCAGATAATAAGTGTATTAAAAAACATTTCAAAGTTGAAAAACATGAAATTCAAAGTGCTTCCTCTAATGATCTACTGCCCCTCTGTGAGAGGCACCATTGCTCAGCAGTTCCATGCTGATCAGTGTTTTGGATACCACTGTCTGTCCCAAGCTTCCTAAAAGGTCATACTTGGACTCTAAGGATGCAGTTTAAAACTTAAATGAGCTCTGAAAATAATCTTTCCTCTTTAATGATGTGTTATAATCTCCCTGCAAAATACTAATAATCGTAAGTCTTTTTGAGATAATTGTGTTTACTCAACCTCATAAGTCAAGTATCGAAACATTGGGGTTTAGATATTCGTGACAAAGTCCCAGTACAAGCACATTCATTGTCATTTAGCTTACTAATAATTTTTTCTCTCCACACAGCTTCCCCTGTCATTTAGAATCGAGGAAAGAAGGAAAATAAAAGCTACTTCTTCCAGTTTTTCTCTCTCTTCTAGCTTTATTTTTCTGTTTCTTGTCAGAAAAGGTCTCTTGCAAGGGATCACATCAACTCTGTGGCAGAGAAGAGCAGCTACAGCAAAAATTCAAATAGTAGAAAGACTATGATAATGTCAGTGCATTAAAAGGGTCATATCACAATGGAGAATTTGCTGTACCAATTTCATATCTCTTTGCATGTTGATAATTAAGATACTCAGGATATTCAGTTGCCCTGAAAATGGATGTAACGACTGCTATGATGGTGGTATGCATCTCAGAAGAAACAATAAAACAGAGCTGTGAGTAAAGGAAATGAGTCCCATAGATCTGTCATGAGATGGAGCAAATCTGCGTTCTTATGTAGCTCTCTCAGTAACATCTGATGCCTTTTCTAAATGATGTGTCATAGATCTGCATTATTTCAAGGGAATCTTGACATTCTCTTGGAAAAAAAAATTAAAAAAATAATATTTCCCCCAAAGAAAAATTAATGCAATTGCTCAAAAGCATAAAGGAAGAATCAAGAGTCCTTAATATTTTATTTCTAATCTCCCAGTTTTTAAACATCCAGCATTTTCTAGGTGTTCAAGGTTGAAAATTGCATTTATTTCATCCTATGCTGCTCCATGTTCAGATAAGCAACAGTTATCTAGAAACACACCAAACAGACCAGTAAATGTAAAAAAAAGAAGATTACAGGTTACAGAGAACATGGAAATGATGTATCAGGGACACATCACTGGGAACAAAAATAGCATGTCATGTACAAGTGGAAATTAGTTACAGGGACTTTTGCTACTGTTTCTATGTTGTTGTGACATCATAGATGAGATTTTAAAGTGTCATAATAGTAGGAATGGGGAGAGGAAATAGCTTCAAGGTAGTCTCTCCTGTAAAGTGACAACCAGGTTAAAAAGGTAGTTAAAGAATTTCCTTTTCCATTTTCAGGGAGATAAAGGCAGCTAGAGGAGCTGCACACTGACGGAAAAAGGCAAAGTAGGATTATTGTCTAACATCAACATCTGAAACTACAGTCCTTTGACAGTTAATGCAGAGATATCAGTGGTTGCAGGCTGGGGCCTACCGGTGTAATTTTGAGTGCTCCCATAAGGCAGAGATGCATTTATTGCAGATGTTTACTTTCCGTGCTTCACTGTAATGGAAATATGAGTAGTTCATGGGCATACATACTTGAGGTACCTAACCTAGCTATGGAGGTTTCCAGAGTCTGGAGACTAGTTGTCCAACACCTGGAAGATATTTCCATAAACTATGTGTTTTAGGAAAGGGAAAACAATCTATTAGAAAACCTGGAATCCCCAACACACCATAGATTTTCTTTTGTGTAAGAGTAAATTACAGAAGAGTTACTGATATTCAGAGGGATGACTAATCACCATCAGGATTTCCTTTATCCACATTTATTTTTTTAAAGAAAAGCTCTGGTAAGCTGCACTGTAGAAAAAATGTCCAGGTCTTTAGATTTTGTGGAGGTTATTACCAATCTCAACCTTAATTAGAATAAATTATTTCACTTCTGGAACAGGTAAGACCACTTCACATCTTCAAGCATATTTGCTCTTTAAATAAAGTCTCTGAAATTTTCCAACAGGATATATCATTTCAGAATTGGGAGTAAAAAAAAACATCCAATCAAACACCACAGCTCAACTGTTGCACAAAGTAAGGCAGATGTTCCTTGCAGGATTTTCCATCTCTTTCTTAAGTTACTACATAAAATCTAATCACACCATGTAGCTGCTGAAATATGCACAACATTCATCACTCAAGTTTTCATTAGTTAAAATTCATTTTCAACAGTAAAAACACAGATGGCTCCTAAAAGTAGTTTCTTCTACACCAAACTTTCCTATCCATCTTCATCACATGCTTTGCAGGCGTTTAACAGAGCACTTATAAAATCTGGGCTTCTTTGCAGTGCAATGCTGAACATGTTAAAATATATGCTGTCATTTGATTAACTGGAAGACTACAGTGAGTTTGATTCAAGGGATGGTGTAAATGGGGTTTTTTTGAGGTCTTAGACATCAGAGCAGCATATTTAAAAGCTATTAGTAATCCCTGTAAATTCACCAATATTTACTCTGTCAGTGTATAATGAAGAGTTATTTGCTACCTTAGGCTTCCAAATCAAAATATTACTACACTTCATTAAATGTCTTTCAAGATTTTAGCTATGATGCAATGAGTTAGACAGTTTGCAAAAATCTGCAATACCTTTACTTTCTCCACAAGCAACATTGGAGAAGATGCTGGTGGGAGTTTTCCCTACCTGCCTGGGTGGACAGGCTGCACCATGGGACTGGTGCAGAAAGGCACAAATGCCCAAGCTCTGTGATTTCCCTTTTTGTGGTTTTCACTGCACATGTGTGCTCTGCTTTTCTGCAGATGTCTAGTAATGAGGCAAGCACTCACAATACCAGCAGTTGGGTGACTGGTAGCACAGTGACACAGCTACTAATGAAACATTTGAAATGGCTATTATTCTTACAGAACTAAAGAGAATTAGAATGGAAAACTGAAACCAAGTCATTCACACACCACTATATTCATACAAATGAGATTTTCCTATACAATCTGCTTCTAACAGCTTCTGTTGTTAAAGTGGATTCGGAACTAGACTGAAAGAAGAGTTATAGAATGGGGAAAAATGTGCAGAATAATTAAACTTTTTTTCTTTTATTTGCTTACAAATTATGTTCACATAAACAAATACTCTCTCCCTTTTTCCTATGTCCCTACATATTCTCATTCTTCTTCCCCATCTAAAATATTATTTTCCTCAAAAACTTGTAAGTATAAAACTTTAGACTAGCATCCATCAAAATTTGTCTAAATAACTACTGATTAGACAAAATTATCCCTGCAAGCATCTGGATTTTCATCAGATTGATAAATATGTGTTAGTCTGAAACGGATGGTCTTGCAAAGCATTAATAGCTAAAAGGTCTTCATTTGACATCACCTAGACTGCCATTGTATCTTGTGGTATATTAGCAACAATCAGAATGCTATCCACACTCTAAGATTTGAAGTTTAACAGATAAAAGCAAAGGACTGGATGTCAGCAGTGGATTTCCTTTTCCATTAAAAAAATATGTATTCTTCATTCCTATTAGAAGGAAAGTTATAATGAAAAAAAGTAGTGCACATTCTAATACTTAACTGGGGACAAAGTATTTCAGCAAAATTTCCTCGTCACAAAGACAGCAATAGAGTGGGCCGTAATTACAAAACTTATTGAAAATGTGTTAGGTTTACTGTTCTCTCTCCTTCTGTCATATTTCTCCATTAAGCCTAATGAAAAAGCTTACAGATCAGGTATTCTAATGAAAATGGCAGCTCATGAATAATATAACCTACTGAACATACTGCAAGCAGTAAACCTTTTAAAAAAAATCTGCCTTTGTCTCCATGACAATTTCTAGCCACAGCTGCACTGGTATGCTCACCTACTGGGCTGCTAAACACAATACATAGTGTGTAGAGCATAGTATAACATAGTACATAGAATTCTTTGTGTCTGGTTTAAGAGAATGTAACAGCATTGACTTCAAATGATTTTTTTTCAAGATTGCCTTTCATCTTATATCCTTGCATCAAAAAAGAAATAATAAACTGGTTCTAAAAAATAAGCTCCTTCAAAAACTAATCTCTGTTCAGTAATCCAAAAGCACAGTTATCAATCTGCTGAGATTGTCAGAAGCACTAGGAAATCTCATAGAGGCACTCGAACCTTTAAAACTTTGATCAAAATGCCACTGAGGCACCTGAGAGGGAATGTCACTGTCAGCTCCCATATTCTCAGTCTCACAAAGATGCCCATGAACATGTCCCACTCATTTCTGTAAAACTACAGGTGCACTGACAATTAAGCATGTGGAGGGCCATAACAGCATGTTATTCAGCTATCCACTGGGAATGCCAGCACAGGAGTGAAATACTCAACAAAATACTTAAAGAAGAGATTTAGGCATTCCTCCAGTTTGTGTGCTATCCTAGAAATGGATATCACACTTTTAAAAGTAGCTTTGTCGTCAAATATTTCACAATGTCAAATATTTCACTCACTATCACCAACCACTACTATGGTGTTCCTTGTTGGCTATTCACAAGTCATGGTGTATGGCTGATTAAGTAAGTCACAGAGTATTATTTCTCTACTCAGAGATCTTTCAAAATGTCTGATTATTTGGGGAACCACTCTGTTGCCTGGATATTCGATAGCAAATATATTGTTTTTTGCACAAAGTCAAGTCTTTTCTACAAACTCTAGAAATTAAAATAATGAAAAATATAATTGTTTCGAAACTAGCAGGGCAGTATGTAGTTTTCATTTGATTTCAAGCAATAATGATAATCTATGAATAACAACAAAATGAACAACAAATGTAAGAATCATAGAAATTAATGTAGTAGTTGTGGGATGATGTGAACTAAAAATAGAGAGATAGCACCACAAAAAATTACTGTACTAAGAAGGATTTATTTAATATATTATTTCACACCTATTATGCGAAAAAAAAGAAAACAAACAAAACATCACCAAAACCAAAACATGTATCTCAATTCTTCCTTGCTTTTCTTTCCCTTAGTGAGTCCAAAAATTATTTCCTTAATTTGAATATTAATTTCATCCAAAGGGATGCTGTGTATTAAACAAAAACAATAAAAATTCTTAAACCACATTGGTCTTTATGAAGTCAAAGAAGAAATTCATTAAAGATTAAATTCTACTAGCAATCCATCACACTGCCTTCAAGGTAATTTTGAATTGAGGTATTAGACTTTGGGAATACTTCTTTCTACCCAATTCACACCATGTCATTTTTCATCTCCCATTAGAAGAAGTTAATCAACATTTTGCTTTAGTGGGACAGACCTCACTGTCTCAGGTACCAGAGTATGGCTATTGAGAGTCATCTTTCTTGTTTAGTTACAGACTAATGCATGTGATCTTCAACACATTCACCTGATTACAAGAGGAATCAGGTGACTTGACACTTGATGAAACACTTCTCTGTTGTATTGGGAATAAAATAATCTTAAAAGCTGTGGCTTCAGGAGTATCAGTGCTTCAGCTCTTTTGCTGCAAAATGAGACTGACTGCATACTGTTCAAGACAGGATCTAAAAAGATAAAAGAGAAAGCAGAAGAAAGATAGTCTCAGATCAAACTGAAAATGCCAAAATAAGGTTTTTTTTTTTAAAAAGCAGAATGTGTAATTCACCTCAGTTCAGAAGGAATGAATAGCAAAGCTGGGAATTGAAAGCAGATTCTGGCCTTAAGTTTGAAAATATCTTTACCCAGCACTATCTTTCCCAAATGAGAATTGATAGAAAAGCAGCTGTTTGATTTCTTCTTCCTCCTAAGGAAAATCTCACTGTAAACAAGATGATAAAGCAAGGCAGGATCTAATCAGGACTGAGGCATCTGGCAGGGCTATCAATTTTGATGCTCCAAGGACTCAAAAGAAAGCATTTGCTTCCCAGTCCACAAGTCTGTCTCAACAGCCAGCTTTGCCCAACAGTTGTGGTAACTGGATGAAATAAATTCCTAAAGAAGACGGAAAGATGTGTTTGTGCAGGGATGGCAGGCAATGATTGAGTTTCAATAATAACTGATGTAGTCAGGCTTCAAAAACCATGCCAACCTTTACAGGAAAGATAAAATAGCACTTTGATGAAAAAGAGTGTAGTTTAAAAAAAAAAAAAAAGGAAAGGATATCCACAATCAGTTTAAGGCAATTTGATTTTTTAAGAGATTAGAGTCATCCTACACGTTATAACAGAAAAGCCCAGTCTCATGACAACAAAAGTCCGTAACTCCTTTCACATTCTAGCAAACTGCAAAGTCGGTGATGTTATCTTACTTGTAGTTACAGGAATCTTACTATAACAAAATTGCATCTGCCAGTTTTTACACTACTATGCAAGAGTCTGGAACAAGCCAACACACAGTCTGACTCCATTTGCATTGAAACTGATGTATAATGCAGAAACTTTCCTATATGTAACCACCTACTATAGCTCCTGCAAACAGCTTGTAGACCCACACTTCTTCAGTGTCCAGACACATTTTCAAATGCTTCCTGTCCTTTCACCAGAACCAGTTTTTCCCAGAACAACATCACAGTCACAACCTCTTTTCATGACATCCTGAGATTTTCTTATTTTAATTACGTGGTATGTGTTGGGAAATTTTTTTCACTATATATTTAATTTGCAAATGTGACTACAGTTGTTTCTCTTTCCCAAATCACTGTTTTCATGGTGCTTTCCAGACTTACACGCCTTCTTTTCATCAAGCTAACAAGCTTTGCAGGCTACTGGTATTCCTCAGATTTAGATTAAAAGGACCTGAGTTCTCTTGCTTACAAATTAACCACAGTAGGACAGAAACACTTCACTACAGAAAGGTAGACAAAAAGGAGTGAAGGGATCTCACTGGCAACATTATATCATAATAGAGCAATAGACTCAGATATTTAGAGAAGGTACATAGAAACAGACCATTTCTTCCTCATTAAAAATTTCAGACCTGCTACAAAATACAACCAGCTGACAACGGCACTAAACTTCTCCCCTGGTTACAGGTGTTACCACAAATAAGAAAAAAAGGAGACACATGAATAGCACTAGATGTCCAGTAAAATAACCTTCTCTAGACATTGCCCAGGAAAAGAGTAAACCAGCATAGGAGGGGAGCATGGCTCTTTCCAGTACAGTCATCACCATTACACATGGAAATGAGGACAGTCCAAGTTACAGCAGGCCCAGACTAATTCAATTCATAACAGGCAGCTCTTCAATACCAAGAGAAACCTTTGTCTGGGAAGGATAATAGAATCATAGAATGGTAGGGGTTGGAAGGGACCTTTAGAGATCCTCTAGTCCAACTTCCCTGCTGAAGCAGTTCAACCTAGATCACGTTGCATAGGAACATGTCCAGGCGGGTCTTGAAGACCTCCAAGGAAGGAGACTCCACAACCCCTATGGGCAGCCTGTGCCACTTCTCCATCACCCTCACAGTGACATATTTTTTTCTTATATTTAAGTGGAACTTTGTGTGTTCCTTCTTCACCCCATTACCCCTTGTCCTGTTGCTAAGCTACTATAGAAAAAAGGTATGTCCCTACCTCCTGACACCCACCTTTTAGATATTTGTAAATGTTAATACAGTTTCCCCTCAGTCTCCTCTTCTCCAGACTAAACAGTCCCAGATCCCTCAGCCTTTCCTTGTATGAAAGATGTTCCAGTCCCCTGATCATCTTGGTGGCCTTGCACTGGACTCTCTCCAGCACTTCCCTGTCCCTCTAGAGCTGAGGAGCCCAGAACTGGACACAAGACTCCAGATGAGACCTCACCAGGGCGGAGTAGAGGGGGAGAAGAACCTTCCTTGACCTGCTGGCCACACTCTTCTTGATGCATCCCAGGATGCCATTGGCCTTCTTGGCCATGAGGGCACATTGCTGGCTCATGTTTAGCTTATTATCAATCAGGACTCCCAAGTCTCTCTCTGCAGAGTTGCTCTTCAGCAGTTTGACCCCCAGCCTGTACTGGTGCATGGGGTTGTTCCTCCCCAGGTGCAGGACTCTGCACTTGTCCTTGTTGAACCTCATGAGGTTCCTCTCTGCCCAACTGTCAAGCCGGTCGAGATCCAGCTGAATGGCAGCACAGCCTTCTGGGGAATCAGACAGTCCTCCCAGTTTGGTGTCATCAGTGAACTTGCTGAGGGTACACTCTGTCCCCTCATCCAGGTCGTTGATGAAGATGTTGAACAAGACTGATCCCAGAATCGATCCCTGTGGAATTCCACTGGCCACAGGCCTCCAACTCCATTCTGTGCCATTAATCACCACCCTCTGGGTTCTGTCATTCAGCCAGCTCTCAATTCACCTCACTGTCCACTCATCCAAGCCACACTGCTTGACCTTTCTGATGAGGATGTTATGGGCAACAGTGTCAAAAGCCTTGCTGAAGTCAAGGTAGATGTCATCTGCTGCTCTCCCCTCACCTAGCCAGCCAGTTATGCACTCATAGAAGGCTTTCAGGTTGGTCAAACAGGATTTCCCCTTGGTGAAGCCATGTTGACTCCCCCTGATAACCATCTTTTCCTTCATATGTTCAGTGATAACATTCAGGATGAGTTGTTCCATCACCTTTCCAGGGATGGAGGTGAGGCTGACTGGCCTGCAGTTTCCTGGGTCGTCCTTCCTGCCCTTTTTGAAGACTGGAGTGACACTGGCCTTTCTCCAGTCCTCAGAATGGGGAGGCCAAGCCAGGCACTCTTTCAAGAATAAGGCAAGTTCTGGAAACATCTGATAACAAATACAGAAAAAAAAAAAACGCTCGAAAAAAAAAAAAAAGGCACTGAAGACTTACAGCCTTGCGTTTGCCATTTACTTTTCCACTGCTAGATGGTGGTGAGTGGCAGTAGACCAGTCATGGTAAATGAGGGTAAACCATGGACAACTTGGAGAAACAAGGAAATGCAAAAAGAACCAACAATAAAGGGAAAAAAAAAAAAAAAAAAAAGAAAGAAACAACCCGAAACCCACCAAAAAAGCCCCATGCCTATAAGCTGAATAACACACTCTATCCCTCAGAGGATGCAAACAGTATTACTCCCAGAAAAGCAGAGAAGAAAGTGTTACATTTAAAACTGAAGCAAAGAACAGAATGAAGAGTGCACTGCACACATTGAGAGATAAGACGATGTCATTCCCAGTATGAAAGATAAAAGTCAGATGAAAAGTAGTAGTAACTTAGAGAAAGTAGAGGCAAGTTGGTGATAACAGAGGCAGTGATAACGAGAGTATGTAAATTAATTGCTTACTTTTCTGATCACATGCAGAGACAAGGAACTGATGTCAAGGAAAATGAATTTTACTGTTTAGAAAGAGACAGGAGAAACTAGGACAGACCAGGCTGCTAGTAACAACAACAGCAAAACAATAAAAAGTAAGAAAAACACTCAGTCCCTACTTTAGAGCCAAGGAATAATTTTAGCATATAGCAAAAATTCTTACTACATGATGCTGAACGAAGGACCTGGAGAAATAGAGTAAAATTTGATCTCTAGCTGAGGAGGCAACATCGATTAGAACAATGAGATGGACTCTTAAACAACTTAATCTGGAAAAAAAATACATTTTCTAAATGCATTTAGGAAAGAAGATATGTCAAAACTAAATCTGGTAATGCTTAAGAGGCAAATATTAACTAAGGACTATGTGTGACTTGAGTTGGTACCCTGGGATAGAGGTCAGAAAACTGGTGCCAACCCCAGATCAATCTCTGACCTTTAAGGCATCACACAGGTCAAACCTCTGCTCTTTGTCTTGTTTCATCAAACTCTTTGGGGGTAGTGCTGTTCCTCACACCTATATTACAGAAACAGGTCTTAACTCAGATGTGAAGCACAAAGGCAATGAAATCCAAATATAATAGGGAATAAAATAAAGCATCAGATGACTTAGTGACTAGAGAAAAATCCTAGAAACACTTTATACTGAAGAGCAAGAACAAGAGTAAGCACTGCCAAAGAACCATGAGGGAAAGTAACAAGGGCTATAGATGTTATCTCAGCATATACTGTCTCAACAGTGCAATGTAGTACACGGCTGAGACACTGTAGGAGAGAGAAATTAAATTCACAAGAGTGTGGGAAGACTAGTACGCCAGCAGATACAGGCTGCATAACGTACAGCCTGATGTTCACAAATATGTTGCCATTGGAGAAAATGTCAGACATGCTTTAGGTTACCTATTTACTTTCTGAATAAATTCTCAGAATCCTTCTTGACATAGGTAAACATTTCATGCAAACTTTACATACAGTTGTACCAGTAGGTGAAAAGTTCTTACACAGTGTTTTCTTTTCCAGCCAGGTAAACATAGCCCTTAACGAGGTTTCCTCTGTCGATAGGTATTCTCCAATTCATTTTTTTAATTATGTGCTTTCAATTATTTTCCTTCCAGTAATCTTTTCAGAAAATAAACCAAATGTGGCGTGAATAAGCAAGGCACAAAAAATGCACTATAAAACATGTGAGTAACATAATATTCAGTTTGGTAGGGGGGAAAAAAGACAAGTAGATGATATGTATTTACCCCGCAAGCTTCAGATGGTGTTCTCTGCCAGTACTGAAGAGGAGTTTCCTTGCCATTTACAAGCAGGAGGAAAAGTTTTCTCTCAGCTCAGCATGCTCAAGTCTTCTGACCTTGCTATGAATGAAAGCTTGCCATCTCTGGGTTACATTGCTCAGGACACAATAGACATGCCCTAACACTTTGTTGTGCAAAATACCGTGTACTTTCAAAAGGAAGAGATAGTTTGTGATATTTCTTGAGTGCTAACATTAATTAAAATACAGTTTTAACCTAAATCTGCAGTTTTCCTTTCAGGTGTGTGCTAAGGCCCTGTGGGAGCAGTAAGCTCATGTTCCCTCCAGTCTTCAATGGGCTGAGATCCTGAGCGTTTCACAGCCTTGGTATCACAGAGCAAAACAAGCACTCAGACCTTGTGGGAGGGGGGGACACACAAGTCAGACCATATTTCCTTTATCACAGCCACATAAAATCTCTGCTCCAAGATGAACTACTGAAGTTTTCTTTTTTCTTGAAGAAAATTTGTGAAATTGCTTTCCCAGTATTTTTAAAAGCTCTGTGTTCCTTTGTGGGGCTTAAAGCATATTCAGTCATCCCTGGCATAATTTAATCCACGTTAGAATAATGTTCTATTTAAAATGTTTAAATGGCCATAACCTGCAGATATAGCTCAGGAAAAAAAAAAAATAGTGCTGACACCATTGTTTACAGGGTAGCATATTGGCTAATGTTACAAAACAGTGTTGTCACATTTTGAAGCGCTTGTTCATCCCTGACTGTTCTATTAAACATGAGAATGTAAGAAGCTGGAGGAAAATCTACTGAAAGCTGCTGATTTTGAATGCTTAGCTGTACAGAAAGTCCTAACAGCTATAGCTCCCATATCATTCCCCTCTGAGGAAGTAAACAGTTGACCCTGTAGAAACATGCAGTTTTTTGAAAAGAGTAAAAAAAGTCCTTACAGACAAGAATTTATGCCACGAACTAGAGATAAAATACAGAAAGAGCTAAGTTGTCGAGGCAATTCCGTAAAATATCCTTCAGGGAGACCAGACAACCTCCTATGTCAGTGATTTTGGAAAGTCTGATAGGTAATTTTAGTGAGCAAAGATGAAGTGGATGCACCACTACCAAGCTGAAGATGAGAGGTCTTACTTAGCATTGGAAGTTCCCTACCTTTTTCTAGTTACTATTGTTTTTTATCTTTTCTCTAGCTCAGAGAGGCCAAGGGTTGTGTCTCTCTCTTCACATATCTCTTAAAGGAATTCTACTTCTGCAACCAGTTTTAGTACCATGATCAGATATTAAATCCTTCAGGGAGAGGTTCCTGTATTAAATAAGCAAGTCTAATGTTAAAACTAATAAACACAGAGGATCAGTTTGAGGTTCTCTTCCATATGTAAGAGTCTTGATGGACTGCGCTTTTGGTTTTCAACTTTGCCTGACTGTTGAATAAGATGATTTTGTTCAAAAAATTAGCAGACAGCAAATTTCAGAACCTTTCTTTCCATATCCAGTTTCCTTTCCACAACTGACCATGTGGGAACTCCCTCTCATTGCTTCCATAAATCTCTGAAATTATGATATTACCGTGGAAATCAAAGTTTCAAGCAGAGCGCCATCACAGCAATCGCAGTGAAGTTAAAAATATTCCTTGTTATAGTATAAATACAGGAAAGAAGGGAAAAAAAAGAAATAAATAATCTCATTTTATAGTCAAAGATCCAAAGCTCCAGAACATTCAGAAATTACTCCCTGGAGCCAGTTACGTATTTAGCAGTCTTCAAACAAGTCTCAGTCCTATGTAATTAAATAATCAGAAACTGCAGTTACATTTTTAGATATTTCTGCCCCACCTAAACCAAACCCTCTCACAAAGCACCTCAGTCGAGTACCACATTTGTACACCTTTTGCCTTTTTCAATCCTATCCAGTACACTAACTTCAAAGTGGTTTCCCCATTATTTGGCATAGATGTTGTCACTAGGATCATGCAAAGAATAGATCTCATATCCTACCATGGCCTCCATTGTGCCATGAGAAACTACTAGAATGAACAATTAAATTTTTAAAGCTTCTACCTTAAATCTTTTCCCTTCTGCTTTTCCCTTCTCATTTTCAAAAGGTCTATTAACCTACCCAGATTCATCTGTCAGTCCTTCAGTTTTCAAATCAGCAAAACATCCAAGTTTATCTGTTCCTAATCCTATTCAAACAAGCAGAGATATACATTTCATATTAATGACCTGCTTAAATTCTGTAGATCTTAATATCTTCAGAATGTTTTAGACAAACAATAGGAGTTTAACTTTTTAGATTATTAATGACAGATAGTTGATAAAAAAATATTACTAGTAAACTAATATATGACAAAAATTCCTTCTCTTTTTATTGATATTAAAGATGATTGTGCCTGACTCCTTATTAGAAGGTTTTCCCTGACATGCCAGTTAATGGAATGTAAAGCACTGGAGAGTAAGCTTCTGGATTGTTTTGTGAATATGACAAGAATAATGATCTTTAGCATAAGTGTGTGTAGGTGGGAAACATTCCTTCACTATTTAACATTTTGAAAAAGAGATTTATTGAGGAATAGCTGAAAATCCATTATATCATGCATAGTTTTGAGGATGATATTATGAATTTTCAGAGGTTATTCCAGTATTTGGCTATGCCTTTGCTGCTCCAGCAAAATATTATATATACTTGACTAAAAATTTATCTCTGAATACAATAGCTTAGACATGTTCTAGAGAGAGTTCGGCAGCTACATTCCATAAGTATATTATTTACTCTTAGCTTAATCTGTTACAGACTTGCAAAGAAAAATTCAACTTTCATACCTGCATTTCTTCTCCAAAGCACAGAGTTTTGCATAGTCACATGAGGAGCTGAGACTGTGACTACAAACACAGGCATGTAAGGATGCTGGAGGTGTCTCCAGCATCATCAAGGCTGTTGTTGCCAGACAAGAGTATAAATAATTTTGTAGCTGACCAACTTCTATCTCAAGAATAGTTTTTTCTCTACCCTTATAGAAAAGCTCCTTCAAAATCTTATTTTTCTGGCAGCTGGATACCTTCAGCTGGATAATTTTCAGCTAGGGTACATGTATAGCTAACAAACACATATGACTTTTCAGGTTCCTCCTCTACTAGTGCAAGCAGCTCTTTTCCATCCTGCTGCCTGCTACTCCTCCATACTCAGTCAGACAAATGCTCCCAACTTTGTGCCAACAGCAAATTCCACTAATGCATTCTTACTTTCTCTGCCTGTATCACTAAATGAAATGTTAAATAAAAGTAATAACAAAAGTAACAAACCAAATCCACATAGAACATTCTGTTTCAAAACACCCTGTTACCTCCCCACTCTTGTTTTCTTCAAGACAATACCACATGAAGATAACCAGATTGCCTTCCCCTTGCATCTGTGCACCAGCCTTTAAGGCCCATTTGCATCCTGGGGGTTCCTCCCCAACAGTGAAATTACACAACATTACTCAGTGTTATAGAACTATTTTGAGCAACCACTGAGTCCATTGTACATTTTTGCTGACAAACGGTAATGGCTTTAGAAAGGAATGTACCTTTGGCATTACAAGACATCTTTTCTCAAGTCCAAACCAAGAAAGATAAATAATTGTGTGTGTCTTAATACATTCCTACCACAGGCCAAAAAATCAGAAACTCTTCACAGATTACATATGCAATCATTGGTCAGGAATTATTCATCATATAATACTTATAATACCAGGAATGTCATCCACTAGCTGCCTAGCAACCATGAAAATCACAGGGTCAGGTAATTTATGCTGGTCAGACACACAATCAGTTGATTAGCTCAAATTAATTTGGAGTTTGATTTCTTAATTTTTTAGCCACCTATTCTCAGGGACATTTCAATACTCCTCATGTTCCTTGACAAGAAATACATCAGCTGATATCACAGACTTTAGCAAAAATATCATACTCTCAGGAATTACATACAGAGGAGGAAGAGAGAAATAATAAAATCCATGTGCAAGAGAACTTGGGCAAAAGTAACCTTCTTGGAGGAACTTAATATAGTAAAAGCTGCAGCAGCACATGATAGTCTCTGCACATCAAGCAGAAAATGTTCAATAGCATACTTTTTAATCAGTAATTTTTCATACTCTGGACTTGGTCAGTTAGAAAAAACAAAGACCAGTATTTTTGCATTTGACCAAATGCTCTTTTGCATTCAGAAACAAACATTATTTTAGCTTTGTTTGAACTTTCCTTATCATTGCCTGTCTTTCCAGTGGAAATGAGACGTGATTTCTGCAGGCAAAGTTTCAGAGCTACTGTAGAGAAGTAAAAATATGCAAAGCCAGAGAAACATTAGAATATTGCCATACTTTGTCTTCTTCTTCAAACACTTAAAAATAAGTAAAATTAATTCAAACTCTGCATGGTCCAATAAATTGCCAACAATCAAATGATCTCAAAGTCCCACAATTATGATTCCAAATTTTGCACAATCACCTCTCTAATACGCTACAATTCTACAGTAAAAGGAGATCATATAGCAGAGGTTCAGTTTTTCCTCATATCTATACAGGTCTTTTAAAAAAGATTACATTGAAAGAAATTAAGATGGTTCAGGCATATATACAGATTCTGTATGCCACTACTTGGCAGCACTGCTTATTCCTGAGGAGAAAAAACCTCATAAAACCACAATGCATATTCATTTTAAAGATACAGCTTAATTTAAACACTAATTCATAAAGAAAGTAGCAATGATTCATCAGTCATTAGAAATAAATGCTTTCAAAAGCAACCTGGTATGGGAAATATAAGGTAGAGCTAGCCCTGGAAAGACACACTTATCTGAGATACAGTTGCTTATCTACAAGGTCTGGATTGTGATTCCGCAACTCATGGTGACAGAGAACCATTTGCACAGATTCAGCATTGAGCTTTGTATTGCCTTTCAGTCATCTGACTGAGGAAGGAGGGATTGAATTCACTGCACTGAATTCACTCAGGACTCAGAGAATTCAGCTGCCAAACCCTGATCAGTCTCTGCTAATAACACAAAAACTGCCAAGGAGCCAGGAAAAGCTCAGAGCACAGACTTGGTAGAGCATTCACCTCAGCTGTCAGTGTTAAACCATCACTTCACTCTAGGTTAGACTGAATATCTCTAGTAAACAGCTCTAAGAGGTTTTTCCGTGAGCAAAAGCAAGACTTTTTCCTCTTTCCTCATTCTTTCAGAACAGCAAAACTTTTTGCTGAAGCTTTCTCACAGAGTTGAGAGAGATGTTGATACCAGCCCTGGGAATCATCCCCATCAGCAGCTGCAGCTTGGCAAGGCTGTGACCAGCCTAATGTGGAGCCCACACAGAGACACACTAACAGCTTTACACAGAGGTGGTACCACCTGCTCTAGCTAATACATCCACTTAATAATCAGTTGAAACACTTCCCGGTAAAGTGAACACACTCTGAAGCAGGCTTTGCCTTTTTCTTACCGCTCAGGCAAGCACATGACAGAGCAACATCATATTGACTCTTTTGTGTTTGTTTCTGTCAGAGATGTGACAATGCCCTATCATATAACTTGTTTGACTGTGCCATATGTACTGAGGGTTATGCACTAACTGTCCTCTGCAACAAGTATATAATATATATTATAGATTTTTTTATATAATATATATAATTGTATTTTTAAATAACATTCTAGTATGATGTTCTTGATTTTTAAAATACATTAATGTATTACCCTAAATACATTCTCTCCAAGTACTGACTTCTCCCAATAAATAATGAATGCACAGAGAAAAAGTCCACATTTATGTTCCCTTTAGGACCAAAGTAGGCTGAACCTTGAAATAGCTGTGATATTTACACAGAAAGGAAACAAAAGCATATACGGTTTTAAAAGGGTCTGTCATTTGACCCAGAAAGAAATTATGCACTCTGAGAAAAATACATGATAAGAGCTCTCAACTCTAAGGGCTTCTGTATGAAAAAATAATGAGACCCCAGTTCTTTCTTCAAATACCCCATCAAGCAGCTTGGCAGTGATGGAAGCTACTTTCATGCTATAATCACAGGCAGTGCATGAGCAGTGTCTTGTACAAACATAAGGCTCAGACAGGATGTCAGAGAAACAGCTCACACTTAATACCTTCACTCACAGGGCTAGCTGGAAAGAAAAAGCATCCATCTCCCCAGTTTCTAAAATGTCCAACTTTTCTATTACTAAAATCAAGTTTAAATTGTCTGTAAGTGGGATATTCACTCACCAGTTACATTTTCAGGGACCTGTAAGGCATACCCTCTTTTTTTTGCCTATTCCTCCTCTAACATCACATACACTATCCAGACAGAAACCAAAGGTTGTGGGGCATAGAGTCCCTCTTGGGAGACCCGTCACCTTCAGTTCTCCAAAGTCCTGGAACAAAGCTGTGAAAGAAGCAGATGGTTCCTAAGGTTACAACAGCGTAAAATTGAACATTATTGTTTGCAAAGTGCTTTTAACTGTCTGAAGGCATTTCCATGAGAAAGGAAGTTAGGAAAAGGATATTGAAATAAAAATATTTTCTGACTTCCTGCCAGTTAAGCGCATGAGGATGTTTCAAGAAAATTTTTGTAAAAGAATTCCTGCAATACTGTGGGAGGACTTGAAGGAAGATGACTGCTACCCTTGATTTCGTTTCAGGAAAAACATATGCTAAATTGTAGGAATTAATTTTCACAGCTAATATTTTGACATTTCTACAATATGGTCAAATTAAAATGATAATAACTGCATTTGGCTTGTTTATCCTGCAAGATGTCTAAATGTATACTGGCAGGGTTAGTGTGCATATATTAATTAGTGCTAATTTGCATTAGATTAATGCATTGGTTGTGTAGGAGCCATGAGATACATCTTAGAAGCTTCTTACCAGCCTGATGTTCAATTCATTCAGATTAATTAACAGTTATGTGTAACACTAAGACACTGACTGAAAGTATAAGAACTCCATTGGTGTCCAGAGTTGCATGAACTCAGTTTGGTGGTGATGCACACAAACATGCATCTGATGAGGAAACACAAACTCCTACCCAGACGTGCACTTAGAGCTCAATAAAAGCAGCCAGTCCTTAAAGGGAGAGTCTGCTCCAAAGATGTGGCCATTTCACCCACTTGTGCAGAATATTCACATCATGTCACCAAAGGAAGCGTATTTTCCTCAAATTGCTCACTCTGCACTTACAGACTTGGGTATAAAAATCAAACAGTATGCCTTCCTTATGGTAAATGAAAACTTTTTTTTCATTCATGTATAGAACCACCAGTCTAAATCTCCAGCTTTGTCCCAGGCAGAGTCATGCAATGTCTCCAGGCTGATGTTAACACCAGTCTTTCATATAAGATTGTTTCAAATTATTATTCTGGCTATATTTCCCTCTTTCACTTGTTTATTCAGTAGGTGTCATTTCTGTTAAGAATATACTCTATCATCCTTTCTCTTGAAAATGACATGTGGTTCCAGTCATTTAATTAAAAATAAGTTCACAGATTAGAAGAGAAAAATCATAACAGGAGAAAACTACTGCCAAAAATATCTTCATAAGCACTAATCCCACTCTTTCTGAGCCCACAGAAATGCTGTCATATATACTCAAAGCTAAATCAAATATTACAGAAAAACAGTATCTGTCATATACCCTAATTCAAGAGAAGCTGCTCAGCTTCTCTAGAGGGCTGCTAAAGTGGCAAGCTTTTGACTTTACATCCCACAAATCCGAATGGCGTGAGGTGCCATCTGTTGTCTCACACAAAGAACTCTGTATAATATCTGTATAATCATCTCTTGAAGAGATCATCACTGTTTCTTTGGAAACTCTCAGGTGTGGCTGCCCAGGTTTACTTTAAACTTTTCTTTAGTGGACATTTTAGTGTTCTTTTAAAAGTAAAAATGTACATGACTGAGGATCATCCCAACATCTTCTAAACTAGCAACCCTACCCCTGATCACTACAGTCTGGTTTCTATCCTACCCAAGATTTTGGGTATCAGTACTAGTGCATAAAGATTGCAACCTGATGTCTACTCAGTTTGCTTTTAAAGATTGTACTACTGATAAAACTAATTATGTCCTATATCCACTAATAATTAGGTTGAGACTAAAACTCCTACATACATCATGTAACTTACTTTCTTCAACTGGCTTGGTCCCACAAGGCCCAAAGAAATAAGCAGCAGTAGCAAACATGAGTTTCCATTATTAAGACGCATTTCCTAGAACACGGCATTCACTGGTGAGGGAATGTCATATTTTACCATGCGGCCTGTAGACCTTTAAAATACTACACAGATGCCAGATTAAACCAAAAGATGAGGCAGAAATTAAGTTCTGCAAGTGTTGAATTATATCTCCTGACTGCCAGCCAGCTGCTGCTTATTTTCAGATTAATAGTCAGTGTGGCAACATTCAGGCATTCAACCGCATGCAAGAACCAAAGGAAACAAAGTTTGTTCAGCAGGTGACTAAAGGAAGTGGGCACGCCATGAACTGTAGTTATTTTTCTTTTCTTTTTGCAAGAGACTAAAGATATTATACCCTTTGCTCATGAATTCAGAAGATGCATATATTTTCAGCCATCATCCCACACCCTTTCACACCATATGAACAGCTGCAGCATGTTATAACCACTCTTTAAGTTGAGCATACACTAAGAAACAAAGGATAGTTCAGATCATCACAGCACATTGCAAATGAGATTCTAAACTGGCAACTGGCAATTAACAATTCATGTGATGTCTTTTGGTATACAACCTGCTCAAGCTAAACGATCCACAAGGACCCAAAGCATGCTAATTGCAAAGTTTTACCCCCTGTCACTTTAAATATGCTGGTTTTTTTCTAATTTAGGCCCAACCTTTTTTTTTAAATTACCAAAATACCACATCAGAGCATGAACATTGGTGGATGCATGTCAAGGTTCATTCTTTCTATAACTTCCATCAACACTATTTCCTGTGAATGTCAAACATTTTCTTCTTCAGCAGATCATTTAGCAACATCCTAGAACAGAACTAACTGTACCCAGGACAGTACATTTTAATTATTTGCGTTCCGTAAAGTTAAAAGCAAGTATTAAATCCAAGTCATTCCCTTAAACAGTATCCTTTAAGTTTGCTATCATCTCTGATTCAATGTCTCAGGTAGATTGTCTCTGACTGTACACAGTCTAAATTTGTTTTCATTTAAATATTTTCTGTATTTCCTTGAGCTCTTTCCTACCTTAATGACAGTCTTATGTCTAGCGCACAAAAGAAATACCAGGAGAAATGCTCCATCTCCTTCATTGTCTCTGGGCAGCATGACTTTAAAGCGATTCCAAGCCATTTTAAAAGGTGCACTACTCACAGACAGCTGGGGTGAAGGAGGCTTTCAAACTTGGTCAAAGTCTTTTAAAACTAGGTATTTCAAATCCTTGAAGAGCTATCTGAGACAAGTTTTAGGTCAGCATCTTTATATTTTGGCTCCTTACAGAATTCTTGAAAAACTTACGTTGACTCTGATATTTGAATCTGACACTTAACTCTGGTGTTAACTCTGACAGGAGGTTGTAGTGAGGTGGGGGTCAGTCTCTTCTCTCACGTAACGAGTGATAGGACAAGTGGAAATTGCATCAAATTGCACCAGGGGAAGTTTTAATTGGACATTAGGAAGAACTTTTTTACCAAGAGGTTATTAAGCATTGGAACAGGCTGCTCAGGGAGGTGGTGGAGTCACAATCCCTGGAGATAATTAAAAGAAGCATAGATGAGTGCTAAGGGACATCTTTTACTGGTGAGCTTGACAGAGTGAGATTAGTAGATGGACTTGATTATCTTAAAGGTCTTTTCTAATTGAAACAGTTCTATGATTCTATTTTTAAATCCCATTGAACTAGTGCCCTGTCCTAGCCTTGAGGGGCAGAGCATAGTGTGCTCTGAGGCTCCTATTTACTAGAGGCTGCTCATGGGGGTGCAGGCCCATCCCTGAGCTCAACATCTCCTGACACCAAAAGAACGACCAGGCAAGGACCAAGGACTAGCCTGTCATAAACCCAGGCATGGTTCAAGTAGTGAAGGACACAATTTGTATGAAAGGTGTTAGTCTTAGGAACAGAGATGTCAGAGAAAAGGAAACACGACACTCTGAGGGGTAATGAAGCAAACTGATTCCTCTGGGAAGGCGCTGAGTATTTGTGCCAGTGTGTAATCCTCCGAAGCTATCAGACCTAATGGCTGCAGAGACTGGAGAGAGGCTGCTCAGAAGCCTCACAGCATCCAAAGTAAGACAGCGCTAACAGGGGGTGGTCCACTGCCAGTGCCCCAGGTAAACCTGGATACAGATAGTAGAACAGGGTAGAAAAGTGTTCAAAGGAAAATGTCTGAGCTGAGGAAAACACACTAACATCTGAAGCACTTTGTTTTTTCTTAGGAGGTGCAGTATGGGCAACAGCTAACAAATACTATTTCTTTTAAAACTAGTAGCAAAAGGATGCAGGTTCTGCTAACCTCAACTCAATTGAGTAGCCTTTATGCCTATGTAGTCCCAGTGAAATCAATTATTCTTTTTCAAAGAGTAAGATGTTTCTTCACATAGGAAAATCAGAATCAAAATCTCAGGCATTTTCAAACACTATACGTGGACATGCACCTTCTGCCCTGACACTAAAAGAAAAAAAAAAAAACAAAAAAAACCCAAAGAAAGGGTAAATAGATTAACAGTGACACTAATGAGAAAATGTGTGTGTTTGCCATAGACAATATAATCAGAGTAGAGTGAAGAAGGTAACTGCCGACATTTCTTTGCTGCATTACAGGGCAAAATAAGCCTGGCAGCGGAGTACTGCATTGTGACTGTCAAAGCAGTGATTCTCTATATATATTACCCAAGGAAAAAAATAATCTGTTTGCCCTAAGGAATGCAGCAAAACATAGCAAGTGATTATATGATAAGGACAAGGTGAGAAGTACTCAGAAGGCAGAACAACCTGCAGACAAAGTTCACGTTTTGTCTCTAATTGAAAACCTAAAGAATACTAGATAGTTACAAAGCTCTGAAATTTAAATAAAGCTGCAAGTTGCAAACCTTATCTGATACCAATTCTAGACAAAGGGGCAGGCAGAGGTTCACAGAAGTAAAAACTTTCTCTGTATTAGATGCATTTCATCATGGAAAATTAGATGAGTCAATATCTGATTTGGCATTTAATATACCATTTGAACATTATAAATGTAAGCGGATGTTGGCATTCAGGGTTGATAGTGACGAATGAAAGTAAAAATTACTTGTAGCAGAATGCTGCTAATTTGCACATCATTAATCTTCATGCCCCATAATTCAGATGCATAATAACAGTAGTCTCTCCCTATGTCTCAGCAACAGCTGAATAATGGTGCTGTACTGTAACCTCCTATTATGCATTCAGTTCTCTTGGAGGCAGGGCTGATAATACTATTACTGAAATTGCTTAGCGTTGCCTGCATAGAGCCACGTTTGTGGTTGCTTATAGAGTTGTCCCTCATGTTAGCCACCTAAATGGATGTTGGGTGTCTTAAAGGAGATTTTCTTTCTTTTTTTTTCCAGTTTTAAAGCTTGAGACAAGATAATTTACTTGCTTCTGAAAACATGGGCTTGTGAATGGGAAATATATTTTTCTCTGCTGAACTTTTCAGAAAACTGCTACTTTCTGCATTAGAGTGGCAGCATAGTAGGTGCTTCTTTATGATCCCATATTGTTCTAGCCATCGGTGGAACAATGATGTGAGAGCTAAAAATGACCACAGGCTCTGCTTCATCATGTGTATTGGAGTTTCCAGGGCTGAACAGCCAGCACTTGCGTCTTCTGCCTGATGCCATCAATTAATTTCTCAACTTGGGAAGGCTTTGTGCCTGTTGGTGAAGGACTGTTGGGCTGTGTAGATCCCAAATGCGAAACTTGAAATCTGAAGCCTGGGGTGGGCTAGGTAGGAATGAGACCAATCAGTGGAAAGGCAGAAACAGATCAAAACAGGGGAGTGTATGAGAAAACAGTGGAGACACAGGGAGAGGAAGACACAGCCTTTAAATGTCTGTTCACACACAGGTATTCCACAGAACACTTCCAAAGGCCTCCATACACAGGAAATCCTGCACAGACAGCCCTCTTGCTTCCACTGCCACAGCCCACCTTGCTCTATTTACTGCTCACTGCTCACAATTTCTTTTCAAACAAGAGCAATTACCTTTCATATAGGGTCTCCATGACACTATTGCCAATGGTACTGTAAATAATTTTTTTAAAAAAAGCCTCTACTTGGTGAATGAAAACAAAAATTAATATTCACAAAGAGTAGTCTCGTTCCAACTGTGCTCAGTGTACCTGCAAATCCAGATATCAGGGTCTTAGATGAAGATTCAATTAGTGATCACACCAGAAGAGCCAGCTTTACATGACCAGCTATCAGACAGGAAGAAATCTGGTCAAGGAACAAATGTTTTAGTATAATTATTGTTATTACTGCTACTATTATTATTACTATTGCTACTACTATTAGTACACCTTAGTAGCCAGAGTTAGGTTTTCTCTATGTAGATCAATATTGTTGGTATAAGCCAAGAAGATATACAGAATTTTTCAACAAGAAAAAATAATTTCTCGTCAAGCTGCACTAATTCTTTCAGATAGAAACAATCAGTTTAATTTTCTGTCAGGATTATTATTTCAGCAATCTTTTAAATGTCATTTAGTGTATGCTAATTTTGAAGTGAAAATACCGTTCATACTAAGTCAGTAAGTCTAATAGCAAAAATCATGGAAACTAAGCTCTTACAGGATTTTGCTGTGGGAAAAGCTGGAATCATTACATCCAGTGCAGAAATACACTGTCCTGATTAGGCAATCATCTGTTCATTCAGTACCCAACAAATTCACCAGGGACACATGCACAGCAACGACTTTTGCTGAAGTTACATGGCAGAGGGAAAAATGCTTACATGACGGTGATAGCCTTTCTGTAGTTTGTATGTAAAAGCCAGCAGGTTAACTGACCAAGCTTTCCAAACCACAGCACTCCCTGACTTTGGAGATTTAAGAGGTTTTGTTCTTGAAACCAATTTGGTTTATATGTTGCTCTCCACGGTAAGTTGTAGCTTTCTGGTGAACTCTGCTATTTCTCATAAAAAAGTCTTGACTAGTTAAATTTTGAAACAATTTTGGATTTTATGGGTAAAATTTAACTGTAAAACTTTCAGAATGGAAGAAAAAAATATATTATCACAGTTCTCCATAAAATCACAATACAAGAAGGCAGCATATCTTGATGTTGTCATCAAAGGATGCTCTTCATCTTTCAGCAGTTTTCTGACACTCTTCTGGTACTCTCAGACTCCCTCCTGTGTGTCAAGTGACCTCAGACTCGATGTGAAGATCACCAGGAAAAGAATAATTAGATGCAACTATAAAAAAATGAAGTAAAAAGAATCCCACAGTCTCACAGAGCTAAATATTGTTGCCTTTCTTTGAACCTCTGCAACCTACCAAAATTTTACTACTTTCACAGATATTATATTTCAGTAAAAATCACATTGATTTTATATATAAAATATCAGTTGTGTATATTTAAATACACATATAAAATGTATATACATAAAATGTATATGTATAAAACACAAGCATGCAGAAATAAAGAAATAAATTTTTTTTTCACACACACATTCCATATAGGGTGTGCCACAGAATGTGTCATATTCACCCCAATCTCAAGATTAAGAATATGGACATCTGAATGACAGTAAGGATCCACCAAACAGACTGTCAAGCTGACCAGGAGTGCCTGGGATTTCTACCAATCATTACCGTGGTGAAGAGACACTGAGAATTTAGGGGGAAAAAAGATCCCAAAGCCGTCTTCTGATGCCTGGGGCCCCCAGTTTAGGGTTTCTGAAGTTGTAATGATATTTGTCAGTATTCAGAAATTTCATTCCTCCTTCCAAACTGTTTCTATGCAAAACTGAGTCAGAAGAGAGAGCTAAACCAAGATACCATTTCTGCAGCCCGTTTATAAATACTGAATTCCGTAAGAGAGGAGATTCAGAAAGCACTCCAAAGGATTGTCCTCATTAAGACATCACTGTGGAAATATGCCTTTTGCTGTTGAAGTGGTTTCCCTGGATTACAACTGAGTGTACGCCAACGAGTTGGAAGGGTTCCCATAGCATGGGAGTGAAGTGTTGGAAGCATGCAGAGTTATGCTTTAACACATGTTTCTGCTTAAATATACTCAAAAGGGAGTCCTTTTGGAGTTGGAGAGAGAGTGCTATCGATAGCACTGCAGTGATAGTAAGTAATCATTTGTTGAATACCAGCAACACCTTTCATTTTTTCACTTGTTTTCACTTTCAAGCTATGTGAAAATTGGAAACCTACAAATAAACAAAAAGTGAGTTGTATGTAAATAGTTTTGGGTTTTACGTGAGAAATCTCTAAACAAAAGCAGAAGTAGCAACTCAAACTTCTAACACCTTTGGGATTTAGAATTTTGGAAGTTTTTTCACTATTTTACTGCAAAATCACAAAGGAACTGGACAGAACTTGATTCCTAAGCTCTTGAGTGACCAGACTTTGAGAAAGGCATTTTATTACGCCTTTCATGAGGAAACAAAAGGAAAGAATATTTCATTGTGAGGGTGAGGGAGCCCTGGCACAGGCTGCCCAGGGAGGGTGTGGAGTCTCCTTCCTTGGAGGTCTTCAAGGTCCACCTGGACGTGTTACTGTGTCACCTGATCTAGTCGGACTTGATTTTAGCAGAGGGGTTGGACTAGATGATCTCTAAAGACCCCTTCCAGCCCCTACCATTGTATGGTTTTATGATTCTATGATTATTCCTTTCTCATTATACCGGCTAAGCACCAGAGAAAACAGGAGCAGGCAGGCAGAATCCTCAGGTAATCAGCTTTGATTACATTTGGATTCTTTTTAGCTTTGCCTCTCCTAACTTTGTAGCCAAGTCTGTTTTAAACAGATATTGGAGAAAGTATCTATTTGCATGAGAAATTTGATGAAGTATCATGATTAGTTCAGCTGTAATAAGTGATTGGGATTCCAGTCACATTTCAGCCTCACTGCCAGGGTGATTTCTCTCTATAGAAGAGATTTATTTTTCTGTTGCAGTCAGGAAAAAAGTAAAAACAACACAGAATAGAAATGAGTGAAGGACTAAGCCACTGTAAGGCCTCCAGGTGTCTCATAGCAATCCACTTCAAAATCCCATTTCCAGATAAATTAGCTGTAATTTCATTATTTAAGTCAGTCACAGAATTTCATTAAAAAGAAACATTCCCCTAAAACACCTTTTTTTTTCCTTTCTTGTGAACACTCCTAGTCATTTATCTTTCATTTGAGGGTTCTTCTCTATAGGTTGGCAGGTCACAGTGACACATGCAGGATTTGAATATCTTTCCTGCTGTGCAAAGCTTGTAGCCCAAAATCTGTGTGCAAAATCAACCCACCCAATCAGTGTGTGGCCATAAGTGGCTGCTTGTCTTCCACTGAGCAACTCAAACCTTTCTCGTGAGTATCAGTGGGTGCAACACATGAATATCTAAAGTGGTACTTGCAGCTCCCGTGGATTTGCATTGTAGCATGTTGCCAATGACCGTTCTATCAGGTGCGCAGAGCAATTGTTGTCCCTGTGATGTAATTTATTATTTCCAATTATTCTTCAACTATTCTGAGAATACATGTTTTATAGCTCCTCATCTCTTAGACATCTCAATTGAAGAGCAAAGACTCCTGTGAAGTATAAATGAAATCACAGCAACAGATTTGGAGAAAGGGACAGTAGGAAGATAAAGTCCATGACCGAATTCCTTAAGAAAAATTAAGCCAGCTAAAAATGTTAGTCTTGGCCCTAGAAAAAACAAAAAACATGTGAAGCAGGATTAGAGATAAACAATGGAGAACTGCAAAGAGGAATATTGCTGGAGGAAGTGGAATGGAACCCAGGAAAAGAATATTTTTATAAAATATCAAATCAAAACAGAAATTGGGGCAATTCACCCTATGGAATAGTTCTTCTCCCCTGCCTCAAACATCTAGCACACAGTAGTTCAAAAGGCTGTGTTGGGGAATAATTCTGGCATGGTAGGGTATAATATGAATACATATGTGTGTATACACACTTGGAGGGGCAGAGAAGGTGTGTATAATTTTATTCTGTTGTGAAATCCTCTAAGCAGGCCACATTCAGCTGTGAAAAGCCCTGGAATAAGCTCAGTGAGTAGAAGGTAACTATTCTAAACATCTCTACTGAAAAAGAGTTGAGTAGGGCACACAATCAGCATGATTTGAATAAAAAGTAGAGGGAGAAGTAGATACAATTACCTTTTGTCTTCAACAGGTCACTAACAAATAACATAGACATAATATTTGTTACCTACCTTTTGGAAAAAACTGTGCAGATCTGTCAACTGGCATTTCTGAAGCACTCCAGGGGCCCCAGAAAAATGGGATTTGTTATGTAAATTGTTTGTGTTTGGGAATTACTAAACAAATATAAATGATAATAGCGAGCTTGGCAGCAGTTAGCCACTCCAGGGAGTCCTCCATCCTTGCCATTTGGATATTGAAAACAGGGACTGCAAATGGGAGCAAATGAACGTACTTGTAATAGAAGAGGAAAATGCATATGGTAATGAGCCAGTAAAGTCTCTGCAAAGCCAAGAGGAGCAGTGATGTACAGCTCAATGACTGTCAAAGCACGGCTGGAAAATTGGCCTCATACTATGACAGGAGTAACCAACCCTCTGGAGCTGCCACAGGCCCCAGAAAAAAAAGATGAGTGTTGCTGAGTAATTAATAGAGGTAGCTCTCATTCCACATGGAGGATTTGGACTAGTGGGGGAAGCTCTTTGAGTCTCCAGCAGTCCTCTGGCAGTGAAATGTGCCAAAACAAGAGATTCTGCAATCCCTTGCTGAAGGTAGCACATTCTCTGGGATTCTTCCCTCTGTCCAGCAAGGTATTGATCCATATTCCACATCTTTTGTCCATGTAGGCTTGGGAATGCAACTCTGAAATAGGTATGGAGAGCGAAATTGCATTTTCTACTGCTATTAAGTAAGCCAAACACAAGAAAGCCTGAGACAAACTGAGTAACAGATTGCACCTTCCTCATGCTTCATTATCACCACATTCACCTGATGAATCCACTCCTCAGCTGTCCCTCAGCTGCACAGACAAACTGTGGCCCACTGTTTAGTGTGACTTACCTGAGCAGGCTGTCCCTGCTGACCACCCTTGCTCCAGTGGGGATGCTTCGGCACCCATGGAAGCAACACATTTTCCAGGACACATTGCAGACCTTTCTGATGATTCACTTGGTGATTAAAAAAGCATCCACTCAGAAAAGCCCATGAAGTATGGCTTTAGCAAACTATGAGGTAAAACAAGAGTTTCTAGCGTGTAGTCATTTGGTTTCCATCCCAGGAGACCTTGGGCTGCCAGCACACTGTTAACCAGATAGCTATCTCCAATGTTTCTGCCTATTTGTTTCCACTCCTTGCTACATAGGTATATCGACAGTGAGCTTACCCGTGATCATTGTGAGTGACACTGCTGCAGGTGATATGGCCTTAGTTCTCTGCATGGTTCAATTATCATGTCCTCTACCTCAGACCTCTGCAAGAATGAAAAAAGAAAGACAATCCCTCATAGGCTCTAACTATGGATTCTTATCCAAACCATAGTCTTTTGGGGGCACTAATTCATCTGGAAAGCAGTTCCTCTTTCCAGGCTGTGGAGGAGGCTCAGAACAAATGCCACAGCATTGTCCAAGCTTCATCACCGGTCAGTCTTGGGACTGTGGACACAAATGAGGGAAAATCAGAACTCCACATACTACCTGGCTCTTCTGCACTCCCTGTATTACTGCAGGGCCTTCCCTTCACACATATGCAGTACAAAATAACCTGCATCTCCACCACACAGCTGTTTTTCACCAGAAGCTTGTGATTTTTTAATGATGAAGAGTCACAAGAGCCTTATTCTTCCAGTCTGTCCTTCTGCTAAGACCCTTCCCTTTTGGAGTACTAGATTTTTATATTGCCAAGCTGCAGCAGCCTGAAAATTTTATAGAAACAAGAACCCCACTCACCTGAGCCTTTGCCTCTTTTCCCTCCTTTGAAGTCTAGTTCTGCAACGTCATGGTCCACCATGCTGGACCACTTGGTTCAGATACATGCATCAAGACAAGACCCTTGCTAGTGTCTCCTCAGAGCTACATCCCTCTTTCCCTCTTCTATTTTTTTTTTCCTTCATCAACAAAGAAAAACAATGTCTTTTCTGGGTATCTGCATCATTTCTTCCAGGAACGACAGCCTCTCAGCCCCTTCCTCAGGCATCACTGATATTTCTCTTCTCCCTGAATATTCGACAGCTGCCAAATCCCTTCAAAGATGCTGAGAAATCACGTCCTCTTTCCATGTTGCCATTTGCCAGTGGAACTAGCTCAGAAATCTTTATTTTCACCACAAAAAAAAATCCCCTTTAGAATTTATTTATTTATTTTTTGAGAGCACCTTAAAAAGAAATACTTTATTTTCTTTAGACCGTCACTTTTCATAGAGGAGAGTGGGTTGCAACTGAAAAGCTTCCATTCCCTTTATTGAATAGCTGGGTCATGAGAGAAGGGGTTTATGTCTGTCTCCAGGGAAAAAAATGTGGAGGAAAAGGGGAATGGGAAAAAGGAGAAGAAGGAGAAAAATTAGTAAAGATAAAAATAAAGCTATTTAGCATGATTTTTATATTGACTTTCTTTTAATACACTAACACAGCATTTCAATGTAAGTCTTCCTTCTGAACCTTTCATTAAGAACTGTCACATTTCTGTGACACTACCTGTAAACAGTTTTTTTTCCTTTTCCAATGATTTATAGCTAGTATATTTATTTGTGATATAGCACTTTAGTTTGCTATGCTCAATTAAACCAACCTTATAGCTTCATCCTTTTACTTTTCACAGCTCTAGCAACAACAGATCTGGAAAGCAATTGGCAACAAGAAGGCAAAAGAAATGAAGTTACAGCCCAAGAAGATGCCAAATAAACTATTTAATATCCACCCACAAATACAAGAATAGTCTTCCTTTCCACACCCCTGCTATAAAATGGAAATATTCCTTACTACCAGCTATTGACCATAAAAGGTCCACTTTGGGTTCAGGCGTCCTGCTTTTCTGAAGTATTAGCATGACAGCATCCTTTTGTTTTACCACATCCACTTGTGTACCAGACCTCTGGCAGAGCACTTGTTTTTCTGATTCAAAAACAATTTTCCAGTGCAATTACAAGATGTTCTCCGTTAGAAAGATATATGTGTACGACCAGTTCCAGATATATTGGCTTTTCTTTTCATGTGTAAACAGGCACGGCTATACAAATTCCAATGATAAATCGCCTGTGGCCAGCCATCCTCTGAAGCTTGCTGCACAAAGCATTACTCACCACTGTTTTCTAAGAGACACAGACAGATATTTTAGAATTTGTCCAGCTTGGAAAAAAAAAAAAATGAAACAAAGACAGATGGAAAGAGGGCTGCTAGGTCAACGTATGCTAGGCTGTTTCTGTTGTGGTTGAAGTTTGTATATCTACTTATTTCCTTTGCAGAGAGACTCTGGCACCTTCCTGTCATGAAACATTAATCCTATGTTGATCTATCTCTTGCAGGGTTTTCATTACACAGGGCGATGCTGTGATCTACACGCTTCCCAGAAAGAAATCATTAGCAAAGAGCAAGGCCTCTGGTGTGGTCTATGAAATGTTGGGCACTGGCCTCGTATTAGTGCGTGATTAAGACTCGGGTAAAGGAGGTAATCCCAATACTGTTAATAATTTCCTTCTTAAAGATAATGCTTCATCATAAAATATCCCTGCCTATTTAAATTGATTACAGTTTTGTGAAGAAAGGGATAGTGATGCTGACATCATTTTGATCTCACGGCAAAGAGGTCAGGAAACACAGTCAGATATCCTATGTGTTAAATGCAGTGGAAATATTCCTGTAGTATGTGAATAACTCCAGCAAAATAAATGTCGTGTTCTGGCAACACCTGGCTAACATAGTTAAACTCTTTTTTAACTAAATAGCTATAGGAAAGAACTACTGAAAACAGGGTCCACATCAAGGCAATGAATACCTGTAGGAGTCTTTAAATAAGGCAATAACTCCATTAAATTTCAAGTCCTTCCGTCCTTCCTGGGTAATAAAACACAAATCTCTTCCAGTTGAATTCTTTCTCTCCTTCAGATCTAGAAAAGTTGCAGAGCATGCTCCATCAGTCTGAAGAAGAAAAATATCTTGGGGAAAAAAATAGTAACATATATCCTCTCCCTAAAACTAAGGATAAGTCTTAAAAAAGGCTGATTCTAGTCAAACCACCTGTTACTGACTCTGAGGCACAAATTGATAGGTAGCAAAGTCTTGGGCCTTTTACAAAGTTGGTACCAAGACACAGACAGTATAAAACAGCCATGTAATGCCATGAGATTAATCAGTCATCTGAAGCTATAGGCTGCCTCATTCTTCACAGCATGTAAGCCATACCAGAGTGAATTCACTTGGAGGATATACACCAAACAGGTACAACTTTGGTTGCTGTGCTCTTGCAAAGACTAGTGTACGCACAAATTCAAGGCTAAACTTAAGTACCTGAGACTGGACTCTAGGTGCAGTATAGATATCAATACAGCTACATCATTCCACAAAATTATTTTATGTATCTTTACCCAAGGACTAGGGCTTAAAAACAAAGGCAGAAATTCTCTGGAAGTCCTTTAACATCCCCTCATCACGTTCAAGCACTTTAACAGAGTTGGATGTGAATGCGGATATGCTTTAGGGGGGAAGGCTCTTCAGATGGATCTGGACAGGCTGGACGGATGGGCTGAGGCCAATTGAGGTTTAAGTAGGCCAAGTGCAGTGTGCATTTTGGCCACAACAATCCCAGGCAACGCTACAGGCTTGGGGCAGAGTGGCTGGAAAGCTGCCAGGCAGAAAAGGACCTGGGGGTGTTAATCAGTGGCCAGCTGAACATGAGCCAGCAGTGTGCCCAGGTGGCCAAGAAGGCCAATGATATCATGGCTTGTATCAGAAACAGTGTGACCAACGGGACCAGGGAAGTGATTGTCACTCTGTACTCAGCACTGGTGAGGCCTCACTTCAAATACTGTGTTCAGATTTGGTCCCCTCACTACAAGAAGGACATGGAGGTGTTGGAGTATGTCCAGAGATGGGCAATGAAGCTGGTGAAGGGTCTGGAGCACAAATCTTATGAAAGTATCTGAGACACCCGGGGTTGTTCAGCCTGGAGAAGGCTGAGAGGAAACCTTGTTACTCTCTACAGCTAATTGAAAGGAGGTTGTAGTGAGGGGTAATTGGCCTCTTACCCTAAGTAACAAGCGATAGGATAGGAAGAAATGGCCTCAAGTTGTGTCAAGGGAGGTTTAGAATGGATATTAAGAAGAACATTTTCACTGAGAGAGTTTTTGAGCACTGGAACAGACTGCCCAGGGAGGTGGTGAAATCACTGTCCCTGGAGATATTCAAAAGACATGTAGATAAGGTGTTGAGGGAAATGGATGGTTTAGTAGTGGGCTTTCAGGTTTTAGGTTAATGATTGGACCTGATCATCTCAAAGATGTTTTACAACCAGAATGATTCTATGATTATATAGCAGTTTACAATACTGAGAAGTTTGTATTATTATTCTGAGACTAAACCTAGCATCCATATCTTGCATAGAGCATATCAAGCTAGGCTTTTAGACATAAAAAACTAAGTCATCACTGTTGCTCTTCTTGATTTATGGAATATTTCTATATATTGCTTCACTTTCCAGTCTGAGCACTAAAAAATTATGTTTTGTTTCAGTTTTTTAAATCTTAGCTGCTCAGTACCAACAAGACACCAAACTTCAGACTTTCATCTGTAAAAACTTCCTTAGCAAAGCTGCATGCTACAAGGCTACCGTTGTCTGTCTTAACCAATCTGTTGCACAGTTGTTTGCTGATTAACTATCTTCAGGTAATTTATAAAGCTGTTTAGTTTACAAAATCCATTTCCTCCCAGCAGAAAAATGTTAAAAGAGAGAGGTAGGATGAAAGCAGAGGAACAGAAACCCTTGTTCTTGGAGCACCACAGCATCTGTGTTTGAAATAGCTTTGAGGGAGGAACAATTCTCCCTCCAAAATACTGACAGAGGCACAAAGGACTTGAGGTGTCTCTCTGCAGCCCCACTGAAGCTCTGGGAGAAGTTCTGGATGACATTGGAAATATCAGAGATCCTTTTTTTAGTATCTCCACTGCTCTTTTTAACCCTGTCTCCAGGCCCTTCATAGCAGCAGAGAGAGAAGATCAAGCCAAAGCCAGGCAAAATTAAAAAATCTGTAGCTAGGTTCTGCATCTTGGTGTATTTATTGTCACAGTTTAGGATTAGGTGCTAAGCTGAGGAGGTAGAAAAAAATATTTAAAAACACCACACAAATAACTTTAGAATGGCATTAGACATTGAGTAGTAAAGAAACTTTAGCAGCTTTTGTCCTCTGCATAGCCTTTTTAAATGGCAAGCCAGCAGAGCATCTCTTGAAAGCAGATGAGCTTGGGTATTTCTATAAGGCATTACTTGGAGCAAGTTGCTAATGCTATTTTTTCTAAGCCCAATACCTGAAATTTGCTCTCACTTTCCCCTCTACCTACTTGAGGCAATTGTTGAAAAAAATTACTGAAATAATAAAATTCAATCACCACTTCAAAGGCTTTTTCTTGGCTTTTTCTTTTTATATTTTAAAAAGAGACCACAAAGGTACCACTGCCACAATGATACTCCCTATGATAATCATCAGAACATATCTCTACACTGGAAACTGGAAAACAGAAGAAAGGCTGGAAGTGTGACCACCATGTCTTAAAAAAGTCATCTTCATATAGCAACCATCTCAATCGACTTGCTTGGACTTCACAGTATTTCCAGCTTTATGAATTTCTGAGGCTTAAAAACACTTATCTCAGCAGGTTGCAGAGCTTTCCACTTCTGTCTTTACTACATATAGTTGAGCTGTCTTCATTTCTCATTTGCAAGGTGTTATTTTCATAGGCGACCTATGTTTGTTTTGAAAGATCCATGATCTTTCATGCATCAGTGCACAAGCCATCTCATCGCTGAAGGGTAGAAGATTTTACCCAAATATAGCTGTCTAAGACATCTAAGCATCTAAGACAGAATCACCGTAAAGCAACTCTGTTAGAGATATTGCTTTATGTTAGTACTTTTTTCTTTTTCTTTGCAACTAAGAGTGTCTCTGCCTTGACTTGTAATTATGGAGAGATGTGGATTTGCAACTAAATATAATCTTTTCTGTAAACTTGGTATCTCTCCCTCACTGTCATGAAAAATTATTTAATTTAGCATGTGTTTCTTCAGGTTCTCACTTCACATATCAGAAAATGATTACTGAAATTTCTTACTTACTGAATTTTTCACAATTTAGTCATTATGTTCATTTAGGCACTTTGAAATGGAATTTTGTACAGATTTTAGCATGCAGAAAGCCAGATAAGTGCACGTATACACATCCTCCATATAGTGTCAGACAATACAGACAATACATTTCTTTTCCAATGAAAGAGCATTTTAAAATTAAAAATAACAGAGCCAAAAAAAATCTGAAAAATAAGTTATTTGACTCATGTCTGTGTACATCCATAAGATTCCCAAGCTGTTTACAAGGAAAACTCATGTTCCACACAAATAAACCCCCCGGGCTACTCGCTAGGAGAATGCTCTATGTGCAGACCCACACGGCTCTATCTAGAAGAGCTAGTTATGTTCTGAAATGACTTCACATTCACCGTACTCCAGGGATGTGTTGGTGCCTTTGTAGTAGATGCCTTTGCTCTGGCTGAGCCTCAGAAAATTCCTGTGACCACTCACTGCAGAGTAAAACAAATGGTGGCTTGTGTGCTGAAGGTAGAGACTCTGGGAAAAGCCAGAATCAAAAGAAATGAAAAATAAACCAAGAGGAAAATGAGATGCAATAACTTTGAGAGCCATTTTGGAGGTGGAGGGAGTTGCAAGGGTTTTAGCCCAGTGTAGATGGGTGTTGTGGAGCAATGGCTGGGCCTGATGTCTTCCCTACAAGCAGACTCCGGAATGTCACTTGCACATTTCCATAAGCACGTGCTCCTGGTCAGAAACAAGCCTGCTTACACAAGGAAGGCAGAGGCTGTTCAGGGAGACAGCAAGCTGTGGAACAGGAGTGGGAGGGCCTCTCCCCAGGGCTACCTCCACTTGTGTCTCAAGCACCATTAATCAGTTCTTGAGTCAAGAAGACATGATGAGTCATCTCAGCCAAAGAGATGGCAGCACGGAGCCCAAGTGACATGCTGACCATGCTCACACCTCTCCTGCCACTCTCACCAGTCCTCTTTCCCCATTCCCACCCACAGCTGGGCCCACAGGGAGCCCCATAGCAGCAGCATCTCCCCAGAGTACCTTCTCTCCATCCAGCGCCCACTGTGGGGTGTGATGGCTCTTGGCCTTGCAGAGACCACTGCCAGCCATACCCATTGGGCACACACGGTAGCTCCCCATCACTGCTGCCCAGCAGCGCTCAAGGATTGTCTCATCCAGAAACACTGTAGCCTTTCCTTGCTATAAAATTAATCTAGTTTGCAAAGAGCCTTCTCTTTCTTAAAAAAATTAAAATCCTTATTAGAAGGTATCAAGACAAAGCAACTGTTAAAACACATCCTCAAAGAAAGATAAATATGAAATTAAACTTGCAGCAATTCGATTACTGTAGCTGTCAAATCACAGAAAGAATAATTTTGGAGAGGAGCATACCTCCAGCTATTAGTTAATTTTCCAGTACACTAACTCAAGCTATTTGCTGATGGATTTTGCCATGTTTGATTATCAATCAGTTAAAAACCAGTCCTGTTCCTTTCAAAGTACTGGTTGTCCATAGTCATTTTTTCCCAAAGATAATGCAAGCAGGATTTCTATAAACTGTTTGCTTCAGCTCCCCAACAGATAATTAATTCTTAAACCACTAATACTGGATTTGCTTCTGCGCTTGGATGAGAGGAAATCCGAGATATCGGAAAGTAATAAGGAAATATCCTTGTTCATGCTCAAATACCCTTTGCTGCATGCAAATATGGCTAAGTATGCAAAGAGGCTGCCGCTGAAAAGTCAGCACAAACGTCTGCAGTTAATCAAAAATAGCTTATGAGCAAAATTGAAGTGAACATTTCATGCTGCTACTAGGACTGCAAAGCTGATTGGACTGGCTCCAGGCCAGCAACAAATGGATTTTCTAGAGTCACTGAGTTTATGATAGATTTTTGTTCCAGAGGAAAGTTGTGAGCAGGTTCATCTGCAACAAGCATGCCTGTAGCGCTTCCTGTAATAGGTCGGCACTCAGCTGCCCACACTCATCGCACTCTTGTTTCCATCTGCATCCCACGGGTGGAGTCTGTCAGTCTCATGAGACTCAGCAATGATCCTGGTTGGCCTGGGATCTGCTCTGGAAGGTGTCCAGGCAACATCCCCACAAATGGCAGACTACATATTTTGAAAAGGATTTTCCAAAATGCTCTAGTTTGCCTTAACTCCCACTGAATTCTCAGTTAAACCAACGGTGAGTGTCTTAAAATAAACAGCCCCCAGGACCCAGAAAGCATAAATGTTCAACAGGGTCAATGCTTCCTCTGGGCAGTGTGGGTAGAAGGCACTGCCTGCTCCAGCATGTGCTCCACCTCTCCTCGCACACAGTTGTCTCTAAGAGATCACTTTCTCTTCTGCCTTCAACACTATGGGGTCACTTCTGTGCAACGCTACCTATGTATTACCACTGTTGTCTGCTGGCAGCATTTCATATACAGTTTCTGTAGGAATAAACTCACAAGGAGCAAGAGTGTGAGAAGCCAGAGAACAGATAATTTCCAGTACACTCAGTAAGGTTGCTTGCTGATGAATTTTGACATGCTTGATCACCAATCTGTTAAAAAAACTATTTGGAAGTACTGGCTGCCCACCATCATTTCCACAAATGATGTTGCTGTGAGGCCATTATGTGACAACTTACATACAGCAAGGCCCCAGCAAAGACTCGGGCCTGAGACCACCTTCTTCAGGCTTTGCACCAGCAGAAGCAGTACAAGATTAGGACCTTAGTAGCTGGCACAAGCTGATAGTGAAGCAGATTGTGTTCAGCCTACTGATGATTGAGCTCTTTGCTCTAGGACACCCAACCTTGAAGGCTCACAGCCACTCAGATTGCTCCTGCTGGGTTGAGTTTTGGGCAGATCTCTTGCCTGTACTACTGAAGCCTCTTGCAGTCTCCATCTCCTTTGAAGGTAAAACAAGAACTGTGAAACTGCTGAGAAAATATTCATCTTCTCTCTGTACGTTCCAGCTTCCCCCTTTCAGTCTCAGCAGAGTCTCTTTCTCCACTGGGCTACCTGTGCCCCCTTACTCTCCTCCTCCATTTAACACGTTCCCCTGCAAGGTTGGAAGCCCTTAAATCCTCTTTCTCAGTGCTCTGCCACAACACGTCTGTCACGGGGTCTCTGTTGCTCTTCACAGGTCATGTCCTCACAGAGAATGTTGACTGTCTCTCCTCACCCAAAGAGCTGTAGACCCCAGGTAACTTTCACTCTCCCTGGAAACCTTAAAAGTGACTGTGGCAAAGAGGTACAGAAAATGGTAGTCCCCTCGCCCCACTGTGAGTACAGGCAGCTCTGCCAGTGATAACAAGAAATGGCAGTTAGGCTGAGCAAAGGAAAACTGGCAAATCTTGATTAATAACAAAGTCATAATAAAACCATGCCAGCTGGCAACAGCGTCGTCTGTCAGTGGGCTGGATTTGCGGGGAGAGAACCTGCTGTCGTCTGTGTCTTGAAAAACTCAGAGGTTTGCAGGAATTGTGTACAGTGAGGATGTCAGAACACCTCCTCCTTCCCCTGCCCTTACCCTTTCCAACACAAGCCTTACCTTACACCTACAGACAAATCACAGCATCTGACACAGTGATGGCCAAAGTAGTGACTGATCTAGTGGTCTGCAGCCAAAAAAAACTCACAGTTTTTTTAGGGCTCACATTGAAAAACTCTATAAGATTACTGACTCTCATCCTATGAGTTTGGCACAGATGGCTTCACAGAAGACACACCTTGGCAAACAAATTTCACTTGCAAGATGTGCAACAAGAGAATGAAATGTGAAACATGCATAGTGATTCACAGATACAGATACAACGTTTTTTAAAGACCCCAATCTGCAGGACTATAAACCCCTCAGATAACATCTGTAAACACTATCTTGTGGCAAGGTCTTTGGCTTGCTTAGTGAATTAGCTCAACTTATCAGCAAGTAGGTGACTTGACTGTAGTGTCAGATTGTCACTCATTTAATATAACCAGAAGAGCATTGCAAGAGTGAGTCACTTGGATGGAAAGCTTTGACCTGCTTGCCAAGCGAGCACAGCAGACCACTCCAGATTACAGCCCACTGTCATGGTTTAGGCCCATCCAGGGACAAAAGACCACGATTAGACTTTAGTACTACAAACTTCGGAACTCCTGAAGGACAAGGTATGTTTAATTGCCTCTTATGGTACCAGGCAAAACAGACCAGGCTACTCAGCCTGGGGAAGGAAACAGAAAATAATTTAATCCGCTAACAAGAAAAACATAACCATAAAACCCCAAAACATGACAAACAGAAAACAACACGGTGGTACAATGATGAAGAGCACAACCAGTCCTTTAAGACCACCTTCCCTCCACTCCTTCCCTCTTCCTGGGCTCAGAGCCCTGATCTTGGAGTCTTTATCTCCTCTGCCTATGAACGGCTCAGGGGGGCAGGGACTGGAGGTTTCAGTCAGCCTTTTCCCAATGGCTCCTGCCACTTGTATCTCCTCTGAGAGAATCTTTCTGATCATAGCTGGTACCAAACCTAAATGATTATTCTGTCTAGATGTTAAAAGTTTCTAAAAACTGTATTTTTTTGCAATAAATCTGAAATTTTCACATTTCTCCCATTCCAAAACAAAGGGAGGAAAAAAGCAGAACCAACTGGAAGGAGATTGTAGCTTTGGAATATGAATCAGCTTCATGGATTTTAGTTTGCTTTTTCTACTCACACACTCGAGACTCCTTTCCCCACCTCCGCTCAAGAGAACAAATAGGGACACAACTTCTTGCATACCGCCGAGAAACATTTTTTTTTATTATTTAAGAAACTTTTGGTGTAGCAGATGACATAAAATGTGTTAGCTGCCCACTTTCGTAGAGATGTGCAGTGAACTTCAGTAACATGCTATGAGCTAAATTAAATCGTCTGCCAAAAGCAAGCAAACTTTTCTAGACAATCTGTTACTTGACACACTGCAACCAGTAAAGCCTGTTCTGCCATCTGCTCCATATAAAGTACATGGTATACATTTTATATGGTTTCTAAACTTAGCAGCAAGCCAGAGTCAACATTTCTACAGTGGGGATCCCCTATAAAAAATTATATCAACAGTTTTTGCCCTTTTAGCTTAATGTCCAAAAGAGACATGTAGATGAGGTGCTGAGGCACACGGTTTAGGGGTGGGCTTGGCAGTACTGGGTTAATGTGATGGGTTTGTGTGGAGCTGCTTTTTGCTTGGTAACAGTTGGAGGGGGTTGCAGTGCTGTCCCAGTAAGCAGTTCTCAAAACATCCCCCAGCTCTGAGTTGGGCCCACCTCCAGCCTGGCCAGGCCAATCTGGCGCCTCTGCCATTGCTATTTAAGAAGGGAAATTTGTAGTTTGTGAAGGAGGTGGAAGGGTAGGACAAGATGGAGGTGACTACATAGTCAGAGGAGGAGGAAGGGAGGAGCAGCGCCCCCTGCAGCCTGTGGTGAGAGTGCAGCTGTAGCCCTGTACAAGGCCAATGACATCCTGGGATGCATCAAGAAGAGTGTAGCCAGCAGGTCAAGGGAGGTTCTTCTCCCACTCTACTCTGCCCTGGTGAGGCCTCATCCAGAGTACTGTATCCAGTTCTGGCTTCCCCAGCTCCAGTGAGACAGAGAACTTCTAGAGAGAGTTCAGTGCAGAGATCATCAAGATAGTCAGGGAACTGGAGCATCTTCCTTATGAGGAAAGGCTGTGAGATCTGGGGCTGTTCAGCCTGGAGAAGAGGAGACTGAGGGGGGATCTCATTCATACTTAGAAGTATTTGAAAAGTGCATGTCAAGAGGATGAGGCTTCCCTTTTTTCTATTGTATCTAGCAACAGGACAAGGGGTAATGGGATGAAGCTGGAACACTAAAAGTTCCATTTAAACATAAGAAAAAACTGTTTCATTATGAGGGTGATGGAGCAGTGGCACAGGCTGCCCAGGGAGGGTGTGTAGTCTCCTTCCTTGGAGGTCTTCAAGACTGTCCTGAACGCGTTCCTGTGAGACCTGATCTAGGTGGACCTGCTTCTGCAGCAGGGTTTAACTAGATGATTTTAATGGTCCCTTTCAACCCCTACCATTCTATGATTCTATGATTTAATGGCTGGTTGTACTACTCATCATTTACCCTACTCTGTATTGCTTTCAGCTGGATACTTCCATTTGTTGTGTTTTAGTTGGAGGTGGAATAAATTGTTTCCTTTTCTTCCTCAAGTTGGGTAGTCCTGTATGTTTTGACCAGAACTTTAAGTGAAGAGTTAGTCCTCCCGGTCTTTAGACCACTGCAAAGGCCCTCAGTACACATAGCTGATTGTGATCCTTTGTTCCTAGATGGGCCTCAATGAGGACAGTTAGTGGTTGGACTTGATGATCTTGAAGGTCTTTTCCAACTGGAATGATTATGATTCTATGACCCTAGAAAACTCCTTTCTCTATACACTTCACTGCCTTTCGAGACTAAACCATAAAAAGAATCAATGTCCTTTCAAAACAAGAGAAACAAAGTCTTGCTGGTGATCTCATGAGTAACTTTAAGAACTAAGAAAACACTGAGATCAAACCTGTGTCTCTTAAGTCTGTATACTACTAGGCCTCAAGTTTTACTGGTAGTTGCATATGGAAATTACATGCTTAAATTTCTCATGCCTAAGATACACTAATTTGGTAGAATTTTGTTATAAGAGCTGTATTCCTCTTGTCTTTGCTGTAATTGTCCCAAAAACAACCCCCAAGCTTCACCTTAGGAGATGTCCAGCCTTCTGTCATTGCTTGCTATGGATGAAAGCCATCACCATAACAATAGTTCTTATACAGAAGTATGTGCATAAAACCTGCAGAGTGAACAGAGAGCAAACCTGAGGTGTCACAACAATGAAGTATGATCTACACATACCTATTTCCACTTGCACATGTGAACATGATGCATCCAGGGGAGATCAGTATCCAGAAATCCCACATAGGACCACAAAAATCCGAGAGTACAATAACTGCGTCAGAGGAGTCTGATCTGCTGGATTTCTCAACATTTATAAATGTTCAAAACCTCTCTATTCAACATTTTCCTGCCAAAAAGGGAACACATCCAGAAAAACTACACACAGACACATGCACATAACCTAGCTGCCTTCAAAAGGTTACACAGGGATGGAAAATTAGTTCATTACTGTGATCTGGATGTACTTCTGCATCCCTAATATCAGTCAAAACACTATCTTCTTTCTTTGATTATTCTTTTGTGTTGGAAGAAGGATAAAGGAATTCTTCTGGCATACCACTGAGAAACATTTAAAATTCTTATACAGAGCAGCCAGTTGGTGTTTCCAGATTTTTTTCACAGCTTTTTTGCATTGCAAATATGACTTCTTTAGAAGATACCTTCCCAGTGACACCCCAGCCGCTCTGACCATGGAGAGGGGAAAAAGCAGGCACTGAGGAAGGGCAGCTGTTTGACCATCTGGGCTAGCAGCATAAGGAAGATAAAATAGGGAGAAAAATTGGCAGGGCAAGGAGTAAGAATGAGAAAGTACTTAAATACCCAGAGGGAAAAACACATACAAAAGTCAGAAGCTAGAAGAAGGCTTGATGATTGAATGTGATGGTTGACATGCTTTCATTAAAATAAAATGTTTCTCCAATGGGGAAATGGGGGAAATAAATGGGGAAAAGATGGAAAAAGAACATATTTTCATTACATTATAGGAATTTCAGTTCATAGATTTCAGCTATCATGGGCACAACTTCAGTCAGGTTCCATTTCCCAAAAAGAAACTAAATCGCCCAATTGCTATGGAGCACATATTCCCTACAGCATAAGGAAGAGCCCAGCAGACTGCAGCTTTCTAGAGGACATAAAGCCTGATGGGTACCTGGAATACAGGTGGAAGAGACAGTATGAAGCACTTGAATTGCAATTCCTCAACACTGGCTGACAGCAAAACTTTAGGACCTATCCAAGCATTCAGCCACTGTTCTACAGACAAAATTAATCAGTTTATTGACCAAGCTCCCCCCTTCTCCTCTAATATTTACCTGTTATTTCACGTTCTTTTATTGGTTTCTAGCCAAGGTCTGTGAATTCATTAAGCAGAGCCTGAGATGGGGAACAAATGGATAAAATCCTTAAAACATTTAATTTTAGCCAGTTGCTGGAGTAGAATGGCTTAGAGGACTCCAGTTGTAAAGGAATGACATGGGGTGGGAAAGGCTTAGAAATTTGGAAGTGCTAAAGGCAAATGGCAATGGCAAAGGTACACTGTTGAAATCAAAATGCCAAAGATATAGAGGGTGATTTCTTGTGAGTTTGTTGGGGTTTTTTTTCATTTTTAAGTTATAGAAAGTACAATTTGCTCATGGAGAATATGGGAACACAAGGATATTTCAGTCTACAGTACTATTCTCTTGACTTCATTATCTCTAGTCTCAAAACTAATCTTTTCCTATCTTACTCATTGTGTCCTGGTCACCTTGCCACCATTCAAATGGCACAGGAAACCCATCCATCTCCACAGTAAAATGCTTTTTTTATTTCCTACACACTAACACTTTCATTTATTCTTTATATTAATGTTAACTGACTAGAAAATAAAAAATCACTTGTGTAAAAACTGACTATGGCTTTTATTCTTTGGGGAAATCTTAGCAGCCTGTAAGAGAAAGAACAGCAAAAACCCTTCACATCGATACATACACACACGCCCTTTGAGCTCACAGAGAGGAAGAATTTGAATTAGCTGCTGTCTTGGTTTGAAAGCCTAATTGCCAAAGAGACTTTTGGAAGCAACTGTGGAGTTGTCTCCCTGCAAGAAGAAATGCAATAGAGACCATAGGAAAAGAATAAGAGAAAAGGAAACAAATGAGAAGAAAGAAGAGGCTATACACTAAGAATAGGCATCACCACAGAGGAGTGAGTATAGGTGCTGCTCTCACCCATCAAAAGTATTTGTGGGCTCCCAGCATTTTCCATCTGGAGTTTAGATGCCCTTTCCTGGAAGTGCACATCTGTGGCCTTAGGAGGATATGGAAATAAAAAAGGGCAATGCAATCTTAAGAGGTACCTCATGAGGAGGAGAAGGGGCTTTGACAGCATGGACAGATCTCCAATTTGCTTTCCCAAGCTTTTCAGACAGTGCCTATCTCAGTCCCTTGATCATCTTAACAAAAACTTTTGTGCATCTGCTGCTTGCCTTAAAGTCATTGTGGTACCTTCTGCCCAGAGAGCCTTGCCACTCCACCTCTGGACAGTTGACTGTATAGTTCCAAGGCCACGTATTTTGGAAAAATGAGACCACAGAAAGATGCCAGCAAGTAGGAGTAAGAAACATTTCAGATCTGTTCCACGCCCCGGCTGTTACCTTGCCATGAAGCCACCAGGCCAGTTATCTTTGAGACAAGGATAACAACAGAAGTTCCTGCAGGGGCTCTTCTCTGGCTCAGAAATTCTTGGACCATTTATTGGCTATTTAAAACATAAACAAACTACATGTTCTCCCTTGGAAATCAAGTAAGACACAGTCAGTCAATGACTCTGTTGGAAAACTGAACAGTCATAGCAGTTAGGCTTGCATACCTAGCTACACAGCACAATAAGAAAACCCAGCATCTTAACAGTCCATCATTTTCTTCCACCACAAACAGCTAACTACCTAGGATTTAAATGTGAAAATTGTAAAGTGAATTATGTGTCAACGAAGGGGCTCACATAAAGCTTAGTTTATTCAAAGTATCATAGGTAATTTGCCATCTTAACCAGTAAGTGGCTTTTGGTTTTCATTAACTTATAAGAAAAAAGAGAATCAGGTTACTTCTATATAAGGCAAAATTAACATCTGAGAACAATAATACATAGTTCTTTTTTCTCCAGTTTCATACTGTCAAAATATTCTTTTTAGTTCTGTCATTTTATATTCAGTACTAAATTATGCCAAGTCTGTGACTGCGTCTCAAATGTAAATAGTGCACTTGTATATCTTACAAGAGTTTATGGAGTGGATGCCTGAAGGATGGATTAATAAAATTCTGTAGTGAATTTTAGAAGTCAAACCCAGACTCTTTATCAAAGCATTCAGAGACATAAAGTATGTAATAAATTGGCTTGCAGCATAAAAAAAAAAGAGACTAAGACATTCGATTCTGGTCTTGCTATATTTTTTATCCAAGCACATTAGCTGTCATTTTTTTTTCCCTGTGTGTTCATAGCAGGTTTAGGAAAGGTGGTGCTCAGAACAGAATAGGACCCTTTTATTTATTAAATACCAAGAACTGGACTTCCCCTGACAGGAACCTATCAGTACAAGTACTGGATTTAATTATGCTGGAGGAGCTGACCACAAAACTCTGAACATGAAGAGAAAAACCCAACTGTTTCCTTGAGCAGTGATAACCATCTGACCAGGGGAGCACCAGCTAATCCCCTCTCTAGATTATGCCTGAAGTCAAGCACTAGAAGTGGCTTCTGGTCACCAGCTTCAAGGAAGAGATTCTAGTTGACTTCCTCAGTGGAAAAGGCCATGTCACTACTGAATCACCACCAAACACCCTCCTGCACTTTTGCCCCTGCTTTCCATCAACCACATCCCACTTTTATCTGCTCAGTAATGATTTATTCTACAATCCAGTTGTCATGTTATGGCAATGGCAGCAGCAGTCTGTGAACCTTCTCAGGTCTCCCAGTTGACTGTCTGAAGCCCATTAAGGAATAAAGCAACATACTCATGGAGACTTGCACATGAAAAAAACCATGAGTATTCTTTACTTGTTCAAAATGGCACACACAACTAACATTTAGTAGAAAAGCATGATCTTCTTGTAGCTCATTGGCACCACATATTGGATTCTTCTCTAAAAAATTGTAACAAGGTAATTATTGGTGAAAAAAGGATAAGGCTCAGGGCAGTTTGCAGAACTCTTTCCTCCAATAGCTGTGCAGTATTACCATTCTCAAAGGTAAGACTCAAAAACTTATCAGCATTGCTATCTAAGATCTTTCTCAGGCTGTGTGATTCGGAGGTAGACACAACAAATTCTCATCTGTAAATGTCAGCACTCACACTAGGCAAGCTTAAGTTCCCCAGTTAACACGCAGATGGAGGATCAGGTAGGAGATCAAATGTCAGAGTCACTGATGACAGGAAATTAAATCAGTTTAGATGGAAGCCAAAATAATATCAAAGCATCTCTCTTTTTTTTTTTAATTAGATCTCAAGCTTTATGCAACACAAATATGACATAATTATAATTTCAAGGGAGTAGATGGAGGTTTTGAAGGAATTCTGATTTACAACTCCTGAGAAAGACTGAGGGTGACAGCTGATATAAACTGCATCCTTGTCACATCCAGAGGGAGCTGCTGGGATGCTTGGGTCAGTTGCTAGACAAATTCAGATAAGAGTCTCAGAAGAGTCTGAGATTCCCTGCAGCACAAGTATGCTGTCAGAAGGGGCAGAAGCCAAGAGTTTTACTTCTCTATGCCATGATGGCCTCTAATTCTTCCAGCTGCAGAGGAAGCCAGCATCCATCCTGCTCTTATTAGAGAGAAGGCATGGTCATCATAGTCACTCCTACAACATGCTTGACACAAGACTGAGCATTCCTGTTAGTTGGACATAGCACTAGAGCTGGAAAAGGCTGAAGCTGGCCACAGTTCGACATTAGCTTAGCAAGGAAGCAAGGGCAACTTTCGACAGGAGTGCAGGAGATCCATCTGTCACTGCCATCTCATGCCAGTATGTTATTCTGGGTCTCTTTCCATATTTGAGCAGGCAAATGGTGAAACCTTTATCAAACACTTAATAAGTTCAAATTTCATTTCAGCAATCTATTCATTTAGTGCCCAATCCACATTCTCTTGTGTGACAACATCTGGCCACCTTTATAAAGAAAGTTTTGAGCTTAAGCTTCAAGCATGTCTATAGTCTTCCCAGAGATATCATGATGGATCTTTCACCTTTCTAGTTTCCAAAGTGCATCAAAAGCAGTGAAATGGGGAGGTTGCAATAACAGCTTTCAAATTGCTCTCCCATAGCAAAGAATCCACAGTTCATAATGAACACACATCGCATTTCTTTGCAGCATTAGTGGGGCTCTGAGAGAACAAGAGATAGGGCTGGAGCAAGAGCTACAGCCACAGAATTACACAGTACACCAGCCCTGGACACACACTTACACACTACTCACAGTTATTCAGGTGGTATATGTGAAACCTTGCATGGATACGTACTTGCCTATACAATGTTAGTACAGCAAGTGTCAAATACAAATGCCTGCACATAAACACCGATACAGCTGGAAATCAAAAAATCAGACCATGAATGACACGCTAGGAAAAAAAAATAAGGAAAAAAAATAAGCTCAAGCTTTTGGCCTTGCTCTTCATGTTTCCTTGGCCTTGTATTTGGAATACAGGCAATACAGAATCCGCATTGTAGTCTTCATATCTCCATTCACAATATCTGTGGGTACACAAGAAACAACAAAGCCAGATGTGAAATATTAGCAATCCCTGGAATAGAAGGAGGCTGCAACTGCCAAGGACAGTCTTCCACCTTTTCCCAATTATAATGTATACTTAGACAATCTAGTTGTAACAAGAAGAAACACGGGAACTACGTACAGAGGTAGCAATATATTTAATTAATTAAATGAGTTTGACCTTCACGGTACTATCTTGCTGGGAGTCAGGATACCTAATGCACAGTAAGAAATATTTCTTCACTAGCAGAGAACAGAGTAGGTCATTTGACAGAACTTTACAGCTTTAATTTTTTATGCTTCTTCTATGGCATGAATCATATTGGGAACTATCTGATGCTTCAATTTTTGATTGCAATGCTTCCATCATGCTTTTCTGCTGTTGGCTGTTTTCTTCTTTTTGTTTAGTTTTCAGTTCCCATTTTCTTGGCTAAACAAACTATTCTTGTATTTAATAATTGCAATGAAGAAGGCTAACTGATTTAGAGGGTTTACCGACTGGGAGAAAGACTAACAATGAAACAGTGGTGAAAGAGAGCTTTTAACAGCCTAAATAGTGTATCTGTAATAAGTACCTCTAAATTATATTAAATTCAATCACTAGCTGAGGATTTTTTTCAATGAAGCTAAAGGACTTGCAGATGTTGGCAGCAATATTTCTTATACTGATCAGCTCTGTATTTGAGGCAGCACAGCACAGAATAGCCAGAGGGAAAAAAAGAAAGCATGGGTTTAACTCTCTTCACACAAAAGCAGGATCTCAGCATGGAGACCTGAGCTCACATAGATTACTCTTGTCAAGGTTAACAGAAATAGCTTTCCAAACTCCTAGCCCTACACAACACAGTGAAAAGATCACAAATCATGCATGCCCATTGTGCAAACTGCAAACATCATGAAACCACTAGTGGAAAAAGAGAACAAAAAGAAAAAAAAAGAAAATCCAAATTCTGTCTTTCCCCCTCCATGATGGGGAGGGGGAACATCTTAAACACATGCACCCATTTGCTTATGAGTAACTAGCAAAGGAAGAGATAATGCTTTCTATTTTTAAGAAAGATTTTATTTCCGTGTTCAACACGAATCTTTTGATAGGATGAAGTTACATGCCGTGCACTTTACAATGAGTCAGGCTAAGCAATCACAGTGCTATGCATTAATGTAGCTACATCCCTCATCCTACCAGGGAATGGTCAAAGATTTGTCTGTGGGGCATTTTTTTAATTTGAATATTGGACCCGTCCAAAGGAAACATTTCTCTTTTTTTTGTGGTGAAGCAAGACAGAGAAACAGGAATGTACGTTAACTCAATGATGAAAGCATTCACTTGGATATAGGAGAACATCCAGTTCCCAGGTCTGAACATAAACCCTATCAATTTCTCATTTAGGAAACTACCCACAAGCTCTTCTGGGTTTCAATGGAGCGGCAAGTGTTTCTGACTTTCAGGACATATTCTGCAAGGTATCTTCCCACATGAAACAAGCTTGTTTTTCATACTCTAAAACATTTTATGAGAGAGAGAAATAGTTTTTCCTCCCTCTCAGACACTGTAATTTCCTTAGGAGCTGCAACTGTTTTAAATCTTTAATAAATGCTAATTTATTAAACACTTCAAGTTTACTGTAAAGTTAGTAAACTTATAATAATCCAACATTTTTAGTACAGAAATAAAGCTTGTTCAAAACAGTTCTCAGCTTTATTAACATTCATTCTGAATGAAGAGCTATGGAGCAGCCACATAATGAAATGTGTCAGTGTCACACTGCAGAACTACTTTCTTCAATTACCCTAACTTTTGCTAAGCTAGGATATTAGCAATTCTATTCCAAACCAGTTTGTGTGTGACGACTCACCCTCAGAGTTCACAGAAAAATTCAGAAGACCTCCATCCGCCAGCAAGTCCAACGCAAGGTTAATGTTGTGAAGCTGTTATGAGAGAGAGATCAATAACAGAATGTATTTCCATCCAACTGTGCAGTGGCCATGAGGTTTTAAAAAGTGTTCCTCTAGTAGCTGAAGATAATGATTCATAAATATGGGCTTATATTCATCTCCTTCGTTTTGATGGAGTACTCTTGAGAATTTCTACCAATTATCATATAAAATTGGATGTAAAATCCATCTCCAACAAAACATATCCCAGGACGTGGGCAGAAGAATCCATTTATTTAAAAATAGACCTTGCATGTGAAAGTGTGTGTTAATGGATATTTTCATTGGGAAAACAAGCTAGACTCATAATTGGATCTAATAGATGCATAGGATTTATTTCCACTTTTTTAACAATGCCTATAGGCTTACCACATTTGGAACAGAAATATATAAGGAAAAAAGTGCTGTATATTTCACTCAGAATTATAAAGACTGGAGATCTTCCGATCAGCTATATTTTTGGGCTAGAAGTTTATGCTTTAACATATAAAGATGTCTATTCACAGTAACAGTAGTGATGATATGCTTAATATTACTGATGAGAAATTAAGCACACATTTATGAACAAATGTTGGGGTTTTTTTCTGTTTTTTCCTCACTGTTTTTTCTCTCCCTTCTCGACATAAAAGCAGCATCACACACACATGCTGAAGTCATGAATAATTTTTTTAAAGTAATGTAACATCCCATGACTAGTTTTTCTCAGCTTCAGGGCAGTTGTTTACTTGACTGGTAATTACCAAGCTCCCATCCTTTAATGAAGCAACACGATCTGAATGAAATTCAAAATATCTCTTCATACATTCCTTAGGCTATCAACCAATTTATCCTTTGGGAGGCACATCATAACTGCTGCCATGCTGTTCCCTGTTACCTTCTGACAAATAAGCACAGGGATTCACCATGCATGTGCTAAGCAACAACTGTGTGCTCTGAAGTGAAACAACAGATTTAAGTTTTATCTGGTTCTCAGGCTTCCAAGTAACTGAAACTAACACTTTGGATTCAGGTTTGGTTTTGTCTTTTGATAGTCAGCAGCCAGGAGAGATTAAGCTCATACAAATCTACACAATTTTCTGATTAGAATGAATAAATGAACGAGCACAGGCAAAAAGGGTATATATATGTCCCTCTGTGATGTGAATGAAATTTGCAAAGAATTGTAACATTCAGATTTCAAAATAAATCTACAGGCAGAAAACTGATAATTACAAAAGAATTTACCAAAGAAAGCCAACCTAGAAAAATAAGTTGTTTTGTCCAGCTGCACTTGAAGGCTCAAAAGTGCTGGACGGTTCTCTAGGATTTTCATCAGAACCGGACCTGTTTTGACAAAAGTACTGAGTTCACATAGTTTTCATAAGCACAAGGGCCCTCCTCCCTCATCAGCTTCATCTGCTGACTGCACAAAGTTCATCCCTATTTTCAGCCTGACCTGTATTGTGATTATATTCTTTGTTTGAGAATACACTTCTTTCTATGTACAAGTGCTCAGAGTTGGTCTTTCTTTACAGTTACTTGTAAACCTTATTTTTTGGTAATAGACACCCCAAAAAACTGCAATAAACCTACTCATATGCAGTGGTGTCTTCTTGCACCTATTGATGAGTCACCTTCCAAACTTCTGCTCATGCTTTCCTCACTCTTCCTGTACCTCTAACACAGGCTCCTGCCCTCCCTATTTCTTGTTTCTGTTTCCTCTTCTGTAACACTGCTTCCATCACAATTTACACTCCTTGCAATTCATGAAGTGTATAAACCAGCTTTGAACTTTCAGCTTTCAGCTTGAACGAAAGTTGATGTGCTGCACCAATCTTAATGGTGCGTGTGGTTGTCACCATTTTTATAACACAAATGACATGTTTTAAATCTCAGCAAAGGTTACATTTTCATACTTTACTGTACCAATTAATGTCTAAAATGACAGGGAGTTAGAAAGCACAGGGGAACTGAAAGACATATTTTATGTATAAATGACAGTTGAACTATAGTTGCTCAATATTTTTAGTTATATTGTCATCTCGCTTTTCATCTTGTAATGAACATCAGAGGAGAAACAAATGGTAAATACCACTTTGGCAAACTGTTCAACAATAAGTTCAGTACTTGGAAGTAAGCTTGCTAAAATGAAACGACTAGGAATAGACATTTGTGCTGAACCAGTCCCCAGCTCCATTATATTCTTCTCCAAGGCCAGTGACCAGCACGCACAGGATAAGAACTAGAAAGTCTGAGCTCTGATTTGTACCCAAAATTCAGGATATCTAATTTCTTGAAAGAGACCTGCGAGACTTGGTTAGGGTTGAGCCAAAAAGAAAAACACTACCTATGAATTTTTAAATTAGAGAAGTAGACATTTACTTCCTCTGGATAAAGTCAATGGAAATGCTAAAAATTTATTTCCAAGTCAACCACAGCAAACAATTTTGAAAACTGAATGGAGAAGGAGAAAAGGAAGAAAAACAACTGCAAGGAAAACCTTTGATTTGTTTGATTCAACCCTTCAAATGATATTTTCTTCTTTCTGAATCAGATTTAGAAAAATATAAATCAGAATTTTCTTAACTCCTTAAACAGTCATTGACTGATAGCATTGAATTTTTAAAAAAATCTGAGCCAAGGGTCCAGATAATTGTGCTTTTAAATATTCTGAAGAAAAGCTCCACAGGAATATTTACTAATTAATGAGAGAACTCTGAAAGTATTCATTACAAATAAATAGTGCACAGGGAGATTAACTGTGCTGTGGTCAGAAATCAGACAAAAGTCTTGTCTGTGAGGGGAAGCTGTAACACAAACCATACCAGAGAAGAGATTCCCTTCTCAGGCACCTCTCAAGCAAAAAACATCTGACACATTTCGCCTTCAGAGTTCTAACTGAATATAACCCAGAAAAAACAGCTACAGTTTCAGGGTTTTCAGAGCTATTCATTGACACAAATGAAAAATACCTACCTACACCAGGGACAACTTGAAAATATCTCATATATTTCAAAATATTTCCACATCCTAGATCTGTGGAGGAGATATTAAAGGTGGCAGCCCAGCACACACTACCTTCTGGCTGATGCCACCTTTTTCTTTTAAAGCACTGGTGAAATCTACCTGGTAGAAGTCAAAAAGAGAGTCGAGCAAGTCTGGCTGGGTAGGTTACAGCTCTCAGCCTGGGAGCTTGGAGGAGGAAAATATGTAAATTCTCAAGAGTTTCCTGAGCACAGAGGAGGCTTTCAAAATCTTCTGGTCACGCCTCGATTAAAGTATATTTTTGGAACAGTGTAAGGAAACCTATAGGGATCGAGTTCTGCTATGCAAGAGGTGTCATCCATGTTGTTTGCAAGATAGATTTGTAAGAGATAGCACACCAATTCCAGGCCACAGAGCCTCTGTATTTCAACGCAAGGCTTCAGAAGCATGTATCTGCCAAATAAATGCAAGTAACAATAGTTTGTCTCCCATGAGATAAAAGTTAATTTTGAAGAAGACATCGACCTGTTCCAGGGTATTTTTTTCAGCATGAACTGTCTGCATTTGTACTGTCCCGAAATGCTATCCTGCACACACTGTGAATGAATACGACTTCATATGCAGCAGCAGTTAAAGCAAGAGGCAGAGCTCTTCACTGACACACGGAAGCATTAAACAAACAAGACGTTTGAAGCCTCACATTCCAAGTAGTTAAAAAACAACCTACCATCTCCATGGTGCTGGTTGGAGTCAGGTAGAAATCCCTTAAATTCAGAAAGTAACCCTCCAGTTGTCCAATTAACAGCAGTAAGATAACTCCATCTGCAAACTAGACGAAGAGTGATCTGCTTATTATTTTATCACGTTGGCTTTTAGTAAATTACTCTGATAAATGCCATTGTAGTGATAAAGGAATTTAAATGGTACACTGGCAAGCAGACAGCCTAATGACAGCTCCTTCAACGTCTTCTACAGTGAACTTCACATTTAGTTACATAAGGCTCCCAAGGTCATATTAGTAAAAATATAAACTTGTAAAAGGACAGCTTTTAAAACAAACTGTTCCAGATGTGAAGGGAGACAAGTGACAAACACGTAATTATAACTAAAAGAAAGTTGTGCCTAGTGCCTGAGATTCACAACAGAACACTTTAAAAATCTCCTTTCTCACGGTTGCCCACGAAGAAACCTCAGAGGAGCACCAGAGCACAGCTCCACTTTTCACCTGTGTGGTGTGAATCATAGGGACCACCACTGCATCAAGGTTTTGAACGCCTGGAGCAAAGCAAGAGCTGTGAGCTCATTGTCTGCAGAAACGGGGAAGAAAAGGCCACAAGGGACATTACCAACCTCATTTCTCATCACTTGCTCACTCCCTTGAGACCTATGGGGAAGATGCTGGAGCTCCCTGGCTCTGCACAAGCAACTGTCCGCCCTCCCTAGAGGCAGCGGTAGCAGAGGAGGACAGCAGAGGAGCAGTTGTGTTTCTTCACTAGCACCCAGGGAGATGGTCCTGAGGTGTCTAACGAACACTTTTCTTGTAATTTCACAGACTCTAAAACAGTTTGATGTTCAGAGGACAGGACTTTGAAATCAAATGAAAATCAAGCCTTCCTACCGTGAAGCAAATCCAGCATTAAAAATCACTAAGCATCAGCAATTCACTTGGCTTTCAGTTTATCAAAACACCCTGATTTCAATCCTCACAAAAAGAGTACCCACAAAAGTTGGGCAGATTCAAAAGTTACTCCCTGTAACATTACAATTAAAAAGTTAACATATTTCATTATTCACTAGCTTCAGAAACTTCAGAGACTGAAGCCTGATATCTTAACCTGAAGCTAGGAACAATTGTTATGTTGCCAAGTTTCAAATGACTACAACAAAAAGGAGGAATCCTAGTGACGAGAGGAAACATTCAAATGGTTGGGAAAACATGGTTAACATACAGCTTAGAGACTGGTACCTGAGATTCGATGTCTTTCACACTCAGTCCTAATTTTCCAACATGTTGGTTGACAAATTGCAAAAATACCTAAAGAATACAGAAGGGGAGTAGAGGGTGGAAGAAAAAGAGAAGCTTTTTCAGTGATTAATTTTGTTTTAACTTACATACTTTTATGTCTATTTAAAAAGTAAATTACCTTTTTTACAGCATCCAGTTTATCTGGAGCACGGCTAAATAATTCGTCAAAGGCATCATCTTCTGTACCAAAACAACATTGTTATTATTTAGAATAACTGTCAGATCATAAGTTTAAAGTCTCTTGCAAAAGAAGAAAGGTGTTCACATCTTAGAAACAAAGGAGAAAAAGAGTCGTACGGACATAGGGAAAATCTGCTTTTGTATTTAGCAGAGGACAGGGTCACAAGCTTCCCTTCAGCCTGACTATATCACAGAAAACAATTTACTTCATTCAGCTTGGTAATTTTCAGCTGCAGAGGTTCTCAAGATTTGTGCATGGCTAAGTTAGTTACTTAGCAATGGCTAAGTTTCACATCTTACTGTTTATCTCTTTTCAGTTATGGTTTGGTTTTTTTTTTAACCCTGAACCTCTGGGATAAAATACTGTGTGCAGAGAAGAAAAGCTGTATATGTTACTGCTCTCTTCCAACAGAAATATTGTTTACATCACATTTGCAGGAAAAAAGCCCATATTGGGTTTGGAGGCATCAGCCTTCCTCTGAAAAGTCACAGACCTCAAAGTGCCCAGTGCTGCTACTTAGTCTAAAGTTGTGCACTGAACTGATGCCAGCAAATCTTCACCAAAGAACTAGCACGAGTTTAAAGAGTTCTAAGGAAATAAGATTCATCAAAGTCCTTGTGGACACCCATTCCCACTTCCATTTGCATTCCAGGTTTAGCAAGAGCAAGATACATCTCTTCACAGTAACCCAGCCACAAGACTGCTCTGGTTCAAGCATGAAACACCCTTAAAAATCAAGGGCACTCTGGCGACATAACTAAATGGAGGTCCAGTTTCGGTGGTACAGGAAAGCAAAGGCAGCTTTGCTTAAGGAAGATTCCTCCCAAAAGCCAGTGACAGATAAGACTCTGCTGTGAAAGGGTTTCCTCAGCCTTCTCCCTATTAGAGGGTTGCTGCAGGAGCTGCAGGGAATGTCAGGGAAGAGATGAATCCATTAAAAAAGTAACTGAGCAACAGTCTGAAACTTGCAACTGTCTTGCAAACTGGAGAGCCCTCTTCTGGAGCCACACTTTGAGATTTCTCTCTTTGTTAAGTAAGCTGTGTCAAAAACAGAGAGGAGTGAATTGCATATTTCTCTTCCCAGCAAATCAGCCCACTGGAAGAAACATTTAATTACAGGGTTGGGGTTTTTCTCACTATTTCAGCCCACACAAGAGGCCACTCAGTAGAATAAGTGATAAATATGTATTAAATGATTTCACCTCTGCAAAGGATGAAAATTCTTACATAAAAGGCACAGCAGAGAATTAAAACTGTTGCTGCATTGATTCATTGGGGATGCAATGTGCTGCTTTGGAGCACGGAAGAATAGCTCCCACTAAAGCCTGCACAATGCTCAGACCTTCTGCAAGCTTTGCATACATGGACTTTTTTCACCTTAGGTGTTTCACAGCCCTTAAAAGCCCTAAGGGTAAAAACTGTGGAGACATTGGTTTTACTGAGCTGCCATTCATAATCCAGTATCAGTAGATTTCAAAATCTCATTTGTGAACTGCATAAACTACATTGAAACTAGTAGCAACAGGCAGCACAGTTTTCAAACCATGATGCTCACAATTGTTCAAAAAGTGAACGAGGTCAATGCATAAATCCAAGACATACTTTGTCCCTACAGAGTCTGCTCTGTTGGGTCATCAACTCAGAGTTTCATTTTAAGTCTCTCCTCCCATGTGTCGCTTGTAGTCCACAGGCAAAGCAACCATCCAGTTTCCAAACTATATTGTATTGATATGAACACACATTAACAGGAGACATTTGGAGATAAACACTAGGAGAAATCCATGAATCCCCATTAACAATAGTGGGAGCATACTGAGGTAGTCACGAGGTAAAAAGGGATCAGAATGTAATAGCATATAGTAGTGAAACACTGAATATGGCAGTGTCAGTACTTACGTGACTGCGCTTCCAAATTCTCTCTAAAAGTGAAGTAAAAAGTAAGAATTAGAAAAAGCACTTGGCAGGTATAATCTTATTCATAAGCAAAGCTTAGCTGGACCATCAGCTGTCTTATAAAACAGGAGATATATCACAAAGTGCCATTAACTTTATATCAGAGTAACTTTCCAACAGACAGTTTTAAGTAAGTATACTGTATATCTGTCCAGACTCTTGGAAGTATGTGAGATTTTAACTGGCCCACAGACCAATGAACATTTATTTTATAAGTCCAATCTATAATATCCTTTTCCAATAAGCTGCTGATGATATTAGAGTTTGAAGATATTCTAGTATATAAAAGATGATAGGAAAATCTGTTTCTAGTTCTTGGAAGGATGGCCTTATTTTCTCAGCATATAAATGCTATTTTACGGCTTAACTCCTTTAATAATGACAGTACCTCACAAATTTAGCAAGCTCAAACCTTTCTTTTGCAGTAAAATAAGAAAAGAACTCCTTCTTTTCCCTTTTTTAATGACACAAGAGCAATAAATTAAAAGTAAATTTAAACCACTGTGGCTTCAGAGATTTTCCAGTTTAGTCTGGGACAGATAAATTTACAGTACTTGATTTTTATTATTGTATTTGTTATTATACTCCATGACAATGACAAACACTAAGCTCCAGAAATAGTCAAACACATTGCTTTAGAGAAGTTCATATAAAGAGTAAAGAAAGGTATTATACCATAATACTGAATCTTAAGAGGGGAAAAAAAAAAAGGAAAGAAATCATAGAAACAGATCTCATGCATATGCATGCCTGGGTTTAAGCTTTTTGTCATCATTATGATCCCAGCTATTTTTTCTAAGGGGGAAAACACCCACAACTTGTCCTTTCTGATTGACAGTGTAAAAATCAGTTCTATCGCCTCTTACTTGTTTTCTGTGATATATTCCACTGCATTTACTGTCTTTAATCCTCTGGAGGTGTTCTGTTGAAAAGACAATATTTTTTGGTTTGTTACACAAAAACAAATCTGTAAGTTACCAACTTCCCCATCAGAAGAAGCCAAAGGAGAAATACTTGTTCCCTCAGCTAGTGAAGTTCAGAGGCTGGCATGTTCACCTGGAGACTTGATGAATGCATCAAGCTGCTTTGGACAGGCAACCATTTCCTTACACACCTCACTGCATTAAGGACTCTCCAGTTTTACAGCACTGGAGGTAGTCAGCTCTGCCTTATAACAACCTTAGGTCATGGCCTGCCACCTATTGATGAATCAGCCCTTCAGAGGACTTAGGTTTGGAGGGCTGCTTAGATTTAGGTTGGCAATTCTTACTGTTTCTGAAGCTGCCTGGGATCTTTGCTTATGTCTTTGTATCTTTGTTCGTCTATATAAATCTCAGTAGTCCACAAAATATCAAAAAAAAACAATGCTTCAACCGAACTGACAGTCTGAAGAGACAGGAGAACTTCGGCATGACTGCTGGTTTATTTAGGCACCCAGCAAACACCTCTTTTCACAGAAAAGTCTTTAGTGTTTGCCACTCTCCCCTCTTAGGTAGCAAAAACCATTCTCTTTTTACATACTGAGGGAACTCCTTTGGGTCAACTCATTGCTGAAGCAGAGCACACCCAGCTCCGTCATGGCAAAGGCAGGTCCTTCCTTCAGACACTTGTTGAAAGACCAGTCATTGCCTGGTCTCCTCAGGGCTTCCTCAACATTTCTCCCTTCCTGTCCTTGACTTCTCTTCTGAACTGTGCCTTCATGGGCTTTCCTCACTTTTGACCTAATGATTACCATTCCCATCAGGGACATTGATTTCTCCTACAGGGAATCAGTCCATTAGCACAACTCCATTATGTTCACTACCATTCCTTTCTCCCACAGAGTTAACAGCCCTTTCCAATGCTGTGATTTCATAGACAATCCCTCCCAATTTCTGTGCAGCTGAGATACTCACAGCCCCCTAAGGCATGAGATGGAGGACTGCTTTCCTCAGAGTCTGGATTGTCACTGATCAGACCCACATGACAGCAGCATGGGCAGCAATGCCCATCTTGGACTCCCATTAGGTACCAGAGAGACAATGCCTCTGCTGAAGTGCTCAGCTGGGACAGGTCCACAACGTGTACCTTTGCAGAACCAAGTCTCAAGGACACTTGTAAACATCCTAAAGTGATACACATAGCTTAAGAGCATGTTTTGTTTCAGTTCTAGTTATGATCCTTCAAAGAGGGAAAAGGGCTAGGTCATGCCATAGACACTGTGTGCTTGGCTGTCAACATCAAATCCTCTGTTAAAACTCTGATAAAGTGGTGCTAATTTTTGCAATAATATCCCAAATTGTGGGATATTTGATGTTCTCCTATAGTCCCTAGAGTTGACTTCAAGGGAAAAAATACAGAGGAAATAAGCACATAGATCTCAGCTTGTAGAGAAAAATACTGAAACGTGACCCCAATGGGAGAGGAGTAAAAACTCCCTTCCCTTAAAGAAAGAAATCACCATCATTAAACCAGTGTCAGAATTTATGAGTGAAGGCTACTATTTTAAAACACTTAGAGATATTAACAGCAGAATTTCTTCTTTTTCTTTATGGAGGTCCACAGTTCTTTTCAGTTTGGACCATCCCTTTTTTTTATCAAGGAGAAAATAGAGCATAGTGTTCCTATCCTTTTAAAGATACAACACCTGAACTGAGAACAAAATGATAGTCTAATCCAGCAAACTCAGAAATTAAAAGACACAGTTCACAGAAAATCTCTTTCACAGATTCTGCACACACATTTCTCCCTAAGCTTATTTGTCTTGTGAAAAGTCTCTAGGATCTACTGTAACAAATGCTGAAACCGTAATTACCTCAATGGTTATTGTTTCCACTTGAACATTTGGAGGCATGGCTAGGTTGGGCTCAAAGTGCTTTGCTATTGCAACCAGAAGATGCAGAGTGCTCAGTAAATCCTTTGTCAAGATAGCTATCCCATGTAAAGAGAGAAAACAACGTTTAGTGTGCAAAGCAAATAAACTCACTCTAATATCACAAATTCTCCTGTGCAGAGGATCTCAAAATCACAGAAGGCCCATAATGCAGCTGGGACATCAGATTGGGGTTTTTGTAATATGACAATTCAGCAATATCACACCTTAAAAGTCCTTTTTGTGAGACATACACATGGATGCTGAGGGTTGTTAAGTGCTCCAGAAGCCACACACTTAGAGAATGCCCTTTGCATGTCCCAGTCAGGGTCAGATATTCCTGTCTCGCTTCTGATTCAACTAATAATTGAAAACAGGTCACTTAATTACTGTTCTGGCATCCCTTTGCCTCATAGCAGCCTTAGAGCAGAGGAAACCCCATGATGGATAATTCTCTTCAATTTCACTTTTGCACCTACATTCCACACTCCATTTCAGCTGACTTTCTTCCAGTTGCAAACACTTAGCCACAGCTTCCAGAATCACAGAGAGTTTCTGTCGCTGTTTTTTTTCTGTTAATGCAATCTTGTCAACATCCAGCTTGAGAGATCCTAGGTTTTCTTTGACAGAGTGTCCATAGGAAGAAGAAAGATATATTTTAACACAACAGGAAAGCAAAAAAAAAAAACCACAAAATGACAGCAAAGCACACAAAGTCTCATTTTAAATGTTCTACACCACTCAATATCTTCCACAGCCCCACAGCCCACAGCTGTATGCCTTGTTGAAGTCCTGCACTGTCTAAAAGCCTCAGTAAAAATCACTGAAGCTCTGTCAAAGGGAGAGGACTCCAGTCATTCTTTGCCACATCATCCCCAATCCTAGCACTCCATGTTCCTTTTTCTACATAAAAACAACGGTAGAACATCAGGCCTTTGTTCAGAATTCCAGTTATCACAGATGGTTCACAGTGCAGTGCTGTCTCTGCTAGCAAGAAGCTAGTCTCCAGCATATCATTGCTATCGAGATTCATAAAGTTTATTCTCTAACCTGGAAGTTCCTCCACAATGTGTCTGTGAGCTAAACTCAAAGCAGCAGCTTACCCAAAAGATGATGAAGTACCAGCCCATCATATAGATCTTCTTCCAGACTTCTAACTACTATATGTTCCTCTTTCAGAGTTGTGTTGATCCAGTCAATCAGCAACTGCAGAGGAAAACAAAGCAGTTGGCAGTTATACTCCTGTTGTATAGACAGCATAATACTCAGTGCTACATTGAGTTTCACCTTTCTCTTTAGTCTCTTATCTCATATCTTGGTTTCTTTTCAACCTCCACTGTCCTTTAAAGGGAAGTATTAGTAATTATCTTAAGTTTTAAGTGAGATAGATGTCTCACAAGTTATACTCCCATGAATTTTGTAGAAATATTCAGGTGGAGAGACAGAACCTGTTCTCACCTCAATTAGCAAAAAGGCTGTGGTATGCTTCCCAATCCCTGCCTTCATTATATATCACAGAACGTACACAAATTCAATTGTCAGACAAAAGTTTGTGAGAAAACGCTTCACTTATTCTGTTGGTTGTTTCTTGCAGCCATTCATGTTACTGCTTCTCCTTTCTTTTGTCTCCTAATTTTATCTTCTTTTTCTTTCTGAAACGTTCAGCTAATTTATCTTCAAATATCTTTTTGGGGAAGCAAAAAAAAAAAATTTATTAATTTCACTTTCTTATGTGGGAGTCCCCCTCATCACCCTTTCCAATATCCTTCCTGCCTTTGCTCAGGAAGCCAAGGGCTGGTTACAATCGGAAAGAAACCATGCTCCCAGTTACCTCCCTTGGCCCTTCAGCCGCTTCCTTGAGCATTGTGCTTCGACATGGGAGACCAAAGGACCTCCTTGGCCCTTTCCCAAGTATGTGTTTTATTCAAACATAATAACAGAAAAGGAAGATGACCTGCTGAAGCAGAACTAAAAAGCAGTAGCCTTAGTTGGCTGTTCATATGAACCTCTTAAAAGAAAGATGGGTATTGCTTGGATTGCTATTACTGCTGCTAATGAGTGTCTGGAGTTTCTTGTGTGAATAATATCCTTCTCACTCACTGTAAATAGAGGAGACATTTCATAGCAGATCCCTGTAAGTTATTCAACATTAACAACAATGTAAAAAGCAGTTTAAAATATATGCGTGTATATAAATAGATATATGTTTATGAGATGCTTGAAACTGCACAAGAAACAAAAATGCCTGGTGCTGGCACTTGCATGAACTGAGAAGCTGTCCAAGTGTGTGTAGTATACTTCCACAGCTAAGAAGTAACAAGAATTTTCTAGAGCAGAAAGTTGTGCTCCTCAGCTGATGTTTACAGGTTAAGACCTGGAGATGCTTTAGATGTATGAGGGACAGAGTGAGACCTCAAACATAATGACACAACCAGATGGAAGTTGGAAAAGCAGAAAGTACTGCTGAGTACAGATCTACAAGGACCCTCATTTGCTGTCTTGGCTCTAAACAGCCAAATCCACAGCCTGCAGCTCACACAACTATTCTTCCAGTCCAGTTGTTGGGGCTCCATTCAGCTGCAGAGCTATACTATACCACAGTGAGCCATTTCACATTCCTTAGATCCTCAAAGCCACCTCAAAATGAAAATGCAGTGAAACAGAGTCTTTCTCTCAAACAAGTTTCTTTGATTCCCTTATTCTTCCCTTGAAGATGCCTCCCTCTCCCCCTGTCCATCCTCATCTCTCCTCTAGAGGAGTCATGAACTCTCTGATGGGCATCCAGAGGATTGCCTCACTTGGAACCCAATTTCCTTCTCCTCATCATCCCAAGAAAAGAAATTAGACAGTGAAGAACATTGTTTCAGAAGTCTCTGATGGGAAATTGATTAAACAGTGAAGCTCACAGAGATCTTCATAAGTTGAGGAAAGCTCTTCATTTTTGGCAGTCTGGAAAGAACAAATCCTGTGTCTCTGCAGACAACATAATTACATTTTGCAGCACCACCTTTCAGATTTTGTCTTTTGTATAAAAACATTGTGAAAGTCTGACACAAAATTTAAATCTTTTTGATCAAATGTGCGTGAAGGTTAAAGAAAACGTAATATAGAAACGCACACATTTATGGATTTATGAAAGCCATATAATACACACATCAGCACATAGCCTAAGCTGGTTTCCAGAATAGTTATAACAATGTTGGTATCTCCATAATGCAAGAAGTGCTAGTCTCATAAGAGACATGCCACTTTTCTTCCAGGAAATTTTAGTATGCTGGCCTTCCCTTGGGCTGTGCCATTAGAGAAACACGGTGAATGAATGCACAAGGGAGATTTTCAAAATTACTTGGAAATAAAGTGCTTTCCCATGAAATAGGTTTCATTCTTCACAGTTACCTCAAGCAGTAATGTAAAATACAAAAACTTGAAAGCTTTTCTCCTGAATTCTCAATGACTTGCACACCCTTCATTCTTTCTCTCACTTCTCTGTGCTGTTCTCATCAGGCTGCACTGCAGCATAGTCAGCTGCCACTGCAGGTAGAAGAGAAGACAGCAGACTGTTGCAAATCAGAACAGCAATCCTAAACCTTGTTATTATAGGATGAGGCCAGTAAACTTATATGTATCTGAACATCTCTCATTAGTAAATGATGTTGTGGGATCGCTTTAGGTCTCAGTTCACTGTTCCAGATGGATTGTCGTTGCTGTTAAACTATCATTACAATCAAGTATCAGTTAGGTACTTCTAGTGTGACTCATTCATAGGTTCCATGTTAGGAGAAGTATCATACAAAAAACTCAGATTTCAAATCTACACTCCACTTTACACATGGCAGTGAGGACTACTGGGTGATGCAAGTATTTGAAGCTTGGTTCTGTATGGCGATGTTAGCAATGTGCTTAAGTAAAAGCTCTGGTTTATCTTTGTGGAATCAAAGTGCCATCAGCAGAGCTTGCTCCAATCTGTACAGAGTAGGGGAGACTGGGGCCAAAGAGTTGGGTAATTTACAGGGCTGAGCATTAACACAACAGGTTAAAACAACTTGAGTTGAGGATTAAAAAATATAGTAAAATATATTATACCAGTTTTAAGTCTTCCAATTTGGCATTGTTGTTTGAGGTCGGCTTTATGAGTTTCCTCTTCTCACCTATGAAAGAAGCAAACAAGATCCACTACATTTATGAGATATGACTAATGCAAGTTCACTGTAAAATCTGCTATCAGATTAATATTACTCAATATCACTAATTTCCATATGTATAAACACTGTCATTTCTTATTCTAACTGATTTCTTACGAGGAAAAAAAATGGTATATCAGACTATTATGACCACTATTGGAAATTAGGTTTCAATTAAAATAAGATCTGGATGGGCAATTCTAGAAAGACGAAAAAAACCTAGTCAGATACTTATATGAGAAATTTAAATTTCAGTTAAAGAATCAGCTAGAATTTGTGCTGCTTCTTCATGATCTGCCTCTAGAGAGTCAGCAGCCAAATTACACACACAGAGCTTACTCACTGCTGAAAAATATACTATTAATTTGTACTGCTGGGCTGATTTTGGCTGGGATAGAGTTCATTATCTTCATAGAAAGCTAGTATGGGGCTGCATTTTGGATTTGTGCCAAAAATAGTGTTGATAATTCAAGGATGTTTTAGCTTTTGCTGAGCAGTGCTTAGAGAGTCAAGGCCTTTTCTGCTCCTCACACCACCTCACCATGTAGTGGGTTGGGGTGCACAAGAAGCTAGGAGGAGACACAGCTGGGACAACTGATCCAAACTGACCCAAGGGATATTCCATACAATAGGACATTAGGCTCAGCATATAACGCTGGGGGAAAAAGGAAGGGGAGATGTTCTAAGTGATGGTGTTTGTCTTCCCAAGTCACCGTTACATGTGACAGAGCCCTCCTCTCCTGGAAACAGCCGAAACTCTGCCTGTCGATGAGAAATGGTGAATTAATTCCTTGTTTGGCTGTATGCATGGCTTCTGCTTCACTTATTAAATTGTCTTTATCTCAACCCATGAGTTTTCTCATTTTTACTCTTTGATTGTCACCCCAGTCCTGACAAGGAGGGAGGAAGTGAGCGGCTGTGTGAGGCTTAGTTGATGGCTCCAGTTAAGTCATGACAATTGTACATTTTCTGCTTGTTTCTTCAGGACATTCTTTGGACTTTTTTCCATCTTGGTTCATAAAGCACATACCTTGAGCAATGACATTCTCAGCCAGGAACTGATTAAGCTGAGCAGGTTGTGTAAAAACATTTAAAAAGTCTGGATCCATTGTCTTTTCTCACTCCTGGTAAACTGACAAAAAATATGAGGGGAAAAGGAACATGAATAAAGGTATGTAAAGATCCAAATTAGTGCTAAGAAGAAAACAAACAAACTGAAGGTATTTTTACAGTTACTATTTCGTGACTGGTGGATTGCTTTTCAAACAAAATATCTGAAAATATATTTAAATGTATGTAAAGAAGAAGATTAAAGAAAACTTTCCTTTTTTCTGTTAAACATTAAAAAGTAGGGAAAAAGCCTTTAAGTACTAAAGATTGTCTTAATTCCATCCAATTCTGTTTCATCTTAATTAGATTAGTAAAATCCTATTTCAGCTTAAATGAGAAAGCTTTCCATTCCTAGGTATCAATGGATATCTTCTGCAAAAATGACCAATACTTAAGATATATGAAATCAAGAATGCAGTAGTTAAATTACTGAAACAGGTTTATAAATATAAGCAGATTCCTTTATGAGACTGGCTGGCCTAGCTGTGAGGAAACAATGACGTGCTTCTGGGTAGACAATCCTATCTTCATCTTAGACTGAGTTGCATGGCTTCTCAGAGACTTTTTTTTAAACACAGATCGGAGAAAGACTTTCCTTCCCAACACAGATTATTTCAAATAAAAGCAGAATGACATTTTCACAATACAGCGGTGAAAATACCTTGTTAACAAAACTATAGGTGAGGTTTTCCAAAACAGCTAGGGGTCACATGGGGGACAGAAATCGGAGAAAGGAATGGGATTGTTGGAGCTGGGTGGGGAGATTGCACAGCTATCTATATAAGTTGTCCTACCTAACAGCCAGATGAAGTTCCTCTCCATCACCAGCAACTATCTATGAAGAGGCTGGCAATGATATGTCTCGCTCTTCTAGAAGCCATGACTAAAACCACAGTGGAAGCAGAGATGAGTCTGATTTTTTTAACCATGAGTATGTAAGGATGTGCCATGCTACCTATATAGGCAACACAAAAGATAGAGTCAGGCTCTACAAGGAATTTACATGGTAGAAAATGTTCCATTTTAAGTGCTTGCTTTTGCAATCTTAATGTTTGTGCAAAGGCTTTTCAGTCAAGTCCACAACACTAAAAGAACTAGGATGCTTTATCTTGAAAAAGACTCAATAAAAAGTTACAGAGAGTAGAATCTGAATAGTCTCTTCTACAAACTGTGTTATAGAATCATAGAATCATTCAGGTTGGAAAAGATCTTTATCTTTAATATCAGAGTCCACCCATTAACCTAGTACTGCTAAGTCTACCACTAAACTATGTCCCTCAGCACCACATCTACACACCCTTTGAATATCTCTAAGGATGGTGACTCCACCTCTTCCCTGGTCAGCCTATTCCAATGCTTGACGACCCTCTCAGTGAAGAAATTTCTTCCAATATCTAATCTCTCCTGGTACAACTTGAGGCTTTTTCCTCTTTGGCCTGTGCTACAACCTCTTTTTAGATAGTTGTACAGAGTGATTATGTCTCCCTGTAGACTTCTGCAGACTAAATAACCCTAGCTCCCTCAGCCAGTCTTGATAAGACTTGTTCTCCAGACCACTCATCAGCTTTGTTGTACTTCTCTGGACACACTCCAGCACCCCAATGTCCCTCTTGTATTGAGGGGCCCAGAACTGGACACAGTATTTGAGGTGTGGCCTCATCAGCATAGAGTACAACGAGACAATGACTTCCTTGGCCCTGCTGGTCACGCTACCTCTGATACAAGTCAGGATGCCATTGGCCTTCTTAGCCACCTGGGCACACTGTTGGCTCATGTTCAGCCAGCCATCAATTCATTTTCCCAGGTTCTTTTCTGACAGACAGTTTTCTAGCCACTCTGCCCCAAGCCTGTAGTGCTGTCTGGGCCCAGGTGCACGCCCTGGGACTTGGCCTTGTTAAATCTCATACAATTGGCCTCCTCCCATTGCTCCAGCCTATCCAGGTCCCTGGATAGGCTGAAGCCTTCACACCCTCAAGCAGGCCAACATTCCCCCCCAATATTGTGTCATCTGCAAACTTACTGAGGGTTTATTCAATCCCTTCATCCAGATCATTGATAAAGATACTAAACAGAACAGGCCCCACCACTGAACCCTGCTAGACACAACGGGTAACTGGCTGCCAAATGGATTTAACTCCATTTGCTGGAAGTCTTTGGGCCCAGCCATCCAGCCATGCAAGAAGCAAGATGGCCTTTTATTAAACCAAATGTGTCTCAAGGCTCCTTATGTAATGAGTGGACATGTCACCTTTAAAGAGCAATGCAAGAATCTAGCCCTGGGCTGCTTTTTTCAGTTAGCACCTCCATTCTGTCACCAAAGACACAGTCTCAGCTGCTACAACAGGGTGTCTGAAGTGAAATGTTATGATGATCCAGCCCTATAAGCACAGTGGAGTGACATTTCTCTCGATAGCTTTATCTGCAAAACAGTATTAGTACTCCTCTGCAGGCTGTCTCACATGGTTATTACAGACTTCAGTCAAAGTGCATTATGAATACGTATTTTAACAGATTTTGTCAAGTCAAGAACATTGGTAGAAAATAACAATTGGATGTTTTTGCACATCAGTCTAGCAAAACAAATTAGGTACAAATACTCCTGTAAGCAACTAGGGGAAAGGATCATGAGAGGATTAGTTTCATTGTGGTGGCTGTAAAACTGAATGGTGTCTCTAAAAAGGTGCTTGGTAAATAAGATAGGAGAAATTGAGTCACCGCATGCCTAGGGAACAGCTGAACTATCTGATATAAGACTGTCCAGATTAAATTGACTGAGAGAGAAAAGTCAATTAATACAGAGAAACCTAAGGAAAACTTACTTTTAAATTAGGTTTCCAACAGCTGTTGTGCCTTAGGAAGTCCTGTTCATAAGTCTTCTGTAATCATCTGTGTAAACCACAACTTGCACTAACTCAGCTTTGCTGCAATACTCAGCTTATGTCTCTTACTTCCTCTGACTACACATCAAAGTGGCATGTGTGTGAAGTGTACTGCCTGCCACAATCTTGGTCCCTCTTTGACCAAGGAACCCAAACATCAGAAACCACTCTCAAATTTGGAAGCTTGTAAGAAAAGATCTGAAATTAAGAATTTTCAATAGGGCAAATATCCTCTAAGGTCTTAGTCCTCTGTGTCCTACTCGGTCTGACTGTTAAAATTGTTGTATTAGGTAAGATTAGCTTGCCTATTTTCCAGTCCTTTACAGTACCCCAAAGCAGAAGCTTAGGGAGAAAAACAAACACAAACAGAACAAGCATATACAGATACTTCCCTAAAACACTTAAAACAGTCTGCAGCTCAGCCTTCCCAAAATCAAAACTGAGGTCCTGGTAATCAGAATCTGTCAACACAGTTAGCTTCCCATTCACCCCTTGAATACATGTATCTCTCACCATTCAGCAGTAAGGAGCTGAAGAGCATGGTTTTACCTTGTATGAAGCATCACCTCTTGTTGCTTGCTCTGACCTGCCCTCTGCCAGCTCCTCCTGAAGGTCCCCACTACACACAGTACAAAGGAGACCAACTGATGCACATTCTTCATGTCTCTGTGTTATTACTGCATGTTATTACTGTACTACTATGTGATGCTCCCAACAGATCTCTTTCCAAAACTCAGAAAGTACGGTCTACATCTTAAGTCATCCTTCAGGGGAAACCACTCCATAGTACCTTTGATTGTCCCAGTTGTCCTTTTCTGAACTCTCTCCAGTACTTATTGCAGCCTTTTTGAAGCACTGGGAACCAGACCTGCACAGATTTAGGGAGGTGCATTGAAACCTCTTTTTTGCTGCATTGCTCTCCATTCCTCTCCTCCTCGTTCTTAACACTGTTGCTTTTTTGATAACTGCTGAGCACTGAGCTAAAAGTTTAATGGAACTATTTATTCTGTCCCCAAGATCTTATTCCTAAATAGTAATGTTACACTTAGAGCCCATCATTTATCTGCAGAAATTGTACTGGTTCTTCCCCCATGTGTCTGACTTCACATTTACCTACATTGATTTCCCACAGACATTTCAGAGCCTGAGAACTGCAGTTCCTTAGCATTTAATAGATTTATTGCTTATTACTAATAATTAGCACTCAAAAGCAGTCCTTAACGTGTCAAGTTTCGTTGCTGTGATGCTTGATCCTAGACGGCAGCCTTTGAAAGAACAACATACTACAGAAACAACATAAAATGGAACATGACAGGTTGGGATTCCTTCTGGGAATTAGCTGTTTAATGAGAAATAGGAAGGGACAGAAGATTCGGTTCTCATATGCAAGCTTCCATGTTTGCTGCAACCAGTGTCTGCAGCCCATCATTCAAATTTGCTGTTCGTTCTTCTGCATGTGTTATTTATCAGTACCTGCAGAAGAGATCATTGGAGGAGATAACTGCTGGAATACTGATTGTAGAGGCATTTCACAAGGACCTTTCTTTTTTTTTGGTAAAAATGAGGTTTAATTATTCACTATTCAAATGAAATGGCATCATTTGATCCTTCATTCTCTGTTACCGAGACAACATCACAGATACTGCATGCTTGTCTGTTTTAAAGTCAAGGACTTTTTCATTCCACCTGCGTCACCTGCTGATACAGTCATCAATTTTTCTTAGGCTGAGGGCTAAACTTTTTCACAACATTGCAATGCCACAACTGCAGTCTGGCTCCCAGGTATCCCTGATATACAATATTAAAGCATTAATGAGCTAGCAGTGGTCTCTGGCATACAAACTAGCTGTAGAATATACACAAGGCACTTCCTGATGTAACCAAACTGTTTCAACTGTTTTATTTCCTGTTTGAAAAGACAAAAGCCCTACCCTGCATTAGCTCAAACACATTTCCTAGGAATGGCTGTCTAAATAGATCACACAAAGGAGGGAACAAGAATGAAGTGGGAATATTAATAGTAATATTTCTGCCTTCAGAAAACCAGAATTAAAAAATAAATTAACTTTTTTAAAAAAAGGATAATATGCATTGTGTGCCCAGTTTAAAACTTACGTTTACTTCCTTGTTTAGTAACAGATCTTTCAAGAGTCATTTTTGCTCCTTCATCAGAAAATATGTCACCTTAGCAAGAACAATCCACTTGGAGACAGAAAATCTTACAGCTGAAAAAAATATGAATTTTTAAGAGCACCCAGGAGAGTCCCTTTTCCCAAACTTACTATTCTCTCCTTCAGTTAAGTCTCTGAAAGCTCTTCCAAGATCTTCTCACAGCAGGCACGATGAAATTTGTGGGGAGAGGGTGGTCTGGCCCGCAGGCTCGGAGGGCCCTGCACCAAAGCTGCAGCTTCCCGTGTGAAGCAGCGCACGGCACGCAGAGTGTGCAAGGGGGAAGTTGTGTTGCGCGGTACCGACCACCCTTAAAAACGAAACCATGGCCGCATCCGGAACTTAATTGTCTATGGGCCTGGTCCCTGCTGCAGCCTAAAATAAACAGAAATACAAATGCAGGAAATGTTCAACCCCGCAGCTCCTGAAATACCAGGGAGTGTAAGGAAGATACAATGATTCTTCCACTGTACTGCATGGCATGACTGTTTGACAGTCTGCACCTGGAGCGACTCATGGTGCATTTTTAATTTGCATGTAATAATAAAACAGTCAACGACAGGCAAAATCCTTATGCTACAGTACACTTTTTAATCATGGTCCTTTGAGCATTTTATAAAGCAGATCAGCACTACTTAACCTACCTGCTAGAAGGAGAAACCTTTGCAGAAGGGATTAACTCCTGTGTCCTTAGAGAGCTAGTTTGCCACACCAGGACCCAAAACATTCATCTGAGACAAGAGTTATCTCCATTAGGCGCTGCTGTTGACTTCCTTACTTTTCCATCATCTATTGAAGAGGGAAAGCTCCACAGAGCAGCCACTTTCCCTGGACATTTCCTTCAGGTACTAGTTACATTTGTTAAATCTTCTGGAAAGCAAAAGCAATTCTGCAGTCCTCCATGAAATCCCCGAATGAGACAGTAGACAGCCATGCTAATTAAGTTGGTCTGATTTAACACTGTTAAGGGACCGATTCCTGTGTTTAGACTAGAATGGATAGTTCAGCATGAGCTAAGTGGGCTAAGAATGTGGGTTTCCAGCTGCCATAAGTTCTTAGTAACCGAGAACTTAACTCAAAATCCTTAATCGAAGGGTATACTTAACTGCATTTTCTAAACAGGTAAGAAGCACAACAATAGATCAAATTAGCAAAGACCCAGAGCACCTTCTCACCTATGCAGAAGTGCATGCAGCAGCCTACAAATACAGTAAGTGAAAAACAAAAGGAAGGTATAGTTGGAGATGCTATTGGGAACATTAGACAAATCCAGTTTCATATCAGCAGGTAGAGGGAGCAGGAAGGAGTAAATGTTGGGAAATCCAACTGTAATTACTAGGTCTCTCCCCACTTCAACTGGCAACTCAAAGGACTTTTCTTGAAAGCCTTGTTCACAGCACTAGTGTTAAAAGAGCAAGTCTGAAACACACATGATGGACCAGCATCTTTCCTCCTCCAAAAATCAATGCTACCACCAGTGCATGAAGTACCCAGCTTCTGCAGAACAGCACCAGTAAATTCTGTATCAGACTTGTGTTTGATTTCATGTCCATCTCCCCCTGCTCCCCTCAACTCCTCCAAGTTTTTCTGTTATGTTACCAAAGCACACTTCACACTCACACACACACACGCCCCCAAAAACACACACCTGACCCTCACATAAAAATAGTCACCAAACCACAATTCAAGGAATCAACGACACTCCCACCATTAACAAGTTCTGATAGTGCAGCTTCATGCCTCTCTACACAGCCTTGCTTTACTGGAGAGCCACTCTATGTTCTCTCCACACCAGTGCAAAGGGAAGCACACAGACATTTTCAATGTCACTCTAGCCTTATTTGGCCTTCTAGCTTCCCAAGCGCTCTGTAGACACACACAGGCCTGGCTTTGCCATGCCAGGCCTCCCTCCAACACTGCTGCAGAAGAACTTGGCCCTAAGTCTTTTAACAGTGTCAGGGAGTGTAATTCAGTTACTTTTCTCTTGTGAAGGTGTGATGGGTTTGTCTGGTTCCGCCTGTGCTTCGTATCAGGGGAAGGGGGCTGCATCTGTAGACAGTTTTCAAAACTTTCCCCCGCCCCAGCTCCAAGTCTTGGACCACCCTTCAGCCTGATCAGGCCAATCCAGCACCTCTGCCATCACTATTTAAGAAGGGAAATCTGTAGTGGATAGGAGGAGGTGGAAGGGTGGGACCAGATGGAGGCGACCATGCAGTCAGAGAAGGAGGAAGGGGAGAGGAATAGCAGATCAGAGAATTTCCTGCAGCCTGTGGTGAGAGTGCAGCTGTACCCCTGCAACCCATGGAAGCCAATGGTGGGGTTAATAATTGCCAGCAGCTCTGACAGGACCCTGTGCCAGAGGGTACAAGTGATTTGGACTCTGACCCAGAGGAAACAGAGTGGAGCTGTAATCCTCAGGATGAATGCATGTCGGAGCGGCCCGTGCAGGGCTGCCCGGCCTATGAGGGTCCCTGCTCTGGAGCAGGGAGGACTGGTGAGGAGTCCATCTGACTTAAGGAGAGACAAGAGGCCGGAACCATGGAGAAAGGACTGCTTGAAACCCCCATTCCCTGCCCCCCTGTGCTGTTCAGGGAGGGAGGAGATAAAGACACCAGGATCAGGTGCCTGAGCCTGGGAACAGGGAAGAGGTTGGGGAGAAGGTGATCTTAAAGGGCTGGTTGCACTCTTCATCATTCACCTTACTATACGTTGGTTTTGGCTGGATATTTCTGTTGGTTGTGCTTTGATGGTGGTGGATTAAACTGAGTTAAATTTTCTTCACCAAGCTGAGTAGTCTTGTCTGTTTTGCCCAGGACCAATAAGTGAGGAGTGAGGCCTCCCTGTCCTTAGGAGATTCCAAAGGCCCTCAGTACCTGTGGCCGATCCTAGTCCTTTGTTCCCAGATGGGTCTAAACCAGGACAGAAAGGAAAAAGGTCAACAACTTGATCAGGTCCAGAAGCCGAGCAATATTTAAAAAACAAAAACAAATAAACAAAAAAAGGTTAATGAAACCTATAGAAGAGTTCACTTGTGTCTGCCCATACAATTTCACCATCTATAGCAGAATCAGAACCCTGAGGTCACTGAAGTCTGCATTTGTCATCACATATCTAGGACCCCTGACGAAGAAGACAGCTGAAGCCAAAAGTTCTTCCCAGAGACTTATTCACTTAGCAAAAAAACGAAAAAAAAGACGTAGAAAATCAAGTGATCATTATTTATTTATTTGAATAAATAGTACAACTGTCACAAACCATGCATTACACTCCTGCTGTGATTTTTAGCAAACATAGCATTGCATTGTAACTTGCTTACAGTACACAACTCTTGTCACAAAGCTGGATGTCTCCAGCACATGACAAGTCAGAATTTTATCTGCAAGGCTGGTTTTTAGTAGTTAGAAATCCAGAGTAAACACTGTTAAAAAACATTAGAAAAGATACTTAAAAATACATTAATACTGAAAGCACTGGGAGGTGGGGAAAAGGGGTAAGAAATCCTATAAACTGTAAACTGATTTTAAAAAATCTGTCACTGTTAGTTTCTCATCTAGAAAAACAGGATGCACCTGAGGAGTATCTAGGCTTCTTCTGTGGTAACACAGCTCACTGGAACTGAGTATGTCAAGCAGATGCACCTAAAAGGCAATTTGTATGGACTGGAAAAGATAGACATTCATTAAGTTCTCACAAATGTGGAAGTTTTAATGCTGCAGATCATTCAGCATTCCAGATGAACTCAAGACTCACATCCACCCAACTGGCACCCAGGGACCATATCTAAAACTCCAGTAACATAAAGAGTCCATGGATAACATAGTTACAATTGACTTACATTTTTGAGAGGAAAAGAAGTATCATGCATATGTACCAGAAAGGCCTGACAAAAGCAAGTGCTCAGTGAAGCTCAAGCTGCATTACTCTTCCTAGAAACTGGATTGACTAGGATGAAGCTCTGGCTCAGTTAAATCCACCCTGCTTCCACCCCAGTTAATGATAAATACAGTGTTTACAGGAAGAATGAACTGGCTAGACAGCAAGGAGACAAGGAATGAAAACTGTACTTTACCTCTGTAACAGTTACCAACAGACTTAAAAGCCTAATAAAATGGTGTATGAAACGCACCCCAATCTGTTCATGGCATCAAGCCTGCAGTCTTGACTGACAGGGAAATTAATGTAAGGAATGCTAAAAGAGACCCATGCCTCAGGTTGTAGAGAAGGGATTCAAGTTTCTGACTAGTGACCACAAACACACAATTGAACCAAACAAAGACTCTTTTAAAATTTTATGGTATGCTCACATCTGCTCATATGCAATGAAGATGTCAGCTGTTTAATCTCATCTCAGAAACAGCCATTCCCTCTCCCAAAGCCAAACTGCTCTTATCAATCTCCTTTGTAATTTTGTTAGCTTTTGATATTAATATTGCCTGCAATTTAAAAAAACAGATTCTCTGGAGGTCCTTCCTAGTAACTCAAAGAATATAAACGGCACCGGCACTTTCACATCACCTGAAGGGAGGCAGGTGGAATGACAGCTCTCTAACAGACTTGTTTCCCACAAATAACATTGTATTGAACTAAAAGTTTGAGAGACCTTCCAGTTCAATCACCTTCCAGCCTCATGATACCCCTATTTCACCACACAAAAGCTAGACCAATTTCATTAACTTGCCAGGAGAGCCGATCCACCAGGCCTTAGTGTCTCTGTAAGTCTCCTCTGTAATAACTGCTAGCATCGTGGTAGAGTCTAGGGGTCCCATCTGAAATTCAAGTCCAATTGTTCTAGCCTCTGTATAAACGAGAGGTCATATGCCTTCTAAAGCACAGGAAGGCAACAATTCCGCACAGAACCTTATAGAGTAGATGAGATCTGACTTTTTCTTGGAAAGAAAAGGCAACTTCCTTGAACCTCTGTTTTATAGGTATGAGGGGAGGTGACCCAGATAATTCAAATACTAGAACTCAGAACTCAAAAATATGAAACAAGGAAGCAGAGGTCCATTTCTCTTCCTTTGCAATTAAAAAGTGTTTATGGAGGGAAAGAGAAAATCCCAATTGTAAAATTATACCATTGAAATAGCATGTTTCCTCTTGAACTCAGAAAGGTAAATAATATTTAGTATGAGAAATCCTGCTTTGGAGAAAAAAGTTGTCTACTTAGAACAGGACTCAAGTGACCCCACACAGCAGAGCAATACTACCTGCTTCCTCTTTGGGGCACTCCGCCTACCCTAATGTTTCACACAAAGCCATGGCTGCCTATAAACAAAAAGTCACTGCTGTGATACATAAAGGCAGTAGTCAAATCTCTCCTCTATGCACTCGAGAGGAAAGGAGTGCTATTAGATGCATATGCCACAAACCATTTACTCTGGAAATTACAATCTCATTTCCTTTGCACAGCTGTCCTCAAAATACTACTCATATAGATGGTTCATGTTGCAGCACAGCCTCCTTGTACACAGTGCTGCACCTAGCACATCGCCAGCCAGGAACGGCTCTACAGATGAAATCTGTTAAGTACAATGAGGTAACTAGAGCTGATTAGATAAATCAAGCAATCTTTGTTTTTTTCAAACAGATCCCACTAAAATCCATAACAGCTTGAAAGACTACATGACTAGGTCAAAGCTCAGCGGAATGTTTCTTGGGATGGCACAGGGCAACTCAATTAAATTAGTTTGAAGTGTAACTGATGACTGAACAGCCTCACATTTGAGTGCTAACTGTTGGCTTGCACTATGTATATGTCTTGCATAGCCCAGCGCAATCTGTAACTGCAGGCAAGCTCTTATTTCTATAAGAATTCAATTTTACACTTTTGGAAAGAAAACAGATAAAAATCTGATCCCTAGAAATGTAAGGCTGTTAATAACTCCAACAGGAATGAATCTGACCCTTTAACTCAGCTACATGAAATAGTCAGACTTCAAACTGCCAAGCTCATTATTCCCAGTGTTTGTTTCAGAAAGGACCAGAGGCAAAACGCATTAATCCAGCTTGTGCCTACTTGACCAGCTCTTGACTGACCCAACTGAAGCCGCATGCTTAACAGATGACTTATCAGTGGCTCTAGCAATCAAATTTCTCATAGAAATGAGATTAAATAAAAAACAGACATCAAAAGACTAGCTGGTGACTCCATTACAAGAGTTATGTGTAAACACTGAATGGAAGTAACACTGAGTGGCATGAGGTTAACAAAAAAACTGAAGCTTATATGCCATTATTTTCAGATATTGCCTGTGAATCCCCTTAGCCCCACCTACAGAACATACAAGACCTTACTTAACAGAAAAAGGCTCATCTTCTAAATAAGTTTCAATGCTGATTTTCTATTGCTAACACTTAAGCCTGGAAAATCATCAAATGCCTGTTGCAACCAAGGAGTGTGCAAAAGAAAGGCTATCATAGAATCAAAGAGTTTCCAGCCATGAAGAAGGTCTCACATTTTCCCTGCTTATTAAAGTAGTTAGTGGTACATTTCCTTTATCAAAAGAACATCTGTTGATCATAACAAACAACAGACCCGAGAGTATTTTCTGGTAAAACTGTGAATTATCTACACATTTTCAAGTGACCTAGAGAATACATGTGCATTACATTTAGTGGGATTGTCATACAGACAGCTACAGAGAGACCGTATCAACTGTAGAAAGAATACATGAAGTATAGCATAAAGGCACAATGGGAGTGTACAGAGGGTGCGTTTATTGTAACTGCTGCCTAAGGAAGTTGGAAGGATGAAGACCTCAGCAGCTTCCAGGATCATTCAACATTCTTGTACTTTGTGAATAGGTTGTACAGAACCCTGAGGGTAGACTTCAGATCCAAGTTGACAACATCTGTGGAAGAAAAGGAAAAATCCTTAATTTGCTTTTTGTTCTCCCTTGATTGTTCTCAAAGGAACAAAAGTTCCAACAGCTCCAAACCAGTGGGATCAGCAACAAAAAACCCACAAAGTTCTGATCTCCCCAAGTCAAGCTTTTTAAATTTCTCATATGATGCACCTCAAAACACCTTCACAGTAATACAGTCACAGCTAACTTCTCTGGGAAATGGAAGAGAGATAATCCCTTCCTCATCTAAAACTGGTTACAAAGAAGGTCTACTTCCATCTGAGATCTGGGATAAAGGCCACAGAAGCAGCAGACAAGTAGCAGACAAGTAGCCACACACATCATTTGACATACTGAACCTCACATATCCACAGTTCTGCAATTATATAGTCCATAAATAAACAAAGCCTGAATTCTCTTAGCAGACTCAAAGCTTTCTGTTATCTAATATTCCTTCTTACCTCACTAGGTCAGGGAACAGGTCTGGAACAGTTCTCAACAAAAACCTTTTCTGATAGAACCTCCCAACCTATGACTATAATAAAATGCCAGGAAATAACACAGATGTAATCTAGAGACTATGCAGCGAAGCACAGCACATAGAAGACTGAAGAGGTGGAAAGAAAGGTTGGATATAACACACAAGAAAGAAGGAGGAGGAAGTAAAAAATACACAGTAAACAATATATATGGAAGGAGAATTATGGAAGAATAGATAATTTATTCAAAGATAATCATTCAAAGAACCAGGACAACAGCAAACAGTTAAAAGACTAAGTATAATTAACGTGAGGTCTGGGGGAAATACCTAATGTCTGTTTTGAAGAACCATTGCCAGGATCTCTCCATCCTTCCCTCCCATCTCACACTGGGTAACACTAAAACTCGCTCACTTCATCTGGTATTTTCAGTAACCTCTCAAACTTTTCTTTCTACCCCTTTTGCTGCATTATTTCACATATTTCATTTTTTACTTTGTATTTTGCACTTGCAAAAGAATCTTCTCCTGTCCCAAAGAAAGGAAAGATACTAACTGCTGTGAAATAATACCCCCTGAAAAAGAGAGATGTCTTACCTGAATAAATAAAATATGCAACATATTTCTAACTTTTCCAGGTATCATAGAAAGTTGATTTCTACCATAGCATTCTCAGTAAGGTAACAGCCAGAATTAACATTGGTTCTCCTGTTCCAAGATCCAGTTCCCTCAGAGATGGATTTTAAAGGTAAATTTAGTCATAGGAAACAAGATTTTGCAATAGCCATGCATTTCTAAAGCTGGAAAATCATGTCAAACATCTGGACAAGAGAAAACTACCATCAGATTTGACCCACTGATGCTGGTGGTCACTTTGGTTTGCCAAACAATTTAACAAAATAGTACTGGCACTTTGAGAATGCCCCCCAAAAATGGCCCAAACAGTCAGCTCTGTAGTGGTCAGAGATTTGTAGTTTATATTTGCCCCATTTCTCCCAAATGGCTTTCTTTTCCCCATGCCACCCACTTCCATCTTCCCACTGAAAGCAGGATGGGTCTTCTCCCCGAGCCACTGTAATCTCCACCTCAGCTGACGTGGCATGAAGCAGAGTAATCAAGTCTTGCAGGGTTCAGTTCCTGACTCTGTCTGATTTCAGTTCAGAGTCAGGAATTGCCTATGCAAACAGAAAAGAAATCTGGAGGGTAGAGAAGATATATGCACTGGAAGCTAGAAGCACAGGGCATGTCCTAAGGAGAGAGTAGCTGGGAGTGAGTGGCAGTCAAGTGCCAGAGCAAGAGTTTAAGGCACCAGAAAGAGCATAAGCACAAGGCAGAAGGGGGGCCAGACCCAAAGCACAGCCTGGGCAGGTCCATCTGCCCTCAGGGATACACTGAAGACCGACTCCTATTAATCTGCACCAGCAATTTGAGGAGGAATCTGCTACGGATCACTCAGGTGATTACCCTGAGGAATGAGAGGTATGGGAGGCCCCATCACTGACAAAAGGAATGAACTTTTATTTGGCAATGTAATATGTAAATTTAAGGTCAGAAGAAACTATCGTGGTCACAAAGTCTGATCTCATGTACAACACATGGTACAACTTTACCTTGGAAATCCTGTATTAAGCTTATGAACCAATCTGTGCCTGAATTAAAATATAAGTTTAACATTGCATGGTTTTCTTTTTTTAACTCTTTTAAAATCTTCCTAGTGGTAGAAATTCCACCTCCATCCCTTGAAAATTGTTTAATCATCTTCACTGTTGCACAAGTTATACTATAATTCTAATTTGACATTTCCTAACTTTCAGACTTTGCGTTGCCTTTGTGAGATGCATCTCCCCTGTGTGGGTGATTACAGCGTTCCTTATTGATCAGTGTCTAACAGGTATTCCCAGGAATATGCATATTCTCAGCCTCCCATTTCTTATTTTAAGATGAAGCATGCAGAGTCATAAAAGTACCAACAACTAATAAAATGTTAACCAGAAGTGGACATAAATCATCCAAGTTGTTTCAAATATCCCATTAATGTAAAACTTTCATGCTCCATAACAACTCTGAGAGAGGCTAATCCACATACTTTTGCTGCAATAACTCAGCATCAAGTTCTGTTGCTGGCTCAATCTACAGAATTGGGGTGGAAAAACAGACAAGAGGCGTTGTCCTATTTGCTCCTATTTTTGTTTATCACCTGTACAAAGATATACTAAAATATTAAACAAGAACTCTTACTTGCAAGTACTGCAGAAAGCATGGGCTATAGAAATAAAAATTGTGATGTTCTGCTCTATACACCATTTTACATGAAAATCCTACAACTAATTCAAGAAGCATTTACTACTCAATTCACGCTGAAGGACATGGATTCACCTAACAGATTTTCCAGTCTATTTAGGGACAAGCCCTAGATCAGTATGGTATTAAAAGAGTGTACTACATAGAAAAGTCTTTGAAGAGTATCAGAGCCAATGACAAAATTAAATCTTGTTCAAAGTAATATGTATTACGTGACTGTACTGACCGTCAAGATACTACAGGGGATTCGATGAAACTACAGTGACAAGCAAAGCTCAAGTTGTCACTGTCCTGCCACAGGAGCAGCTTTTTAAGAGCAACAGTCATTTTTACAGGGAATTCCAGCTGTGCAGACACCCCGTGAGCACACTCACTACAACAGCTACGAACTACTGCTACCAGGAATGGGTACATACACAGAAGAAGGAATACACACAAGAGACTGTGCACCTTGCAGCAGCAAAAAGTGAAAAGGAATGTTCTGTGACCTAATTTGAATTTCTAGCTTCTATAATAATGAAATTTTCCACCAGTAAAGCACTTAAACATGTTCTGCTGCTTACTGAATCTATACACCTTGTCTGAAGCAAACAAAAGATCTGCTGTAATGTTCTACCACTCATGATAATGTAAGGATATTAGATAGCCTTATGAGAAGGTAATCTCCTCTGTAACAAAATTACAAATTTTCAACTAGAGAAGTCTTCTAGTTTTTTAAGATTTTTCCTTTCTCAAAACAAGCTTATCTAACTTACCTGGTCTCCTACTGCAATCGTCTTTAACTTTTCCACTCAAAAAAAAACTGCCAATTCTGATTGTGTATTCATATTTCTCCAGTTTCCTTGTTCTCCTTATACACCCACTGACTCAGCTCCAACACTCAACACATTCCTTCACTTTCCCAAGTTACTGTCTTGTTTCATTCAACTCTTCAGGAGTACTTTTCATCTCCAAATTTAAAAGAACAACACTGACAGGATACATATGCATTTAATATTGCCCTTTGCCTTTTTTCCCCACTATAATCAGCTCCACTATTTGTTAACTTACTATTACCGCTTTGTCTCATTTGAAGTCAGATTGAACATTTCTTGGGGGCTCCTCAGTTTCCTTTGTCCTGCAGAAGCCTCTAACACATAAGTGGTTTGTAACACAGGGAATAAAAATTGCTCACGTAGCAGTAATAAAGTTTTCATTCCTCTTTTTTTTTCCCCTGAGTGCAAGCAACAATGCAGAAATCATCATTCATTCATTTCAAGGTTTGGAGACTTCATAGGAAAAATTCAGTTTTTACACTTTTCAGTTCCGACTCCCAAGCCCACATAAACTACTGAAAGGTTATCACAAGAGTCCAAACTGGTGCTAACTGTAAGAATTATGAGATTTAGAGCATAAAAATCTTCCAGCTTAGACTGTTACCAAGAATATCAGCCAAATTTATAATATAGCACTGAACAGCTCCTGGATCATTAACTAAAGCTAGACTTGGACACCTCAGTGAATCTATTCCAGACAAGAAACACAGGTAAGGATAATCCTCAGACACAGACAATGAAACCTATGGAAAACTTTATGTACAGTTTAAAACCATGTGGCATGTTGTACCTTCAGGGCGAGCTTTCGGTTTCTTCAATCCTCCATCCTGCATGAGCTCAAAAGCAAAGGAAACATTATGGACCTGAAAGAGGTAAAGTGTTTAGAATCTCAAAGTTAAATAGGCATTAAAACCCTCCAATTAAATACATTTTACATAGAAAATGATAATCCTATTCAAATCAATATTAAACATTGTGACAGGGTACCAGATGAACCAGGAAACTCCACTAAGCCCCAGCCTCAGTCTCCATGGCAGAGGCCAGACAGCTCCCAGTAGCAATTGCAACACTGTTCTACTTTGTCAAGTTCTTCTTGCCTGTACTCCTAGATGAATGTTTCTGACCACAAAGCACGAAATGACTCACCATCCAGGCAACAAGGAACGTTAACAGAAGTGACATAACAGGATAGAGATGAGAAAATACATATGGATGTGTAGGAATGAAGAAAAAAGGACACTAAATGGAGTTATTTGCAAACATTAGTCTTCTCTGCATTATCATCAGCTAGACATCAAGCAACATCAACATCACATTGTCAAGGAGATAGGCTGCTTGTTGTATGATCTTGTGCTAATCTCTTAGTCTCTTGGTGCTTTGGCTTCCTTCACTTGAAAACAGAGATAAAAGTCAAATTAAGTTTCTCTAATGAAGCAAATGCTTCAAAAACCCCTTGGTGGTGGCAGTTCCTAGACAGGTTGTGCAGTGAACTTGAAAAACAAGCTAGGCATAACTGTACAGAAAGAGCTTCCTGAACCAGCCACTAAGGACTGTACATGAGCAGACAAAAAGGAAAAATGCAAGAAAGTGTGTGTCTTCTTTTAATCTCTCCTTTGAGGAGAGGACATTATGGTTTAAAGAGACCTTCAGGGCAACTTTCTCATCCATGCTTTCTGAAATTCAAGCAAGGTAATTTGGATTATGAATTTTATGCATAATACTGCAAAGGACAGTTCTAGAGACATGTAGCAAGGGGGAGAGATTTAATTAAAGCTACTCATCTTGAAAATCAGGGAGTTACACATACAAAGCTCCTCTACAATGGCACTTATTGTTCAGAATTTTATTAATCTCCTTTTACCTTCTCCAGTTCCTCTTCATTCATTGTGACAAACCCAGTCATTTTCAAAATGAAAATCTTTTTTCCTTTCCCAAAAAACAAGAGTCTACCTCTCCATTCTTTGATCTGCAAATCCTGTTTCCTCAAGGTAGTCTCCACACAAAATCCTACCATTACTTCAAGCTAGAACATAAGAGCTTCCAAAGACATATAAGGAAAAACTCCTTCACTGTGAGGGTGAGGGAGTACTGGCACAGGCTGCCCAGATGGGTTGTGGAGTCTCCTTCCCTGGAGACATTCAAAACCCACCTGCTACAGCTCCCGAAGAGAAGAATATACCAGGTTCTGATTTACCAGGCACAATGAGAAAGGACATAATGACTGGAAAATATAATGTGGTAACAAAGCAAAAAGAATATATCTTCGAGTTTCTACCCACCTTTTGATCAAAATTTTCAGGTGTTAAGTAGAAGTTGTGAAGTGGAACAAAATAGTCTTCAAGGAGCCCCATGAGTAAAACCAAGTAAACACCATCTGCAAACTAAACAGAAATACTGATGACATTTCTAGGTGAAAGCAACTGCTTCCAAACAAACATTCATAAACAAGTAGAATGAAGAATGCTTGGCCCAAATTATGAACTTTTATTTCTGCCACTGTTGTTTGCTAGCACAGAAGCACAAGATGGTTCAGGAGTCACAGACTGCTCTTTTCAGGCATAGCAAAGAATTGACAGCAAGTGTAAGAAGTATTTAGAGCTTTGTTTCATCTGTTCCCTGGAATCACCTATACCCTTGCAATCACCAGTGCAGCTGAGCAAGTTAAATCAGTCTTAAGAGCCTGTTGCTATGGCTGCTTCCTTGTCAGTTCTCTAAAGAAAAGAAAAAAAGCCACAGGATTCAAGGCTTTCTCCCCACATCTGGTAGCGTTATCTCCCCTATTATCATTTCCTGAACAAAACACAGAAGCCCATCAGCTATTGCTATATCATTAACCCATGCAAGATCATGTGCCAATAACTGTTTGATTTACTTACATAAGGTAAATAGCTCTAAGCAGAAGAAATTAAAAGCAATTCATCTGGGAGTTATATACAATTTGTAGCCTTTAGTAGTGCAGAGTATTTGATCTGAACAGGGAGGGACTGAAAACAAGATCTTCTTTATCTCCATCCAGTTACCTATTTACTAGGCTACCGAATACTTTGGGGTGAGGTTAGAGTACATATGTCTGTTCTTGCCTTTCCTCACATTCATTTTATTCGCCTGAGGAATCTTGCCAACTTCACTACAGTATTTAACAAAGCTTTTTCAATGTTCAAAAGAAACCCCAACACATTGTATACTCCCAGTCCTACTACTACAGTACTTGGTCATTTCAACTACATGTGTCTTGTGTCTTGGATATTCAAATCTCTGCTCTTAATCAGAACTTGAAATTAAGTCTCCCCTGTCCCAGGTAGCAAGTTTAACCTCACAAAAGATTTTTTTTTCCAAGTAAAAAATTGGTTGTTTACAGTTTCAGTAAATACTATATAATATACTAAATACTTTCAGCAATACTATTCAGTATTCCTACCAGACAGGATAACTACTTACTGGCTAAGGAGGATAATGTTACCCATTTCTAACAGACTTCTTACATGCAATCCTGATATAGTGTGTGTGGCATTCTCTAACCTTTAAAAAAAATAAATTGCTGGATACCTCCAAGGCATTAAACAACAATTTCTGTCACAGGTCAGATCCAGTCACCTATTTATTTCAGCCAAGCTATAAAATATCAGTGAATGACTGGGTATTAAATTAAGTCAAGTTCAAACATATTACCCATACTCCTGGGCATAATTCTCTAGATGCTGTGTTTGGGGTTTTTTTTGCAGGGAACAATAAGATAACCATCTCTCCACAGTTCAGTGAATTCCGGGAAGAATATATGCTTCTACTTCACTAACCCTATGCTTGAAAATTGTTTAATTTTATCTGTAAAGTGAGAACTACCTCACTGACACTGAAATTGTCACTTACTTAAGGTTCCCAAGCATAATCGGTACCCAGTTCTGCACTAGAGAACTCCTCAGAGCAGTGAGTGTTGGTTGATAGTAAATAGCTCTAAGCAGGTTGACCTCTGCAAGCTTTAAACAAACCAATCTGGATACCACTGGTGGTCAAGCCACTGCAGTGCAGGAGCTCTGAGTCCTTAATGCACACTGCTGAGAAGCAAGCGTAGTGCATGTGCTCACAAGATAGCAAGGAAAAGAGTAGGATACAAAGACCTTTGCTGCAACAGCAAAATTGTTTCCAGTCCCACTTCAATGTGATCAAAGCTAGCACTGATATCTCTGTGATGAACTGTACACTGCAGTCGTACACTCCTTCTGAGAGCCCCAGGCAGCCAGCTATTAAGAGCTTATACCAGTTCATCATGAATCCTCACAGCTGGAAAAGACACAACCCACCATCCACCCATAACTATAGCAACTGCCTTGCAGCGCTCTACTTTGATCCGAGAGACAAGTTGCCCTGAAACCCAGTCATATGCTACAGTCATTAATACAACCCTATTAAATATCCAATAATTTCACCTTATAATACAAACCAATAGCAATATGAAGTATGTATAAACATGAGAAAAGGCACTAAGCATCAGTGAATGTCAGTGCTACTGAAAAGACAGAGGCTTATTCCCATACATTAACATGCTCAAAGACAAACAGTTCCATAACAAGGTTTTAGGGAGCAAGGGCCTAGACTGGTAGTTTATGCAGTTATATTATAAACAAAAAAGACATCTTCTCTTACCTGGGTTTCTAACTCCGTCACTTCCAAATTCAATTTATTCAGGTGTTTGTTCACAAAGGTGATAAGAGACTGTAAAAGAAAACACCAGAACCGGTGATGTTAGACATTGCAGTCAGTGCCTATGTGAAAGGGTTAACATAATCTTTTAAGACACTTTTAAAGCTTAATAAATATGCATGTGTACTATTTGCTGTTGCTTAAAAACAACTCAGTCATAGTCTTTTTTGTTGCAGCATATGCCAGAAGTCACCAGATGGTGCTATTACATACAGCTTATTAGCTATTTTTTCCTAGCACGTAAAGCACACTTTAGTGTCATGGGCAAAAGCTGCAGCTTCTTTGTGAAAATGAAGCAAGCAGTAGGTGCATTTACTGTCCACACTAATCTCTTCAGGTTCTTGGAGAATATCCACTGCCTGGGAGCAAGGCATCAGCAACACTGAGTTAAGACTCCCAAGAGAAGATGCCAGCTGTACACTTCTCTGCACACACTTCTGTTTCTGGAGTGATATGTGTATCCTAATTAGCAAATTACAGTCAGGATGTAACCCAAGCCTGGTATTTCTATTTTCACAGGAAGCAGACATTCAAGATCCTGCTACTATAAGCTAGTTACGTGCTTATGTATTGAAGTATGGGGATCTGTCAGCCTGCTTACAACATTTCCAAAAAGGACGCAGAGTTGGGTGTTAACACTTTTATTATGTGGATAGAGTTAATTCTCTGTTATCTAGAAGACATTTCAGACTGGAAAGATAATAAAATGGAAGTGCTTAAGAGACAGTTGGATGCTGTACTTAGGGAAATGGTCCAGTGGCTGATAGAGTTAGGACGAGGGCTGGACTCAATGATCTTCCGGCCCAAACAACTCTATGGTTCTATGATTTCGTAAAATCTTCCAGAGACTTCGGAGCATTATTTTAAATGCACACATCCTCTGTTTCACTTGAAGGGACAACTTACAACGTGGATCTTTGCTTAACAGTCATGTTGGAACTAGCTGATGGAACAGTATGGAGTGTCTGCAGATGCCAGAGATCAACCACTACTTTACCCCTCCACTCTACCTAGCACAAAGGGCCACATCAAGAGTATGTCTGGATGGATAGGTATGCTATACGATGATGCTCTGCCTTGGAGGATAGACTAGAGGACAAGATGAATTAGTGTTAAGTAGAAGAGCCCTGGGTCAAAAGCAACTCTTTCATAAAAGCTTTATACTTAGATAACTTATTTATGGGTGAATCACATTTCTAGGTACCGTAGAAAATATCTTCCAGCTCTGGAAGATTATCCTTAGAACAAGAACACACTGAAAACCAAACAGTGAGTGCTTCTTGGGGAGACTGAGGGTGAAGAAACACGCATGACTGATTGCCACTGAGCCTAGTGAAGAGGCCACCACTTGGAGCTACTCAGTAGCACACCGTCCAGTCTTTCCTTGCTGGGGGACAGGACTTGGCATATAAAAACAAGTACAATGTGCAGTCAGAATGATCAGTACCACTGTGAATACTTTGCACAGTAGCTTTTGCTAACCTGCATCATTTTGATTGACTCTAGCAGCGCTACCTAAAAAAGTCTTGGCCAGTAAACCAGTCTTGGCCAAGACAACTCTGACCAAAGTCAATGAGTCCAGCTATCATCTCGGTTTGAATAAGTGATCTTTGGGGGACGGACACTCTTTTGACTACTTCAGAATCCTCTTCTGCTATTTTCCAGACCTTTCTGGATATCTTTCCAAATACATGAGAAAAAAAGCAATGTAGAAAACAAAAGCTGAATTTTATTTTTTACCTTTTTGACTACGCTGAGTTTGTCTGGTGCATGATCAAAAAGGGTGTCAAAGGCATCACGCTCTGGTTTTGGGGAAGAAAAACAAAAATTAATACACCTCCAACAGCCAAGTAAAAGTCTTTCTCAGAAAGCCACCTAACAGACACCCAAGCTAAACATTAACACTCTATTTTGGTGTCTTAACTAACTGAAAATAGACATAACATTCACTAATTTCCCTTTTCTGCCATTCATAATTGGTATGCAAAATATGTAGGTGGAAGAAAAATTAAAATGAAATGTAAATTTTGACTACACCCCAATCCTAACTTAAAGAATGAGTCACTGAAACATCACCTGGTTTTGGTGCACTACAGCTACAGTGATAGCTACAGTTCCATCCACCACTCAGCATCAAAATCAGATATTCATTTGGCTAATTTAAAATTACTGGTAGTAACCTCGACTTCAGCAAAGCTTAAAACTGAATACATAAGTGAAATCTGATTCAGCAGTGTATGAAGAGTAAAGATTACATACAGTGTTACAGTTAAATTATGTTTAGACCTTCAAAGCATTGTATAACAATATCTAATCCAATCTCAAAATCTACTACATTGACTATATTAGTGTAATATTGTACGTTGTGGCAGCCTTGGGCTGACTTGAGATTTTCCAGACACTGAGTTTTTTGGATGATGAGTCATCATTAGGTAAAATATGAGAAAAACAGAAATCTAACTAATTGCATTTAAATACATTTTAAAAAATAAATAAAGCAGCACCAAAGAACCCTGGAATAATGTGCTGGCTTTAAGTTGTTTTTAATAGTTTTTCCAAGTTCAAATTTATTTTGTATACAGAACACATTTTGATAGTTTTCTATCATTAGATAAATCAATTTACTAATCATCCAGATTCCTTTAGTATCTGAAGATATGCTATTTAGCCCCTACATCCTTCTGACGTTACTTATTTTCTCATTAATTATTAACACAGATACTCTGCAACAGGGAAAATGGCAGTGTTTACATATCACTGTGGAACTGCGAAACTAAATTACTTGTTCTTCATCACCCACAGTCCTTTACAGGAGTCTACATCTCTTTTGTCAGAAGATGTTAACCTAAAGCCACTAAACAAAACTAAGTGTAAAAAGAGAAGTCTCTGAGCAGTAACACACACAAAAAAAAGTGTTTTGTTTAGAAGACCAGGTCCATGATTGGTAAGGTCTCACCTCTAAAATCCAGTGCACATGGAGGAAAGATAAGATACTCCATGCAAAGGAATTAGAGAGGGCTGATTGGTCACTGAAAGTGGAGAAATAAACAGAGCTACCGTAGACCTCATCCCATATACTTTTGCTTCAGTAATTTTCATGTATCCAACTTAAATATAAATTACATGGTCACATTATGAAGAAGGTGTAACTCCTACTGCTGGGGGTTGCAAAGATTTTTACTTGAAAACCACTAACAACTTTACTAGCAAATATTACCCTGTGCAGTATCTTACTGTGGAGTAACAAAACCTGCCCCTACAAGATATTCCAACCCCCATGGCATTGCTCAATCCATTGTCTCGGTCTGCTTAAGGAAAACAGAGATTATTTCTGTGCCTGACCTAAATTAGAAAAAAGAATCAGATTCAGTTTTGTTACTTACCAAACCTTCCCATCATCATCCTGCAAGTCAGAGCATTCAAAAATATTGAGTTAGTTCATGAACAAACACCTTGAAAAGACATAATCACAGGCTTAACTGGCTGAGGGCTAGCCACTCCTACCAAGTCAGGAGGCTGAGTATGTCACAGATCAGACCCAACCTGCTGCAGGAATGTCCCCAGCAGACCACCAATGATGACATTTGAAATGAATGGAAATGTATGTTTTACACATAATTATGCTTTCTTATACATCATTATTTTTACAATGAAGAGTGAATGAACAAACTGTGTACAGTTTCCACTAATATAGTCATCAGACACTATACCATACAGCTCTGAAGGAGCTTTAATCTGCTTCCTCTGAAGAGAGAAAACATACATCATATCTGAATATATTAGAATTGTCACATATGAATTGTACACACAGCCATCACGAGACAAAGGCAGATGTTTAGAGACATATGCAGATGTTTACCGTCTGAGAATCAGGCCATGATTTGCACAGAGGAATTTGGAAGTATTCAATGAATGTTGGTATTCTGCTGATCACTGCATTTTCCATATTTATACTCATCCGAATGCGCGATGCATTAAAGAGTAAACGTCTTCATTTAGTGTAACACTAAATAACTTATTAAAATACATGTATAAACACATGCAAATCTGCAAACATCTTTCATGCTAAAAAATATCCCAGCTCCACTTCACAGATTACATTTTACAACATCTGAAGGAGAGGACAAGCTATATGTTGTTCAAGAGCATAGGCGTGAGGGGAGGAATTTTGGCCCAGAAACCTGAGGCAGAGTTCTGATCCTACAAAAAACACTATGAGATCTTTAATGTCCACACAGAGATGTTATCATCTCATTTTTGAGCATTTCCATCTGAACAATCTTCCCCACTGAGCTAGCCACACGGTACTTCATTCATCTTCAAAGTCATAGAAAGCTGAGACAACTCTACAGGGAGCCAATACACTGATAAACTGGAGGAGGGCTCGTGTAAGCTCCTCTTAGAAGAGTTGCCTTCAGGCCATGAGAAGGAAAATCTCAGCTTTTATTCTCAGCCAAAGTACATGTCCAGCCTTTTCCTTACAAAAAGGACTGTAAAAACATAAATCAAAGTAATGCGTTGCAAAAACTGAAGGACTCCCCTCAGTTTATTTATGTAATTTAGTTTTGCTGATCTCTAGTCCTGAGCTACTACCGAAAACAGAGATCATGTCTCTTTGCAATTTTAACAGGGTATCACTTTCATTTTTGAGAAGTATTGCCTTCAGTCAAATGAATTCTTCTCCAAAATATCTACACTGGCCCTTCACTTGAGAGAGACAATAGCATTGGTAAGAATTAGTTATATACAGCTACCTGCAGAAGACGGGGGAGAAAAAAAAGCGCCCCACAAAGGTCACTTTCATTGAACTATTCAGTTAAAAGCTTCTGCAACACATGAATGTCAAGAAGACACTTTTCTCCTTTGCAACGTATTTTCAGAGACCAAGTTACTTCTATATAGTTAAAAAAGCACTGCATTATGGGTTTTTTTTAATTTAGCAGGGGCAGGAGGAAGATGAGGTCTCCCTTTTGTCTTTGTAAATGGTCTCATGCACCACAGACACTCTGACACTAACATGTTTTGCACTTACTCTGTCGTAGTCGTCAGTTCCTCTGTAACATGAGTGGTCTGAAGAAGGCCTTCGCGTTTCTGGAAAGGAAGATGGAGTTAGAGACCGAGACGGCATTAGAAAAGGAGAAGCTCAGTGGGGGCTCTCCAGCATTCAGAATCTTTCAGAATCCCAGAGGAGAAAACTAAATAAAGCATGTTTGCTGAGTTTTGTAGAGGTAAAGGTGAAACAGCTGACACAGGAAGGCTCATTCCCAGAAACAGTGGCATTACTCAGGCTGACAGCCAAATGGGTGTTTGGGAAATTTATACATATACATTTGCAGCCAACAAACTCACTAAAAATTCCCCTCCTGAGACTAGAGTCAGCATCACGCCCAGAAAATAAATTAGAGAGAGTTTGTCAGACCCATCTTCAATTCCCCAAGGGTACTCATTAGTGTCATGGTGTCAAATAACAATTTGACACAATTGTCAGTCGGGCTCACTGGAGAGGTCTGGGGCTGAAATAACACGGATGGCTAGCTCTCCGGGCATAAAGCTCTCCTAGAGCAGGACTGTCATTGAGTTCACCAGCCACACGCTTATCAGGAACACTTCCACCAAGGAAATGTAGGAAGCATAAAAAGCCCAACTAGCAATTTCACAATGAATAATATTTCCTTGTTACTGCGTTTTCTCTCCTTGGGATAATTTTCTGCATGCATAAGGAGCCTACTACACACCAGAGAGTTAGTATGTGGTAAGACTCTGTTTCAAAACAGCTTCATAGAGGCTTCCTCAGCTCTGTTAAAGCACAGTCTCTTTACACAGGCACATCAAATGTTTCTGAGTCCTCTAGAGTTTTGGAGGCATGACATCTGCCTCTTGGAGGCTGGAAGTGCTTTTATCTGAGTCAAAAACTTTCCTATTATCTCTGTGGGTCCTTTCCAAAACTATGGGATACAACCTTATGCCTGAATGGAGGAATTTCTCTCCTCCCTTCTCTGCCCTTAAAAAGTTAACACAAAGACCTCAAATCTCAGCAGCCATCTAGGAACCGGGTCTGTCGGAATGACTTACAGCAGGGTTAAAAAAGTTGCTGGCTCGGGTAAGCAGGGAAGCCACCCCTCCAGGCACAAGCTCTGTACACATATGCCATCTCAATCATTTTCACTAGCTGAATCACAAACAAGAACTTATTAGAGAGAACAGCTTTGAAGAGAAAGACATCCTTCCCCAGACATGACATAAGAAATAAAAACCAAAATCTAAAACCCAGTAAGAACTCTTACACTTCCACTCCTGACTCAATGAACAAAGGCAGTGAGCTGCTTTCTCAGTGCACCACCCAGGGAGCCTTGACTGAAAGCACAGTGAGAGCCATGGTCTCCCATCGCTGTGCAGTTACAGCTCCGTGCCCAAGCTGGGCCCTGTGCTAGATGCCGCCAGCTGGACGTGTCTTCACAGCCCCTCACTTCCCTATCATCTCATCATCCATCTCCTTCTGTTCCCCTGAGGGAGCCACGGGAATGGCGCCAGAAGGTTTGGTGAAACAAGCCAGGATGACAGCACGGATGGGAAAATGAGGGAGCATCTGACAGGGCAATGTTTTCTTGCATACAAAACAATGTTTCCTTTATTCTGTCCCACCACAGAGTCTCTGCTCTATTAACACAGGTTTCTAGACCTTCCAGGCACCACGTATCCCAAAGAGAAGATGCTACAAACCCTGAACAAAAACGTAGTAAGTGGTAACTAGTGAATAATGCCTCCAAATGCCTGATAAGAAAGACAAATGGACGCCAACACTGACTTCCCAATAGGTGGAAATGGCAACACTCCTGCATAGCCCCCTCTGAGGCAGCTAAGCGTGCTTCTCACACAGCAAGCCTAAGTCCCTTGACCTTGCAATGCAAAAGCAAATGTCATTCTTTAATGAAACTTTGATTCCTTGCACTACTGCCACTGATGCATTTATTCTTCATCCTGCCTTGCCTCTGACCTTTCAGTGTGCAACTCAGACTACAAGGGAACCACTGTAAGAATACCTCATGTCTCCCAGCAGCACCAATGTGGGACGTGCTGCAGTTTTCAAAATTAAGATGAGGAAAGCTAAGTGCAAAAGACAGTAATACCTGAGGCTTGTAAAAATAACCAACACAGTGAGCCTTAGGAACAATTTCTACACTGATTTCTGAGAATGTTTTTGCTTCCCTGAATTAGGATACTTCTTCATGGTGCAAGTTTATGTTTGAAATATCAGGCAGTAGAGTCAGCTGGAAGAAAAATCTCTGGATTTTCAGTTCTCACTGGAAGTACGCACCAAAACCACAAATCTTCTCTCCTCCCTGCCCTCATTGAGGAGGGCTGGAACAAGCAGCACACGTTGAGTGACACCAGTACTAAAACATGTACCACCTTAGACTCCTAACTCAGCACTTGGAGTAGTTGTCAACAGGATCTTAACTAGAAGACCCACCTAAACCCTCGCTCCGCTAGGGCACTTCATGTATAACTGGGACATATATTGCCATGGTCAAAAAACTTTTATTTTGCACAAAAGCCACAAAGAAAACCAATTCTGGAGGTTGATGTAAAAAAGGTGTGAAAGCAAACAGGTGTCAGAAACTGTACTCTTCAGAGAGGCTACCTCACACTGCCCATTATAAAAGAATATAAACAAAAATGGTTTTGTGCCGGGTTAGTCTTGTAGTTGTTCTGGGTAATATTGACAAGGAGATAGATGGGTACAGGGTACCAATGAAGGTGAAGCAGAAAGTCTTCTCCAAAACATCTGTTCCTGAGCAAACTGTCCAATGCAGAACCAAAAGAGGATAGTGCATCATTTGAAAGACTCTACATTACTTTTAATTTTCAAAAAATACAGCATCTGAGGAAAGCCTCAGTCTATCAACTCAAGATGCTAAAGGAAAGGAAGAATTTACAGAAAGGGCAGAATCACCACCAGTCTGTGGAAATCTTGGTAAAAACTTTTCCTATCAATGCTATCACAATATTATCTCATTGTATGGAACAAGATGCTAAAAATTGGGGAATAAAAAGGCGACAACACTTACACAATCTAACAAGGTATTCAGCATTGCTCTGGGATGAGCTATGCGACCTGAGTGACCTGATCTAGGTGAACTTGCTTTGGCAGGGGGGTTGGACTAGATGATCTCTAAAGGTCCCTTCCAACCCTACCATTCTAAGATTCTATGAAATGCAAATGACTTAGCTAAGCAGTAACTCGCTAAACCAGTATGACTCTCTTATTTTCATATTGTAAGCACAGCCCTTCTGGGCAAGAAGCATTTCATGCATCTGCACAGCGTGAAGATGGCTGAACAAAGTTGGGAATGATAATGCTAAGTGCCGAAGTCACCCATGAAAATGAGACGTTGAAAATTTCAGTGTGGGTATGTTCCTGTACAATACTCCCTCAACAGCTTGCAAGGTTTTCTTGCTGTATGGTCAACTCTGCAAAGCTTACAAAGAAGTCACTTAATAAACTCTCGATTAATTCCCTTAAATACACAGTCAAGAAAAAAGAGGCATTTAAACTAAAACCTCTCAGAGCAGACATATTATTTGTGATCTAGTTTGCCAGAACCCTAATTGTCATTTGTATCTGTAATAAGAGATCATTTATCAATAAATTGATAATTATAGCAATCATAATCTTCTTAATAATAATTTTCTTACTTGGATTAGGAGCACTATTAACCTCATTATCATTCTTCTGTTTGTCATTAGTATAACAAAGGCTAAGTAAAATCAATTTAAAGAGATCTGTGTTACTGAATCAGAATGTATTTTTAGACTACATTATGAAAAAATTCAATTTACCTAACTATAAGGCAAAAGTTATTGTTCCAGAGGAAACATGTTTCAGTTTATACCGTGCCTTGCTTTCCATTTAAATAAACAAAGCTGAAGAGTTGCAAGCTTTTCCTAGCAGTGGGATGAGGGGCTGAAACAAGTCTCCTCTTGCATGGAGCCAGCTGAGGTAGGCTCACAGCCAGCAGCTGCCATAACCAATTCCAGAACTCCAGACTACATCCAAGAGCAAAAGCTCATAGGCTCTCAAGCTTAAATTAACTCTCATTTTACACTGCTCTGGCACCCTAAGACACTATCTTGCCAAATGTTGCTCTTTCTTGCCTGCTTTCTTGCTTTTCTTTCTCTCTTGCTTGCTTTCTCTCACTCTCTCTCATTCTCTTTCTTTCTTTCTGCCTCCTTCCCCTGCCTTCTTTTTTATTCCTTCTCTTTTTCTCTCTCTCCTCCTCCTTTGCCCCTTCTGCCCATCCCCATCCCCTTTTTGCCACGTTTTCTGTCAGCCTTTCTTGACCCCAGACTTCTCTAGTCTCAAGATGCTGTGACTTGGGTGAACCAGATCCTCTCTGTGAGTGTCTTCTCTACATGCCTCCAACAGGAAAAGATGTAAAAACACTTTCTCCAAATCCTTCTCTCTGCTACAGGAGTGGAGGGTCCTGAAGCTTAAACTAAGGAAAAGGCTTTCCCTCTACCTAAGGATTTTTTCTGTCTCACAAGTTACAGAATACGCTTCACTGTACTAGGCAAAAGTGGATTTCTAGCATTGGGGTGTCAGAGGACTGTTGACCATCTTATATTTACATTTTCGCCCTTATCTTTCCAACACAGTCAAAAGAGATTGAAAACAAAATTAGTCTCCTATGTACATTCATGTCACTTTATACCTAACTCATTGTTCTTAAAATCTTAAAATGAAAGAACTACATTTAAAGTAGTTCAGCAGCCTGAAACAGATCAAAGTTGTCTCTTAGAGATAACAGATACATTTATTGTTAGCCAGGAAGTACCCATCAATTATTCATTTCCATCACATCCTGTACTTCTAGAGCATTCAGGCAGGCAGCCTGTGAAATGCCATTATTTAAAGTATAATGAGGTTCACCTAATCAACCACCATGTAATCGCATCTTGCAAGGGGATCCACGTTTTCAAAACAGAGTCCAAGATCACTTAATCTTTGTTATTCTCAGAAGGAAACCTACTACAGTCTGACAGTTCTAACACTGAATGGCTTGAAAGCATTTCCACAGCCTGCTGGCAGCAGCAGAGTCTGCCTTGCAACAACAGCACCAAGCACCACAGCAAACAGTCACGGCACAACAGGAGCGCCAGCTGGAACAGCTCTGCCTCGTGTTTCAACAGCTGCTGGGAAAAGCTGCGTTTGCATGCTACAGACTGTACTGCCACAGGAGCTTCAGTTAGGATAGGAAGCAAGGTAAAAAGCTACATATGCTCCAAAAGTAAGAGTCCTTGTAAAGTGAAAGGAAATGGTCAACACAAAGCAGAGAAAGGAATAACTAGAGTAGTATCTCGGGACGGAGAAGAAGAAGTCAGGGTTCCTCAGGTAAGATCTCTTCTCCGTATCTAAGGAAAGCTAACAAAGACAGAAGGCTGTGAAAGAAATTATGAAAGCCTATTAGTATGCCAAAGAAAACATCACATCTAAGTCTGCTTAGTAAATCATTGGGGAAAAACAACACCAGTAACCCGCTCCTCAGACTACAGAGATGCTACATGCCGAAACTCCTCTCTGTGCTGTTCATGTTTCAATGGCTCCTCCAAAAAAAAAATATGCATGTGCCAGAAATTTCAAAAGTGTCAGAAATTACAGACACAGTTCTCCCTCATACAAAATCCCATCACATGTTTATAGCTTGGTATGGCAGTAGTGAATGGTGGTTCCAAATATATTAAAGATATAGTGTTTCCAGGATCACAATTAAGCACACCAGAAATGCTGTCATTTTGCAAATGACAAGAGTTTGGAGGGCAATGGATGGGAGCAGCACAATACTGCAAAATCAGTGATAAACAATGGTTGCTCTGATCAGTTTCTCTTAGGAATTTATACTCACCCGTACAACTACCACTTGTACAGACACATGTTCGGGCAGTCGAATGGGAGCCCGGAAATGCATTGTCAAAGCTACCAGAAGGTGGAGAATGGAGATCAGATTCTTGCCATGGATTGCTGCAGGGAACAAGGAAAATGAAGCAAATAAAAGAACAGTGAGGCTTTCTTTTAAACCATCAGCTCTGGGATACATACAGTACAGTTTTGCAGGTAGCAAAGCTTCAACCCTCCCTTTACATTACATGCTAAAGTAAGCAGTCCAACCATTTCAGCTCTCTCTCTAGTCAAGGAAGATGGGCAGACTCAATTACTTGCCTTCCACTGAACTGGAGAATACTGGAGAATGCTGCTTTTAGCAGACTTCCCAAGTGTTTATACAAGCTTTCCTGTCTGTAAGTCATGAACTCGCCTCACTATCTAGGTGAAGGGACTCAAATTCCGTTCTCATTTTTGTATTGTAACAGGCCATGCTTGAACAGAGGGCACCTTCTGCTTAGCCTGGCAGATGCTGCATCCTCCAGCAGGATGTAGGATCCTTTTATTCTCACTGTGGTGGCCTGAAGGATTAGACCACCTTCTAGTACTGGAATGGCTAACACATTTCTCACATCTGAAGGGATTCAAATTCAGGAAGCAAACAAAAAAACTTTCTAACAAAAGCATACCCTTAGAGGAACAAATTACTTCAATTATTCCATAGCCATGTACATTTGTCCTTAAACAACAAAGACTACAGAAGAAGGCACCGATTACAATTCACACATGGATGTGGTAACACCCTCTATGCAAATAAATAATTGTTAAAAACATAGTGCATCACAGAGAATATGATCAAACTATTGACTATCATAACCCTCTGTGCTGCAGAGACAGAAAGCCTATCACAGTCCTTACAGTCAACGTTCCACTTGATTGTCCAGCCATGGGGTCGGAGTAAATCATGGACAGCTTCCAGGACCGTCTGCAACTTTTGTTTCTGACCAATTTCAGATTGTGTCACTTCAGCCACGTTCAGTTTACGGTCAGCCAATTTTTCTGTATTTGAAAAAGCAACAAGAAGAACAGGCAAAAACAGATCAAACAAGGGCTTTGGTGGGAATAATGAGCACCCGGCAGAGCTGGATTCTGCTAGGAATTTTCCAAGAGAATGATTTTCATCAGAAAGCACAATAGTTGAAAGGAAATCTTTTATCAAAGTATGTCAATTCCAATAAAACCTGTGACAGAAAACTGATGGCATGTCTGGCAGAACATGCTCATCAATCAGGTCTCAAAATTTACAACGACATTCAGATAGGCATCAAGTTAGCAATAATAAGATTTACTGTATCTCTCATTTTCTTTCATTGCTGAAAAGCATTTGGCACAACACAGTCATCACTACACAAGGAATCTGCACAGATTTAATGGACTTTCTAATAGTAAATTGATTTAGCACAAGAAAGGAGAAATATTGTCTGAACATTTACTTTAGCTTGATAAGCTTCATTTAGGTATGAATTTAAGCTAAAGCAAATTTGCCTCCTCAAATCATCAAGAGCCATAGATTCATACGACCCACAGATTGCTACTGGCTCAGTGGAACTAGTTTAAGGAAAGAAGGTAGGTTGGTACAATCTTGTCATGTTGTTATGGCATTGTTACATCATGGTTGATTGTTTCCAAAAATGAACTAACGCAGGAAACTTTACAAAATACCATAATAAAATATGAATTCTGTTTCTGTAAAGACAGCAAAGTCACAGACAAAGTAATTCTCTTCCTCTGCATTGTGGCCCTTGCAAAAGACAAAGAAACTGAGTTTCTCTGAAGAAAAAAGAAGAGGGTTCAGGATATGGAGTCTTTCAGCCACCATATCAATGGAAACAGCTGATCTCTTTTCTTCCTCCACCCTGAGGGATAAAAATGGTCAAACTCACTCTGCTGCTGAGGTTAGGTCAGGACTGGTTGAACATACTCAAATTATATATTAACATTCTAGTCTTTAAAACAAAACCCAAATATTTCACAAAAACTGTTTTCACAAAATGGGATGGGCTTCAACTCTAAAGATTCTTTCATAAACATTTTGGAGTTGTCAAATTGTATTATCCCAATAATGAAAACATTTATGCTCTCAAGTTCAAGAGTATGTTTCTTGTGGACATCTTACCTGGCTGAAGATTTTTTTTTTTTTTTTTTTTAAGTGACAGAAATACAAAAGTACTTTAACAAACAAAAGAGACTTGCAGGTTACCAAATCACAAATATATTTTATCTGTTCCTATCAATCTACAGTAGCAAATTGTTATCAATATCTGAATAATATTAGTGGGAAAACTGTTCCTTTGCCAGGATGACTCTTTTTAAAACTGACTGCCAAAACATGCAAATGTTATTTTAAATTATTTTAGATTTTTTTTTTAAATACCTACTACAAGATTCATTTTTTGGTCACAGGTTATGGCTCCAATCTATTCTCAGTCTAGGTTAGCTGCCAGTCAGCAAGGAGAAATTTATTTCCTTTCACCCTGACACCACATGTACTAAGCCACTCCAGCCTCTCTGACTGGCACTACTTGTACCTTGATAAAGTTAACTAACAAGGAGACCCACCTCAATCACTCAGCCAGCCATTTGCTAATTTTTTATGCCAAATTGCTTCAAATAAATAAATAAATAAGCCTACTGATGTGCTGCTGTCTTTCATCTTTTTTCCTGTCTGCCTATCAAGACAGATCTTCTTGCAAAACCTCTCACACAGAAGGAATGATAACTACTACTTGAAGTTTAATGAATCTAGTCTGTTAGTCTTTCCTGCAGGCACGTGAAAAAAAGACTTGCACAACAGAGGACTGACTTAATTATGAGGCCTAGAGCACCACCAAGACCGTGAGCTACTTTGCCTCATGTATTAGTGACGCAGCACAAAGATAGGTTCAGTAATATAAGTCTTGCTGAAGAAATCAAGACACCACTGAAGAACAACACAATATTGAAGCTGAGTTTTGATAGCTTCAGGACAGTGGAGAAGCACTTGCTCTCCAGTCAGAGACCCAACAGCAGGAAGATGAGGAAAACAGTCCAATTAAAGTCTCAGGCTGCAAGATACACATGCTCACCTTTCCTCCCATAAGATATGCTAAGTCCATATGAGCAACAAATGCACATATGTATGTATGTATGTACGTATGTAAGTATGTATGTACAGCTAAGCACTTTCTGAATGTCTGCTTGCCTGAGAGTGGAACCATGGCCTCCATAGGCCATAAGAAAGCAGTGATATCCATGACAAATGGCCACAGCAAAATACTATCTGCTGAAACATCAGTGTCTGTATGTTAAGAAGTACAACGGTATTCACATAAACACTTGCCAGCTAAAATTACTCTACAGTCCTGCTGCCCACCATGTCTGGAGGGTCCCAGCTGCACTCTAACCAAGCAGTGTTAAAAGTTTTATTCCTGAAGGAGTTTTAATTGCACACCAAGTTAAAAGTTGATAATAAATTTTAAAAGCTTGTGAATGTTAACCAAAATGCTGCAGACCTGTTATTTCAGGAGCATAAGTCAGTAAGCAGCGTCCATTAGCATCGGTGGAATTGGCACCACTAGGTTCTCTTGCCCCACTCTGACACATACACTCTATATCTCAGTGTATTTTTGAAAACATAAGTAAACTGAGAGCAGTCTGGCTTTCTGTCTCAAAGAAACAGTGTGGATTTACAGTGGCACTTGAAGCTGCAAGTCTCTGTGTTTGCTAAAAGCATCCCCATAAATCACTGCATCATGATAAGGTTTTCTCACGCTTCTTGCATGAAGGTACACATTGCAAAGGTGTAATGGGGTTGCAAAATCACTATTGCTAATTGAGCAAGTCCTTTAATGACTCATTCGCACATAAGTGCACATTATGTGTATGTGCCTGCTGCCATGCATTCTATTTTTCTAATTCTTTTCCTCTAAAAGTAATTCTATCAGGACCTCAAAAAAGCTCTCAGTCTAAAAGCTTTCAGAAGCAAATTACACAGACAAAATTTTGGACCACATGGCTTCTGCTTGATTCCCCATTGTAAACACAACTCTTTTCACTTTTTTTTTCTGCCACATATTTCATCCATCTGGACTATACTTAGCCTGTAAAACAGATACCTAGGAATCATCTGGAGCTTCTCTCCATTTAGCAGACAGTCTGAGAAGAACAGATAGAGGAGCTGACACTGTACCCATCAGTGAAACAAACTATTCCCCTGGTGAAATGGTGAGTGATTGTACAGACCTGCTGCTTTGAATGATATTAGCTTTGGGCCCCTTCCAGTCCTCAGGACTGCTTCCCCTTGTGTAAACTCACCTAGCAACTTTTGCAGCACCTGCCCATCATAAAGGTCCTCTTCAAGCTGTTTGACAATGATTCTCTCCTCCACCAGTACATCATTAATCCAGTCAATTAGAACCTGAAAGTACAGCAAAAAAGAGGCAAATGTCTAAAAACCACCAAAACAGGCTCCTTCCATTCAAGGTAGTATTCAGGAACATAAAACTGAGCAACAGTAACCTTACACCATAGCTATGTATTTCCAAGTTACAGAGAAATAAGATAAAGAGATGCTTTTGCACTATTGTTTTTAATTCAGAGCAATTTTAGTGCTCTGTATTTTCCCTCATTCAAATGTCTCCTTATTGCATCTATTCTAAAGCAGGTAGCACGTAACAGCTCTGCAACAACCTTTGCTAGAATCTATGTTCTCCAGTTCCCAAAACTCATGTCTTGCCTCTTTTATGTGAAGAGCAGACCTGTCAATAAATGATAATAGTCCCACACTCCCATCATGATCTCTGCCCTGAGTGGATGTGAGTGGTATGCCAGAAAGAAGAGTTTTGAAAGGGAAAGAGTAAATGATCCTACTAATAGGAGCTAAACTGATCCATTAACTAGATCCCTGCCATTAGCAACAGGACAAGGTCTTTTATCTTCACCTAAAAATCAAACTTTTGGTAAAATGGGCCACTTGATAACCATTCTACAACATATATAATAGTCCCCATATGCTGACTGCCATAACAATAAAAATCATTCAATCACCTACAAAACAGGAATGAATATAAAGAACCCTTAAAAAGAAAAGGAACTGAGTTACATTTTCCAAATGCCAAAGACAATAATTTCCAAACACTTACAGGAAAAACAGCCTGGACTGTTTGAAATTGGCAGTAGTGCTTTCCTCCAACTTATTATTTGGAAAATTAAATTACTTCTGTAAAAAATAATACAGTTCTACAGGAAGAGACATGACGTTAAATCCTGCTAAAACCTGGATACTGTAAGAGGAGAAGAGTATTGCCTTTCATAGACACGCAAAATCCATTAAGTAGAGCCACCAAAGGTAATGAATCTCATTGAAAAATTCTTGCCTAATACAAAGTTGTGGATTCTTTAAATTCACTTTCTAATTAGATTCAACATTTCTGCTTCTTCTCAGCAGTCACGATGGCTAAGAAAGTTTTAGGGCTTTAATATTCAAAGGATTATGAAACAAAAGCAAATAAACAAAATCTAGACAGGCTTGCACTTGAAAACACTCCCTTTGGGAATCCTAGAAAACACAAGCATATCAATATGTTGGTCATAAGGACATTTTAGTAATTCAGCCTGGCTACTGAGGTTCATTGAATCTACCAAACTCAAGTAAGTTTTGCTAGGCTTAGTGTCCACAAAGAAGCTTACAATCCAAACATATAATGCTCAATACACCTCTAATATATATCTTTAGTACTTCCAAAGCATGCTGAGAATGCTCAGGGCTGAAATTCAGCTCTAAAAATAGTGTTAAGTGGCAAATTTTAGCTGGGTGATATGGCAACCAGTCAAATCACGAAAAGCAAGGATCAGCATCAGTGCTCATGTATGTCATTCATCTTTGTCCTCTAAGCTGACCAGATGGATTTCAATTGTATTGAAAGTGGTCTTCTCTACAGCTCTTTACCTTCTCTAAAGTGGAGATGTGGTTTGAAGACAAATGTGGATGTACAAGAATGTGCTATGCACCAGTATTATTGCCCCAGTGCTCCCCTGTGAACTTTGCAGGAATCTTATCTATCCTTTGGGCCATTCCTTCTGTCAGATGGCCTCTGCTGTGCAGTTACATCTCCCATCACTGCTCCAACACACACCACCATACTCCTTAGGTGAATGGCATTCACCCAATGTCATTTGTTGAGCTGCAGGATCATATAGTTTCTCCCTCTCCTTCCCCTGCCCCATGCTCCCCTCCTGCAACCCCTTCATGGTTTGAGATGACAATGAATTGCCCCACATGTCCTGGAAACCATCTTGCTACTGTATCACACAGCCTGATAGATATATCAACATGTGGCCAGAGAAAAATGTCAAGACAAGTGCTCTTCCTAAATTTTCCCTCTAGCAGTTCTCAGGATGCCTCTTCAGCAACTTCCTGATCAGGTAAATTCTCTATGTCCAGTCCTTTTCCTCTAGATTTAAAGACAGTTTCAAAAAAAAGGTGACATGTTAGCTATTATCTGGCAGAGGGCATTAGACCTTTGGATTTCCTTTGAAAACCCCAACCAATATTAGGTCATCAGAGATTATAGCCAGCAAAAGTGAAGTGCAAGAAGGCACAACTTAAATAAATCAATTAGCAGAGCTCTGCTCCACAGATGGGGAATCTTGACTGCATTTGGAGAGAAAACTCCAATCAGCTATTCTTGTCTCTTTCAATCTTTTTCAGGTGATAGACAGATACATGGTAAACGACTGGAGAGACATTAGGCAAGATAGTAAAGGATTACCAGAGCTGGAAGACAGTGACAAGAGGGAATTGTTCCCCAGTGATACAGGAAAGTGAGTCCTAAATAACAGGATACTTTCTTGTCCCAGATCATCTTGAGAAACATTTTTGAAGCCTGTCAACAAAGCGACTGCTCAACTCTAAAATGACACAAGTTTGACACACATAGACATCAATAGAAAAACAACTGAAGAAATCTAAATCATAGAAGATTTAGGTCCTTTGTGAGATTCACAGAGCAGACTTTCAAAAATAATCTGTTGTTCAGTTGAAATTAACATTTCATAATCAGATCCCATTACAGTCCCTATGGGAAGAGGCTAGATTTCCAAAAGTCCTCAGAAGCTTTGTTAAAGGAAGAGTCAGAGTGCTAAACTATTTTAAACCATTAATAAACATTTCATTTTGCCTGTCCTGTGATGAACTGTAATAAAGTCAGAACCTAGAAAATCCCAAGAAATTAAAACCAAAAGTCTGGAAGCATCCTCAAACATAGGAGCCAACATCTTGTTTCCAGGAATCACAAAGAGGCTTTGGGTACAGAGTGGTAAAAAAAGAAAATACTTACACTAGGTGTTATTTAAAACGTTTCAGAGAAATTTAGCACTAAAGAACTTTCAGCAAAGTACATAAAAGAGAGATAAATTAAACAAGGTCTAGATATAGTTGTTTTATTATTTTAGTAGTGTAGGAAAGAAAAAACATCTGAAAGAACATTCTAACTTCTTTAGTATTCAAACTCCAACTTCATCTGCTAAAAAAGATTAATTTTCAGTTTTGTATTTAAAAAAACCCCACACTCAAGTGTTTTGTTTTTTTTTTTAACAGCACTTGAAGCCTGGCAAGTGTGGTAATTAAAAAACAAATAAGCAAACCCAAGAAATTGCTTTTTGAAATGATGCACATGCAGAAATCCTTTCTGACTCTCTGCTCATAGAAAGTCAACTCTTCGGTTCTTTTTAGATGTTCCTTCATGTAAAGATAGAAGTAGCAAATATTCAGTAACTTGAATGTCTAAAAACTTAAACAGCTTGATACAGGCAGATAGTACTTGATGGGAAGTGGACAGAAGGTACAGAAAGAGCACTTTTCCTGTGCATGAAAATATGCTTAACTTCAATCTGTCTGGTCTCACACCCATTCCTTCATTTCTGTGTCTCCATACATCTCCAGTTCAATGTTGCAGTTTAAGCTCGGGCCACATTTGCTGCGCTAAGTAACAGGCATAAGAGAAACACTGCAGGACTAAGAATGTGCTTTATGAGAAAGTCTGTTCTCCCAGTGTCAGCCTTAAACATCACTCTTACTCGTGAAGCCACCACAAGATCCCACATGTAGTGTGGATGTAACAATCCTCAATGCACCTGAGATCATCTTCTTGTTCAGTTCTTACAGACTCACAAAACAGCAACCAGGTACATGGAAATGTTTGTTAGGCCACTCAACTTGCCATACCTTCATAAAAAGCTGCATTTCCATAATATTCTACAGTATTTTAGATTAGCAGCATGATTTTAAAACGTTAATACAACATCACCAAGTCCTCAAAACCATGCCTACCTTTCATGCATATCTATACTCACGTAAAACAGCTCTGAATGCACCAAATGCTCAGACACATGTGTCTGTAGGTTTAAAATTCCCAGCAGTGCTTTAAATTGTGACAGATTCATTTATTGTATCATTTTTAGGGCAAATGCATACACCTGGTTAAATGAGCCATGCTTCGTTACTAAATACTGGGCTGAAAACTGAAATTCACCACAAGGCAGACAACTGAAACAAAAGAGTGTTGGAAATCTAGAAGGAAACATGACTCTGGTTAGCTGTCTTGTTTTTTCGTTTTACAGGCTGGCTGCTCCCATGGCAGTTAGGCATAGAGCTAATCTGCAGAAGTCAAGCGCATAAGGACCCTACAGTCACTGCTATAATGAACAAAATGAAAGCAATTAAAAAATACATTAACTAATCTGTCACATTGGGAAAACAGGAAGCCTAGTCACCAAAAACACAAAGAAAGAAAAGCCTCATTTCAATGACCCTTTTCCCCCTGACTTCTGGGAGAATTAGGAAGCAGAGATCAAAGGTATTAAAGCTTAACTGGCTTCAGGGTTCAGCAAGGAAATTAATATTAAGAATTCATATTCAGGCTGAAAATCTACTGGCTAAGCAACAAATCACTGGCAGCCTGTAAAAAAAGGGAAGGCTTCTTGTTTTCAAAAGCAGATCATGGAGCATTTAGGAAGTGTGGCTTCATCTGGCAACGTATGAAACCTTACCAAAAGGAAGTGGCTTCCTTTTGGTTTTCTCTTCACCACAGTCAATTTTGAAAAGCCATAAAATTAGGCATGGAAAAAGGTGATAATTTCTAGGACAGTGAATGATCTACTACAAATGAGAATGTTTACTTATTTCAGATAGTATCTATAGCAGCAGTGTTTGTATCTATATTAAGTTTGGATGAGGCCTTAGAGGTCACAAGTTGCTGCAGTATATCAGCTGATCTTACAGAAGTCTTTGCAGGGAGGGAAATCATCTTGCAGCTCTGATGCTGTCTTTTGTCGAGTCAAGGCACATTCAGAGAGGACACAATTCTTGCAAGTGGCTGCTGTAAAATTTTGGATTCAATTCGTAGAAACTCTTCTTCATACTTTTCCTACTGAAAAACATGAGAAAACCCTAGGAAATCTGCCACTTATATGAAATGTTAAAATGGCTTTTCAAAGTCTCTGACTCAATTTCTACAGCTACTAACTTGAATTATGTTTAGGATGACAACCAGCACTGAAAGCTTTTGAAACTTTTACCCTTCATCCATATCTGAACCAGAAGAGGAAGAAGATTCCTTTCACCTTTATACCCAATACACAAACACATGAACAAGGGAAGTACATACAGATCAACTTTTTTTTTTTTTAAGTATTCAAATGAGAGCTAGAAGAACCCTCCCATCACTCTTCTCAATTAGTGACATGGACCAACTAAGGGAAATTTATATGTTAATGGAAATTAAGTTTTAAACAGATTCACAATAACATATAGGCTAGAAACCTGACTCTAAACTATACAAGATCTGATCATAAAACAGCCTGAACTTATAATTCAAACATTTACTTTAAGTTAGTTGTACATTTGCCACTTGGCATATATTGAGCAAAAAGTAAAAAAGCTCACATTTCAGACACCAGAAATAGAATATTTTGTGAATAAATTATTTATACGTATATATATATATAAATAAAACAATAACTCATGTCTCTTTTCTTGACCTGAAAGTTCAGTGCTACATCTGTTCAGTCATTTACGCAACCATGTTTGACTGCACACAGAAAAAAGTGAGGAAAAAAAGGCTGCTGGCCACAGAGAGAACTTAGTTGAACACTTCATACTGACAAATTGTTGGCAGCTGTTTCTAGAATACCATCGATGATGAGGATAAACAATACTTTGAGGCATAATTCTAGTTCCCAATGATTTTTATGCTTGCAAAATGAGTTAAAGCAGGTATTTTATCACCTCCAACTAAGCAGCCTTCAACAAGTGGATTCACTGTATATTTGCTTTAATAATAGCGAGGAATGAGGCTTTTTGTTGTGTTGTTTTTTTCCTGTTGGTCTCTTCATGTTACCACAATATTTTACAATCTGTCTCTCAAGAGTTACAACAGCTCTGCCAAAATCACTTCCAAACACTCACAAAAGCTTGCACTGATCAATCCACCATGCACATAATTCCTATGGCATGAGGCTAGCAGAAATGAAAACAACACTTCATGGAGATAAAGAAATATTAAAGCCATGTCAGAAAAAGATGAGTCTGTTGCTTTTTTGCACTGAGATCAATTTACTCAACTACATGAGACTGATAGAACAGAAATACTCAAAATCAATGATGGCAAATCATTGGCAAGTCTAACTCTGGTGTTGAAAGAGATTTGGGCTGGCACCAGTGAGACTAAGTCCTACTGCCAAATTTCAAAAGGCACAAGGCTCTATTGCTGCTATTGACACATTCCTCTCTGAAGGGAAAAGAATGACTTTGAACTGTAAAAACCTCCATCTATTCAACTCTTCACTTCTTGCTAGTCCATGGAGATCTCTCATTTCAAGCTCTGTGGGGGAAGACAGTCTTTTCTGCTGGCTGCTGCTGTTTAGCACTTAGCATGGCTAATTCTCATCCAGCACTGAGGCTCTTGGAAAATGTCATTAACCATTAACTGAAGAACAGAAAACAAGAAATAAATTTGGGGGATTTTTTTTGTTTGGTTTGGTTTTGCATTATCCAAACTCGATGGCATAAAATAGGTTTTGCCAACATAATTTAAACCTCTCTCTGCCTTACAGATTCACACCAACATAGTGTTAAATATTTCTCTAGTTGAATCTCTGTAAAAACCCTAGACTGCTGAGAGGTATGCAAATGATGAGCAATTACCTAAATTACATAATTTTCAAGTAGGGACTCTGCAGGACACATCTCTTCTTTAAGGATGATCCCAAGGAAATAATCTGCGGTTACACGCTGTTCCCTGCACCAGCTGTTCCAGTTCAATTGGTGATATGTTACTCTCATCATGCAAGTGTAAACTGGTAAGGGGAACCAGAGCCTGCTTCTACAATGCACCGTAAGCACTCAGAAACATTCCTGGGTGCTGCTTGAGCCTTGATTTTCATTTTTCCTGAAGGTTTTTAGGTTTTTTTAACTGGGAAATGTAACTTTGCTAAACTACGACATACAGGGAGGACTCCCCAGTTCATATTAAATTCATCAGCAAAATTCCCAATTTAAAAGCGATTCCAACCTCAGTATCAAGTCTCCTGCAACACAGAGTGCATCTGGTTCCTTCACTGCAATGACTCTGGTTCTGATTAATTATTCAGTATAACATCACGGCTCTACTAGCAAAGAAACCATAGTATGAGTGTTGCAAGACCACTGTACCTTAATGGATTTAGGTACTAACAAAGAAAGAATGTGCAAATTCACTTAATTTAAACCCACAATGTATTCCAGGTGAATTAGAATAACACAGACATTTGAGCACAGCTCCTTGCTAAACTTGGTTTGATGTGGTTTTGTAATCTTAAATGTGTTACTGCAGTGTTAATAAACGTGTTTTAAAAGATGTACCAGGTGTGCAGTTTGCTGAGGCATGCTGTGAAGCATATGTGTGGAGGCAGGGTGCACAAGGTTTCCTGAAAGAAACGTGACACAGCTCAACCCCCTATCTGCAGACAGTACACACTATTGAAAATTTTCAGACCCACCCTGCTACAGCTGCCTTGTTGGTTTTAAGTGAAGATTAAGTGTAAGTGGGAAGTATAACAGAAGCACAAATACTTTTTGGAAAGAGAGCATATTTGCTCAGAATTGCCATTTTTTATTTTCCTGGTCAAGCTTCCACTACATTAACCTCAACAACTTACTGATTCAGAAAGGTTCTCCTAGACACTAGTCCCTCAACATCAAATCCTCCACCACATCTGGCAGAAACTACACCCACTGCTGAGGCAGGAAGCCACACTTAACAGCAGCTGGGAACACCATTATCAATACCTTGGGCAGATATCTCCAGCAACAATACAGATTCAGGACAGCCTGGTCCCTGCCCCAGCACAATAGTAAACTGAGGAGTTTTGTTTTTATAAAAAACAACACAATGTCAGGAAAGAAGAATCTCAGTTCCAACTTTCCTGTAACACCAGAGTTCTCATCGTTGTCCCCTACCATGCCCTTGCTTATTTCAGTCCTACTCTTTCTTCTCCAGAAATCTTACTAATGATTTCCAAAGCTCCTTCCCTATTGTCATAATGAGAAGGAGCTTAGGTTTACGTGTAGTAACTGCAGGCAGATTCAAGCTAAGCACTGATCCTTGCTGTGACAATTACAAGGATATAAATGGACAATGGAGCTTTACACCATGACTACCACAAGCACTCTGACATTCAGCCTTTTCTTATTTTTCTCATCGTTGCTTTTAGCCTTACCTTGTTGATGGCCTCAGTTTTCACAGACATACTTCAGTAACAAGTTGTTATTCCTGAACTGTGATCTTGGTAACCAGCTTGCAAATGACTCCATCTTACAAGTTAAAGATTTGAAGAAGGACAAAATAGTGATCTCCTACCTTGATCAGTTCCTTGAACTTGGGGTCTTCTTTTGAGTTAGGATCAATCATAGTGCGTTCCTCATTCTCCTCTGTCCGAGTAAAATGAGAAAATTTAGTGAGATCCACTTCAAATGTACACCACCGAAATACTGCAACAATCCCTAATCATGAAGTGGCCTGTCAGCTGATCAAGAAACGACAGTGCCTAGTCATCATCTTAGCAAGGGAATATCCGATGACCAAAATGTCAGGGATTTTTAGAGACACAAAAGAAGATAACACACTCCTAACTTCCCCAAAATAAGATTGTTTCCACTGACCTTACCCAGCTATGACTCTGGGTTATAAAGAATACTTAGGGAAATCACCATCCTCTATACTCTGTGGGGCACGTTAATATTAACATGCTCAAAAGTGCAGTCAGCTACTTTTTTCCCGCTTCTCAATTTGTATTTAACTGCTATTTGAAAACACCTTTCCCAAACCACACCAGGAAGCTTATGGCACTACACTCTGTGCAACTGCTGAGACTTGGGCCAACAGTCTGTGTGTCAGCGCTCTAGTTCCCTGAAACTTGGTCATGCAGCCCTGAGTGCACAAAATCCTTGACCTCCAGTTAAACTGGAGAATGAAAATTACAAGTTATAGCAGCTGTACTTGTGCATGGGGGAAGAATACAAAATAGATTTCTTAAGTGTAAAATCTTCTATTTCTTCTGTTGCTGGGAGATGGAGAAATGTGAGAAATGTTCTCCAATAGTCAGCAGGACAACCACAAGAAGAGTGAATATAAAGATTAATTTTTAGAAGGGATAAGTTAATACCAACAGAAATGTTGGTAGCAAAATCAACTTAAGCTCAGTCCTGTATTTTAAATTCTGGTGTTTCCATTCAAGTAGCAAACTTCTCCCTGCACCATTCACTTTAATCACTTTAGTAGCCAAGTGGTAACTGTGATCTAGGCTAGATCTGTTCCTTTCACTGGAAAGCAAACCCTTGTTATTACACAAAAAGAACACAAGGATGTGTGACTGTTACAGCTATGCTAGGAGATCCACATTTCTTCAGCTGAAATAATTATTTATAGATCTCACATCTTAAGTCTAGACAGGCCACATGAAATCCTATTTCCCTATTGATTTCTCAATTCCTTACAGAATGACAAGGGAGGGGTTTCCGCATGACCATCAGTCCGGCCATTGCCACACTGCATAGAGGGATCTTTTAAAACCTGACAATGACCAACCTACAGAAACTTCCTATTGCCATGTTAGACTTCACTGCTGTCAGTGGGAACATGAGACAGACTCTGTCATCTAATTGGCTACCTTAGACTTCACCCAGACATTCAGTTTCAGTATTTTCCAGGCCCACCTTAATTTTAAAAGTATGACCTTACTATCTGAACATACCTGACAAATTTCCACAAACATTCAAAAACACCATGAATTATTTTGCTGCTTTTCTCCCCCTCTGTTCATTTACTTCCTCATTACTGCGTAGGATGAGTCAGGCAGCGTAGTGGTGACACTCACTACGTACTGAAAAATACTGCTCAATGAAGCTCTGAATTAGATATGATTAACAGTATACAATTCACTGCAGAACTTTCCTTAAGGTTCAACAGGGGTCACATCTTCACCTGGCAGACCTTCAGGAGCAGCTCTGCATCTTCTAAAGTCATACAAAACTTTAACAGTGTATGACTTCACTGGAAATCATTGGAGACACTCCCGATCTATACATATACACAGAGCAACCAACATTCTGCCCACATCTCAGAAGAACAGCACTTGGATTTCCTACTACCCTTCAAATCAGAAAATCTAAATTACTAACACTTTTTTGTTTTTAACTTGTTTCATTATTTGTCTCCATGACAACTTGCTTCAGCCAAAGCCATAGATTTAGAGACGTATAGCCAAGAAAGGAAAAAGTGTTTTATTCCAATAAGTTTTAAACACTTTTCGCTATAAATTATGCCATTGCTCTTGTAGAGACTTGAGGAAGGGGAGAACAGAGAGAAGAATTTAAATGTTTACCTTCTTTCTATAAAGCATTTCTTTTTTCACATACTTCTATTCTAATCATATTTAATCACTGTTTTCAGCAGCCTAAATGCTCATCTGTTCATTCAGTATCAATTCCCTCTTTGCTGTACTGTCACTTGCAAAGTGTAAGCAGCAACCCAACAAGGAACATGGCATCTACAAATTAACAACAGTATAGTATGTACTGAGTCAAAGCAGTCCAAGGGTTTCACAGGAACCATGACACACACTTCTGCTACAAGCTTGCTGTGGGATGGTCTTTTTGCACTTCAGTTCCTTATATACATACATATATATATATATATGGAGAAATGTCACTTCCTTACTAAAGAATGACGTCTGAGATGCATTGGCCAATGGGTTAATGGAACTGAAGTGAACCTTAAGCACACAAACTCAGCACTATTTTCCATCTACTTCTTTGCAGCTTTCTATCTACTTTTAGGATGATCACTGAAGAACTCAAGTTCTTGCTAATTCATTGAACAGATTAACTTCCCCATAAACTACCTAGTTTAAGCCTCTCTGCACAGCTAACACTGTTCTTTAAACTCCATTTTAACCCTTCTAATTTCTAGCCTACATGTGACATGCAACAGTTTTCAATTCTGACACTCAATTCTCTAAGTTTCAATTGAGCAATTTACATTCAACAGTAAAGCAAAGGATACGGGAGTCACAGTGGCCACCCTCATTAATAATCACTTAGTTGAGGTCTGTAGCATGAATACTTTACCTAATAGTGTGTCTTCTGGATGGATGTCCACAGTGCTTGGGTTCATTGGTGCGTTGATAGCATTTTTACCTTCCTCTTGGAGGTCACTCACTGAAAAGATGGGAAAAACAGAAATAAAGTCTAATAAATGCAAAGTTTGCAGATATGTAGGGGTTGAGGAGAGTATTCAATAATAAGAGAAAACATCTGGTAGATACATTTCAAAATGTGCCTACAGCTTATGGAATTAAGAACTGCAGCTGTAGTGGAAAATAAAATCAAAGCAACATTCTTTTATAGCTTCTTATTAAACTGAACCACCACACAACTGGCTGAAAATATTTTGCAAGAAATCCAATACTGTGGTAAGAGCAACCTCAGAGTGCTTGTTTCTCCACAAGCAATGGGTGTGAGTTTTGTCTGCAGGACAGTCCAAGTCAAGAGCAGACAACAAACTCTAAAAATGAGCTCTTTTTCTGATAGCACGACCACAACTCATCACCACCTTTTCCAGCTGCAGAACAGCAAGAACTACAACCTACTACTGTCCTTGTTGAATGTCTCAGAGAATCCCAAGGAGACCTACCAAATAAAGATGAAATTGTATTTAATTCTAGCCCTGCAGCTGTCTAAAAATAGATGTAGCACGATCTGGTGAATACAAAGCTGGAATTTGTGATTTCAAGCTCTTGTCCTAAACCTACAGCTCTCATTTAAGAAAGTCTGTGGAGTATCCTTCATCAATAAAACAAATATTAAAATATTTGCCTACATTCTGCTACATGGAAAGAACTGAAATTGAGGACAAGTACTGAATAGTTCTCCAGTATCTTCATAGAGACTGATGGCAAAAAACGCACCAGCAATACTATAAGAACACTTTTACACTGTTTAAGGCACATACCCCTCAGATCAATTATTTGTTATAAGCCAAGCTATTGAAATACATGCATTCTAAATAGGAGATAAACAGACAGCCCCATTATCCAATGACAGGTCTGTGTTAGCAGGGGCTAAGACCTTTTCTGGCAGCATTTGTGGTATTATAGTCTCCTCTGGGAGAGGTTCAAGTCCCATGATCTTTTCAGGGAAAAGCAAGGACTTCCAAATATATAAGGTCTGGTAGGCAAACTTTTCCAGGGAAAGAAAAGGAGGAACAGTTAACTAATAGTTACAGTATCCCAAACAAGCATTTCCTTCAAGAACAGTCACTATTCCCATTTCTCACTAGAAAATCAAACCACAAGCTAATAATTTGCATGTAGTCTGCAAATTATTGTATGTAGGTTACAAAATCTTGCATCAGTACTTGCTTTTTTCCAGCTTGATAGAAGCGGAAAACATAGAGATCCTACTGCCCTAGAGGTGGACAGGGAAGAAGAATACACTACAATCACCCCTCCTTCTCCCACAGACACTTGAAACAGGTGCTTAAAACGAGTTAACACATTTCTTAAATGCAGTTTCAAGATGTTAGTTAATTCTGGTTCACAGCATGATATTGAGCATGAATAAAATCCTCAGTTATGAAATGCTGTTCTTATATTCTGCAAGCAACAAACACAAGTCTCGTATTTTCAGACCTTATGGTTTATGAACCATGTTAAAGCAGCTGGTTAGAGCTAACACAGCACAAAGCCTGGGGGAAGGGAGGCTGCCTGCAGTAAGCATGGCTTGGTTACTGTATTGTGCACCTTCTGCAAAGACAAGGGAACAGCATTCTCAAATGCAAACAGGACATAACTGTCTGCAGGCTGAAATTTAACCTTCTGAATAAATGCCGTTACTAACGAAACTCTTATTTATCCCTTTTCTGTGCTCATTCTCATTTTCTTGGAAAACTCTTCAAACCAAAAGCCAGGGAGCTAAGGGGCCTCCTAAAACAGATCAAAACAGCTCTAACAGCATGCCTTACCCAGCCCTGTTAGCATTACACCCAACTAGAGCTTCCTCAGGCAAGCAGCTCCTACATTGTGATGCCAAAAGGAATACAGCCACCAAGAGGTACAAGAAAAATCAAGTGGAAACTGGACACTACAAGATTTGTAAAATCATGCTAGGACTGTAAGTATCCAAATTCTACTTATATCACACTCCTTTCGGAAGTACCAGCCTTGTTTCTAGATGCAATTCTCTTTTTGTTAATATATCACTGTTGTCATTCTAGGGGTGCCAAGCATTCAATAATCAGCACATCACTGAAATGCTCTGCAGGAGAGAGCTGCTAAGTTCCTGTAGGCTGCAAATACATGGTGCTGTCTTTAGTGTGAGCAATACGAACAAAACACTGCATGCATTTCAAGACAGAATACTTTTAACTGCAGGTAAACTAGTTTTACTCCCAAAATTTCAATTGAGATGATACAATTGTTTTTTCTCTTTATTATATAAAGTGATCTCTGCTCTTCCTATTAAAAAAAAAAAACAAACAAAACTACAAGTTGTTTCTGAGAAATTTACTAAACACTGATATGAATTTGTGTATCAAGTCCCCACCCGTCATGACATGAAGAGCCACATTAAAACCTTACACTTGCCTTTAGATCCAATGCCAGACCCCACAAGACCAAAACATCCTCTCCTGCTGCTACCAGCAATGCATGGCTATGTGTCAGCAGAAAGCCTCCCAAAGCCTGCTGCTGCCCAGGGGTCAGGCCTGCTTGAAGATAGCCCATACACCACGTCCTAGGCAGACAGCTTAGGAAGAGATTCTTGCTACAAACACATTTCCTACCTCCTTTTTTGCGCCTCTTACACAGGAGCCCTGCCATCCCGGCCTCGGCAGTACAGGCAGGCCTCAGATGAAGCACACAGGCCGCCTGAATGCTGAAGGAGAGGCAGCAACTGGATAAGGGGCTGGCACCTCAGGACTGCCAAACCTGTGTTAATTCGGGCATGGTGACACAAGAGGAGGCACTAAGATAGCCACCCAGCTGCTAGCTGGTGGGGGGGAGCCTGGGCAGCAGGGAGGGAGGGAGCACACAGCACTTAGCCACAGACTCCCAGCCAGGAATCCTTCCCTATCCTTGCTGCTTCCACAGATAGGCAAGTGCCTGCCTGCCTCAGCCTGCTGCTGGCCACTTAAAAGCAGGCACCTCAAAGATGGTGCAAGGAGCTCCCTGAGAAAGTCACCTCCATCCTCTAGTCAAAGCACACTCGGGTTCCCCACTATGACAGCTTGCCCCAGGAACACACAGGATCACGGTGCAACAGCCAGCAAGCAGAGTAGCAATTGTGCTCAGGAACAGCAACTTCAGAGAATCATTGAACAGTCTGAGTTGAAAGGGACCTTAAAGATCATCTAGTTCCAATCCTCCTGCCATGGGCAGGGTACCTTTTCCCAGAACCTCCCGCACTCCAGAACCCTTTCATCCTTCACTTGAACAAATGCTGAGGACTTGCTTTGCTGCCCTCAGTATTCACTTATCACTGTTGAGCAAAGAAACAGAAGCAGGAAAAGGAAACCGAGACACAATGCTGGAAACACACAGAGAACCCACAAACGAGTGAATGGAGACAGATAAGATAATAGTCAGGATGCAGCAACAAGTACATTTCTGAGAAGAACCTGATAGGTGTTTTAATGCAAATTTATAACAAGGAATGGCTTTCAGCTCACATGTTCACAAGCCCAACAGTAATGCAAAAGATGGATATTCATCAATTGGCAAATGCCAACCTCCTTGACATTGCATCAGCAACAGTAGCTTTGCTGTAGGATTTCTATCAGATCTTTACATCAAATGAGCCACCCATGCAGGAGAGCATTTTACTGGTAGAGCAGACCTGTGCTTGCACAACAGGTTACAGTTGTGGTAGGTTCCACATGAGGTATTACTGCTCCTTGCCTGCACTCCACCTGCTCATTCACAGGTCCCCTTCTCTTCCCTTTCCCTCCCCACAGAAAACATCTTCACCTGTTGTCTTGGCATTGTTCTTTGCTGTCTAAATGAGATCTGCGTAAAACATCTTTCTCTAAAGCCTGATCAGTTCATTTCATACATAGAGGAAGACAAGAAAGGGTAGGAAATGGAGTACAGGCTGGAGTAGCATCACTTAATCCAGGTTGGTCCCCAGTAGAACCATTCCTGGATCTGTTGCCCCAGGCTGGTTTGTTTGCTCCCACTGGCATGGCACACCATTCCAGGGCAGAAGTCTCCCTCAGATATGCCAGTAGAGCTCATATAAGAAGCCCCAGCATCCAGGGTATGCTATCCTCAAGAAAAGAGTTTGCTCCTGACCCAAAACACAGACTTTGCTAGACAAAGGTTACAGCCTTAATGTAAAACTTGCCAATGGCCTAAATGACTCAGCCGTGAGCTTACATAGGACAAGGCAGGTGTGACTACAGGCACAGAAAGATTATGTCTTGGAAGGGTATTTGGCAGAATTAGCTATGATTTCTCCCAGATGTCTGCTATAGTCTCCCGCTCTTCTGGCTGGAGATCTCCTCTCTGAGCAGATCCTCAATTTTACCAGCAGCACTAGTCCTCTGAACCACTTTAGTACCCCATCAGCCAGCACTAGCAAAAAACAGATGTAACAAGGGACAGGCAAGTTGCCAAAGCATTCAGCAAAAAGCCTGAGTATTTCCCTAAGCCAGAAATTTAAATTCACAAGTAAAAGGTCACTTCTCTACTGGTCCCCAGGAAAGCAGCAAGGGCTCCTGGCAACCCTCTGATGTTTTAACAGTCTCCTGGCAGTTTCAGCAGTCAACGTGCTTTAGTTACAGTGGAAGCTGTGCTGGCCTTTCAAACAAATTAGTATAATGAGCAGATCGCATACACACATGCAATACAGCAATACATCTGTAAGCCAGGCAGGCTGTCTCAGTGCGTGGGTTTACAGGCAAACTGCACAGAACAGGAGCAATTAGCTGCAGAAAGTTGGAAATGCCACCAGAGCCGTCAAGGATTTCTCGCAAGTAAGGAAATAGCCTTTAAAGTCAGCAGGAGCACTATAAAAAGAAGAGATGTCTTTGCTTTCTCCGTTTTATAAGAAAGAGTAAGCTGATGTCAACAATTTGATCCTTGCTACCTTCACTCTTTAAAAATTTCAGTGCAATTTTAAAAGATGCGAACAACGGCAGAGTTCACCTCCTAAGTCTTTACCATTCGCTGCCTTGTTATTAAAAAATTGACCACAAGCCTCTGCCTCTTAGAAAAACAGATGGTAAATGCTACTTAATTTTAGCTCTAGTTATTTCTGACTGCAAGGCTGAATCCCACCCTGTGGAAAGCAGCAGCTGTTGTGATGCTAATCACGGGTTTCAATGCTTTCCTTCACATTCAACCAGTGCCGAACTGGCTCCATATTGCTGCCTAACCACAACTTTTACGTGATGTACTCTCATCTCGTGAATAAATCCTAACTCTGGAAGCTATTAGACTGCTTTGTTACCCTTGGCTCAATTACAGATTACTTGTTCAAGTAACTTTGTCATCCTCTTTGGTCGGAGCAGCACACAGACGGGAAATATGGAATCACCATGTAACTTGAACTGCACAGGAAGCTCTCTTCCTGCCCTCAATGTCTTACTGCTTCCCAAGTTTCCTTGTTCTTCCCAGAGACAAAACCAAGACCAGCTGCACTGTTTCAGGCAGTGACTCACCTGCCTGCAACTCATATCCTCAGAGTTCAGGTAATCACATGCAAAATAGAAAGTCCATATTCAAGACCATTTCTACTCCATTCAGACCACTGACATGACCCTCATTCACTCACATGTCAGATGTGGTCACAGGAGAAATCCTCCTGATGAAGCAGACGACCTGTGCATAAAAGATCCAATATTTGATAGAGCTCCCACTGTCCATAGGAAGTGTCAGACCAGAAGATAACAGGTCCTTGGTGGGTAAAGACCCTGCAGTGTCTATCTCTTAACCTGCTCCTCTGTTGTCTTATCACAGACCAACACACACAACCATGCACTCACAGAATTCCCATCTGACACCTAAAATACTTTCATGAAAAGTCACCTTCAAAACTGTAAGCCTTCTAGAAATATTCAAAAAAAAAAGTTTTACAAAAACTGGCTTTTTCCAAGAAAATCTGTTGTACTGAATCAGGATTTTTAAACCAGGTCCCAACATAATGCATGCTGATACACTGAGACCCTTTGTCTCCTTTCTACAGACAAACCACACACACAACTCACCAGTCTGCTACTGCATTGCTAGTCACTTAACATTTACAAAAGGCTCTGAGATCTTTTGATAGAGACTGCAAGATAAAGACAAAGCCTCCATTAATTATAATAGAGAATTAATAATCCTAGGCAGATCAAAGGCAAAGACTTGCTCTAATCCACATAAAGGCACTGTATCAAGGGACTGCATTCAAAGTAGAACTGTGGTAATAAAGGAAGTTATTTATATGCCTCAGTAGGCACACAAGGCACTCACAATGGTCAGGCTCTGCCACATAAAGAAATGGAAAAAAGGAAAAAATAAAGCAAAAAGCAAAGCAAAAGGCAACTTTTAGGAAAGGTCTGTAATAATGCTTTTGGTTTAGTTGCAAAGAACAGGCCACAGGCCACTCTTGCTTATGTGAATTTGTTAAACTTACACCGACAAGTGGTCTGTTCTGTGACTCCCAGAACAAAGACCTCCACTTTAGTTTTGCCAGGGGTAAAGCATCTCTCTAGCATAGTAGCAACATATTCAATACTTGAGCTAGTTGTGTAGAGTTGTTTGGGGGAGAGTTTGGCAAAAAAATTACATGCATTTTTTGGTGGGTGACACCTGTGTTGAGAGACCCAATATTAACAATATTATCCTGGCCTCCTGAAAAAAGGTACAATGAGTCAGAAGAGGAACAGGCAGAGATGCTGCTCCTTGGGAAAGGGGAGCACTAACCAGACCACAGCAGCCACAAGCAGTTTTCAACATCACCAGCACTGGCAACTAAACATCAAATCAAACAAAATAAGACTCTGTAATTACTAAGCAGAGAGATCTTTAGCCAGTTACATGGCCCACTTTAACTCATCAAGGAAGCTGAATCCCGCAAAAAGCAAGCAGCGGTGTGCTGAGCATTTTTCTCCTCCAGCTCCCCGTAGGGCCCTGCAAATGCAGCACTGCTGCTGCCTTCACCCAGTCACGTCCACGCTGGGCAGTCTTACCTTAGTCTGTCAGCAATAGACAACACAACAGCCAGCAAAGCAGAACTGACTATCCCTGCTGCTACACTGCTGGAATAGCTGAACAGACAGACCCCCCTCTCCAGTATTAATCTGTCTCTGATAGCAACTGACAAAGTCAGAGCTGACCAGAAGCTGCCTGAACATAAACAGTGATAAAAGTCAAGATGAGTCCACCATACCAACACAGAGACATTGTATTTAACATTTAGATCTTCTTTTCAGCAGTCATACTAATCCTATTCAAGGCTCACAGTTACCAAAAGACCACACCAGAATTCTTCTCAGCATTTAGCTTCCCAGCTGTTTCAGTCTCTTGCTGAACAGGTCTAACACCGACTTAGTAAATACTTAACTAGAAATCCTCCAAAATAGGTTCTGAAAGGCAGAAAAGCAAGATCAGACTTTGACAGAAGCATACTGAGAGCTCTGTAACAAACTAAAAGTCAAACTTGGGATTAATCATTTTGCTGTAAGCCCCTGTTTCTCATTTCTTCCATTACTGTATACACAGCTATGTAGCTGTCTTCATCAGGCAGTCATCCATGCTGCCAGTAAAGTGGCACTCCAGACTTTGCCTCCACTCCCAATTGCCACTCTCTCCTTCCCTTTTGCTGGCAACAGTGATTGCAGAAGTCACATTATGGCAGAGTGCTACACTTCTCCCTCTGCACACAAGTTCTACTTGAAAATGGGGAAAACACACATACTTTCTCAGCCTCTCCCAATTTTAATTCCATCACAACATACAAAACATCATTTCTTCCCACAAAGCAATGGTAGAGGATTATGTTCTCCCAAGAATACTTCATGAGCACCAGGACTGCTTTTATCTGAAAGAAGGATGTGGAGTCAAATCTGCCTGATGAGAACAGAAGGAAATAAAAAGAAGAGGAAAGGACTGAATGAGTTTTCTGGACTGCATCCACTCCCAGTAGAAAACCTGCAAGGCATTTTAAACCTACTGCCATCAATTCACCACACAATACTGTATTCTACTTTATAGTACTTAGTACTCTCCTAGGCTTCTGTGTATTCCTACAACCAAAGCTGATGGGCACAAGCACATTCACAGTCAAGGAACTCTGTCTGAGATGTCCAAGGAAGCAGGTTCGTTTCCACAAGATGCCAAGTGCCAACAGGACTTGGTTAACCAAAAACAACTTGAGAAACCAGAATCAACTGACTAGTTAAGGTATTCATGTTTGATGGGTCCAGACAAAGCAAATGACCAAGGGAGAGACAGCAAGGTGTCAGAAGCAGAGCTAATAGCATTACTCTGGAATAGAGTCCATCCTAGATGGCCTAGTCCATCCATTCAGTTCTGGTCTTCTGCATCATGAATAAATCTGTGAGAAAATAGCACTTCAGTTTACTGCCCACCTACAACCTCCAGCTGTGATCCCACATACAAATCTAATCACGTAAACTTTATCAAGCAAAATACTTGACATCAAAAAAGTCACTATTGTTCCTCATGGTAACATGTTTTAAAACTGAGCTAGTCTCCATCCCTCCACTAACTTATTTCCAGCTCCTTTCCCTGGCTTGATACTTCCTTTGCACTTACCCAAATGAAATCCTGTTATAACCACTCTAGCAGTTTTACCTGCTTCATTTTACTGTTTTCAGTTTTTTTATGCTCATATCCTTCACTCCCCTACCCAACAGCATGAAAAGGTTATTAACCACTACCAAAAGCAGCCTACTGTGCAAATATGAAAATACTTTACATTGCTTGTTCTTCTGAACATGTCAAGAGAAATACAGAGTAAGACTCACTTCTGAAGATAGTGATGGTGGATGAGCACAAGAAGGAACAAAGGCACCGTCTTCTCCAGCTGACAATATAGAGCTCAACAAACAAATGATGCAAGTGGAAAAGAGGATACAGCTATGACTTGCGACTCAGAAGACGCAACTTTTTTGCTTGTGCAACATGATTCTACAGGAAGAATAAGCTGAGATAAATGATCCTGCAAACCACAAAAAGTGTACATGTCTAAACACTGAAGTTGCCCAAATGTCACCCAGAAATACAAGAAAAACTCTGAAAAACATCCATATATAGTAACTATATTTGCAACACATTTGTCAAAGGTCTTCTAGTAAACAAAAGTTTTCAGTTCAACAGAGCACAGTAGGGACAGGCAATGCTACAGACTGGAAGCTTTAATCTAAATACTCATCACATAGTTTGCAGAGTACCATGCACTGAGGTTGCTCAGGTCTAGCTCCACTTTTCCTGTGTCCTACCTGCATACAGGGCATTAAAGCAGTGCAAAATATAAATAAGTTTTCTCAGTGGTTTCCAGACAAGATGTATGTGGAAAATTGCTTTAGTTGCTGCTTTGAGCACCAGAGGAGCCTGCCAAGACAAGCACTTTGGTGATAAACACTACAGACCTCACACTAAAAGAAAGCCTGGAACTCAGAGCCCACAGTCAGACAAAAGCTAGTCTAAGAGGAGAAGGTACAGGGAAGATAGTGCCTACCATAAAAGAATTCAGATGTTTAACCCTGTCAGGTTTAAGTAAAAAATAGACACCACCATGTCCTAATAGAGCTACTGAAGACCATGCAGAAAGAGCAGAGCCCAGACCTCTGACTGCCATTCCAGTCCAGTCTCCCAAGGGATAACAAAATGCAATCATGTAACAACATCCAGACTAAGACCTGCAGCTGTTAACGTTTACTCAGCACACCAAAGTTTTACACATTTTGCAATTCTAGCTTTCTGTGGCCTTTGCACTGTCAATACCAGGTCCTGTGACCCAGACAAAGTAGTGTTTCAGTGGGGCTAGATAGCTGAAAGACTTTGAAGCTTAGCTACTGGTTAGTCCCAAAACAGCTTTCTAACTACACAGCCTCTTCAACTCACCCTCACTAATGAAGCAGCCAGAGCAGCAGCCCAGTGGAATCCATGCTTTCCTTCTCACTGAAAGGTCAGACAGGCAAAAACAACAGAAAACCAACCAATTGTACTCTTACTAGCACCTCAGTGCAAAACCAGTGAAAAGACCCTGATGAGAAGTACAGTTCCACTACACACCCTTGCATTCACGTGCTCACAAATCATTAATCCATTTCAGACTTCATGCTGTTTAAGAAATGTCCTTATTCCAGCCTTTGAAGTGTCTAAGCTGCCAGGGAGCCACATAGGACCACTGGATAAGTCAGAATGGAAAGGATCTCAGGAAGGCTGGCAGTCTCCATCCCATACCATTGTAGGATGTTCTGCTTTGTAGAGTGCTGGACTTTTCACTTGTTCGTGCTGGCTTTCAGAAGGTTCCTCTCAGTCCACTCCTCCTGGCCATCTGTGTCTCCCTGAACTGCAGTCCGGCACACAAGTGTATCAGCTAGGCACTCAGTTTGGTGTCATCTGCAAACTGTACAAGTGTGCACTTCATCACCTCCTCCAGGTCATTGATGTAGATGTTAAACAAGGCACAGCCCAGGTCAGATGACTGGGCAAACAGATTATACAACATAGGGGCAGTGTCATAGGCAGCCATGATGATCTTTTGCACCTTTTTTCTTGCAGAATGATTAGTTAGTCTGTTTTCACTCTTCCGATGTAATAGATATTAAAACCTTCACACTCCCAATATGGCTCCACAGAATCGCCTGGCCAGCTATGCTGCAACACACCAGATTACTCAGGCTCCTTAAAACAACAGTGCCCATCTCCTGTGCATTCAGTACAAAAGTGGAACTCCTCAGCTTAGACAGCTTCAAAGTAATGGTGTTTGCATTCTAAGAGAAACTTCTTACTAACCACTGGATCAAAAGCACATTTTTTTAGCCAATTAAAGAATCAATTTTTATCTAACAGTTTGTTGACAGAAAAGAAAATCCGCATGTGTTCCTCATTGGTTAAACAGCTGATGGAGAAAGGTTTTTTACCAGGTACTGAACTAGCTTGGCAAATGTTACCTATGATCTTTGTACCTATGGTCTTGGTACCTATGATCTGTCTGTCAACATATAAATGGCAGGAGTTAAGGGATCAAAAATATATGGTTGGAAAGATAGTATAAAACAAACACTTTAAATGTCTGACTCATGGCTTGGTCAAGCACAGCTCCCTAGCCTTCTTATTGCTCTTATTACTGATGTCGCAGAGCAACAGCCACCACAGTTTAGATTTTTTAATGATATGATACAAAGCTAAATGTTAATGCAGATCCAAAGTGACGATTTCACCTATGGCCCCTCACTGTGTTAATGCAGCTACAGTTGCAGCACTGCAGTAAAAGTGGGCACCTTCAAGACAGCAATCTAATTACGCACATCACAAGTGGTCAAGAGGGAAATGATCTGTCTGAATCTGTGTCAGCAGTCAGAGGAAAAACTCAGAAGAACTCAGGTATCAGGGACACATCATGGAAACAAACATATACCTTTCTCTTTCAACCATTCTATGATCAGCAGAGAGCAGATACTAAGGTCAGTCCCTTTTCCCATTACCATCTGTCCCACTCCCTGATGAGGGATCCTCAAAAAATTCAGCTCCACGGAATGTTGCTTGGAAGGACCTGCCAAGGTCTATCTTGAAGCTGGACTATTGGCACATAATATGAAGTCAGTCACAACTGCTCCTCCTCTGCCACATTGAAAAAAGTATCCTATTAGTTTGTGTGGCAGACAGCATCAGGTCTGCTATACAGGCAGGAGACCTGGTTTGCTCCTGGCACAGCAGGACCATTTGGAGCATGACATCCTGCACTGAATTAAAATCCAATTTCCCAATGATAGGGCTCCATTACCTAATTAGAGAGCCAAGGTCCCTGTCAGACCAAATTCAGTGCAGAACCAAGTTATATCTATGGCATTAGCACTCCTGAAGCCTGCCTAACTTTCCAGTGGAACCAATTCACTGTAACAATGCTGGGAGTCATACAAGGGGGAGAAGGCAGACAGTAATCCTAAGGGACAATTTTATAACCATGTTCCTGAGGAGGAATATCAAGCAGAAAAGGCAAGACTGGATGCTCTGGTACATTCTCCTACTCTGCCTTTCTGAAGAAAATCCCATCCGTTTTACAAAGCCTCTAAATCCATCTGCTGGGCTAGGCAAGACAAAGAACAAACAACACTATTCTATTTTAAAATGACAGAAGCGTCTGCATCTGTTTAATAACACACATGCACACATCTGTCAAACAGATCTCATGGAAAAGACACTTTCCAAAGACTACACATTTTTCTATTTAAAGATAGTAAAAAAGACACCGTGCCTCTATACAGACATCAGAATAGCTCTCCTCCTCATCCAGCTCTCACAGTCTCCTTCCTTAGTCCAAATAAATTTTGTATGCAACCATCTCAGCTAATTACAAATTAGTGATAAAGGCAGATGGCAGCTGTAATGGAAAATACACTATTTCTTTTTTTTCAGTGGATTTCATTATGTTTCAATCAGACAATGAAAGAAGTACTAAAGAAGGAAAGGGAAATACAGGAGCCAGAACAGCTTGCTTATTTTATAACTAAAATGCAGCATACATTGAAAAGAGATTTTATAAGATCTTACATATGACTGCCAGACAGGTTTCAAGGATTATAGAGAAGCCTTTTTGAACTTGGAGAAACAATCATTGAGAGATAAAACTGAATTCCCAAAGATCCTGTTGCTCATCACTAGCAAAGCCAAAACTAGAATCCCATCCCATGGCCTCCTCTCTCAACCAAAGGGCTTTGGAGAGGGGTCTGCAGTGGGTGCGTGGAAACAAATTGTCTGTACAGGATTTCTAATTAGAAGCTTCATTTTGCGGATATATGTTCCTTCACAAGGAAGTGATGGTGATGATTTAATAGTCTAAAGAGTATGGAGCCACTGCTGTCAGCCAGTACACGCTGTCAGGTGTGCATGTTCTCTCCACATCTGGTTTTCAGAACAAGACTTAACCAATTCAAATTACAAAACGTTGAAAGTACATATGTTGGCCATAAGACTTTTCCAGCTAAACTAGACATACATAACAGAAGTCACGAATTCCAGGTTGTAGCTTTCTACTTGGCCAACAGAAGACTACAAATTAGGAAATCTATACCTCAGCAGAATATACTTCACCCTGGAGAGATCACTTGGCCACTGACCTATCAGTTGTGTGACACAAAGGTTCCTGTTCCGACTTCCCCTCCTTCCACCCCCAAAGCTAAACAGGGATCACTGTGACCCACACAAGAACTGTTGGTTTAGATCCCCACACACAGGAACCCCAAGGGACAGCCTGCACTACAACCAAGGAGCCTGTACTGCAGCAGGGGTCTCAGGATCCAGCACTCTTCCTGAGTATGGTCTGGAAGAGCCTCCTGAAAAGCAGGGCTCTCCCACTGCTCGCCCTGCCTCTGCTTCCCTTCGACTTCCCTCCTCCTCACCACAATGTCTGTCACACTTCCCTCCGCTGCTCACAGAAGCAGGTACACTGCGGCCACTGGGATGGAATGTAAAGCAAGGGCCAGTCCCTGAGTGCCATAGGAACACCAGGGAAAACCTGCTGCAGCTTCACGTACTTTGTCAGTTAAACTCTGACAACTGCAGCAGTTGGTTTTGCTGTACCCTGAAAACCTCAGCTTCATCAGTGGCAATGTGCACATATAACACATTTCACAGAGCAACAGGGGACCTATGAGGGAGAGGATATGCAACTATCAAAGTCACCATATAAAAGAGTTCAATTAGAGGGCTGTGCAGAGTAAGGCACGTGGTCATTGTGATAGCCAATCAGACCAAAGCCCGTGTCATCAGTCATGTCCAGACACTGGCATGGGTCAGGTCTTACTCTGGAACCACTTGGTTGGCTTTCAAGTAGCTGGCTTCTGCAACAAAAAACCCATGAGTTCAAAGAAACTGAAGGTTTTATGAAGTCATAGAATCATAGAATGGTAGGGGTTGGAGGTCACTTAGTGACCTTTAGAGATCACTTAATGAGCAGAAGTCAGCACAAGGAGAAGCCTTTGGGAAACAAGGCTATCCTTTTTCCTTGTTGGTCTCCAGGTCTCCTGAAGTAATTGTGAGGAGTTTGAGGGCTGGCCCTTAGCTTGCTGAAGATCACTGAAGACCTTGCCCACTATCATAGGAACAGGGACACACTGAAAATAATGAAACGGGAAGAAGACTCCAGGGTTAAAAAGGCACACACAGAGCTTCCTATATTACCAACAGCAACAAAGGTGACAAGGATCACAATGTTATACATGAGGCAGGAAACTCCTCCTTTGTTACATCTCAGTGCCTCTGTATGGTCCTATGTCCTCGTATCAGATATCATGTCCTAGGAACCTTAACACAAACAATCTCTCAAGTGTATATTTACAGGCCAAGATTTCTGGCAGAGCCCATGACATTTGTACACTTGACTCCCTTTGAAAACTAACAGTGCCTTGGCCTCCAAATCCCTCAGCAGCAGCTCTGAAGTACCAGCTCCGCTGGCACTGCCACACCTATAAACTTGAATTGCCTCAGCTGTGGCCATGACACTTGTATGCATAAAGTATACACACTAAATTTTCCTTTCCAGTTAAACAGTAAAGCTGTAACTGCTGAAATAATGAATCCCTGCAACTAGCAGACTCTGTTTTGCGCTGGTCTTGCAACAGACCACATAATCCCTTAGCAAGAAATTCTGAAGTGCTTCTGCAGTAGAAAGAGCTTGCCAGATAATCTCCCAAATCTCCTAACATCAAAGCATGATCCAAAGCTCAAAGCACTGCATTGGAAAACTCAACCAGCTTCATCTATTTTCAGATCAGCTGGCGTTTAACTGTTCTTGAAGTACAAAAAAAGACATTTAGCACTGTTATGCATAACCATACTAAATCTTCTGGGCTCCTGTATTTTCAATATGCAAATCAGTAGGATGCATTTACATTAATAAAGATATCTAAATATCACAATTCCTAATAACACAAGTACTTCAGTAAACGTGATTAACGCATTTCATAGAATCATAGAATCATAGAATGGTAGGGATTGGAAGGGACCTTTAGAGACCCTCTAGTCCAACTCCCCTGTAGAAGCAGGTTCACCTAGATCAGGTCGCATAGGAACAAGTCCAGGAGGGTCTTGAAGACCTCCAAGGAAGGAGACTCCACAATCCCTCTGGGCAGCCTGTGCCAGGGCTCCCTCACCCTCACAGTGAAATATTTTTTTCTTATATTTATGTGGAACTTTTTGTGTTCCAGCTTCATCCCATTACCCCTTGTCCTGTTGCTAGCTACAACAGAAAAAAGGGATGTCCCAATCTCCTGACACTCACCATTTAGATATTTGTAAATGTTAATAAGATCTCCCCTCAGTCTCCTCTTCTCCAGACTAAACAGCCCCAGTTCCCACAGCCTTTCCTTGTATGAAAGATGTTCCAGTCCCCTGATCATCTTGGTAGCCTTGCACTGGGCTCTCTCCAGCCTGTCCCTCTTGAGCTGAGGAGCCCAGAACTGGACACGGGACTCCAGATGAGGCTTCATCAGGGCAGAGTAGAGGGGGAGAAGAACCTCCCTTGACCTGCTGGCCACACTCTTCTTGATGCATCCCAGGATGCTATTGGCCTTCTTGGCCACAAGGGCACATTGTTGGCTCATGTTTAGTTTATTATCAATTTATGATAACGCATTGCAAATCACAGCCTGATTTCCCTGCACAGATCCACCAGTGGGACCAAGAATCATTCTTTCACACTGTCTGGCAGGGAGCATCTGCACAGACTTTGCATGAAATCATGACTTTGCAGCTCCCCTCATTCTGATCAGGTCCACATGCAGCCCTCCATGCATTAAAGTCTCACAGGGCTCACTCACACTCTTCTCAAAACAGATAGATGTTGTTTTCTATAAGTTTCTGTCAAGATTTCAGCATTAATAAATCCTTTAGAAGAAATGAAAAAGTGTATCATTAAATAATTGCTTTTTAGTAAGGGTAGACTAAGGAGAAAAGGGGTCCTTTTCCAAATACTTGTATTAACATTTTTAAGAAATTCAAAACCTGGTTCTGGAAAATTCTAAGTGTTCACAACCACCTCGCCAAGGTTTTATGATGAGACATAACAGTGTTCTTACAACTGATCTTATTTTAATGACTGCAACTTTGAAAATAAAACAACTTTAAAATGTCCGGTATCCTTAAATAAAAGCGAGTCACTTTCTTCAATTCATTAGTGAAGAGATACAGAGCTATTTCACATAATCGTGCTGCATCCTGCCTGGAAGAAAACTTTCTGCTGTAATTCAAAACTTGATTGTCTCATCAAGAGACTGTGCCTAAAGCTGAGTGGGGTGAACCATCCTAGCTTAGCTGCAGTTGCAGGAGGCAAATATGGGGTTTATGATACTATTCAAAGGATGATTCCTGTGCAGGTTAAAGTTCATTTCAGTTAGGACATTGACACAAACGCACAGCCATAGTACAGCTTTCACCAGAATAGAACAGTGTAAGAACCCAAACTGGCACCGCTCTAGCAAGACTGAAACCAGACCTGGTCAGACATACATCTGAGCCTTACAAGAGAAACTCAGCAATTAGGCTACAGGGGTTCCAACTGGAAATTTAGGTGTCTCTCTGTTTAAATTAGTAGTAGAAAGGATAACAAATTGAACCTGAACTGACATACGTCTGCACAGTCTTTCTATGGATATATACATGTACCTGGAATGGTATGTAGCTTCAATATAATTACATGCCAATTCCTCTCTGAAAAAGCAAGTAATTCTGCTTAACCAGCACCCATGTCAAATTCTGTTTGGCTATTTCAGCAGCAATAGCCTATTAGAATACATAAACTCTCTCCCCCAGCCAAATACCCTCTCAGGATAAAGCAAATGTACTTGTATGGACCAGGACAGCAGAACTAGACCCTACATACTTTGTCTCTCCATCTGACTAAGAATTCATTGGCACACATTACAAGCACAGAAAGTAAGTTGAGGGTGAGCTCCAACACCCATCTGTTGAAAGGAAGAGCCTTAAAAATACATTGAGTATCAAGTCAGGAGACAGTAAGAAGCAATCAGTTGAAGCTTATCTCAGATTGTACCTCAAGGATCTGAGAGAGACAGATTTGCTCATGAAGTTGCCTATTGGATGACAAATACCACAGGACTAACCAGCATCCTACAAGTCACTTGAGGAATGCAGACATGCCCTCAGGATGCATACCAGAGTGCAGGCACTGCATCAGTAGCACATCTCCATCCTGAGCTTTCTAGGTACCAAGTGATGCCAAAGTCCCAGTTTTTCCACATCAGAGAGGTTACAGAAATTACTCCACCAGCACCAGATCACAAAGTAGGATATATGGGCACTGTCAGCATGAAACACAATCTGTAATGGCCAGGAATGGTTGTGACCAGGACAAATCTTGGGTTTGAATAACACCCCCAGCATGAGTGGCACCTGCAAGGTGAATGAATATAGAGTCACAGATGCCTTACAGTGTTACATCTTTTTAGGATCTATGAAACAGCCATCTTTCAGCATCATTTTAAAGCTGAATACATTTGTTAGAAGTCCCAGATAGGCACTAGGCACTGGCTAAAGCAAAGATGCAGCACACAGAGAGGGAGAAGTTCAATTTTTTGCAGTCTGTTTACACAGATGCACCTCTGGAGACCACATAATGGACAGTATTAAAAAGAGATCTAATATATTTTCAACATACCATATTCAAATGAAATAAGATCCATTTTGTAAGCAAATCCAATTTTCCTCTCCTGTTGCGTTCAAAGGGATGCCTTACAGACTTGATCTCATGATTCAATATATTTTCAGTATACCAAATTCAAATGAAAGATGAGATACATTTTCTAAGCAAGTGCAACTCTCCTATCTTGTTAGGCTTAAGGGGGTGCCTTACTGACTTGATCTCATCAATACAAAGGCAATGAAATAGATCTGGTTTTGAACTTCTTTTCCCTCCAGAGAACAATTACTCACACAAGCAGTCCCATCAGTTTCAAAGGAATGATAAACTGCTTCCTCCAATTTAATTCTGCTATTGAACTTATTTCCCCATGTTCTTCCCTCCAGAAAGCCGAAGTGGATCCAGCAGTACAAGCAGTCCTACCTGAACAATTTGGAGATGGGTTTTAGCACATGTAGAGCTGTGGGAAATGCAGCAGCTTTGCCCAAGGATCACAGCACCAGAAACAACTCAGGAGGTAAAAGTTTCTTTCCCTGTCCTTTGTCACTGGCATGCCCCTGACCTTGAATAGATGATCACTTCCTCACCCTCCAGCTTTTCTCCCTACAAATCAGAGACAACTGCCACCTTTCTCTGGGAGAAAAACCTTGCCATCTAGAGAAATAGGCATCTGCCAAGTTATTTACCACACTGGTGTGCCCACAGGCAAATGCAACAGTAAACTTTCTACAGCCACGCAGTCCTGAGCCACAGACCCCAAGAACAATACTTCAACCTCCCCTGATGTGCATAAAGCCTTCATATTATTCAGCTGCTCTTGCAACAGCTCTGCCCTCTGCATCACTGACATTTCTTTCCTTCTTTCCCCCTCTCCTATTGATTTCATCAGGCATAATAAATCACTCTTATTCTGGAGCAGTTTCCTCACCCCTATGTCCACCCTCAATCATGTCACTGGGAAACAACACTAAGCAATTAAGTCTGATGTATTTCTATCGCTGACTCTTCCATATAGGCTACATATATATACACACACACACACACACACACAGATACAATAATACCAGGTTTATTTAGCCAAACACCTGCTGCCCAGATCTTTCATACAGCTCGTTATGAGGAAAAGAAAACCAAGCTTTGCAAGCAGAACTGGAGCTAAGTTTGCAACAAACCTCCTCCTCTGTTTCAGTACAAAGACATCACTCTGACCAGCAGGAAAGAAGAGATTTTAAGTTCCTTTTACAAACGGAGATGAAACACAGTGATATCTGAAACAGTATCTTCTACAAGGTCTGAAAATCAGCTAAGGCATTATCTAGTTTATAAACTGTATCCACCTATGGGCCCTGCCAGCACCCCAATAGTTTCCTGAGGTATTTAAGGTGGATTTTGGAGTTCTGTGATAAGTTTATTAATCACATGACAGATGTGGCACATACTGAAAGCCGAAGACAGTACCATGCCACAGCAATATTGGGCAAACTTAAGATTTCTGCAGATTTCTACATAGTAAAAAGTAAAAAACAAGCAGTCACACGAACATTGGAACTAACACATGCCCCTTTATTAATAATGTGTGTCATGACTGACTGTAAGGGAAGGTTTACATTGGAGATTAGGAAAAATTTTTTCACTGAGAAGGTTGTTCAACATTGGCACAGGGTGCTCAGGGAAGTGGTAGAGTCACCATCCCTGGAGATATTTAAAAGATGCATAGATGAGGTGCTGAGGGGCATGGGTTAGTGATGGGCTTGACAGTGTTAGGTTAGTGGTTGGACTTGATGATCTTAAAGGTCTTTTCCAACCAAAATGATTCTATGATTAAGAATGTACATCCCCATGCAACGCTCTCCCGATAAACGGATCCTTTCTCCTGCTGTGTCCCTCCTATGTGGGCTCTCTAGTAGCGTGTAAGGGTTGAGCTCATCTGCAGTTTTTCCTGCTGCAGAACTCCACTAAGGTCCTTCTATACTCATTAGTGACCCATTTTGACACAATATGCTGTTGTTTAATAAACCTTAAATATGGTAGTTTCCTCTCAGGGATCTTTTTAGTCAAATTATGGGTTAAAAATATTCCTGGAAAGGAAGAGGAAGGGAGGAGCCAAACAGACAGTGAGATCACCCACCCTGTCCTTCCATAGGAAACCAGAGTAAAAACGGCTTCCCCATTGAACAACGGTGGCTGCTGCTTCTATTATCAGGGCTGCCCGATAATAATAGATCAGTTCAGCCATTAAAATTCAGAAACATATTGTATAATAATGTAAAGCTAAAGTTGAAGGTGGAAATCCAAAGGCTTCTTCAAACAGTTAAGCAATGTACAGAATTTGACCTTGAGGTCTTTAACCCTCCCTCAGCTACCGGCACCCAGTTCGGTAGCACTAAGTCACACCATACTGCTAAAGGAAGAGCAGCAGCAAAGTTGTTTACACACTATAGTAAACACTTTGAATACTGACACAGTGACCGTCGTCACCATACCTAGGAATCTTACTTATCCTCCCATCATAAAGCAAGGGTATGAGCTTTTTCTGGCCGCCTTGATAAGCCTAATGAACCATCCTCTCCCAACGCAGCCTCTCTAAAAATAGACTGCAGCATGCTAGAAAGTGCTTAGCCAGAAAAACATTTAAATGTAGTGGCTTATGGGTTGGTAGTCACACATCATGGTTACTTGTGACATAGCTACCACCTGTGACTAAAATCAGAAAACTTAGTGAGTAATAAACAAAAACTTTTTCAGTATAATTACAAGGATGTTAGAGTTGCGTGGCTCAGAAAGGATTTATATAACTGGATAACCAACCGATCTTGCACAGACCAACTTCAAGGGCATTATATAAATACAGTCAAGACAGTGATAGCAGGCCCATACTTAGGCTATGATACAAAAGACAGGCAGTGAAAGCAAGAAGTATGTACAAAGAGCCCTCTGGCTTGCCTGCTGTTTCAGGCTGTTTGAGGCAGAGGAGGAAAGAATGGCTTTTGGCTGTGGCAAACCAGTAGCCAGCGTTTCCATTTGCTATTGTGGATCGCAGGTGGTGCAGAGGGCAACGCTTCCTCTGGGAAGATCGCTCTGACCTCTGCCGGTCCCCTCAGCGAAAAACAGCAGAAACTGCCGGCGAGGAGGGAGGGAATCCCCCAAAGGCAGAGAGGTTCCCAAGCACACTGGAAAAGTTGACCACATGGTTCCTATCTGGTCTACATCAAATGACCTGAGGAACACCACTCCGACAAGCTTCCAAGGTACTCCTGCTTCACGTTCAAGTATAAAGATTTAGATTCTAGACCTGAAATTTGCCGCTGCAGCAGCCCAGGTCCTATTACAAGTCTCTCTGCTCCTGGTACAAATCCCACTGTTTAGCCCTTGGCCTCCTCCAGTTTGACAGCCATGGTCTGGACAGCCTGCATTTGACAGCTACCCCACAAAACGTTAAGAGGGTTATAAGCCATTTCCCCTTTCGACACGGGGCCTTGGCCACCTGCAGCACCAAAGCGTATCACATTCAATGAGTGGCTCCACAGACGGTCTTTCCTCCCTTCACGTTTTCCAACTGGAATACTTAAAATAAAAGCTGTGTCACATGTTTAAGTTTCCTCCCCACTGCACTGAGAGAAGTGTGACTGTCACGCTTTACATTACCACAGCAGCAGTTCCCCACCAAGTACAGCAGGCAGTAAGCAAAATGGGCCTTCCATCGCCAAGAGGATCTTCAGCCACAAGAGTAGGCAAAATAATGGGCAAACTCAGCAAAACAAATGGGTGGCCCCTGCTGAAAGCAACTGCCTCAAAAACGTGGCCTGGCAATGCCAAAAGGTCTCATTTGAGAAGAGACGCTGCCAAACTGTTCAAGCTTATAAGCCATCTTTGAATGAAAAACACTCATTTGGAGCATGTGATTGGCATACCCCAATGGAGATGAGTTTTCTCCACCATCTTCCTTCAGAAGCAAATGAGATTATCAGGAAGACATGACCGTTTCTGCTGCTCCTCAGCAGAATCACGTAAAAGAAACTTGATTAAAAATAGATAATAAAGGAAATACCCAGTAAGTCACACCAAAACAGCTAGCAGAAGGAAATGGAAGCAATTTCCCTGAGCCAGGCTTTGAAGTTAAATATTTTCTTTTAAATATTAAAAAGCTGCCTTCTAAATGTTGCTGGCAACTAATAGACTCAATATGCGTAAAACATGCTCATTCAACAGCCAGCTGAAAGGAGGCTGCAACTCAAATTATGTCCCTACATTATACCCATCAGACACTAGAACAAAACCAAGGCCAGTCTTAACCAGACAGAAAATCAAAACTGCATTAAGCCATGAGGCGAGGACACCCAGATTTCTTGCTAGCAGATGGCAGCAGTCTGGGGATAACACGGAGGAAGAGTTTCCCTGTAGAAGCCAGTATTTAGTCAGTCGGGGAAGCAGAGGACAGAGCACCCCATCCTTGAAGGAGACAACGCTCAGGAGAAAGGTACATTTTGTGTATGCACGGGTGACCATCTTTATCAAGTCTAGAGAGCAGACACTGCCTCCCTATCTACAAAAAAGCCGTGTTGCCTGGGAGTAAACAATGCTATCTGCACACCGGCTCTAGCATAAGCAGGCCCCTGTAAGAAGGCTTCATACGTGTGCCCACGGGCACAGGCCAGGCCAGGGCTGCTACACCCAGGTGGAAAGGGCAGAGGCAGCTATCACAGCAAGCAGTGCTGAGCCACCTCGATGTGGGTGCCCATCCACTGCGCTGGGCCTAAAGGAGCTTCTCGAGGCTCCCCATAGTGAAGGGGGGAGGCCACGACCTCCCTGCCCAGCGTGCTAGCTCGTGGTGACAAATGAATACAAACCAGTACACCTCTGTGTAAGCATGCCCACATAGAATCCTGGTGTTTCGAGGACTAGGTCTTTCTGCTGAATGTGTCTGGTTATGAAAAACACCCTGGGTCAAAGCGTCTATGCCAACACATAGCCTGTGGATGAAGTGGGTCTGGAACAAACCACGAGTGGATTTAATCGTTTCCTCGTGGCTTCCTCAACTCTCAGACTAGGAAAAAAAAGCCGACATCCACAGACTCCTTGGTCGCCAGAAGTTTATTTGACAGCAGAAAGCATGTTCTGGGGTTCCCTTCCCAGCTGGGGTGATCCAGGAAGCGGTGGAGCGAGCGGCGAAGCCCGCAGCCGCCCCCGAAGCAGCCCGATGAATGGCCACCCCGCATCGGCATGCGGCGGGAACCAGGGGCCCTCCCGCAGCCCCCTCCCTCCCCGCTCCTACCCACCTCCCCACTGCCCGCCCGCAGCCCTCGGGGCGCCTCAGGCGCGGGAAGCGTGCGCCCGCCGGCCGCGCCGCCGCCGCGCTGAGGCGGGGGAGGCCCCGCGCCCCGCCGGGGCTGCAGCTGCTCCAGGAGCTGGGGGCAGCACCCTGCCCCCTGCCCCCCGCGGCCCCCGCCCCGGGCGGCACGGCGACCTCCGCGGGTCTGCCGAACAATGCGGGGCTCTGCCCCGCAGCCTCCGCAGGGCTCCCCGCGGAGGGACGGGACGAGGCAGCTGCTACAAGTCACGCCGGCCGGGTGCGCTTTCTTCCCGCTCCGCGCGGCCGAACTCACCCTCCTTGGCTTTCTTCTTCCTCGCCAGGGTCCCGCCTAGCTTGCCTAGGAACGACTCGTCTTTCTTCATCCTGTGGGGCCGCAGCGTCGGGGATCGGACGGGCGCGGCGGACATCGGCTTTGCCGGGGGGTCCCCGGGGAGGGGAGCCTGCCCGAGTCCTGCCCGGTCCCGTCCCTGCCCGAGGGTTGCAGCGACCCGCGGCGCCGAACAAAGCCCCGGGAGCGAATGAATCACCGGGGTAGCCGCGAGCGAGCGGGGAGAGCCGGCCGCTGGGGGCGGGGGGTGTGCGAGCCGAAGCCTGAGCCGGGGCCGCGCGGCGGGCAGGGGGCGGGCCGGGAGCCGCTGCCGGCGGCCACAGCGCCCTGCCACGGCCGGGAAGCCCGCAGGAGGCGGGGGCGGGCCGCCGCGCCGAGCCGGGGCCGCCTCCGCGGAGGGGCCGCGGGGCCCGGGGGAGGTGCCCGTGGCTGACCGAGGCGGCTGCACGCGGATGCCGCAGTTTCATCGCTGCGATCGCCGTGTCGGCTATGCCAAGGAAGGGAGCCGGGGGCCGGACGGGCCGCTGCTATGACAGCCGAGCAGGCCTACACGGACCCGAGGGGACAGACCCACGGGGGTCTGGTGGAGAAAAAGTGGGTGAAAAACATCGCAGAGAAGCGAAGCCCCGTGTCCCATCACAGCCAGACCAGAGGACAAAAGTGTGGGCAAACTCCTAGAATACGATATTCGTCTGGGTTCTGATTAGCAGTTCATTGCTTGCCTACGTTCAGATTTGCCTCCACATTTTGCAGCCAAGCAACCGTTCTGTCGGACTAGCCTTGTCCCGGCACATGGCTTGTTAGGGCTGGCATCTCCCTTGCAGTACGACTGACAAGAGGGCTCCACATTTGTCAGTCTCACATGTGTTGAAGCCCACAGGCACCTCGGAGAGGGAAGCCACCACCTCCCAGGGCTCCAAGTGCTGCCACTGCTGTAAGAATAGTGTACCCACACAGAAACAGCCAGAAATTCAAAGTTGCTTTTGGTCCCATAGAGAGAATTCCTTATTACTTATCATTTTACAGGACCTGGGAGTATGATAAGGGTTTTGTGGAATACACATTAAAAACAGATTGTGAAGAGTTCATAGTGTTAGGCTTTGGCCCTGAGAAGTCTTACACTTGTACTTTAGGTCCCTGAAGCGGTCTCATTGATTTTAATGAGACTACTAGGTTCCTAAAGTCATGCACATGCCTTTGGCTGTGCTCCTGACAGCAGTTTCCTGTCACCTGTCCTTGCCCCAACGAAGAACCACATTCAAATCAATATGACTTGGCACAGTATACACACAGAGCTTACAGGACAGAGTTTCATGCTTGACCTGACACAGAAGTAATACTACACAATGCATCCAGAGAGACCATAAGACAGCAGAGATATTTTTCTGAGTGTGTAGTTTCACAAGAGATTTAACCTGAGATAATATAATCCCTTCTGTCATAAAGACCCACTCTCATCCCTCACTTTCACGTGCTGCTTTGCTTTTTCCACAGGCAACTAATAAAAAAACCCCAAAGCAAATAAACCAAAACCAAAAATCATGCAGCCCACCCTTGCAGTGTGACTGAGCATAAAGTCACCCAAGGGCAAGTGCCAGCAAAAGGGAAGTGGAGAGAACACATGACTGGGGCTGGGAAGACTTTTGAATGGCAGCGGAGAATTCTATTGTGGATTCTATTGTTATTGTGAATTTGCAACCTGATATATGATGGAATGATGACTTACTTCAAATGGATATTCGTTTGTTGGGGCTCCAACTCTAAATACATTCAGGAGTGAACACTAAGTTTTTAAAAATTAAATTCTATTTCAGTTTTTTATGATGATGCATTCAGAGGAAGGTGCCAAACTGGACTGATCCAGTCCAGTTTAATCCAGCTTTGCAATTATAAATACATCAGCGAAGAACAGGAGGAGTATTGCTGCCATCAGTGGCAGAACAGTGGATATAAGAAGTTCAAATGCTTTTTAGGAAGAACTATGCATTTCAGGAGTAGGAGTGGGCAGTGCAGTCCATCAGCTGAGGCATGGCAAGGAGATTTAATCAAGAGCCTGCACCCTGCAGTCACAGGCCCAAAGGACACCCTGCACCCAGCAACTATCCAACTCTGTTGAGAATATACTACTCAAACAGGACAGAACAGCCCTAAACTGCAAGGAAGGAAAAGCTGCACAACACTCAGCATTTAATGAAAATGCCTTTTCATTAAGAGAGACAGAGGCAGTGAAGATGTTTGAACCTGAACGCAGCTTTCTGTCCAAATAAGAACACAGCTCAGGATGTAGTTTGATTTTGCCTGAAGGTGTTTTTCAGCAGAGTCTAAGTGTTTTGCATTTCTGAGTAACTGCTGGTAAGAGAACTCTGAGCAGTTTCTAAACATAGAGACACTTAATTTATGTTGCATTTTAAAATCTGTATATTTTTGTATAACATTGTAAAGTTTTATATAAAAACATTTTGGTTTTCCCTTCTGAAAGTAATGGCAGAGGCTTTTATACTGTAAGTGAGAAGTTTTTGAGCCTGGAATCAGTACCAGTTGCACGTCTGCATCTCACTTAAATGATTTTGAGGTTTCAGGCTATACCTAATGAATGTTTTATGTCGATTTCCTCTGCAGGAGAGAGCACTTGCTAGTTGAACAAGTGGATTAGCACACCAGAAACATTAGCTATTGTACATTGTTCAAGTACTCACACTTCAACTATTACACATTTTTCCAGTGAGTGTTTCAACTCTTGGATTTGCTAATGAGATGCTCACCTAGTTTACCATCCAGGCTCATATGTGGTATGAATACACAGTTCTTTATCTACATATCCAAAACCACAGGTGCCACACTCCCTCAGTACCAGGTTTGCCAGTCAAGTCTCTTTTTGCAGCTTTTACCAGCATTAGTACCATTACTGGAAGCGCTAAAAAGTTGCATCATTTCTTAAGTTATTTCAAATACAGCTCCTCCAGCTTTTTGAAGGAACATCCTCAAAATCTTCATAGAGTAAAACTTACATGACCTATAAGACTTGTGTGTACAATACAAACACTGGTGGTAAAATTAACTCTTGCACAGCAAATGCACCAAGAAAAGATCAGGCACACATCCCGAGAAAGATAGTCCCTGCAGTTCTTTCTGTGTTGTAACGTATACCCTTCTCCTGTCCTGAGTGACCAGCTAACAGACAGAGTCCAAATGCACAGACTAAATGAAATCAATGGACATTTCATGGACATTTTACAGAGGTGGTCAGTCCATATACAAAGGAAACGGTATCTGTGTATTATATCAAAGGATGAACAGAGGGGTGGCGGTTGTATTGGGTTGTGTGAGACCTTGGTATGACATAAATGGTATGGAATGAGGGGTAGAGAATATGCTGGTTTTGGCTGGGATAGTTAGTTTTCTTCACAGAGGCTAGTATGAGGCTAAATTTTGGATTTGTGCTGAAAACAGTGTTGATCACAGAGGGATGTTTTTGTTGTTGCCGAGCAGTGCTTGCACAGTGTCAAGGCCTTTTGTGCTCCTCATACTACTCCATCAGCAAGTAGACTGGGGCTGAAGAAGAACTTGGGAGGGGACATAGCTGGGACAGCTGACCCCAACTCACTAAAGGGATACCCCATACCGTGTCACATCATGCTCAGAATATAAAGCTGGGAGAAGAAGAAGGAAGGAGGGACATTCAGAGTTATAGTGTTTCTGTTCTCAAATAACCATTCCACAGCACAGAGCCCTGCTCTCCTGGAGATGACTGAACCCCTGCCTGTTGATGGGAAGCAGTGAATTAATTCTTTGTTTTGATGTGCTTGCACAGCTTTTGCTCTACCTAATAAACTGTCTTTATCTCAACCCACGAGTTTTCTCACTTTTATCCTTCTGATTCTCTCCCCCATCTCATCCCCACCGTGGGAGAGTGAGCAAGCGGTTGTGTGGGGCTTAGTTGTCAGCTGGAGTTAAACTGTGACACAAGGGCTAGTAACACTAAAGCACACATAAATAAATGCTGATCTGCAGTAGGACTGGCAGAGCAGATGTTTCATTTTATAGATTTCACACTGAAGTCTTAGGTTATATTTAGCTTTAAGGCAGTGTAGAAAAAAAGCATTTTTATCCAACCTCTGTGGGGAAAAAAGAAATAAAAATCAATCAGTTTCCATATCTGAATGTTTTTATGAAATTGTAATCAGAAAATCTGCACAGTATAAACTTCAAGCAAGAACACACACAAATTGGTTCAAAAGCCATACACGCCATCCAAACAGCTTATGAAACTTCACTGATTCAAGTAGAGCACTTGAGATATAACCACTTACAAGCAAGTATCTTTCAACAGTTGAAATAAAACCAGAGAGATCCATTCACCTCTGACTTTAATGTCCTATGTGTTTATGAAGAAATGCCTATATTTGTAGTGTAAGTAAAAAGAGTATGTCAGCCTATTACAAAGTAAAAGGAGGCCAGGTTGGCTGAGACCAGAAGAGAAGACCTATGGCAAAAGAAAGTAAAATTACACTTCAAGAAAACCAAACTAAAACCTGAAGTCATTGTGAGTCACATCACAGTGGTTCAAACAAACAGTACTCTTCTAAATAGGAAATGAAAAGCTTCTATCAGTACTTTTCATCAAGTGTGTGTTAGTCTTTAATATCTTAACTGGCTGACAGCCATTAAAAGTAACACAGCTGACATTGCACGACTAGAACGGCCTGTAGTTGGAAGTGCATATTCTGTCTAAAGACAAGTATGAAGAAGACTAGCTGTGTTATTTATTTAAACCTTCCATATTGATTGAGATACCAGCACTCTACATCCCCAAAAATTCTCTCTGGCACCCTGTCATTCATAAGGGATGAGATTCCTGTGAGGGCATATTCATTAAGAAATCTGTCAGAGAATAAACATGCCTTTTCACAAACAGTAAATTACACTGGAAAGACCAAAACCTGTTTTTAACCTCGGCTCAGAATTGTTAAGCTTTCATATTTAGCAGAAAAGCCTGAATTCACACTAGCTCATTTAAACATTGCCTTCCTTTTTTTCACAGAGGTTTTCTGTTTCCTCTACAATAGCCTTATACCATTTTATACTGTATTCAAAATTTTAAGACCACATGACATTACTGCAAGTAGATGTATCACAAAACAATTCTGACATTGAATATATGGTCTCTCATAGTTCATCAGGTAGTAAAGCAAATAAAACTAGCACAGTCTTTGAATTAGAAAATCATTACACACAGTCTTGTTCTATTATAGCTTTACTGTTTTTTTCTAAGGTGACAGATACCTTACAGTCACAAGACAGTTGTAGTTAATTTTTCTTCCTAGTCCACCAAATGAGTGAAAATGTGCTTGAGGGGTGTGGGGGGATGTTGTTTTAAAAAAACAACCTTACTTATGTAAATACCGAGGCAGAAATGTACCACTTTAACTGATGCTACTGATTTGATCCAGAATAGTATTCTATTTAACTGAAAAACTTTTTAAAAGACCATTCATTCCCTGGAGACAATAGCTTTACCAGCTGCAGACCAGGTTGCATTTTTGTGCTTGATGATGGAAGAAAGCCAAATGTTCTGACTTGCACAGAATATGTCCACGTAAAGTCTCATCCCAAGTAAGTTAAAATCATCCAAGACCACTGCAGGTGCTAACAGCAATTTAGCACTGCTGTCATAAAACAGACTTTCAATTACACTCTTTCAAAAAACCACTCCAAGGTAGAGGAGCTGTGTGAAAATTCTCCTGAAAATGATCCCTATCACTGTGGCTGCCAGGCTCCAGTCCTTTGAAAGAGAAGACAAGGAGAGTAAAACAAACCTACAATCCTATACATTCAAATTCTGTATTTTTAGGATTTTTTTTTAAATCAACTCTTACAAAGTTCAGGATAATCTCCCTGACATTTGACCTCCTCCTAAATTTTTCCTCAAAGGAGTGAGATGTTATTTTCTCCCTTGTAACATCAAAGTAAACATTTATACTTTTTGAGTAACTGCTTACGCACCCCAGAGAAGGGAGAGTCAACCTGACCTCATGCTCACTTTTCTATGGGCCTGTATATTTTATCCCCTACAGGAAAGGAAGATTGTGTATGCGTCCCCTCAAAGTGCATGACAGGGACAGCAATTTCTACACAAATGCTTGACAAAAACAACAGGTATTTGGGAAAGGTAGCAAGTATCAAACATTAGTTGCTCTATCTCTGCTGAGACTTCCACTGGCAGCAAGACTTGTAGTAAAAATATCTTGTAATTGTGTTGAAACATGTTTCCACACTACCGAGGTGTCATATTTCATTTTAAAATCAAATACAGTTAGGTTCTTAACAGCATGTATGACAGCAAAACCATCCCATGCATTCCGACAATATCCTAATATTCTCTTCCATCTTCCCTCAAAGCTCCCTTGCAGCTTACTCATGAGCGGGATCTAATACCATCAAGATTTCCCAAACATAAAGAGCATTTGCAATGTTTTTATGTAGGTGGAACAGCTCCAAGAAAACACTGTCTTGCAACTGGTGCTACAAATGCTATTTCTCACACATTATTGCCTTCTCACTGGCTCAGAGGTGCCCCCAATGCAGCAACAAGACTGTACACCCCTTGAATCAAAAATCCCCCTTCTCCCCAGGCCTTCTTTAGCCCCTAGCAAAGACTGTAAACAGAAAAACTAACCACACATCTGAAGAAACTATGTTTCAGATGGCATTTGCAATCTCAGCACTGTTCACATAAAATTAGTGTCCACAAGTATATGTGGGTGGTCGCTCCAGGCGTACCATTTGAGGCATTTATCACCATCTTACTGTCCCTAATGGCGGGCACGGTTATAAAAGCCAGAGCATCTTGACCACTCAACACATAAAGTGATATCCAACTATCCACTTAAGCAAATACCACACTTTTGAATCATAGTTATGACTGCAGGCCACCCTCACACCCTATACCTTCTATCCTTTCACAGATATACTCTGGCCAGGAATGCAATCAGCCAGAAGGAGGATTGCTTTAGATGTGTCGAAAGCTGACCTTCCACCAACTCTGCTTAGCACTCCAGTAGCTTCCTGTGAAATTCTGATTTCTGTCTCATCCATACTGGTTATTTGAGCCTCTGCAACAATTTTTACATGGGAATACATGAATCCTATCAATATTCTATAGAAGTAATTGCAGATTTTGCTTCCAGATGTTGCTTCCATTGGAATACAGGAATACTTTATATACTGTGATAGCTTCTGTGCATTTCTTGTATGATGTAAGAAAATGTTCTCTTATATGATGCAATACAGGCAGGAAAATAGTGACCCAGGTAAAGGCTCACATAACATGACTTTTCACCCTTCGTTCTCACGGGACAATTCTAGTGTGTGGTATGGTGTGGTCTGGCAGCAGACAGGCTTAAGAGGCTTATTTAGCCTTCAGATGTTTCCCCCATTCATCCCTTATTTCATATAGATCACAGTTCTCTCAAAACATAATTGTGGACTAGCTGCTGCTTATAATACAGACACGACCTACTCTATTAGGTGGTTCTGCTCTGGCAGGGGAGTTTGGACTGGATGATCCTTCCTTGAAGACCCTTCCAACCCTTAAGATTCTGTGATTCTGCGTGATACTTCTGTAGGCCTGCTCAACTCAGAAAGACTACTGTGCTCTCTAAAATGGCCAACTAATACTTGGTTAGGGCTCTCACCTTCTACTGAGCAGCCTTTAATAACAAACAATGTGCACAAAAAAAAAAAAAAAAAGAGTTCATAAGGCAACAGAATCCATCTAATTTCATCAAAAGGACCAAAATAAACTGTGAATTCCTGGGAGAAAATCTTAACAGTATTTTGGTATCTAAACATTCCCATGAAAAATATTTTTGTATGTCAAAACGTAGATAGTGCTGCAGAAAAAGTAGCAACATTTGTTGACATTCTTAACATAGTGTCATATTTTATCTCATAATGACAAAAGATGATCAGAAATACTTTGTTAAATATATATTTTCTACAGTAGCTGTTAGATACACATGCTGAACAAGGGGGTTTATATTACATTTTGTTATTTGAAATAGATTTGACTTCCAGAAACAAGATTTCAAGGCAGCCCTGACAGCACTGAGCAAAGTCAAGCAGCATGTCCAAATCTGTGTCTTTAGCTGAGCAGAAGAAATTGGGACTATAATAGCTTGTGTATTTGTTCTACTCTTCCAGAATCTTTTTTGCATTATGATTTTAAATTTGCCAACATTTAATAACAAAGCCAATGTAAATTCAGATGCAGGGGAAGTGGATTCTAGGTTCACATTTAGGACAACAACTCGAGTGATACATGTAAAAAAAAGTTAATATGTAATTCTTCAAATATGAGTGTTTAGGACTAAACTAGTGAAACAGTCCAACCTGATAAAAACTGGAATGTATGTGAAATGATAAAGTCTGAGGTCACTTTTAAGTGAAACAAGCATCTAAAGAAGGCAGTAGAGACTCTCACACAAAGCAAAGAAGGTAGTATCACATAACCACAGGTCTAGACATCCCTTTTTGCAACTCCTACAAAAAGATGTGTTTGCAAGACCCAAACCAACAGGTTTGCTGAGTGTTACAAAACTCAAAACTGCCTCATAGAGTTCAGAATCCCTGAACCTTTCCAAGTTATTCCTAAATTTTAGTATTTAGTGTCCCAGACAGCTGACTTGAATTTTTACAGTCTGCAATTCAGATTGTGTGGAACATTTAAATACAGATGATTTCATGCAGTGAAGCACATTCAAATCAGATCATTCTGGTTTACCTATGACCATTATTTGTATAAAATAATTGTTGATGCATGTAGTGGGTCTGGGACGGTAGTGATTTTCCACAGCAGCTCCTGCAGTGCTGTGCTTACTGTTGATATCAATATTATGACTACCGCTTGCACAACATCAGGGCTGTCCCTCCAGCATTCCTTCCCCCACCTTCACCAATAGCTGTGAGTGGGCATGATCTTGGGAGGGACTATGGCCAGGACAGCTGACCCAGGCTGACCAAGGAGATATTCCATACCATATGACGTCAGCTCAGTAATATAAACTGGGGGAGAGGAGCAGGAAGGGGAGGCGAGATTCATTTCTGGCCTTCCCAAAGCAACCGCTACGCGTACTGAAGCCCTGCTTCTCGGGAGGTGGCCGGACATCGCTGCTGATGGGAAGTAGAGAGTAACAGCTTTATCTGCTTCTGCTTTGCTTCCCGCGCGCGCGGCTTTGCTGCTCATTTATTAAACTGCTTTTATCTCAACCCACGAGACTCCCATCTTATTTTCTCCCCTTCCCTGGCTTGCTGAGGAGGTGGGGGATAAAGCGGTGTGGTGTTCACCTGGCATCCAGCCAGGCTCAAACTACCACAATACAGAATAGAGATTTTCAGGGTCATTTGCGTCACAGAAGTTGATGATGGAGAAAAACTGTTCCCCCTTAATTTTCATCGTAGCCATACTCACATTTGGTGATAGGGGTTGGAAAGGACCTTTAGAGATCATCTAGTCCAACCCCCCTGCAGAAGCAGGTCCACCTAGATCAGGTTGCACAGGAACGCATACAGGTGGGTGTTGAAGACCTCCAAGGAAGGAGACTCCACACCCTCCCTGGGCAGCCTGTGCCAGGGCTCCCTCACCTGAACAGTTAAAGAGTTTTTCTTTATGTTTAAATGGAACCACTTGTGTTCCAGCTTCATCCCATTACCCCTTATCCTGTTGCTAGATACCATCATAAAAAGGATGCCCCAACTTTCTGACATCCACCATTTAGATATTTGTAAATGTTAATAAGATGTCCCCTCAGTCTCCTGTTCTCTAGACTAAACAGCCCTAGTTCCCACAGCCTTTCCTCATATCAAAGATGTTCCAGTCCTCTGATCATCTTGGTGGTTCAAAGAGTGAAGGCTGTGCAGGCCTATGACAACTATTATTATGTGACCACATCTAAGAGTCAATTGCTGACCCAACTCTCTAGTAAATAACAATTAATAACCAAAAGCTGTTAATGGGCTAGAATCTTACAAAAACTCTCCCATCTTTGATAAGAATCAGAGGTACAATGAACCTTTAGAACACAATTCTTTAATATAGTTTCCTTTGGTGTCTGAGAGGTGAATCACTCAGATGTGAATCCGTATTTCAAGAAAAAAGACTGTATCAAGCTATTTTAAAGTCTTGATTTCAATTACAGACCAGGATTTCATAGATTAATGTAAAATGTTTCTGTATCATAGAAATCTGATTCCTGCTCCAAACTGAACACCATCACATATCCTGAAAAGAAACAAATAATAATAAAAGTATTAAACAATGTAAATGATATATAACGTATTGACAAAATCAAAATCAATTCTCACTCTCCTCAAATTCCCAAGGTTTTCAATCTCTGGTAAGTTACAGTTTAAATTTTACCGGGAAAAGGCTTTGTAACATAAATGCTTGACTAGTCTAGCCTCCAAATGGAGTTATTTACATTTGCAAAATAAAGCCCACAATTTTCAAATTGCTATTATTTATTTGCGTTTCACATGAATGACAAGTAGAAACATAATCCAACTCCTGTATGAAATAGAGGATCTTTCACAGTATTCACAGGCAAGAACAGGCCTTCTGAAGCTTTTTTATTGTGTACTGTAACATTTGCTTGATGTAGGATAATTGGTTCCTAAGAAATTAATTTGTTCTCCCTTTCTCTTTATATATAGTTAAACTTGTTTTCATTTTTCAAGCAAAGACATTAATCTCTGTATTTATCCAATCACTTGTTTTCAGAAGGCTTAAGAAAATCCCAAGAGCTGTTTGAGTGATCATTTCCCCTAAAGAAATAAAACCTGCTACACAGCTATTCATACTTTTTAGGAGTTGATCTCAAGTTCAATGAACTTTTAAACTTAAGAAACAAAGTCTTAAACCAAGAAGTACTGTGAAACCAACATGAAGAACATCACATGCCGAAAGATCTCAAAACTGGTATAGTATAAACAAAGTTAAAAGGCAGTAATTCTCCCTGACAAAACCAGACAGAAGTGCAGTAACCTTTAAAACCAGCTACTACTAAAGAAATCGATATAAAAAACAAACCTGTCGCCAGACTGTACTCCCATGGGGAAACAGTAGTTAAGTTCTAATCTCGCGATGTTTCCAAGTCGGAGCACTATTCCAGCACCATAAGACCATCGGATATACTCTGCCAGCTTCTGCAGGTGAGCTCTGGGACCATCACCTGAAAGCAAAACAGCAGAAGAGGAATCAAAGCAGACTGTCAAGGTGGTCAAAGGCTAACTGGATTTCCCAAGCTAGAAGACAGATTAGTTAGGAGCACCTCCTGCTGACACAAAGTTTATTTTCTACATACAACCCCCATAAATGTCAAGTATCTTGAACTCAAACTACTATGGTTTTAGTTGGATTGCTGTTTGATCTTCATTTCCTACCACAGGGTACCTACTTGCATGAATCTGGAAACAAGTACTAAAGACTTAAATGTCTTTACCGAGTCCCTGTCAGTTTTAAAGTTGGTTAACCTTCTTTTCAGTTGTGCATAAAGTGTCTCATTCCCATACAGATGCTGCCCCAATTCCATCGAGTAAGGCAGATATCAAATATCACTATACTGACTGATAAAAGATATCACCAACACTGACTAAAATTATATTGAAAAGTCATACACTAATAAACTGAAATATATCTCAAAAGTTGGGGATGGGAGAAAAAGTCACATCAGCTGCCACAACCTCATCTATCCTCTGATGCCACCACTTTTTATTTAGTTCATCACAGTAAACATTAGAATCCCACTAACACCATCTTCCAGTCTCCAGAATGGTGTAAGATAAGAGGTGTTTATCCATCACCGCACCAGTCTGTGAACATCAGTGATTCACAGACACTACTGTCGTCACCTGCTCTCTCTCCTACAACTGGTGCTAGAATTTATGTAGAGAGCTAAAAAAAAATACTGGCAATCTGTCAAATATGCAAGTTAACAGCAGCAGCTTTTTGACAGGCACCCAGCAGTAAACAAACTGCTTCTGAGTAAACAGACACAGGACAGCTCTCCTTCTCACTTTTACATACACAGAGCAGCAGGTTTTGTTACATACAATTCTGCTGAGCCTTACCGTAGTTAAGATTGCAGAGGTTTCCAGCATTAAGGAAGAAATGTGTTCGGAAAAGGTCTCCAAATCCTCCCCGGCCCGGCCGGAAAGGGAGAGGGGTGTATAGATGCAAGCCTCCAGCCCAGTAGGCTTCTCCTCCCAAGTAGTCACCTATTGAGGTAAAATGTTGGAATAAAAGCATTTACTGTGGAATATATTAAAAGAAAGAGTCATTAAAGGAACAAGAACACATCCTTCAGTTGTTTTGCATTACAACTTCTGTCCTTTACAACTCCTGCCATTTGCTTCTAATTCTCTCAAACTTCACCACTATCATGTAAAAAAAAATTAGCACTCAACACAATTCTTTAAACTTTCCAAGTGAATTGCAATTTTTCTTCATTCCCTCATGGGAATAGCTTGAGCCAAGCACCTACTTGTACTACTTGTGGTCATCAAAGACTACCTCCTAAACAGCTCTGAAACATCTGTCTTAGTTCTAAAAATGGCAAATGGATACAATTAAACAGTTAGCTTTCAAAGATACCAAATACTCACTCCATAGACAACAGCAAGTTAACAGCCAAGTAAGGAATAGAACTGGAAAAGCTCCTCTCTCTCTAAACACCTTTGTTGATCAGATTGCCCTCCTCCTGAATATATGCTGTATCAAACAGAGATTTAATGTGACTGTTGCTATAGCCATTTTTTAGGAACTGTTTCAGCTTTAAAGTTGCTTACTAATTGCAGTGACATACTGGAAGTACACAAGTCTGAATATACACTTGGCTTCCAAAATTACTTTATGACTTAACTAATAACTACTGGGCTTTATTCCACTGTAAACTAATACATAATGACAGAGACATAACACTTCTCAGACTCAAAGTGCAGAATGTAAAAGACTGACAAAATCTGGACAAAATCTGACTCTTTGTTACACACTAATATTTACAGGATTGTCAGAGGAGTGGTATTTAAAAGTTTCAGACCTTCACTCTGGGGCCCAATGCTGTACATACTGAATCCACGCACACTTGTTGGTCCACCAAGGTAAAACCTAGTGAATACAGTTAAATTTCATTTCATGCTTCTCTTGAAGGACACATTTCGAAGATATCTAGCCATTCCCCTAAAATTACTTTTCAGGGGTACAGGTAACTTTGTAATAGGTTTAGTAAAGTGCATTTGTGTAATAGGTTTAAGCAAAGTAGATATGAAAAAATACAAGACATTATTTATAAATCCTGAGGCATTTGGCAAAAAAAATTAATATAAAAAAATAAAAATCAATCTTCCATCGTTTACAGAGATTGAAATCTAAAGTTCCTCAGCACTGAAAAAGAATCAGAATACTGGTCTGATATTGCCTGTTGTAATAATTTTCATAAAAATACTGTAGTTAAGATGTATCACATGTGAAGTTAACACTTAGTATTTACTGTAAATAAATTTAAGTCTAAATAGTTTCTGCTAGTGATCTTTAAATACAGGTGTTAGACAGGCTTTACTTCTAAAAATATCTCAGTGTTACCTGGGCCTGAAAAATAAGATTTGTAGGTGGTAAATTCCATTTTGCAACCATAAATTTTGGCAGTCAGAGCTACTACATAGCAAATTAAAAATTTATACTACTTCAATGTGAAAATCAAAACCAGAAGGTATGCCTTGAGTGCTAACATGCAACCAAGACTCACTAGAACCTTAATTTGTTTTTCTGAGAACCAGAACTACTATTCCTCCTCTCTTCTACTATAAAATTTCCTTTACACATTACACAGATTGATTGAAAAAATTAAGAATCATTGAAAGAACTTGCCTGTCAGCTATACTGGATGGCTTGTCTCCAATAGGTACTAACATTCCACCCCAAAGTGATGCTGAAAAAACCTATGGAGAGAAAAATAAGTTGGCTGTTAATATGCATCACTTAATTTCCCTAAGAACAGTAATAGTAATATCTCATCCCTCAGTAAGAGGTAGAGTTCCCATTAGTCTGACACAAAGTTATAGATGACCACAGCATATGCATGGATAGCACATCATCAATGGTATTTCAGATCACTGCTGCCCTCTTTCTTTTATGCAGTGCTACATCTTGAAAAAGTCAACAATATTTAAACCTAGTACTACTTTCACAATACCTAAAGGGAACACTTATCCAGCTCCTGCTTTCTTATGAATTTTCATGTCTTGAAATAAGACAACACTGCTGACATAAATTACTCCTGGCAATTTTAAACCCACAGGATGCCAAGTCCAACAAAGAGCTACCAAAAATGTACAATTATTACCTGTCAATTAGTCTTTTCACCTTTGCAGCTTGCTATACTGACATCAAATACACACTGGGCATTAGTGGTTATCTACACAGTAATTCTAGGGAGCCAAATCACTATAATAAACACATTTAATCATTTGCTTGCTACCTGTGTATCAAGTGTTAAAGACCACTGCCAGATGCTGAGATCTGTTGTCAATAACTAGACTAAAAGTGCAGACAGTATTTCTAATTTTATACAACGTTCCTGCTGCCTTCTGCCCTGAGAGTCCCCAGCTGCCTGCCCTGCCGTTATCAGATGTGAATTCATCCAGCAGCACGTGTGTATTTGGTTACACAACACACGGCGCAGGCACAAGCCAGCCTAGGAAAAAGGAGGGGATATAAAATTATGCACACCACATGATGAGATATGCTTCACTTCCACTCACAATGCAGGCTTATCAGCAGTCATGGGAATCAGCAAGTCTTTGCGTAGCCATGAAGCCGTGATCTTAGCTGAAGGTCAGCTAGCATCAGATGACTATAAGTGCAGTTATCAGGCAATGTCTTTTCTTCCAATATATGGAAGGTGCAAATATGATGACGTAATAAGAAAGGGATATAGCAGACAGTTTCAAAACGCTAAAAGCCTAAAAAGGGGACTAGAGCATCTTCCTTATGAGGAAAGGTTGCAGGAACTGGAGCTGTTTAGTCTAGAGAAGAGGAGACTGAGGGGAGATCTCATTAATATTTACAAATATCTAAATAGTTGATGTTAAGAGGTTGGGACATCCCTTTTTTCTATAGTACTTAGCAGCAGGACAAGGGGTAATGTTCCATTTAAACAGAAGAAAAAACTATTTCACTGTTCAGGTGAGGGAGCCCTGGCACAGGCTGCCCAGGAGAGTGTGGAGTCTCCTTCCTTGGAGGTCTCGAAGACCCGCCTGGACGCGTTCCTGTGCGATCTGATCTAGGTGGACCTTCCTTTGCAGGGGGGTTGGATTGGATGATCTCTAAATATCCCTTCCAACATCTACCATTCTATGATTCTACAAAAATGCCCTTTTGTGTTGGCCTCACTGGTCTAACCAAGATCTTCACTGTGTTCTGAGACGACTCAGAACAAAAGCATGAAACAGCACAACATATCTCTACAGCATCACTTCATTAATATCTGCACTATGGAAGTAACCTGGAAATTTTTCACTGGTACTGTTGACATAATGTCAATGTCCTTCCAATATCCTAGAACTACTTCATTATTACAGTATGTTAAAAAGCTATCAAGAGTCAAGGATCTTCTCAACGCTTTTTTCGGTTTGTTTTTTTCAGTATGCTGGGATTCTACTTATTGTAACCTCCAATTTTTAAATCTTCATAATGGAAGTTGCTATTTAATTCTCCATCTATGAGACAAGAACTTACTGCACCATCTCTAAATACAGATAGAAATTATTTCTAGGATATATTGAAACTCTTATTTCACTAAGCAGAAAAAACCCTCCTATTTCCACCTAATATTAGGTCTACGCTGTTAAAGCTGCCAGAAACTTAATATCTCTATGTTCTCATAAGAAGCTGAAGCTCATTAAACACGAAGTGGAGGTATCCAGTGATGTTTCCGCTGAAGGAAAACTAGTTGGTGTACAGAAGAATTCCTATGCCAAGCAAACCAAGACTTTAAGTGATGAAGATATAGGAATTTGTTTCAAAAAATCACATAGTGACTTCAAACCAAAGTACTAATGTAGACATGGCGCCATAAAATCTGTGGAGTGGCAGATTAGAGTCTTGTGTAAATTTCTCATGGTACAATGTGTCTTCCTTATTAGAAATTAAATTGTCTGTTGTGCACAAAATGTGGCAGTGCAAGCTTAGTCTTGTAGTCAAATCAGTCTTACCATTCTTTCTCAATAATTTTACATATAAGAAATAAGTACAGGCAGTGATACCAGAATCAGTAGTCATATTCATAATTTACCACGATGAAAGTAAACTAAACCAAGATTATTCACAGTCAGGTGAAAGAGACAAAACAAAGGCTGTTAGAAGTTTTTGAAAAGTTACTCTTAAGAAAGATCACAGACAGACATGCCTAACATTGCCTCTGAAAGGAAAATATAGTTAACTGTCAAATAAGTCATTCCCAAATGCCCACTCTGCAAGCGACTGCACATGGCAGGAATGTCAGGTTAAAAATAGTTTTTTCACTTTCAAAAAATATAAATCAAGATATCTACACCATCCATCTTTCGTTACCACAGTCTTTTCCTAATCCATGGTGAAAAACTGATGACATAGATTCAATAACCTCATTTGGTAACTCAGAACCACCAAAATATCTTTAAAAGAATTACCGAATCCCAGATCAGTTGCTTATTCAACTGAAATTCAAAATCCTCTTTTAGAAAGCTCACGTCTCCACCTGTATAGCCAGCCAGCTCCTGCAAAGACATAAGTTTATGAAAGCTGTAATAGATATTACATATTTCTTCCTCCTAAGAGTTCATTATGTCTGCATCAGCATAAACAGTGTTTTCTGTACAAGACATACAGTTGCATTGGTATGGAGAGACAAACAAATTTTGTACCAAGGAAAAAACATGCCTGAATCTCAAAAAATAAGCTAAATTTTTCTCCTTCAGATATTAAACTAAGGCATTGCTTTCTAAGCCATTTTGTAAATGTCAGCAAAACTTAACAGAGCTGAAAAATTCAACACCCAACGTCAAAACTCTTAGTGTATTTACTTAGACTTAAGATCTGATACACACTAAAGCAAGGCTGAAGATCCAGACAGCCATGTGCATTACACCAATGTGAGCTGAAAATGGCAAGTGAAGTGAACCAATGCTGAACACAGCATCTAACAGATGATATGTTAACTAAACTCTGAATTATGATCTCTTTCTCACTCAGAAACAGAATAGTTCGCTGCTGCTTACAGAAACAGTAACACTTGCAACAGCATTTCAAAGCAGTCTGCTTCTAAAACATTTGCAGCAGTTAATGCTTCTAAAGTATTAACCCACACAGCAGAAAAACAAGCTTTTCTAAAAGGTCTGAAAGTAATGAGAGGGAAAACCATTTTCTGTGCCAAAATGATACCCGTGTGTGCCTCAGAGTTATTTTTACCCAGTCTTTCATTTTTAATTTTAAGACTTCAAAACTTTCTATGTGGCAACAGAACCACAGTCTGGTAATCTGACATTACACTGTTATAAAAGCACGACTAGTATCTACTGCAGAGTGTAAATACTGTCAGGGATAATGTATCTCAGCTAATAAATAATTTAATGCTAACAGTCAGATAAAATATCTGTGTTGTTTGACCAAGGGTATATAAATGAAAATTTGCCACCATAAAATGGCTTCATGATTTTGAAAGGCACACGGTAAAGTCATCACTGTAGCCTAGAAAATTTATGATTAATTTCTAGGTTTTAACATGAACATCAATTAGATAAGACTCATTCAAACATGTTTACAGATAAAATCCAATAATAGTATAAGGGATTTAGTACTACCTGATTAATTTTTAGCAAAGCACCTCGTCTTGGCAGGATCGAAGAGTTCCGGGAATCAATTACCATGGCATGCTGGAAAGAATCAAACAATGATTTTTAGGTTCTCTTATCTCTTGAATGCCTTAAAGTGACAATATTCCTTGAAAAATCATGTACACAGTAGAAGACAATCACAGCTCCCACTAAGGCTAGTGTAGCTGCAGGCATTTGAGAACAATCTACCTACAAACTCTTAGTTTTGCCTCTAGAAGCCACATCTATCTATCTTTATACTTTTTGGCCATGGTACACACCAGAAATACAGCAGGAATAGCAATGCCCCTGTGTAAATCACCAATTTTCAGACAGTAACCTGCAAATAGTTTATTTCCTAAAATTTGTAAGCTATAAGTTAAAGATGACAAGTGACAAAAACTGGTATAGGAGAGAATATTTCAAAAGGGTGTAGCAACTCTAGAATGAGGAAATTTACTGATCTGTTCCTCTTGCATGACTCTGTGGGAATGAGCAAGCACAACAAAAGATGTTTGAAGCAAAACAACTACCTACCAAGACAAAAAGCCCCTTTGGTATCATTCATAACTATTAAATGACTCAAAATAACATATTTAAAAGAATCACCAGGAAAAAGTCTTACAGAGAGAGAAGATTTAAGAGAGTGGCCACTTTCTTCTCGAACGGAAAAGGATGCTGTTCTGGCAAGGCAGCCAAGTTCTCTCCACACACCTTCCCACTTCAGTGTGTGATTGGTCTTCCAGATGGGAAACTAGAAAAAAAGAATTGAGTAAGACATGATTTTTTTTTTTCTACTAAATCAAAACTTCCTTTAAAAAATTGTCTCTAAACTTTATTTATATAGGAGTCTATGCATTTTCTTTCCAAATCTTTTTCATTCCAGAGTAATGCTAATTCTGCTCTGGACAAGAGCTTCTTCAAGTAAGTACACAATGCTTAATCCATCTCAAATGAAAATTATCTTGAAATAGGCTGATATAGTGAGATAGGCAACCAGCTGCCTCTCTGAAATGATACTTTAAACATTAAAAATTTGGAGAAAAACGTATTAGTATTTTTATAGGGCCAAAATAAGATGGAATTCTAACAAAAAATATTAAAGTGTATCACTTTAAAACCATTTAAAAACTGTGGATCTCTTTCAAATAATGACAAGTGTTTCAACTGTTAAAAAAGCCAAATATTTGTGAAAGCCAGCTGTGACCTAAATTAAATGTCAATTAAGCACATGTTCTACAAACATCTGTGCTACACTTACATTAAATTCTGTTGATATTCCTCTATCAGTTTCACGAAGAGAGCTCCAAGGGAACTGTCCAGTCACTTTATACACGTTGACTGAAAAACTGAAATATGACATTACTGGCAAGTTCAAAAGTGATACTATTTAAGTAGGTGGAGTTTTAAATTATTACTGAAACTTAAGAAACCAGCTCTGCCAGATTGTTAACAGATCCTCAGCAAAAGAATAAATTTAATTATTACTGAATACAAGATCTTATTAATTGTTTTATATTCCTTCACTGAAAAAGAAGAAAATAAGTACTCAAAAACGCATCCCCTACTTTCTTTCAAAGTTTCCAGGCTGTGGTTTGAAGAATGACAGGCCATATGAAGTTTCCTTTGTTCCATAGGAGAACTGGAAGGTTACCTTTTCTGCACGTCCAAAGAGATTTGGGAACTTGAGCCCAAGTACCTATGGAAAATTAGAAAGCCACCACACTTCAGAACAGTGCAGATAGTTTGCTGTCTTGCATCTTAACCGTATGCTGGAGACAAGTTATCTATCATAAGAATGATAAATTAAGACATTAAAAATAGTTGTAACTGAATGTGGTGTTAAGTTAGTCTTCTCTTTGCACTCGTAGTAAAAGCCATCACAATAGCAGAAGTTAACTGTACAATTTTGGTTTGTTTAGCAGCTGTTCACTTTATCTGCATTCTCTCTGTATCATCAGTACTGCCAGTACTTCAGGCAAAATCTCCCAGACAATCTCAAAGCATGGGAGAGTAAGTCTTTGGCACAATAAGCATCTGCTCTGCAACTACAGACTTTCCAGTTGATCATCAGGAAAATCATCTGTCAGATAAGGTTCATCTGAACCACAGCAGAAAGCCAATGGAAAATTATCAATAAAGAGCCACTGCCCTGTATTTTTGTTTTAACAAGATACTCTCGCAATCAGTCCTGATGGCAGTATATTAATAATTCTCCAGAAACCAGCTAAACATTTTTGCCTGTTTTAAGAGAAATTCCTTGTATCCCTTTGGCAGCTCTTGGCCTTTTGGCAGAACGGATGGAGGTGGTTTCCTTGAAGCCCAGACATTGTACCAGAACCATTCCTGTTGTTGCATGTTCTGTTTTAAATGAATGTTAAAAAGCTATGAAATCACGATTGCCTTTGTCTAACACATATTGGAAGCGAATCAGTCACCTGACCTTTGTGATGATGGCTACTAAGCAATTATCCAACTAACCAGAAAGGGCTATTAGTATGAAATACTACATCTACAGGCTTCAGATTCATTTAAGGGATTAGAATAAATGTCAAATGTATCTGACCTTAAAGGAAAAGTAATCTCTGCTGACAGTATCAGTGTATAGGAGTCATGCTTTTACACTATTCAAATGTTTCACTTCTCTGTAGCAATTTAAAATCAAATAGAGCTACATAGTACTTTTCACACTGCTTTCAAAGTCACTAGGACCAACAGGTAGGATTCCCCAATGGTTTCATTCAGGCCACAGCACCCTGAACATTTCTCAGCAGCAGAGCTGCATAATAAGCTCTCAACTCACTGAGTTCCAATTCTCCTTGCACTTGCAGAACACCATCACCTGAGTCAGACAGTATCTTATCCAGGTTAAAAATACCCCTAAGAAGAAAAGGATGAATCCCTTGATCTGGCTTATCTACCACCCCAGGCACAGCTGCACTGTGAACATAGTTCCACTTAAACATAAGAAAAAACTATTTCACTGTGAGGGTGACGGAGCAGTGGCACAGGCTGCCCAGACGGGTTGTGGAGGCTCCTTCCTTGGAGGTCTTCAAGACCCACCTGGACATGTTCCTATGTGACCTGATCTAGGTGACCCTGCTTCTGCAGGGGGGTTGGACTAGATGATCTCTAAAGGTCCCTTCCAACCCCTTCCATTCTATGATTCTAACATCAGAAGGCAGAATGGGTGCAGGAATGTGCACCTGAAAGCACCATCTACTCACACTAGCACTTCTGTTAAAAGGACATGAACAGAATAACAGTAGGTTGTTACTTTTTCTGTCAATTGGTAAATGTTTTTCATACATTTAATCTGATGCATCCTTAATTGAATCAATTCTGGAAAATCTTTCATTTTGCAGCATAGATCAACTGGTACTGGGCTAAAATGGTGAAAACCAAGAGCAATTTATAATTCAAACATAAAGCATTTTGACTGAGAAGAAAAATACTTTAAATAGGTCTCATAGAAACTAAATGCTGAACTCTCTACCAATCTCAATAAATAAGAGCATCTTAAATATTATCAAGAAATAACATAAGCAATTTTAAGAATTAAAAAATAACCTACTGAGTTGGAAGCTACAGCATTGTTACCACACTCAAAATAGGCTTTTGCTGAATGAAAGCTTGACTAATACAAAGACTCTTTAGAGACAACGGCCTTAATAAAGCTGGATCAAGAAAATAATTTGGCTTGGATCAAGTCTTCCCTTATTTAATCACTAAATTCCTTGCTAGGTTTGAAACATAAAAGAAATATCAAAAGGAATTAACAATTACTTGAAACAATCCATACCATACTGCCTTCATTGTTGCCAACCATAGTATTATAGCTTCCAGTTAGTCTTCTCAATTCAGTTACCTCAAAGGTTACATCTAAACCATTTGGAAGGGCATCATCCCCTAGATAAACAAACAAACAAACACATTATCTCTAAAGGGCTACACAAAGATGTATGTAAATTCTTACATCAGAATAAACAGAAATCAAAGCTGTCAAGACATAGCAAGAAGAACGCTGTCACTAGGGCAGAGCTCCTAGCATTCTGCTTTAAGGGCTGAACAACAGCAAACCACACAGACCCCTCAGGGCTCTGTCTACAGCAGCTGTTCCAAAACACAGCTGTCAAGGGTACCTAATTCTGCTTGACACAAATGGAACAGCATCCCATCACCTGTGGGACTGCATCATGTTGACTTCTTAGTAACACAACTTTCCTCTGCTGAAGGGAACAGCAACAAGTTTGAAAAGCAATGACAAGCCTGGAAATCTCCACACATTCAGCCATCCCATATATGCTACAAGCCAACTTTTATTCACAAGCACTAATGCAATTCCCCACACTTCCTTAAGCACCAAGGATGTGCTGATATCATTTCAGCTATGTGATGTGTAATATATGGAAGTGTAGGACACATTCGCGAGCTTTTCCTTAAGTGTTCCTCTGAACCTTTGGATTAAGGGGTGTGTACTGTAATTATTTCAGTGATGGAAATTCACTCATTTTTGTGTGTATACAAATAATACAGAAATGGTGAGTGGGCCCAGACCCTGCCATTACATCTGGCAGCTGGCCTTGGGCTGTTGCTCTTGCACAGTTAGGCAGGAGGTAGTAGAACCCGCCATGGAAGTGATTCAGGCCATTGTCATCTGAGCTCAACACTCTGAGATGAGCCTCTCCCTGCCTAGAGCACTAGTGACTGGGAGTTTGTGTGCCTCTGATCAAGCCTGGGAGCCCATCTGTGTGCAGTGTCTCCAGGTTCATCCCACCCAAAGGGAAATGTGTTTCTCCATGGCCATATGTGTGCAGATGGGACAGCCAGGTCTCCATCTGGTTGGAATCAGCCTGACCATACTGGCTTGAGTGCTGGGCTCAGTTAGGGCAGAGGGATGAGGTCCCAGTGGGGCAGCTCCTCCCCACAGGGCTGCAGCTCCCCACCACCTGATTGGAGGGGATGGGAGCAGGGGAGACAGTAGGGTCATTGTCTCTGGCTTGGCTTGAGTTCATCTGCAACAAAGCTGGTGAAGGGTCTGGAGAACAAGTCTGATGAGGAGTGGCTGAGGGAACTGGGGTTGTTTGATCTGGAGAAAAGGAGGCTGAGGAGGAGATATGGTCATTCTCTGTAACTACCTGACAGGAGGTTGTGGTGAGGTGAAGGTTGATCTTTCCAGTAACGGAAAGATAGGAGAAGAGGAAATTGGCTCAGGTTGCATCGGGGAGGTTTAGATTGGAGATGATGAAGAACTTCTTCCCTGAGGGGGTTGTCAGCCCCTGTCCCAGGCTGCCCAGGGAGGTGTTGGAGTCCTCATCCCTGGAGATACTGCAAAGACTCACAGCTGAGGTGCTGAGGGCCAGGGGTTAGTGATAGGCTTGTAGTGTGAGGGGAGTGGTTGGACTCGATGATCTTAAAGGTCTCTTCCAACCAAAATAACTCTAATATTTATACACACAGATATATAGACACATGCAAACACATAATGGATGTAGACATGGACATAGCATAACCACATACGCATCTAAAATATATAAAGGTATATGAGAGACTAAGTTGTATACATAAAAAGCAACCAACTTATTACACAGGGAAATATACATAATAGGTATGCACGTGCCTATGTGTGTGTGATAAAAAAATTGAGGATTAATGAAGCAATACATACCTTGACAGGTATCAATCAGAACTTCTACCTGTCTAAAGATTCCTAGACGAAGCAACCTTTCACGAGCTTCATGTGATTTTCTCATGACCTACAGAATAAGTAGCTTAGTCACAGAATTGTAGAAGGGACTTCCAAAGATATCTAGTCTATTTGAGACTTTCAGCTTACCGAAACACAATTAGGATAAAATAGTAAAAATGCAGGTGTCATACAATATTCACATATTTTGTATACAAAGACACATATATGCACCTTCAAAACAGATCACAACCATTTAAACACTAGAATCTATGGCAGAAAGAATTAAACCCAGAGCATACAGCTCAATTCCAACCTTTTGTTCATTGCTTGTTAACTGTTTCAATATTCAGATGTATTAATCTAGTAGGTTTGAGTGGGTAAATCTTATACATCTACTCACAGGGCTCATGCTTTTGGCAAAAAGAAACAAATACCCTAATCTGTTTAAATTTAGAACAATTTACAGGTCTAATTGCCAGCCATACTCACGAGGAATTACCATCTAGAAGTTCAAGGACATACAGTCTAACTCACATTTTGAGACACTGTAGAGACAGACATCATTTACTTGTGCTGAGATCCAATAATTTATCTTAAATAAATTAACTGAAAATGTGACCTACACAGCTGGCAATTCTCAAATGAGAAGAATGAAGCTGGAAAAATATTTAGAAGTACCATTTGTAATCTCACAAAGTCTTTCAGATGAATACCTCGGAAAATATAGAATTTGCAAGTATTTCATCTTTCCGTTTGTCACAAGATCAGCTCCATCACAAAACTTAAATTGCCCCATGTCTAAAGGGACTAGCCCAAAGCAGGAAAAAGAGAGAAGAGTGCAACCTCAATTTTTAAACGGTAGGTCTGAGATTGACTTCAGTACTTACATCAATAAGATTTTTAGCCTTGAAAACATCTGAGATCTCATACATGATGATGTCATCTTTGGTCCTTCCAAGTCCATCGAAATGCACATGCTGAACCACCACCTAAACAAAACCGATGTTTAAACACGAATGCTGCATCTCATTTGCATCTAATAATGAGTATCAAAATCATCATTGCAGAAAAAAAAAAGCCATTGTCGCCCAAGTGAGAAACTTTTAAGATTCCTAGGCTAATTAATGCTTGCCTACATTACCAGAAATCAGTGCTATCTACAATTTGAAAGTTGTTCCCTTAACATGAAAATTAAGGAGAACTCAAATACCAAAGCTAATACTGGTTGTAGAAGAAGAGACAGCAACAGACCGTAGCTGCTGTGATTTTAGTCATAAGTGTTGGACAAATAAGTCACTGCAGGAGGCATACTGAGATATTAAAGCAAGTAAGACTGAACATGCAATTACCCATACCACAGAATCACAGAATGTTAAGAGTTGGAAGGGACCTCAAAAGATCATCCAGTCCAAAGCCCTGCCAGAGTAGGACCTCCTAGAGTAGGTCACACAGGTACTTGTCCACGTGGGTTTTGAATGCCCCCAGAGAAGGAGACCCAACAACCCACCTGGGCAGCCGGTTCTAGTGCTCTATCACCCTCACAGTGATAAAATTTTTCCTTCTGTTTCTTTGGAACCTCTTATGTTCCAGCTTGTATCCACTGCCCCTTGTCCTATCATTGGACATCACTGAGAACAGCCTGGCTCCATCCTCCTGACATCCACCCTTTACATACTTGTAAACATTTATGAGATCATCCCTCTGTCTCCTCCAAGCTTAAGAGCTCCAGCTCCCTCAGCCTCTCATCATAAGGGAGATGCTCCACTCCACCACCTTTATGGCCCTGCACTGAATTCTCTCCAGCAGCTCCCTGTCCTTCTTGAACGGAGGGGCCCAGAAGTGGACACAATATTCGAGATACGGTCTCACGAGGGCACAGTAGAGGGGGAGAGGAACCTCTCTCGACTACTGCCCACAGCCTAGATCAATGGCCAATGGCCTTCTTGGCCACGAGGACACATTGCTGGCTCGTGGTCATCCTGCTGTCCACTAGCACCCACAGGTCCCTTTCCCCTACACCACTCTAACAGTTCATTCCCTGAATGGTACTGGTACGTGGGGTTATCAGCCACACATAAGCAGAGTTAAAAGAAAGAACCTGCAAACCTACAAGACAAAAATATTTAAACTCTAACTGGTAAAATTACTACCACCACTGGAGCACTCTAGTTTAAAATGCATGTTAAGATCACTAGCATTATGAGGTTTTATATTTTCTTAACGTCACTCATTTTGTTATATAATCACCTGAAATAATTTTCTCTCTAAACACACTACGTATTCCAGGTTAAACAGTAAAACCGGATCACGGTGATTGCATTTCCCTCATTTTTCCAGTCTTTTCAGTGTATTAGAATTTTAGGTGTAAGTATATAAAAAAATAAAAATACAAATGATTAATGTATTCAATGTCATAAAAAAGCAGAATAGGGACAACCTAGCATTACTGCAAATCACTTCAAAAACCCTCTCAGAATATATACACAATGAACTAAATAAAACCTAAAAGTTATTACCACACTTGTTGGGTGAATTACTCTGAACAGCAGAACAGAAATAAAAATATTAATAAAAACTAAGATAACAACATACATCACCCCTCTAGTATGGCTAAACATACAAAGGGCCAAGACAGACAAGCTCTTACATGTGAAATATTAACAAAAAAACCCAACAACTTAGCATTCTCTGCTGAAGTCAGTATTTCCCTTAGTAATATAACTCATTGGATCTCATTAATATTTACAGGATCTCATTAACATTTACCAATATCTAGATGATGGATGAGAGGAGGCTGGGGCATCCTTTTTCTCTAAGGTATCTAGCAACAGCACAAGGCATAATGGGATGAAGCTGGAACACAAAAAGTTCCATTTAAACATAAGAAAAACTATTTCACTGTTCCGTTGAGGGAGCCCTGGCACAGGCTGCCCAGGGAGGGTGTGGAGTCTCCCTCCTTGGAGGTCTTCAAGACCTGCCTGGACGCGTTCCTCTATGGTCTGATCGAAGTGGATCTGCTTCTGCAGGAGGGTTGGACTAGATGATCTCTAAAGGTCTCTTCCAACCCCTACCATTCTATGATTCTAATTCACGTGGAAGCACTTTACCCTAACCTGGCTCAAACTGCCCTCTAGCAGGTTAACCACCAGTTGCTCCTAAGCAGTGCTGCAGAAGCAGTAATCTCTTATGAGTAGGGAAAGGAGCATCTGGAAATAAGTCTCTTAGAACAAAAAAATGGATTTTAACAATTCCTGTGGTAGGGAAAAAAGAACAGGAACTAGGCAACCTCAGACTAAATTCACAGCACTAAATTTAATTTTTACACATCTCAAACCATAGTTTATAAAGTTCCCTTAGAAAAAAACAAGCAAGCTAGGGTGTTGAGGTTTTTCTTTTAAGAAAAAAATCAGGGATTGTTCAGGTACTTACATCTTTGTTTTCAAGAATTTCCTGCTTGGCCTCAGGTTCAACTTCAACCAGTTCAGCTTCTTCTCCCAAGGCACCAAAGTCTGGCCCACCTGCTGGAAGAGGCTCCAAACTCTGAAATCATACAAGAAATTGAATTTAATATGGTAGGAGATTTATGATTTATGCTTTTTGCAAAGGCAAAAAACAATGGTTGTTGACCCTGTGCTTGCCAGATCCCAAGGGAAAAAAAAAAAAAAAGAAAAAAGAGAAAGAGTAAAATAAAGGGAATTATCAACATCTTACCTGTCTGCTAAAATTTTTAATGAAAGCTGAAGATCGTCTATGCTGAATGATTTCTCAAAAACACTCTGCACTTTCCCAACAGTAAACTTAGTTCTATTTCCTGTGTTAAGGATGAATTTTACTTTCTTAAATAAATACCTAGAAAACTGGCGTGTCGCTACTTAGTTTGAGTTTTCAGGTGGGAAAGAAGTGTGAATGTTGAACAATTTGGAAAAAAAAAAAAAAAAGGTGTTTTCAGAATGTTACTTTGCATTTGTTTATATGCTTTTGTATTTCTTTTTTTTTTTTAAACTAACCTTCCAAATCATGCTCAAGAACCTCAAAGCATCATCAGTGGCGAACATTTTAATCAAAAGTTTCCAGCACAGCATGGGTTTGATTACTATACTTGAAAAAGCCTTAAAATAAGACTTATCAGACGATAACAGACTCAAGTATGACTGAATAGAGGGTCAGCTGCAAAAGCAGAGGTCAGGAGTGGATAATTCACTAAATCTACTTTTCGTCTTAAGACACTAATACAGTATTTGCTGCATGATTTAAGGACAGCTGTTTTGTTGGAAGAGTAAATTGCTGTTACATATGAGAATTAAGTTAAAAGACGACAGAATTGTCTCTTACTCCCAATAACGCTCAGGCAAGCACAAAACACTCTGCACCCATACAACACTATACAGCAGTTTGTACGCAGATGCAAAATCAAGAACAGAAGAAAAAACGTTGAAAACAGAAAACAAATTAGTCGTAGTAATTAGACACCGGAGAGCTTTACCAGCCTCCTGCAGCTGCTCCTCGGTCTAATTAGACACCATGTCAAAGCCTGCCGCTTTTCAACAGGCTGACAGAGCAGGATTCTACCCAGGACCTTGAAGAATCACCCAGATCGTTTTTAGCTCCCACCTCAGTTAATCATTGACTCATTAATCACACCTCAATTTACATCGCAATTTTAATCACCTCCCTACGCGAGCTCGCCGCAGCTGCATTAAGGGGGAAGTAGTTTAAGCCAAATTCACAAAGTATTTCCACGAAACACACTTAGCGTTTGCTCCTCCACAGTACCCGGAGAGGAAGCGCGGCCGCGCTCGCCCCCGTCCCGGGCCTGGCCCGAAGGTCGCCGTTGGCGACCTTCGGGCCAGGCCCGGGGCGGGGGCGGGCGCCGGCCGCGCTGTGGAACGCCCTCCGGCGATCCCCTCCTCGCTGCCCCGCACTTACCCGTGCGTGCACAGTGCCCATGGCGGTGACAACCGGGGACAGTGGGGCCGTGCGGGCCAGAGGCCGTGCGGGCGCTCAAAGGCGCAGCACGGGGGCGGCCATGACAGGCGGCACCGCCCCGGCTGCCATTGGCAGGAGGAACGGGAAGAGGCGGGTGCTGACTCGCGGGAGGCGCGCCTGCGCAGGCAGGGGCAGAGCTGGGGGAGGTGTTTACGTGTCTCCTCGTAGCACGGTGCTGCCCCGCGGAGGTGCGTGGTAGCCTCGCCTTCATCCTTGGAAAGGGGATGGGAGTGCTCATCCTCCCTGTCATTTGTAAACTCACGAAGGAAAGGATGGTTATAAGGGGGAGTCAACACGGATTCACCAAGGGGAAATCTAGTTTGATCAACCTGAGAGCCTTCTATGAGGGCATAACTGGCTGGCCACTTCAGGGGAGAGCAGTGGATGTCATCTGCCTTGACTTCAGCAAGGCGTTTGACACCATCTCCCAGAACATCCTCATAAGAAAGCTCAGGCAGTTGGTTTTTAGATGAGCTCCGGACAGTGAGGTGGATGGAGGGTGGTGATCAACAGAGCCAAGTCACGTTGGAAGCCTGTGGCCAGTAGGGTTCCACAGGGGTTGGTTCTAGGGCCAGTCTTATTCAACACCTTCATCAGTGATCTGGATGAGGGGACAGAGTGTAGCTCAGCAAGTTGGCTGATGACACCAAACTGGGAGGACTGCCCGATTCCCCAGGCTGTGCTACGATTCAGTGGGATCTTGACCGGCTTGAGAGATGGGCAGAGTAGAACCTCACTAGGTTCAACAAGGACAAGTGCAGAGTCCCAAGTACAGGCTGGGGATTGGCCTGCTGGAGAGAAGCTCTGCAGAGAGAGAGTCCTGGTTGACAGCAAACTAACCATGAGCCAGCAAGGCCAAGAAGGCCAATGGCATCCTGGGATGCATCAAGAAGAGTCTGGGCAGCAGGTCAAAGGAGGTTCTGCTCCCCCTCTACTCTGCCCTGGTGAGGCCTCATCTGGAGTCCTGTGTCCAGTTCTGAGCTCCTCAGCTCAAGAGGGACAGGGAACTTCTGGAGAGAGTCCAGTGCAGGGCCACCAAGATGATCAGGGGACTGGAACATCTTCTTTATGAGGAAAGGCTGCAGGATCTGGGACTCTTTAGCCTAGAAAAGAGAAGAGTGAGGGAGGGTGATCTCATTAACCCTTACAAGAACTTAAAGGGTGGGTGTCAAGAGGATGAGGCAGAATTTCTGGTTTTTTTAAGCGATAGGACAAGGGGTAATGGAAAGAAAGTGGAACACAAAAAGTTTGACTTGAACATTAGGAAAAAACTTCTTTCCTGCGGGGGTGAGGGAGCCCAGGGAGGGTGTGGAGTCACCTTCTCTGGAGGTCTTCAAAACCCACCTGAATGCATTCCTGAATGACCTGATGTAGGTGGACCTGCTTGAGCAGGGGGTCACACTACATGATCTCTAGAGGTTCCTTCCAGCCCCTAACATTTTGTGAATCCATAGTTCTATGATTAAACTAAATGCTTCCCCCCACTGAGCTGGGCAGGCAACAAGGAACAAAGGACATGGCAGCAGGTACCAAGGCAGTCCTTGAAATCAGGTCAGCTTGAACTGACATAAAAACTTGCTGTTTTAACTAATTTTAAACACTGACTTAGCACTGGCAGCTGCTGTGTGCTGAATTACTGAATTTTAACTAAGAAGGGCAATAATATTTGCTTCCTTGTTCCAGACCCATATAACAACTTCTTCTGTGATTTTTTTGTTTAAATACAAAATCTTTGTGAATGGATGGATTGCAAAGTTTTTAAATCAAGGTGACTCTCAGGTCCCACTGGAGCATGAACAAGAATCTCTCAAACTTCTCAATAGTAAACCAATCCACTATTCAAGGACATCTCACAATCATTAAGCCTCTTAAACGTTCAACAACATGAACACTTTCTGATTCAACTTACACTAGATGAATTACATTAATGAAAGCTCAGAAAACGCGGCAACAGAAGAGATTGTCTTTTTATTTTAGAAAAAAAAGAGACAAAATCAGAGCTGTGCACAATGGAAGAAGTGGTTAAATTTGATTTAAATGTGGTTATTAGAACTACTCCAATACACAGAAAGGAAGCACAACTTGGCATTCCTGCTCAAATTCTAACACATACTGGTAAAACTAACTTTTTGCAGAACATTATAAAATTAAATTATAGAAAGTTTAAAGTTATAAATAAAGACAATATAAATCAAGTCTTGTATCTTTTAGCTGTAGTTAGAGTAAAATTTCCAACTTTTCTTGCAAATTCTAAAGATATATACACAGAAGAAATGAGCAGAAGAGTTAAAGTAGCACCGGTCTTCTATAGCGTGGAAATGGATAGCTTGACAATTTCTCCCCTATCTCCCACCATTCTAAAATCAATTTTAATGTGAAATTCAGCACTTCAAGCTTAGACAAATCACAACTGGGGAACTGCTTCAAGGCTGGTCCAATTCAGGAATTCTACTTTTTGTTATTTGACAGACTTCCAGATACTGAAGTTCACGCTCCAAAGTTCCCTCTTCTGAGCCTCACAGTCTCATTATTTCTCCTCACATAAGATACTCTCAGTGAGCATCCACAGCCCCTTCCCTCGGCTGCACATTAGTTGACAGAATTTGCATTGTGGAATGAGGAGTTTCCAAGTGTTACACACCTGGCCTCTAAACACATGCACAAACTCAACTTTGAAACCATCACTATTTCCTTCTACTTAAAAGCACACGAAGACGTAACAAAACATCAGATATCTCCATTAATTCCAACAGTTATTTACTTCTCCTGATGTACTCATACACTAATACATTGTCTTTATTAAAATTATGCAGAATCTTTGCAGTGGAAGGTGTTTAAAATGCTCATTGCTCAATGCAGCTATGATCTGGCTGACTTCCAACCCATTACTTGAGACCTTATCACAGCTCCCTGAATACTGATACTTCCACTAAATCTTCCACATTTGCTTCTTCCAGCAATCCACCTTAAAAAAATTCTTTATGTTATCACACCTTACTGAGAAAGCAGTGACCCCTTTTTTCTTCCCTTCTTTAGCAGGAAGTGAAGGAAGGCAAGAAAGTTCTCTCAAGTTATGGGGAACGAATGATGGAGAACAATGAGGCAGCAATTAGTGAGAAGATTTAAACATCATTCTCCACTTGTTATATGTTCATTTTTTAAACATCTGTAAAAGTTTAACACTTTCTCAAACTCTTTGCTACTAATCAGTCACTAGTTCTCAATACTTAGTCAAGTACTACGTCCTTATTAAGTACAAAAAAAAAAAAAATGTCCTCCAACATCATAGAAACTGTAGAAACTGTACCTGTTTACACTTCAGGGGAACGTGTCCTGTTTCTTATGTCTTTTCCCCTTGAAGTATTTGGAGGTAAGAAGAGACACAGAGAAGTAATATGAACTGTGGAATACATATAATCACCTAGACCAGTACTGTTCCTACAGTATCTCGTGCAGGTATCTTTTCCATAAACACCACAGTATATTTAAACATAAGGCAAATGACACTAAAAGGCCACTAAAGAGCTCATTTGTGTATTTCCCTTTATGAAGTAAAAGTCCACTTTCATATTGTTAAGAATTATATTTTTCAAAAGCTTGTATGATCAATGCTTGTTACATTTTTATTCCAAAAGTAGATTTTTCTTTGCAGAGAGACATGGTTTACTACAAGTCTTGCTACAGTTGATTGAGCTGGTGCTTCAAGAGAATTGTAGTGTTACTCAGCATTAGCAGCCACTGTTTTTATAAAATTCCCAAGGCAGATTTGTCAGAAAGCTGTAAACAAATAATTTTCCAAGACTTATTGGCAATAAAGTGATCTTTAGTCCTTTAGGAATTAAATTTCTCTGCCAAACTGGAATTTTGGAAACTCTGGAATCTATTTGAAATTAATACTCTGGGGCAGTTTGGAAGCTTGCCTCTGAGGAAGAGTCAAAATCTATTTCCAAGCCAGACGCATCAGGATTTGGGAGAAAATTAGGATAGGAGTTTAATTCTGAATGATCTTGTATGTTAGCAGAAGCATTTTTCATAGCTGAGTGCATGAACCGTGAAGATTCCCAAAGCCAGGTTTCAAGGTCTACAGAAGAGTGAGGCATTTTAAGGTGGCAGTATGAAGAATTAAATTCCATAGTAGATGGGACAGTTTTACATTTTCTTAGTGATGCATACTTGTCTTTCCTGTTAAAAAAGAAAAAGAAGAAAAAAGGTTATTAGTGTCAATGATGTTTCTATGCCTGTTCAGATATCTGACCAGGAATCTTCACGTAAGGAATAACACTAGAGGAAAATAGCTTTAAATGCATTTAGGTGAGTTAGGATATGGGACAATGGGAAAAGGATCAAATAAAAAAGAGACACACACTGCCATTAGGTGTTGTCCTCAAAAGTAGGTATAAAATAGTTACATTAAAATTCACATCATTCTCATGAGCTCAGAAGGGCAGAGACGTTCTGTACAACATCCATTAAATAGTCCCAATCTCCCTTCTGCTAGCCACATGGAACATTTGCTGATTTACCAATCACAGCACTAACTGGGCATTAACAAAAATCATAGAATGGTAGGGTTGGAAGGAACCTTCAGAGATCATCTAGTCCGACCGCCCTCCAGAAGCAGGTCAACCTAAATCAGGTCACATAGGAACATGTCCAGGCAGGTCTTGAAGACCTCCAAGGAAGAAGACTCCACACCCTCTCTGGGCAGCCTGTGCCACTGCTCCATCACCCTTACAGTGAAATAGTTTTTTCTTATATTTAAATGGAGTGTTTTGTGCTCCAGCTTTATCCCATTACTCCTTGTCCTGTTGCTAGATACAACAGAAAAAAGGGAAGTCCCAACTTTCTAACACCCACCCTTTAGATATTTGTAAATACTAATGAGATCCCCCCTCAGTCTCCTCTTTTCTAGATTAAACAGCCCCAGTTTCCACAGCCTTTCCTCATAAGGAAGATGCTCCAGTCGAGCATAGTCTAAACAATTACAAGTTGAGTAGCAAATATAGTTGTTTGACATCCCAAATGCTGTTTCTGCATTCCACTTTATAACCAATTATTACCAACCTGAACAGTGGGGATAGAACTTTCCTACACCACACCAGCACCTGAATTGCCAAGTTAGTCTTTTCCAATCTGAGAAACAGGACAGTGAGGTTGTCACCAAGGACACTCTTTTTTTCTTTTTCTTTAAAGTTCTCTCTCCTATCCTGCAGTGCTTTTGGGAAAAAAACCAAAACAACCCACAACAACCCCTGTCACACGTAAAACATCCAACTTGCCATACACACACTTCAACATCCATTTCCATACCTGAAATTTAGGTGCACTAGAAGACACCATCCATCAGGTTAAGTTTCCTAAAAGAACTTTCAATCTGTAAACAGTGCAAATTTTCATGAGATTTAAGTTTGATTCCAAGACAAAAGCTAGATCCGATGACATAGGGGAAAGAGCATCAGAAGGTATGTGGGAAGATTGCATTCTGCAGAAACAGGAGTTAAGTTCTGGGTGGATGCTGAAAGAAAGTACAAGCCCACGGTCACCTGGTAGAATGCAAGGCAGGATTCTACTCACAGAGCCTTAGGATGTGGCTACCTGAAGAGGGGATCCACTTAAAGGAAGGCTTCAGAAAACAAAAGTCTGACAGTGTAAATGGGTCAGTGGGAGGAGTTATCATAAAATCTTAGAGCAAAAGCCACATGACCACCATCTTGTGTTTTATGGCTAAGAGCTTGCTCTTCCCACAAGCAGAGAAACAAGATTCCTGATTAATCACGACTCAATGACCAAATAACTCCTCTGAGAAGCTAGATCTAAGACAGTCTTGTGATAACATGCTTTCCAAATGCCCACTTCAGGTGAAGAATCTCATGATTGATAAGGCTGGAATGCAGGCAAAATCAAGGAGCTGCTAAACAGGGCAAAAAGCAGTAAGATGACTATACCCAAACAGATAGTGGAAAGGAGTCAGAAATACCAATCATCAGGAAAAAAGGACACGGGATTGCATGCAGTAGCAAGTAACTGAAGAGACGACCATAGGATGACAGCAAACGTATACCAAGAATTATCTTTCTTCTCAGAGATGGCCTCAAAAGCCAACCAATGTTATGCAAGAAAAAGCTTTAACTGATTTCAGAAAGGAAGAAGAGAGGCTGTTTGTAAACAGAAATGAAATGCTTCCAAATTCTGGATAAAACTGAATATTGTAAGAAGAAAGCATCTTTACCACCAAATATTAAAGCCACTACTTAATTCTTCTGAAGGAGGAAGGAAACCCAAGCTACAACCTCATTAAGTCTCCCATTAAGACAGACCTTTAAGAGTAAGTTTGACTATTCTGTACTTCTAAGAGATGGAGTCTTTGAATCTGATCTTTCACGATGCCGGTCCAGAACCTGGAAAAGCTTCTTACAAGGAAGTAGGATCAAGCAGTTCTTCTCAGACACATCAAACCAGCATTTCTGATGGGTCAGTGTATAGCAATGCCAGGGCAAAAAAAGAGCATCTTTGATCTTCCTCCTTATCTAACTTTTTTAGTCTAAAAACAGGATGACAAAAGCTCAAGAACACTTGGCTTGAAGAAAAAAAAAGTCTTTTTTGTTTTAATTTAAACATGTATATAGAACATGGCAATACTTTAATTGCAATAACTGCTGCAGTTAGGAGTCCCCAGTGCTACGGCTACCTCTCTGAAGCTTTTATGAAGTGTTTAAGAACTCTATTTGCTCTTACTAGCTTTTCAGACTAACTTCTCTTCCCCTTTATCTGCCTCCTATCCAGCAACTCTAGGAGCAGAGACAATCTTCAGAAAAACTGTAGTAAAATACATATGACCTACTCTGCTGAAGTCTGGATTTATGCTTTTTCAGACCAAATCTTAGGAGATTTCTTATTTGCAAGCATTTGGACCTCAGAGGTAGCCTAAAGTTCCCTACTTCATGCACTATTCTGACATAGCCATGCAACTCTCTCTTCCAGCAATGAGTCCTTTTTTAGCAGAAAAATCTAAACTGAATATTGGTCATGTTAATTTTGTGAAAGTTTGCAGAGCTCCTTGGGCAAATACTAAGTTCCCAAGCAAAAGTGAAACAGTAATGGTATTAGATTCAAACTGAGGCACATTGTCATTCCTCCATACATATAGCGCTACAAAGCTTAACACAAGTAGAAAGTCTGAAAGGTTGAATCTCACACCAGTCTGGTAAGAGAAGCATAATGAACCTAATTATCACTAGGTTAGAGTAGAAGTTTCTCTTTCACATAGAGGTTCTTAAAAATTTTCCATACTTATCGTATTTTAATTATTCTGGTTATCTTAGAAGTGTGTCCTTAATACTCATGTGCTATTTAGCTCTTATCACCTTTCCTGTTCAGAGTCATAAGAATTTCATCTTTCTCCCAGCTTTTTCCAGTTCCTATGTGCTACATCTGACTTAGAACTTCTCAAACAATCTTTTCCTCCTCTTCCTCATTGCTCCAGCTACTGTGGAACACACAAAAACCAAGGTCTCCATTCTCAGTCCTGCATCTGATCCATAATGCACCCTTCTCTCCAAAAAGTATAAGCCTACCAACAGGCAATCTCTCTTCACTTCCAATACTTACCAGTCACTGATCCGTTACAAACAAGATGCACCAGAAAATATATTTAAGAAACAGTGTTCAGGATTAGTGGCAATATGTGTTACCTTTGAGCAAATTATTAAGTCCTGTTTTAACAGAAACTTATTGCTAATTGAAGCTCTTATGAAAGAAAGAAAATTTCTAAAATTGCATCACTTGCATGCAGCAGCACTCTATTTTACCTGGATATACAGAACAGCTTGCTTTTAGCCTGGGAGTAAACTGTAGCAGCAATGCGACAAAGCTGTTCTTGCATCCAGCGAACATCAGCAGGCATGTCAGGAAACCAGTTCACTAACCTACAATCAAAACCAAAATACACTTGTTTAGTAAGCAATGGATCAAATCTGCATTACATTATTACATACCATATTCAACAAAATAACACAGCTTTTAGTCTTCCTAAGTTAACTCACACACCAAAGTCCTCAGGTTGAAACTGTTGTTTCCTTCTAGTCCACTCACTGCTTTCCTGCAAACTAAGAAAAAGAGAGCAGCACAGATGACTGCATCTTTTACTCTATGCTGCACAGCTGACCAGTATGAGCATTCCACAGCTCCAGGCCAACTTTTAGGAAACCTGCAAAACACTCCTGTCTGAGACCTCATTCTATGTGGTGGGAACTTCCTGGACACTTTAAAATTAGGTAGGAGAGGGAGTTAGAATGGAAGGAACACACAATGGAAGAACAAATAGAATGCAGAAAAAGAATAGTGTCACAATGTTTTATTTTCTTTAATAATGATAATAATAGTCATTTACACTAGAGGAGGACTATGGGGAAAAAAAACTTGTTAAAATTATTATCCCCATCCACCAAAAACTGACACAGAAGGGTCACATTAAGTGGCACAGATACAAAACATTTTACTGGACTTCTATGTGGTTCCATTTACAGAACATTGGATTTTTCAAGTACTTGCTAAAGATTGTAATGACATCTGCTGTTCAAGGACTGGAATTCTTTTAAGCAAACACAAAGCTTACAGTTCATGGTGTGTTCATTTAGCTTAATCTCTCCTTAACAAGAATTGTACCATGATTGCTCCTTTACAAGAACCAAAAAAACTTACTAAATGAACCAATTTCAAGAGCATAACTTTCAATCAACCTAAACACACCTGGTAAGCAAATTTATATGGTTAATAAACACCGTATTTCATTCCTGACCTCAGAACAAAGCTAAAGCACAACTATCTGTATGGATTTCAAATATCACTGCAGAATATAGTAATAATAATAAAGAATGTGCTCCTGGAAAGCACAATTAAGGGTGCTTCTTTGAAGCAAGCAATTGCAAGACAGGTACTAGTAGTAAGAGTAAATTGTTTAGGAATCTTAAGATGTTTCTTTATCTAGCCTTAGACTACAGAGGTTTTAGGAGGATGCATTATGTAGGTAGAAATAATGTTCTTTGGCCAGTTACGACTTGATCTCTAGAGTACCAGAATGCCTACAACACTGAAGAAACTCCCAATGAGTATATTTCCAAAAGTATAATAATTCATGAAGTGGGCCATTAGAATTTTCTTACCTCAAAGCAACAGAGTAAGCAGACTCCACTGGTAGTGTATACGGGAGCATCAGATAGGATATTACCCGCATCGGGAAAAGCTTAGAGAACTGAGCATAGAATCCATTCTGCTCTTTACAGGCTTCTTGCAGTGCTTAAAAATGATTATTTTTTAAAAAAAGATGTTAAGACTGTTTGAAAACAGTTTAAATGTGCTCAAAGTTTTTCAGTCAACATTATCAGATGTTACTAAATATGGCTCAGATAGAAAGTGAAAGAAGTAATCTCAAGGTACTCTTACTGTAAACCTTCTCTGTGCTATTTTAAGATATGGGTCAAAAGAACTTCTACATAACAAGGTTTAATTATTAATTTATAACAAGAGGATGTAAAGATCACCCATCCAAAAAATATTTCCATATTTTAGGTAGCATTCCTGTCTTGTTAGAGATTATAACTCTGAGGAGTTTGCTTAAATTCTAGTTTTCCACATAGTCCAGTTGTTACATATCACTGTAAGAAACATCATACATCAAATTTTGTTCTCCTAAGTCACTGGGATTACAAGTTTCAGATCCTGTGTCCTGGTTTAGCCAGGAGCAGCTTTTGGCTTGGTAACAGGGGGAGCGGGTTGCAGTGAAGACCCTCCCCCGGCTCCTAGGTTCAGACCCACCTCCGGCCCGGCTGGGCCAATCTGGCGCCTCTGCGATCACTATTTAGGGGACGGGAATTTGAAATGCGAGTCGGGAGGTGGAGAGTGATACAAGATGGAGGCCACCACACGGACCCTTCAGCCAGAGAAGGAGGAAGGAACGAGAACCAGTAGACCGGAGACCCCTCTGCAAGCCGTGGCGAGAATACAAGCTGTGCCCCTGAAACCTGTGGAGATTCGTGGCAAGACTGAGAGCCACCAACAGCTCCGTGTGGGTGAGCCCGGACGGGCGAGGGACTGTGTGGGGAGATGGCCATGGCCCAGGCCGTGCTGGAGAGCCTGCGCGCCGCAGAGCAGCCCCACACGAGAGGCAGAGACGAGCTGCAGCCTTTGGAATAAGTGGGCATCGGAGCAGCCCGTGCAAGTCTGCCATGCTTGTGAGTTACCCCACGGACTTGCAGGGAGGACTGGTGTGGAGTTCACCCGTCCTGAGGAGGGACAAACGGCAGAAGCTCTCGGAAACCGACTGACTGAACCCCCCACTGCCTGCCCCCCCGAACCGTTCAGGGGGGGGCAAGGTAAAAACACCGGGATCAGGGCTCTGAACCCGGGAAGAGAGGAGGGGTGGCAAGAAGGTGTTCTTAAAAAGGCTGGTTGGACTCTCCATTGATGTATTACTCTGGGTTGTTTCATTTTGGTTATGTTTTGGTTGATTTTGCATTAAATTATTTTCTGTTTTCTTCCCCAAAACCGAGTAGCCTGGTCTGTTTTGTCCTGAACCTTAAGCGGCAATTAAGCCCTCCCTGCCCTCGAGCAATCCTCAGCCTCTTCGGTACTCGAGGCTAATCGTGGCCTTTGTTCCCTGATGGGCCTAAACCACGACATCCTGAAAATACTGATCAGCACCCACAAAAACCCCTATGTAAAAGTTACAGATTAAAGAAATCTCAGAAGCTGTTTTGACCTATTAAAAAGACAGGAAAGTCGAAGAATCAGTAATCCACAGAAGTCCATTCAAAAAACAGGATGGAGATAACCAGCATTTGGATCTGAGGTTCAACTTTGGTGTGAAACACACGCTTACAAAAATACTCAGCACGTACAAAGTTTATCCAAAAGTAAATGAGAATTCAGTTTATGACTATGCAGTGTTGAAAGGAGCTACACCCTCCGTTTCAATCTTACTGCTGTAACTAAACCAAAATGTACATGTTCACATTTAGTAAGTTATTTAAATAAATAATTTAAATAACTTTTGGCTTGAGATAGTCTGTATCACCACAGGCAATTGTAAGACTAAATAAAAAGCATCTTGTGCAATTTTTAAGAGTAAGCAAGTAAAAGAAATAACTGCAAAGTTTGACAAAGTTATAGGAAACAGTCTGAAGCAGGTACCTTTACGAAGCCTAGGAGGTAGACTCTCAAATATGCTCTGCTCCAAAGGCCATGGATTTTGCTTCAGCTGGTCATTACGTACTTCCGTTTTCAAAGTTTCTACTCTATTTTCTGACAAATTTCTTATCTCCATATAGTCAGCATGATGTGCAGCCTCATGAGAATTTCTTTTTGTGAAGGACAAGTGGATATAAATCGAGTCATTCAGAATACCTGAAAGAGTCAAGAGCTTCCACTTAGAGCTTCAGAGTACCTGCACAGTACTTGTCGTCTGTGTATCTGTACAAAGGCCTACCCCTAAAGGAACAATATCTACCCAATGTCAAATACATTTGCTTTTATAATCCCACAAACGTTTAATCAGACTGATGAATATTCTTTTGCAGATTTAGATCTTACTTTAAAACAGGTTATCAAGGAAAAAAAAGCAAAAAGTGACAATTAACTGAAACTGCACTGGAAACAAAGTCATTTACCAAAATTGTTTTCCATTAAAAAAACAAACGATTTAAAGAGGAAGAAGAAAACTGACTTAATATTTTTTTGAAAGAAAACACCTAAACCACATCAGAGATTTGGGAAATTTGGCATGGAAAATATTACATTAATACTTTGAGGCATTGCTGTAACAGGGTGGAGAAGGAAAGTGAGTAGGGTATAAAATTATTTTAACATCTAGCCGAAGTACAGATCTGAATCACGTTGGTTACCTTGCAAAACTGGTGCCAATTAAGAAATAGCACTGATAATTACCTTGGAAACAAACACTAGATAATGAGCACCAAGTGAAAAATACAAGAAGGGTATTTATACTCACTTTCCAGAAAATCATTATAAAGATTATCAAATCTAACTAGAATCCATACCTACACACAACAGAATCCCTTTCCTGCTTAAAATTACTCTGAAAAGACAAATGTTAAAAGAATATATAATGAAATTATCAGAAAAGTTATCTGAAGTGGTAAAGATGGGGGGGAAATTAACTCCTACAGTTGAAATAACAACGTGAAAGGAAATGCATAATGAATGAGTTTGGAAAGGTTATAATTATCACTGATTAAGCTTGAAGCAAGACAAGCCCTGTGACACAATAAGAACAAAGGTCATCCAGAATCAGTGACACAAAACACTAGTGCAGTACACAGAGGATGTGGGGGGACTAACACCAAAAGAGCTACAAGGAATCTCAAGTATTACTGTCAGATGGAATGATACACACAGGAAACTTGTGGGTGGGATGCAGAAACAGAGCCCAGTCAACCACAAATTATAGGTACTTTGTATAATCTGTGCTTTTAATCACCTGGTCAAAGGTATAAAGCATGAATCTCTCATTAAATATTTAATAATATTACTAGAAAAATCAAACTCTTGAGCAGAACCATGATGATCTTTAACAGTGAAGAAATTGTCCCAAGAAAACTTGAATATTTATTGTTTAGTTATAACAGAGTAAAACCAGTGAGCACATCAAGTCATGACTGCATTATGGTACTGCAGCTGGTATGACCTGTAATCATGCAAACATCACACTTCAGTTTCCATTCCTCTTATCCAACCCAGTACCAATTCGCTTCTGCATCTTAAGACTACAGAAGCTAACTACACGTGGTTACCTTCATGCTAATTTGAAGTTATTGAGACTGTGTGAGGAGGTGGCCATGGCACAGGCCATGCGCCACAGAGCACACCCAGACAAGAGGCAGAAAGGAGCTGCAGCCTTTGGGATGAACATACTTGTTTGTCTCCAAGTGTGCAGAGCACTAACGCTTATTAACAGCTCTTCTTCCTGAACTTATCTGAGTCCAAAAAAGTTCTACACTACTAGTTGTCTTCTCAAATCTTTCACAATCACAGGCAAATCCTCAGTCCTGTGTTTGACTTTATGCCATTGTTACTTCTGGACTACAAGATTTTTCCTAGAACTTGACTTGGATGATAGCAGAAATGTGGCAATGGGAAGATAAAGGTTTCAGAGGAGCAAGAAAAAAAATGGCCTATTCCTATCCTTCATGATTAATATGAAAGATAGTAATAATATGATGTCCTGGTTTAGTGAGGTTTTTTGCTTGGTAACAGGAAGGGGGTTGCAGTGAAGACCTGGTAAAGAGTTCTTGGACTTTCCCCCGGCTCTTGGGTTCAGACCCATCTCTGGCCTGCTGGGCCAATCTGGTGTCTCTGCCATCACTATTTAGGGACAGGAATTTGAAGTGCTTGGGAGGAGGTGTAAGAGTGGTACAAGATGGAGGCGTCCATGTGGATCCCCCAGACAGAGAAGGAGGAAGGAAGGAGGAGCACTAACCAGAGACCTCTCTGCAACCCGTGGTGAGAATGCAGCTGTGTCCCTCCAGCCCATGGAGGGCCATGACAGGCCTGAGAGCCACCAGCAGCTCCGGGTGAGTGCACCCAAATGGGTGAAAGACTGTGTGAGGAGGTGGCCATGGTGCAGGCCATGCTGGCACGCTGCAGAGCCAGAGCCACATGAGAGGCAGAAAGGAGCTGCAGCCCTCAGGATGAACACACATCGGAGCAGCCCGTGCAGGGCTGCTCAGTGTGTGAGGTATCCCGCAGAGGAGCAGGGAGGATTGGCAAGGAGCCCACCTGCCCTGAGGAGAGACAAACGGCAGAAGCTATCAGGAAAGGACTGACTGAAACCCCAATTTCCTGCCCCTCTGAGCAGTTCAGTGGAGGAGGAGAAAAAGACACCGGGATCAGGGCTCTGAGCCCTGGAAGAGGGGAAGGGTGGGGAGAAGGTGGTCTTAAAGGGCTGGTTGTGTTCTTCATCGTTGTACCATTCTGTGTTGTTTTGTGTTGGTTATGTTTTGGGGTTTTATGGTTATGTTTGAGTTGGTGGTGGATTAAATTATTTTCTATTTTTTCCCCAAGCCCAGTAGCCTGGTCTGTTTTGTCCTGGACCATAAGCAGCAATTAAGCCCTCCCTGCCCTTTGGCAATTCTCAAGTCTGTGGTACTTTAGTCTAATCGTGGTCTTTTGTCCCAGAACGGGCCAAAACTACTATATGATTTCCCTAGAATCAGAATTCTTTGTTATTTTCACATAATACCTTAAACTTTACTTAACAAAATTTGACAAACTCAAAAGTTGCATTTCTGTGTGGCAGCACAACTTACTTCAGGTGAATAGTTAATACAGCTATGTGATTTCACATAGAATTAAACTTACCGTGATCTCTTCTGAAACAAAGACCTTGTCCCTTCTTACCTACATACAATGTCCTCACTCTATTTTTTAACTCAAGTTAGGACCACATCATCAATAATTATCCAGAAATGTAACATACCATTCTCTTTCAAGAATTTAAGAGCATCTGAATATCCTTGCTCACATATCTCTCCTAGTACCTGCAAACATAAGGTAAATGAGTTAGACAAATAAAAGAAGATTCAACTCAAGATCAAAAACTTACAGAATTAAAAACTACTTCAATCCATCCCTTCTTGTAAGAAAATTTACATTAACAATTGCTATAATTCAATAGATTCAGGTTAATATGTCTACTGTGCTGATGCATATATGATGAGGCATACAGGAACTTATCCTTCAGGTTTACAGATACACTGAATTATTCACATAAAAGGACAGTGTTTAACAGTTTGCAAGGTTTTCCTCCTTTTTGTTAGCTTGTCTAGCCTTTCAGCAGATGCAAGCAAGAATGAAAAAGGATAGCTTGAAGTATGCCAGTTTCCCTCCTTCCTTCACAGTACTTCCCGCTCCCCAAAACTATGAAAAGTCAGCCACGCAATTCTCATGCTCAATCTCAGACTTAGTCTTCTATATGAAAACATCTTTCACTAGAGGCAACACCTGCTCACCTACACGATAGTTGTGGACAAAAAAATATGTAAAAAATTAAAGACTACATAAGTAGAATTCAACATTTTTGAATATTAAAGCAATCAAAAAGCCCTCCTTTTTTTAAAAAAAGTATTTATAGCAGTCAGGAACACAACTTCTCCTCTGTAATATATCCCAAGCAAACTGGCAAAGTTTGATTTCCATTTTTCAGCTTCCACAATTGTCGAGGAGCAATAGCAATTCAAGAGAACTTACCTCACCAGATCTGCAAGTAATAGCGCTTAGCAAAATTTAAAGGCAACTTGCCTGCATGATGTATTAATTGAGAACTTTACAAAACCATGCAGTTTTTGAACTTCTACTAAGTTCTGAAGCACCAGGGTAACAGGTAAACATGAAAGGACTACAAACTGACAGTCACTAATTTACCAATGTTGATTTTAAGACAGACTCCTGTGTTAAAACCCAAATAAATACTGAAAGCCAATATCAGGAAGTGCCTTTTTAGTCAGAGAGACTAAGAATAAGGAGAAGAAAGACAAACTGAAAAAAAAAAATAGAAACAAGGAGAGAAATGTCAAAGAAAAGTTTATATGACTAGATTAAATGCTAAGATTAATGTAGCTTTCTGCAAAAGCAAGTCTTTTATATGGAAAGATATTTTAGCAGCTACATGAAGGCAACGAGTTACCTTAGGTTCTGGTGGAAAGAGCGCTTGTGTTAAACGATATAAGTTCCCCATACTCAACTGAATGCTAGTGTTGGTCACATTCATCTCATGAAAGTTGGCAGAATTCCCCTTTGGACAGATATCACACTCCCCAGTGAAAGGCGAAACTGTGATGGTGTTCTTAGATTCATAGTGAGGCAAGTTGTCACTGATTCCTCCATCCACATAGCGCTAAAAAAAAAACCAAAACAGAAACAAGATGTCTCAAAGGCTGAAAATTCCTACTATGGAGATTTCCCATGAAAGAATTAAATAGCATTTAGGAGTGTAACAGAACAGTCTGCCTAAATATTATCCTCCCAGGCTAAACATTTTGAGTAGCATGCTTTGTCCTCTAGTGCCAGTTAAGAACCTTCTATCTATAGTTTCACAGATAGCCTAAGAGTATTCTAGTTGTGATTTTTCTATATGTTTAAGAAAGAGTAAATCTATTTAAAAAATAATAATCTTACACAACATGCAGTAAAAAAAGTAGCACAGCTGTCTCTTCTTCCTCTAAGAAAAGCACCAAAGAGCTATCAGTATGCTTCCTTAGAAAGAATATGAGTAAAAAAGTAACTTTACATATCAAAGCTCAAGTTCCATGATACTAAACTATTCAGTTAGAATAAGAGTAACTTCAAATTACACTTTGTAATTAGAATTTAATATAAAAGCATTCAAAATATTTGGACACAAAGAAACTCCAAGTAAAAATGGATAATGCTTCAGAAACCTTCCAACAGTCATAGACATCTCTTCTGCTTTGAGGCTAAGTTTAGAAGCTGTTCCAGGTTATGCATTGGCCTCCTTCACATTGAATTGCCCACTTCTGTAGTTTTAATGCATCACCATCCCAGAGATTTTAAGATCCAAGAACATAAATGTTCTGTATCAGGGTAACTAATCTACAGTGGAGCAGCTGCCATGGCTAAAGACAACTCCTCCACTTGCTCACAACAGTCACCTTTCCAGCGTGGCCATCTGTAGCTAGTTTGTTCTGACAGCAGCAAAAGACCATGAGCTCCACTGGTTCAGCAATGACTTTCAGTCTTTCTAACTAGGCAATAGACATAAGCTGTAGATCCTTGCGAAATGTAAACATAACGGAGCAGGTGATTTGAGCAGGAGTCATCTAGATTATCAATGTCAACTGACTTGACACTCACTCCCAGACTATTCTGAGAAACAAATTAGGAATTAGGAAGAGGACAGCTCAGTGTAATACATCCAACATCCTCTTCTAGAGCTACCTGTTCCTACCTGGCACAATATTCAGACCCAGCAGCATGCAGCTGTGGACAAACTTCCTATAGGTGTACTAAAGTACATGCAATCATCAAGCCATTTGTCAAAGTTTCAAGTACAAAACAACAGGTCTGACAAAGGAGGAGCCATAGCATGCAGCCTTCTCATGAAATTATTAAAAGGTGGAACTACTGAGTCACTGTTCTACAGAGGTAAATGTTTCTCATTATTTTGAGTTTCTGTTTATCTGTTCCCCCTCATAATTTTGTAACCTAAAACCATTGCTGTGTTTGAAAGGGGTAAAACAAATAAACAAACAAAACCCATCACACTCAAAAGCTTCACACTAGCAGTTAGATATACTTATTGGAAGTTATCCTTAAGTCTTTGTTTTAAAGTATAAGCAAAGTAGACAGCAAGATACTACAAAGTTTAGATACTAGACATTCTACTGAGTTTAAACCCTACAGGAGTTATGCCAGGCATACGCAAACATCAAAATGCCTTCTAAGCATTAAAATCATATCAAAATAATTGCAAAGATCACAAGGATACAGTGATTCCTTCCTTTCCTTTCCGTCAAAATAAGACCAAATAAAGCATCACTTGTATGTTTTTGTACTCTGAACTAAGCCTTTTAAAATAACATTGTTGTCTGATGACAAGAACTGAATAGCCAGATTAGCCTGGATCTACCTAAACCCTGGATTCAGTCCAATGTCCTGTTTTCATAACACCTTTAATCTGGAAGAGTTTAAGGAGACATACAAGGTTTAGAAGTACAGATAAAGAAAAATCCCTATACTGTTCTAATCACTTTTGCTTAAATTTCAGCATGAAGAAAGTATATTTCATGTCTATCCTTGACCTTTTAGGACTACCAAATTACCTTGAGAACAATCTGTAATAAAGCCCCATTAAAGATGTTTTAACTTTTCTTTCAATATTCTTCCTCCCTCCTTGCGTAAGGAGCAAAGTTGAAAGGAAAGCAAATGCAAGATAATACAACACTAAAACAAAAAGCCATGAATGTCACTGCCTTGATTGAAATGCATGCCTGTTAATGAAAACACACACAACAAACTACACTAACAACTCTGCAGCTGTTGCCCCTTTAACAGGGGATTTTAGAAAACCCAGTACAGCCATAAAGTATTAAGAGGTTTTGTAACCAACAGTTCTTGTGAAGCAAATCAAACAGAGTAATATACTGACACTTTAAGAAGCAACACTTCTTACATTGAATACAAACAACAGAAGACATTTAAAAGCCTTGTTTATGAACACAGAACTTTAATCCAGTGTTAAAGCCCATCTATCTACGGGAAGAACACAAAGACACACAATAAACTATCTTACAAGATTTCTTTTTTAAAAACAAAGTATAATTGACCCTCCCATACATTTGTGCAGTTGAACAGGCATCACTTCCTTCAATAAATACCTATCCTTAAGTTAAATACTTGCTAGCTTAGAATATCCTCTTTTAATTACCGCATGAGCAAGCAAGAAATTTACGGGGGAGAGAGTGCATGTGTATGTTTTGCAGGGTGGAGGAAAAACATACATAACATCTTCCACACATGTAGCGCTTCCTTCTTTTGGTTTGGTTTTAAGAGTTGTAATACAGAGCTATAGTACTTCAAAGCTACAGTGAAGGTATTCATTTTATAGTAAGATAACTGAAAACACATATAAATTGCCTCTTCATATTTTTCAGAAGAGCTAGAACTACGTTTAGATCTTAACAATAGAGACTTACCACACCTCTAAATGACGGTGGAATTAGGCCACAATAAATAGGGACAAATGAACTACAGATTAAAGCCTGTAGGAAAATGAGACATTATAAATTAAATGGCAACTGTTTTATTACCGAAATTCTCATTTATCTCTCTAGATGTTAGCAAAAGCAACTGAGCAATTAACAAAAAAAAAAAAAAATCCACAGCAAGTACACTTGATTTAAAAGAAGGGGAAAAAGCAAAAGGGGATTATCGAGCATTATTTTAAACAGAATGAGAGCATTCCACATTTATTTCTTCAAATGGAACTACACTCCATCTATTAAAAAAAATAAGAATCACTAGAAGACCACTTCTGGAAGTGGTAATTAGGAAGGAAAAGTTTATGATCATTCACTCTATCTACACATTTTCTGCGTAATCAAAATAACTAGCTGGGGACACAAATTTCAACATTCTAAGATCATATTAAACTCACTTTGTAACTGGTTATTGAGAATTTTTTTAAAAAACCCTATTTTGACTGTTTCTTCATCACTACTTTTATAACAATGAACTTAAAAAAATGCATAAATGGTACACTTTCAATAGATACAGTGCACTTATTTCTCCTTAAGATTGATCTATCTACCTACTCACTAGAATAGATTGCAGATACATGAACTAGGAAAACTAGTCAGTGAATTTAGTGTAATAAATCTTTAAAATACTTTCAAAGTCACAATATCCTAAAATGTTTTAAATGTAAATCCAATGGATAATGTTATGGATTTAATGATTACAGATGGATTTGATGATTGCAGAATGAATTTAAGATTACAAAAACTTTTAAAAGTTGCAAAAAATAAACCTACCTGGACAACTTCTTCTTTAGAGTTAAAATTAGATATCAATGCATTTTTACCATCTGATACTCTGGTTAGTGAAACACACAGTCTGCCCGATGACAACTGGTGAGTGTTTTCTGGAAGATTTCTTATCAGTCCATCTCTTATTATCTTTATTATATTAAAGGAAGGATGAAGAGGACCAAGATTCCGCTTTCTAGCTTCTTTGGCTAATGCCAGGACATCTGCACAAGCTTGTGCTGAAAATAAAACACATTTAATTTAAGAACAGATGATTTTGGTTTGTCAAACCCAAAAGCATGCTTCCATGTTTAGACCTCAAACTTTTCACTCTGATTGCTAGTGTGAAAATCCCAAAGCTTTTAACAGATAAAATAACTGTTTTAAAATAAGTGTTTTAACAGAATTTTGGAGTCTTCTGGAGAGTCACTGGTGAACATCCAGCAGGTAAGTTATGTATGCATGTTATTTATATGTAGACTGTAGATGTAGGATACTCAAGTAAGATGTTTCCACTGGGAATTATTCATTCCAAAGACACATTCTTTAAGAAGAAACAAAGACATGTGATCTTCTATAAGCATATATGCATGGATCTATCCTATGTGAAACATTCACAAAAACCTACAGTGTAGGATGCACAGATTTAAGGTCCACAGTACGTCTGCTGAAGAAGCAGAGCATCTGGGTTCATCACAGCCAGTAACACTTTTTAGAATTTATGAAAATTAAGGTTTCAGGGCACAATAAAGGGAACATTAAATGTAAACTTAAGGTAAGGAACATCAGAAGAGAAGTTTTTAAAGCGGTGGATAAGGAACGGGGAGATCTGCAACACCTCTGACACAAGCTTCTTTCCAAAGTCCATTTTTACCAATATATAATGGATATATAATTATATACATATATTATAATATACATAGATCAAACTACTACAGAAGATTGTTCCCAAAGAATACTAAAATAATTTCAACAACCACACACCTAGTCATAGTAAGAATTGCAGTTCATCTATCTGCAATGTTGTTTGAATTTTTAATGTCTTGTTTCTCTACGGCATACTTTGAAGAAAATACCTGATAAGCTTGTCAACTTGGTAGAGGAAAGGGGGTAGGGAAGCAGGTCAAAGTAACAGGTTCCTAATCTGAGTGATATGCTACAAGGTTACGTAAAAATATTTTCAGAACTTGCATATTTTAACTTACATACTCTTTCTAGAATAGGCAAGATTCAAGTAAAATACGAGCACTGCACTGGAAACAACTCTGCTTCAAACTCCAAGGTCAAACTAATTTTCAATAACATTCTCTTTCTATAGTGTTATTTTTTGCCCCTCAAATAGCAACACCTAAATCTTTCTCATTCTTAATACAGTAAACTAAGTATACATCCAAAGAGTATCTCTAAAAAAAGCCGTTTTCACCACTACAATCTTTTTCATTCCACTCTTGCAGAGTGAAGCCACGAATTAATCCACTGATACCAGTAGGCTGACCCTGCCTCCTATCCCAGAAGACAGCAAACAATTTAGACACAGCTCACTGTCATGGTCAAATATATGCTTATGTTAGTAAAACACATTTTTCACACAATTTAAAAAAAAAAAAAAAAGACGACACGTTACATATGGTAAGTAAAGGAGTTATTTGCAAAGGCAGTTAGGTAGACACTTTCAGAGTTCTATATTTCACACGCTGAGATATAAATTACCACCTCCCTTTTTCTGTTTTAATAAACTAATTTAGCAACATTCAATATTCTAAACTTTCTAAAGAGAGAAATCAAGCATGCTGCAGGAATCTGAGAGACTGTACTACTAGAATTCTGTCCAGGGATAGCAGTCTTAGCATATGCATTAATTTCCTTTTGCAAAATAAGTACATTTTTGAAAACTTTTGCACCAAGCACGTAAATGGCTTGTTCTAAAAACCAGATCAAGAGCACTGGGTGCATTGACACATGAGCAAACAAATACACATGCTCTAACTTCTCTGCCAGGTCTTGACACTGTTTTTATAGCTGGCATCCTGTCACATCAAAGCTCAAGCTATGATGTGTGTCAGTCTGTGTCCAGTTCTGGGCTCCCCAGCACAAGAGGGACAGAGAACTTCTGGAGAGAGGCCAGTGCAGGGCCACCAAGATGATCAGGGGACTGGAACATCTTTCTTATGAGGAAAGGCTGTGGGAACTGGAGCTGTTTAGTCTGAGGATGATGGAACAGTGGCACAGGCTGCCCAGAGGGGTTGTGAAGTCTCCTTCCTTGGAGGTCTTCAAGTCCTGCCTGGCCATGTTCCTATGCGACCTGATCTAGGTGAACCTGCTTCTGCAGGGGGATTGGACTAGATGATCTCTAAAGGTCTCTTCCAACCCTACCATTCTATGATTCTATTACTGAAGTTTGAGGCATGGTAACATCTTCACTGATCTGCACTGCAGGCCTGTTGAGGGAAAGGGGAAAGGGGAAAGGGGAAAGGGGAAAGGGGAAAGGGGAAAGGGGAAAGGGGAAAGGGGAAAGGGGAAAGGGGAAAGGGGAAAGGGGAAAGGGGAAAGGGGAAAGGGGAAAGGGGAAAGGGGAAAGGGGAAAGGGGAAAGGGGAAAGGGGAAAGGGGAAAGGGGAAAGGGGAAAGGGGAAAGGGGAAAGGGGAAAGGGGAAAGGGGAAAGGGGAAAGGGGAAAGGGGAAAGGGGAAAGGGGAAAGGGGAAAGGGGAAAGGGGAAAGGGGAAAGGGGAAAGGGGAAAGGGGAAAGGGGAAGACTGATGACCTCTAACAGTTCAGATTTTAACTCCTCAAAGTCTTTTCATAAAATAACTACCCATCAAAATGAAAACTTGTTTTTACAGTTTACCCATCTTTCCCATATATAAGAACTCTACAGGAAAAAAAAAGAATAAATAGTTTCTATATTTCATTTATTGTAAACTCTAAACACAAGAAGGGCTCCTAAGATGTCATGTCTAGCCAAGAGTGTATGATATAAAAACAATGACAATTTAAAAAGCTGTTCATTATTAATTCAACAGACTTCAAAGCATTAAGACTTGTCCTTCTCCTTCCCTTCTTTCCTCACAGGACTAAAACACAGTCACCTCTTAGCCTGGTGTATTTCAAAACGAGAACTCAGAAAGAGACAGAGGGCTAGAGGTCAAGTCAGACTGGGATTTTAGGCAGACCTTAGTACATCTGGTTTATTTTCTAAAATGCAAGAGAGCTAAAGAAATTAATGTTCCTATTAAAAGTGAATTGTTTCTAGTTATATTTCTGTACTCCTCATTATATTTCTATATTCCTTTTTTTTGCAATGGTAAATAACTATTAATTCATTTCCAACAGAGTAAAACCTGATATTGTATTTAGAGCACTCACCAAACCTCTCTCTTTAGTGTCCCACTAGAACATGGATAACCATATTGCCACCAAAATACCAGAGCTCCACGGAGTGCACCTGAACTGTTACAGTTTGGAGTAGCCTCAAATGTACTTCATCCTCAGAACAAGTGTCTCTAAGCTTTTCCCTTTACATTCCTCCAAATTCAATGAAGAAAACTTCTTCCTCAATCTAGAAAAGTAGACTTTTTTTTTTTCCATTCAACAGCTAATGTTTACATCTATTCAAGCGTAAAATTCTACAGACTCTCAGTTTGCTTATCCAACAGGTAACATGAAACACAAAGAAAACCCTTTATTTAAAGCATCCAGCTACAAAGCTGTAAGAGATGAAACATGCATGGTAATTTTAGTCAAAACCCCTGTTCATATATATTTATGTACACAGTCCATGTGTACCAACAAGTATACTAATTCAGGGCTGGGTCCAGAAGTCTGGAACACCTCTAAGGGTGGAGATCTCACAATCTCTCTAGGCACCTGTTCCAGTATTTACCTCATCCTCATGGTAATTTTATTTTTCCTATACCTAATCAGATTTTGCAATGTTCCAGCTTATGTCTGCTGCTTCTTACTCTTCAGCTACCCATCTCTGTCTGTTTTCTCACAGTGAAATGCAACTGTAAAAACATGCGGGACTTGGAACCACAACTACAGAAATAACAAACACTGCATAATACAGTATATCGACATAAGGGAGGTGTACAATATAAACTAATGAAATACAAAATTATTATGCCACATAGTGTTACTTTAGAGATTAATTACAATCCTCTGCTTTCACATAACTCACACACACACACAAAAAAGCTAAAAAGATACATCATTAATATGGGAATTCCTTTTTGGTTTGATGAATTTACAATGATTCACAATTTTACAATGTGACTGGCTGTAAATTTTCTCCCAATGTTCCCAAGCATTTTTGTTTTGTTTTAAAAAAGTTTCCAGAATGTACCTGCCCATGAAATACAATACTTTGGGCACTGATTGCACACATACTACCTATTCTATTAGAGAAAAACAAAAACAATCTCAGTTGGCATATGAAAAAGGAAAGACAACGGAATAAATTGAAGTTTGTAAGTCTCAATTATTAAAATGCTAAAAGCTTACAAAACTGTTAGTAACACATACTTTCAGGTAACAATATATATTTTTTTGTGCTCAAGAGCACTTAAAATATTTAAAGCAGCTTCCTTCTTAAATCATTTACAGTGACTTAAAACTAAAATTTGGATACATTCTAAAACAGTCACTGTGGCTAAGTATTTCTTTTAAAAACTAATATTAGGCTCATAACTACTCAAGGGTGTTACATTAGAATATTAAACCAAAATTAAATTAAGTACTTTAAGTAGCACAAGTTTATCTCAAAAGCGTTAAAGAAATTAAACACATGCGATAGAGATCAGTGGCTAAGTAGCACGGACAAGCATTTCACAGCATTACACTCTTGCAAGTACAGAGAACTTCTGTTTGGTTTAGTAAATTGTGCCCTCAGAAATTTAAAACAAAGACCCATCTCTCTCCAAATTCAAAACAGGCTCTCATTGTTTTCCTCCTCTATCTGTAAGATGAAATATCAGTTTACAAAATCTTCTAGTTCCAAACCTATTAAGGGTACCATTAACGGAAACAATTAGTGTTGAGCCATGAACTAGCCAAGCTTTTATTCAGAAGTTCTCTTTGGTGTAAAAAGAAAACAATTTTCAGACTTTCAGGCCCTTCCTTTTTTTTAACTGCATCCCAGACACTACTCTGAACACCTTGATATTTTCCTTTCTTAAAGCATCAAGCTGCTTTAAGCTGCAATATGTCTAATTTACTAGATAAATGTGCATTCTCATGAGCCCTAAAGAGGTGTACATAAGGTATCTTTTTCTAATCGTTAGATAGTGAGTGGTTATTTCACAAGAGAGGCTATATTTAGTTCCAAGCCATCATATTTTTAACAAAAATATCCAGTATATATACACACTGAGTCTAACTCTATTACTTAAATCACAATTAAAATCACTGATTTTAATCAATCCATGTTTCTAATCATATACCTAAGTGACCTATGCAATATACACTGTGCACAGATTAAAGAAGAAAAGCATGTTAAAGCTAACCTAAGCCCTGACCTTAGCTCTCTTCGCCTTATCCCAAGGAAGGGGAAGCTTTAGAGGAAGCAAGTTAAAGCTAACTGAAACTTCATGGGCAGAGGTAACTACAGAAGAGATACATTATTTCCCAATAAAAGTGTAAATATTTTGTTTAAAACAGATGATAGGGTTCGTTTGTTTGCTCTGAAGGCCATTTGGATTCAGCCACCTCACACCCTCCCAACAGCTTTCCACTCCTCTGCTTTGCACAAAGTTAAAAGGACCTGTCATCAACCTGGCACCTGAAGCTCTAAAGGCAGGAGACATAGGAACTTAGACATATGCATTTGTGTCTGTACGTGGGATGGTAAAATCTGACCATTTGAACACACAAATGTTGAAATCAGATGAGGCACCAGCAGGACTATTTACTGAGCCCGGGAGGGTGTTAAATATCTATCCACGGTGAAGACACGCTAACTTTACCACCTGTCTTCCCCCACCCTCAAGGAAAGACGATTTTCGCCTATTTTACTGGGTTTTAAATTGTGCACAGGATGAAATGCAAGGGAACAGAAATAATAATCATAATTAAAAAAAAAAAAAAGCCAGTCTGGGACCTCTAGTACTGTATATCAGTTAAATCAGTAAATATACTGATTTAACTTCATCAAAGGGATGATGTTCCATATTTGGGGGTTGAAAACGAGCGACAAGCCAACCTTGTGGGGAAAGGAAGGACAGCCCAGCCCAGCCCAGCCCAGCCGACCCCGCGGCAGTCCCTGCAGGCTTGCAGCGCCGGCGGAAGCGGGCCGAGGGGGCTCCCCGGGGCCGCAGCCGCCCTTCGCCGCCGCACCGGCAGCCGGTTCGGCCCAGCCCACCGCAGCCGCAGAGACCTTCCCGCAGTCCCGCTCCGCGACACACGGCACGCGCGCGGCGCTCCGCCTCAGTCCCCTCAGCCCACCGCCCCGCTCCTCCTGCCCTCACCGTCCCGCTACCCCTCAGCCCGCCGGACACTGCCCCGCGCCGCCGCCGGCGGAGGAGAAGGGCGGAGCCACTGACCCAGGGAGCCGCCTCCGATGAGCACGGCGCCAGCGAGCGCGCCGGCGGAGGCACCGTAAATGTGCCGGGCGTCGCGGATGATGTGAGGGGCTCGCTCCTGCAGGCAGGTGGCGGCGCCGATGTGGTAGACGCCCAGGAAGCCGCAGCCGGCGAAGGAGACGCTCCAGCCGCGCTCGCGGTCCAGCATCGTGACCGCCATGGGAAGCGAGGTTCGTGGGCCGCTAGGTACCGGGTGCTTCCCCCAGCGACGGCCGCTGCACCGCAACTGGGGTGCGAGCGGCGGCGCCGCTTACATGGCGGCCGCGCCCAGCGCCGCCGGCCCGCGAGCGCCGCAGCCAATCCCGCTCTGCCGCTCGCCCCTCCCCGGTGGCCCAAGGCGCCCCCAGCCAACCCCAGGGCAGATGCAAAGAAGTCCCCGCCTCCTCTCGCCATCCCTCTCGCCGTGCGGGAGGCGCGGGGCGGGCGGTTGTTGTGCTGCGTGACCGGCTCATCGCGTGGCGTGGGCGCGGCCCCGAGCACCTTGGGTTCCTCAGCTGTCTCGTACCCCTTGCCCTTGGCGGCCCCCGCGGGCCCCCAGGCTGCTGCCATCCCTCCGCCCTACGGGGCGGTCGGCGTCTCCCTGACCCTGAGCGAATCGGTCCCGTGGGGCTCGTCCCGCACTCCCCCACCCGCGCCTCGAAGTAAAGCCCAGGCAGGGTTAGGCGAGGTTGTGGCAGCGGGCTGTGGTAACGCTGAAACGCTCCCTCTAGTCGTTAGGAAACGGTAGCGCGGGGATCCGGCACGCTTCCAGTCACGAAGGGGTAGCGGGAGGCGGCGCAGCTCCTGCAGCCCGAGCGGGCAGCTGGAGGTGAGGGGCCAGCAATTACCCTCATGATCCACGGCTCAAAGGAGTATGTCATGCTAGCGTATGCAATAATTTCTATTTCACGACCTCCTGAAAAGCCAGCACTGTCTAGTAATCCAGTGATTTTGAGAAGAAAAATGATAATACTAGGCTTTTAAAGGGAAGATTATAGGATAATTTACTTTCTTCTGGGCATCTCAAACCATTGCATAATTCTGTGTTCATGTTCTATCAACTTTTCACAGACAGATGTACAAGCAAAGCAGCCAAATGCCATTTGAAGTCTAGAACAAGGTTATCTAACAAGTTTCAAAATCTGTCAAAAGCAAGCATCAGCTACTGATGGACTTTTCGAGGTCTCATCATTGAGTCTTTAAGCACCTAAAGACCTCCAGAAAATCTAAAGGACTCGGACAAAGTGATTGGCACCAGCCATTTAACATGATCACTCGTGACTGTCTTCACAGAACTATTTAATGTGGGACTATATCCTGATGTCCAACCTACCTGCAAAAAGGTCCACATTTTCATTAGCACAGCACTGTGCAAGCTCTGTCTCTTTGCTACATAATATGCCAGCATGAATAAGGGGATGTGTTGGTGTCAACCAGTCCTGAATCATGTCTATTTCAGTGTAGCAATACTATGATGCTTTCAGCTCTGATGACTATTTCCCTCCCACTTCCGTGGAGTGTTTCATTGCAGGCCAGAAATGTGCCCCAAGTGTTTCTCTGCTCACTCTCACCCTGATGGTAATTTTATTTTCCATATACCTAATCAGATATTGCAATGTTCTAGATTAGGTCTGCTGCCTTTCATCCTTCTACTACCCATCTCTGAGATGGGTGCCTCTACTCAAGTTCTCTGAAAGTCTTAAATGCATCTGAACATACCCAAACAGGATTTAGCTCCCTGTAAAAGATGCTGGCTTCCTCTAAATGCTGCAAGAGGAACTGGTATTTCTATGTGACTCCTCTGCATCACTACAAATCCCAGTTTCCCTTAGGGTCCTGTTGTAATGCTGGTGGATATTGAGTGGCTCAGAAGGGAATTCACAACAATTACCTCACCTGGCAGGGAGCTCTCCAGAGCTGAATGAAATAAAAAAAAACAGAGAAGAGCATGTCTTGAGTACTCAAGGATTTAATTGCCTCTCTCTGGGCTGCAGAAAACCTCATCATCTACCTGCATGCTCCATCATATCCTAACAATGGCATTTAAAAACATCTCAAACTTTCCAGATACCTAGGAGAGGTTGTATTGTGCAATTCTCATGCATAGAAAGTGCACTGCCAGGAAAAGAGCACAGGATTCAAGCTCTATTTAAAACCACATGGGCCTGAAACCATACTGAGCAATGACTTAGTTTTACCAAGGCAATACTGAACAAGCCTCAGACAAAACCCTATAATGAGAAACTCGGGATACTGCTTCTAAGTAAGCACCACAAGCACTGTGTGATACTTCTAGTTTTCCCACCTCTAACTTTGTTGTCTAGCCATCTCTGCCTTGTTGGGCCACACATCTTCATCCATTTGTCATCTTACAATTTCACCAAGCAGAGCAGAGTGTCCTAATGCCAATCCCACCCATCATTTGTGTGCCTCCCTTCATTTTGGGACAAGGAAGGTACAAGACTGAACACTGTTAACAGGGAAGGAGAGAGCTGAAGAGGGAGAATCACATCCCATGCTTCCTCGAAGAGTTTTGTTTCATTCAAAAGGTGACCCTAATCCCAATCTTTTTCTATTCTCTCCTAAAGGAAAGGGCCAGCTTTGCAGTATTTCATATTCTCTCCATGTGGGCTTTCATGCTATTTACCCACAGTTTAAGTGCAGAAGAGTACCATTTCTTAATCCATGTTTTTGGAAAGGAGACACTGAGGTGTTCAGAGAGGGACTTTTCTGAACATCTGCAGAAGTCTGACAGGGAGAGACACTTAAATGGTGGGGGAGCAGGGGATTTTCAGAGCATCGTCCCATCAACCGGTTTTACAGGGTGTAACTCAATTTTGCTATTGAAAAATATTTTTTTATCCCTAACCTGTCATTAGAGGGCTGTTCTTGAACCTCATTCCTCTACTAGTTAGCAGGAGCCTTATTTCTACTGTAAAATGATGAATAGCAGTTCATGACCATCTGTTCGTGTACTTTGTCCCTTTATATTAGTATCACCTATATCTTACTGACAGTGTTTAGAGTGATAAGCTTTATTTCCTGCCAGCCATCATTCTGTGACACTTGGGGAGCTGAGCTCTTCTAGCTTCCCCTCATGAGAAAGGTGCTACAAATGCTCCCTGATCAGCACTGCAACCAGTCTTTCCGGTCAGGTTTCATTAGAGCCTTACCCAGGCTTTTCTAGGGAAGGTGAATCACTGATTCTGATTATTTATAATCATGTTATGATCAGATGGTAAATCCAGGTCTTTCCTCATCTCAGATAATTTTTTAAAAAAAAAGTATTACAGTTTCCCAGTACACAACACTAAGTTTGTTTCCAACACTGAACTCCTCTTACTGCATATGCCTACTCTTTCAGTACCTGTTCTGTCTCCTTGGGTTGCTCCCTAATAGATCTTGCAATTTCTTTACCATATCATCTACAGCTTAGCAAATACTTCTCATGCAGAAAAAAAAAAATCAGCCAAGGTACATATAGACAGGATGGATTAATTTCCCTTCCCAGGAAAAGCAGCTGTCTTGTCAAAAAGGTAGATTAGTTTGACACACTGAACCTTTGACTAATCACTGGCTGTCTCATCTCCCTTTTATCTCCAGGCTGATAAAGATAATTGTCCTTCCTCCCAAAATCTGTTCTAATCCCTTCTTATTCTTTCTGGGTTTTTGTTCTTCTTCACATTTTTCAGTTTATTCATTTAGTTCCAATTACAAGTTTACCTGCCCTGCGTGTTGCTGTTTAGGATAAAGTTCCCAGAGCTAGCTCTAAAATCTGGGACATCTGAGAAAGATGATGCAACCTTGTGACAAGCGTTACCAACTAACCTTACTGCAGTTGTACAATATGCAGTTTCAAGATTGTCTCATTTATCTCAATTATCACCACATATGCTATGCTGCAATCTGTGTTGCAGACATGTCCTAAGTCCTTTACAGAATCCAGTCCATAATAATTTCCTCATAACTCCAGAAATTAGGTAAGACCTTAAAAGCCACGTGATGAAAATTAAATCTAGTTTCATAGGGGTAAAATCCATGAGGAAACCTGCATGCAGCTTACAAACTTCTGTAAACAGACATCAACCCAACCCAATGTCTGGCACATAAATCCAACTTGTGTATCATCTGTCCATAATTTAACCATTGAAAGCTTCTCCCTTAACCCTTTCCATTTAGCTACCACGTTAATTATGATATAGCCATCCATTTTCCTAAGATACAGCTTAAATCAAATCTATCATGAAAGAAAACAAACTGATGTTGCACTCGTTAAGTGCATGTAACTCCTTAGAAGAAAGGTACCATGCAAGTACTAGGCTAGCTGAAGGCATATAATTTGTAGGAAAAGGAATCACACAGGACAAAGCACCAGCAGGACATAATGAGAGCACTACTTGATAGGTGGCAAGTCATCAGGTCTGAGATACTGTCCGGCCTTGAAAATCTGATGAGCATTTCTGCTGTTGGAAAGAGAAGGATATGAGCTCCAAGAGATGATTGCTAAGCCTTGCTTGAAAATGGTGATTTTTTTTTTCTATGACTTTTTGACTTGCAAGGATTCAATAGTAATCATTGATATCTCACTTTTCATAAAGCATTTTAGAAGACTTGGTATATCATGGTAACCATTTTAATGAGTAATTCTTGTAAATCTCGTTTATTTTAGCAATGCAGAAGCTTGTGAGCAGTGTCTGAGGAGTGCAGAGTAGCAGGGCAGTCCTCACCAGCTTCCCTTCACAGGGCCCTGGAGCCCAACTGTCAGAGGTGCTGAGACCTTACTGGTGGAACGGCTTCAGTAGAGTGGTCGCTGCTTGCCACTCACCAACTTTATGCCCTCACATGGTTCTGTTTTACAGAGGCTTGCTCTTGTGTGCAGGTTTCCCATGTTCCTTGACCCATACCTTCATTTCTGTAATGACACAGAGATCATCTTCCTGCCAGACGTCTTAATGAACCATCCATCTTAAACTTGAGGAAAAACTTATTTCCTGTAAGGCTGAGGGAGCTCTGGCACAGGCTGCCCAGGGAGGTTGTGGTGTCTCTTTCTCCAGAGGTTTCCAAAACCTGCCTGGACACATTCTTGAGTCAGCTGATCTAGGCAGATCTGCTTGAGCCGGGGGATTGGACTAGATGATCTTTAGAGGTCCTTTCCTATCCCTAACATTCTGTGATTCTGTGAACTAAGATGTGATTAAAAATAATCACATTTTTCTCTTTTTCTTTCAATTTTTATAGTTTATAGCAAATTCCTGTACAAGATTGGTATCTCATGGAAACTAGCGTGATCTGCTTACTGTTAATGCCCATCAGTTTTGTATATGGACCTATATCAAAGTTCATTATAAGTTCATATCTTCTTCTTGGTCAAGTCTTGGTAAGGCCTGCAGGAGCTGCATGAGTTTTCTGAAAGGAGAGCCCCACAAATGACACAGAAATTTTGTAAAAAAAATGAAGTAATAAGGAAACTTAGTGCCACTGATTTAAAAGCAATTTTAAGTGAGAAGAATATGTTACCTGTTTGCCAATCCATTTGGGTCCAAATAATTCTCCTATAAAAATGTAAAGCAGAAACAAGTATAAGAGCAGAGCAGAGCCAAAGAGACGTTACATTATGAATCTAGAAAAATGTACCCACATATTCCATATTACAAATGCAAAACAGTCTATTGAAGGTAAAATCATGATAGTTCAAAAATTAATTCCATGATTAGGCCTTGAAACAAATTTGAAGGAAGATATTATATTATATTATACAGATATGGTAATGGAAAAAAACTGGAACACAAAAAGTTCCATTTAAACATAAGAAAAACCTATTTCACCGTGAGGATGAGGGGACCCTGGCACAGGCTGCCCAGGGAGGGTGTGGAGTCTCCTTCTCTGTAGGTTTTCAAAACCTGCCTGGCCATGTTCCTGTGTGACCTGATCTAGGTGAACCTGCTTCTGCAGGGGTGTTGGACTAGATGATCTCTAAAGGTCACTTTCAGCACCTACCGTTCTATGACTCTATGAGTGATCTGGAGAAGGATACAATAATGAAGTTGGCCTAATATCACTCAGCAAGGCTAGTTTCAAAGTTGCAGGAGAAGCCCGATTACTGAGTGCTAAGCCTAGCACTTCTATAGAAGGACAACTAGAAGTACCTACTAGAATTTCTAGAGCCTAGGGAAATTTTCTTAACTTGCTAGTATAGTCTGTTGTGTGTGTGACATTATTCTGGCCTTGTCAAGTGATGATCTAAAATAATCAAGGCTTCATCTTTGCCTAACACCTTTTTGTGAATGTTCTACTGTGAATGCTTTTTGAAGAAACACATTTGGGACAGTTTAGGTGCTTTTTGTGATTAATGCAACTTAGTCTCATGTCTCTCTCTTCTCCCTAAAAAGATACAAAGAGTAAACCCAAGGGATTGCTTACACTCCTTTCGAGATCTCTTGTATGGAATGCTGCAAGTTTACCCCTCTTGTTTCAGTGCATGCAGGGGAGAAAGAATATGGGCTATGCTGTCTTTGTTATTCAAGTAACTCTTGTTTATGTTCCCTTGAAGATGAAGTTTGTTACAGAAATTGTAATCCATAACAGAGATGAATTTTACTCCTTTTATAGGATTATTCTATGTGATCAATCTACCATGAGGGAAATCCAACTGAATTGGTGGCTAGAAGACTGAGAAATAGCCTTTACTCTTTAAAATGCACAAGGAATCACAGGATAGGAATGGAGAAGTGTTGAGTTACAGAGGGAGGTAAACTGAGGACAAGTACTGATCATAATCTGGACAAGGAATCCCATTACATTCCTTGAACCAAGGCCCTATATGCACACTGCACAGCTTCCTGGGCTGTACTATCACAGGGCTGTACATTGAAGAGCAGGGACAGAGAAAAGATATTTACATTTTCTTGGCCAAAATAAGTTTTCAGAGTTTTAAATCTGTTTGCAGTTCCTAGTTAAATACCCTCACTACACTCTATACTAACCTTCACAGAGAAACTACACTTGGCACAAACATCGGTCTTGTTCCGTGATTGGCTTCCAGTTCTATTTAAAACGGTGATATCAGCCAGCAAAGACACAGACACTTTAAAGGGGATTTTTTTTCTCTTTGCATATCATATAATGACCCATTAAGCTTGCAAAGGTCTCAAGTTAACTACTCTCAGGTTTCTTTGGCAAGAGATGGAAAGTAGGTCATTTTAGGGAAAGCTGTTGACCTGCTTTTTTCCCTTGAGCCCTATCTCCTACTAATTGAGTAAGATTTTGGGGTTTGGGTTACTAGTCAGCTGATTATGTTCCTAAGTGATTATGATAGGGCATAGTAAAACTGTAGAAATTTAGGAGTATGATCTCAAAAGTTGGTTTACACACATCCAATCCATTAGATGCTGACAATTTGTGCAATTTTAGTGCAACTTCCAAAATTTCAAAACATAATCCTAATGATTGCTTTGAACCAAGCTAAGTGGACTTTCATCTGAGTTTTAGTTGTGACTGTGGACTAACAGGCTTTGGTTTGGATAAAGGGAAATCAGCTATCAAGATCTGTATGAAAGGAGCAATATAAAATCTGAAACCAGATAGATAAAGCAACCTCTGGAGTTTTCTTTAGGTTTCTGTTATACATTTTTTTAAACAAAAAGAGAAATATCAAGCATCCATTTCACATACCTCTTGTGAGGACCCAGCACTGAGTTGTTCATAGAGGTTGACCCCTATTTTCTCTGTAATATGGCTGAATCATGGAGTAACTTCTGAAAAATCTCTTTACAGGCCTTGTTTCAAGCAATAAGGAGTATTCTCTCTGTTTACTTCAGTTGGTATTGTGTAAACTCATTTGTAAGTATTGCTGACTCTCAAAATGTACAGGAGGTTCTTAGATCTAGGTGCATCCCATATCTTCAGAATATTGTCTGTTGAGATGCTGAATCTGGTGACAACCCTCATTTATTCCAATTGATGCAGGAGGGAGAAATACGGTAAATCAAATTTAGAAAATTTAATACAATACCAGTGTTAAATTGAGTAATTTTGCCTTTGACCAACTTGTTTCTTAGGTCTCTCTGAAGAACATGATCTGTTTTAAATGACAGCAAGTAGAGAAGATCATAGTACAAAAGGCACATGCCATGCATCATGCACTCAGTGTCAGTGTGCTGCTGCAAGGCTCTAGTTATTCCATAGTGCATGTAATCCACTCACTAGCAATCACAAGCTATCCACCTCATTCTAAAGGAATGAAAACTGACTGAATTCTGTGATGAGAGTCTTGTTTTGTCAATTTATTTCTAAAAGCAGCAAAAAGCCTCTAGCCTTTAGCATGTTTTCATATTGCAGAGTGTCTGGAAACCAGTGTAACTGGTTCTGGTAGAAGAAGCAATGAATTTTCATATCTTGAATTCCTTGGTGTGATCTATGTTTTTCATTCTTAATATTAAACAGATAAATACAGAGATTTATGATTTGCTTCTCAGGTCTGATATCAGAACCATTGCCTTTTACTCTTCATAATTTCAAAACTATTGCAGAGAACTAATACTATTTCACATGAACATGGTCCATTTTTTTTAATGTTTTCACATTTTTTGTTTCATAACTTTGTGGCCTGATATGCATGTGGCAAGAGTTTATTGCAAAAGAACCCATACATTTTTACATATCCTACACATGAGATACAGCAATGACTGTGCCCATTGCTAAGTTGCAACCTCAGCTGTTTTCTTATTAGTTACTTTTGAAGGATTTGTTGTTCTTTAAGACAAAAATAAACCAAGAAAAAAGGGTACGGCTAACAGACGGTAGGGGAAATTCAGAGAGCTACTGGAGATATGTTTTTCAGATCTTGTCTTGCCTAACAGAAGTTACTTTTTCTGATTGTCATGGGGCTACTGTTTTCTCTCTTGAGCTGCGTCATTTATGCATTAACTATATTATTCAATCATGAGTATTACTCTGTGTGGTAACTGTTGGTGGAAAATAATGTTGCATCTTAAAGACCTAATGTCTTTCGTAAAAAGGCCTAATAATTAGCACCTCACAACAGCTGAGACATATTCTCAACAAAGCCTCCTTTTTGGTCTCAACCTAAGAAAAGACCCGTTATTTCTCTAAAGACTGGATATTTGTTTTCCCAGCTCTAAGACCAATAATATTTAGAAAATTATTCTAGAGATGAATATATACATAAGGAACATTTTCTCTGTCAGAATATTTCCCAAGTATTATAAAGCATTTTGAATTTTGTCTTACAGTACAATGATCCACTATCCAGGAAATATACATGAAGATTATTTTATATTCACCTACTTACAGAGGTTCTTGACCTGCAGGTAAACTATGGACATAGAAACAGATGGTCCTTCATTCAGCACTCCTGAGAGGTGAAAACTCATAAAAAGAGCATGGAACAAACATTTATAATAAAAGGAAATTATTGCTTGTATAAATAGTAACCAGTAAGCTGCTTAGCATCCATTAGCTCCTTCTTAACATCTGAAAATGTGATAAAAAAATCTGGAGAGGAGATTATGGAGTTGAACACAGGTGAAGATACTGTCAGCAGTGTGTGGGTGGAATGTAAACATATGCACTGTGCATAAATATAGGCCTTTATAGTAGTTCTGGTTCCCTTGATTCTTTGAATACTAGAGATTTGAAACTCTTGGATTTTTGCCTTCCAGTTTGAGAAGGGAAGAAGAATATACTAAAGAGTTGCACATTATGGCTAAATCAAGCCACAAGCTGGATGAAAAAAACACCTAATACCAACACAAAAGGAGCGGAGACTTCACAAGTGCCACAGAAGGTTGCCCAAAGGATTTCACACAGCTTATCTTGCAAAGCAAGACTTCTACCAAGCTTTGGGCAACAATACCAACCTGAGCAGTCACTGCCAGGCTTTTGCCACCCTTGGCTGTGTTCATACAAGTACCTATGCACAGTGGACTGGCTGGAGGAACTACACTGCCAGGAATTAATTTTTCCTCCAGAGTGTTTTTCAACTTAAATCATTCTGCTGCTAAGCAGCTGTGGCCTCACCATGGACAAGCTTCCTTGCTGCTTTTGCAAGCCAGGTAACCTGGGGAGAGGCCTTCGCTGGCATGTAACAGAGAGCGAAGGGAATTGAGTGACTGGGAGTGGGAGAGGAGGCAGCCTAGATGGGAGTGGTGTAGGCTGGACGTTGCATAGTGTTTAGGGATCTTTCTGTTCCTTTCAGCTATCCTGGAGGTTTGAGAGAATTATAATTATCCCTGTGTTGTGAAGACTTTGGACAATTGGTTGGTGCCCATTGTGGCCAGTCACGCTGAGGAATTCTGTAGACTCTAGGCTTCCTAAAACTAGAGAGGAAAGAAAGAAGGAATTTAGGGAATCTACCTTTTCACAAAAGATCTCCAAGGACTTTGTGAAGCTGGAAGTTTATGATTAGTATGCTCTAATCAATGGAACTCCTTCTCAATTTTGAAAAGACTGTACAAAAGGCATTTCTCATAGTACACTCAATCTTACACTCCAATCTTACAGGGATAAGGGAGGTTGGTAAAAGTGTTTCCTTTGACTAGAGACCCTGGAGTACATCCTTCAAGCATGCCCATAAGGCTTCAAAGAATTAAGGCCTGGGTTTCACACCGCAACAGTGTAGGATGTGATAGCAAAGATAACAGCTAAACAATCATCCCTCTACAAAGCAAACATTTGTCAGGACTTAACACTTTTCTCACTATTGTCTTATAAATAACTCAGCAGAACAAAATAATGAGGGCTCTGAGAGCACATGAAAATTGAAAAACAGACACCCCCCCACACCCATTAATGTTTATAATTAAAATGTAACTAGAGTTATTTCTTCAGCTAGAAACAATTTGCATAAGCAAGATCAGCATCATAGTCTGCATCAGTTGAAAAACTTATGTTGGAATCCACAGGAAGAGAATTAAGGCCTCATTTAAGACACCGTTGTGACCAAAGTTGTCTAAATTGCAGCCCATCCCAGGATCCATGTGCTAAAATGCAAGCATCTCATTTCCCTATTGTAACTGAGTCATTCTGAAACTAACTCATGTAGCTCATCCAGGAATCTTACATTGTACATAGAGTGTGTTCATTTTAGGGTTATTTTTGTAGGTCAGTGCAGACTGCTACAGAATTTTTTGTTGTTTTGTAAGAAAAAATTTGCATGCACTTAGTCATTGTACATTTGCTGGTTTTTGGCTTCTGAATCAATCCATTCAGTCAAATTCATACTACAAGGCTCATTGTCTGGTGTTAAATGAATAGCCTATAGCAATACACCTTTTATAATATATATTTTACTTTGATAAGCATATGTGTTCATAATTTGTCATTAGAGAAATAAATACATACAGTTTTGACTGAATTCTTGAAGACTGAAGCAGATTTACCAAATAAGTACAGACAGTTCATATATTGTGTTGATGCTCTGATAACTTTCTGTTTCACCGCAGCATCTGATCTTCATTTACATATTTGCTACATAAATATTTGAACTTTTCCATAGCACGTTTCTTCCTTTTGACCTGATATTCATAACTTATAAATCCTGTTCTTGCATCAGCAAATGAGAAGCTGAAAAATGGGAACAATATCAATACATCCTCTTGAAGCTGTTTTGTACTCCATGTTTTATTATTTTACAGCTTCCTTCCTCTGAGAAATTGTAGTATTTTCAACTATGATTGCATTCTGATTTAGAATTTAAATCCAGATTACTTTTATTTTTTCTAGAAAGAATCAAAGAAATAGTATTTGGAAACATTTCATTCTCAAAATTCAAATAAATCCTTTACATAAGTGGGTTTGGTAATGTTAAACTGTAGGAATCATATAAACATTAAAATGGAGCTAAAACCAAATGACTGCAAATATTTTATTTTACTGGAAGTAAATTATTGGCTTGCTGTAGGGAATTTGGCTGTGGAATATGTCAGTTATGTTGTGAAACAACCAGACTCTGATCTTAATTGCCAACTGGTACATTCTGAGAAACTCTTAACTTTGTTCACAGTGATAAATCTTTCCCTGATTCATCATGTGGAATGAATTCTATTATCCAAAAATAGCAGTAAATGCAATTATTTTCCTTTCCTTAACTAAATGTTTACTTTAGTCAACCCAAGAAATAAAGTTTGCATTCTTCAGTCAATTTCAAAACCAATGAATAAAGTTTTTTCTCACTGGAAACAAGTTCTGAGTAAGAAAATTCTCTGTTTCTAGTCACTCATCTCCCAGGGAGCAGTCTCGCTGTTTGCTAGCCTACTGCCCACTGATTTCCCACTTAGCTCTTTTCAGTGTGCACACACATGTAGGCAAAGCACAGCCCCAAATCCATTACATCATGCTGAACTGTGCTCCTCGTTTCAGCAAAAGATGATGTTTGGGGTCAGACATTGCAGTCCTGATAGCTAGCAGATCAAACCATTCATTACTACCTCTACAAAGAGATAATATGTGTCTCACTGCACAAAAGATGAAGCTAATACTGATTATTCACAGGAAATACAGCAAGGTTAAAGTAGCTCATAAGGACTGTGACATGTTCCATGCAAAGGATCCACTTTTCTATGTTTTTTTTCTTTTTCTCTCTGAACACAACAAATATTTTTTTCCTACCACAGCAAAAGTGTTCTATTATTTCTGGATGCTCCATGGAAGGGGAGAGATTAATTCTATACTAGCTCAGAAGAAACACCACTCCTTTTTTCCCCCCCCTCCAGCCATGCAGCAGTATAAATGAAGATTAACTGGGAGACTAGGAGGAAGAAAGACTACAAGTATTTGGGATGAGCAATCTTATCTTTACATGATCTCTTTTAATCTAATTTGTTGCCAAGATCAACATAGCACAAGATCTGCATATTCAGAAAATAAAAAGACAACGCACTTGGTAGCTTTAATCTTAATTTTGAATTAAATTTGCCAAGCCTAGCATGATTTCATGAGGGCATTTCAAAGTTCAGCTAGATAATCAAGCCTTATGCACAGGAGCTTTCAGTGTGTCATCAGGGTAAGCTATTTTTCTGGCATAATTTAAGGCACATATTTTGATAATCTCCACTCAAAGAAGACTTCCACGTGGCTTCGCCTACTTCCATTGTACCAGAAAAAACAATACATATATCTACAGAACAGCTAGCAGCAATAGCACTAAAATACAATTTTAGGGTTTTTTCTGCATCATAGGTTTATAAACTGAGATGTTACTCTGTCGTAAACTATTATTATAAATATTTTAACTACATAAATGCATGTATGCGTGTCGGCACACTTTCCAACTTTGGTGTCTGGATATGTTTTTCAGCCTTGTTATGTCTACCACTAGACTGCTATTCTGTGTAGGGCCATGGAAATCCTGGCCCCAAAGAGCAGGGTGCAGTCTTGGAAATACCAAGAGACAGCCCTGATTAGCTGCCACAAAGGTGAATAGAGGTTTTGTCAATCCATGCCCATTGCCTGTTACTGGGATGTTCGTTCAATTTTGGCAAATCTTAGACTACAACCTTTGCCAAAGATCAGCATATAGCAGACCATAGTGCATCCCACAGCAAATGTTTCCATATCCAAAGCTCTGTAGGCATCTATTTAATGTCTACATTTCACATCTAATAGTTACTGAGTTTGAGGTGTGTTTAGTAGCATAATTAAGATAATAAAAGGGAACAACTCAAGCAAGGGTTCCCCTTTCTATTTGCTAACCAGACATGATGAGAGGTTATTTCTTATTGAGGCACTTGACAGCCGTGTGCTCAAGTCAGAGCATACTGGTGCACAGTAAGGGAGCAAAGGAAGCTGGCCTGGGGGCATGTCTCACTAGACAAAGCTAGACAAAGGACAGGGTGAAGGTCAGAGAGAAAGACAAAAAGATTAGTCTTGGGAGCATTGTTTTGTAGAGACTTGGCTCTGACTTCTAAGCTTAGGAAGCCTGTTGCAACAAAGCAGGGTGACTCCCCATGACCCCAGGTAGCTACATAAGTCTCCTCAGGAGTCATCAACTGCATTTGTCTGTGACTCATTACTGTAACTGCCAGAAGAGAAGGTGATACCATCTGGCTTTACATTAACAGGACTACCATCTTCCTGGCATTAGGACTGTAACTACTTGTGCTTCTGCCTCCCCTTGAATGCCCCTCTTCCTTGCCCTTTGCCTTTGCCTTTTAGACTTTGTAGGCAGCAGACTCCTTGCTCTGTTGCTGTAACACCAGGCAGCACTCCAGCCTTCCTCCAGCACGTGCTGCAGCTCTGTCCTCATTAATCTGGTCAAAAGGCTTTTCAAAGTGGAAACATTGATAAACATGGGACTTCTTTCTGTTGTTAAGTGCAAGTAATTCATTCTTTTCATAGAAAATATCTATTAGCCATGAGTAAGCTGTGAAAGCTAGCCCTTGACATCAGTACTCCAAGGGCTGCCTGCCTCATGGAAAATGAAAAATCCAGAAAAAAAATCTTTTCATGGAAGCCTTCTTAAAGAGGCGTTAAGAGGTTTATTGAGTCTACAGCTAAAAATATGTTCATGTAGGTCATCAGTGATGGGTCAACTGAGATTAGTTATAATTCTATAATACTTTCAAGGAATATGTAGAGACAAACCACTCTTTCAGTATCAGTTTCTAAATTGGTGGATTAGGAGTGTATGTGGTTGGAAATGGTCTTGAGACAAATTTGAATTTACCAATCCCTTTGCAAAACACAGTTTCAAACCATCTACATTCAAATCCACAGAAGTCTCACAGAAGGAACATTTGGGATTTTTTTTTCCCCTTAGTTTTTTGAGAAGGTTCAGCTAGAAGTTTGGCTGTCCAGCTGTTAATTGCTCATTGACGAATCCTACAAGGACAAAATGTCCAATGTCAGATGAAGGCCTATTGTATACAGCTTGCCCAGTCCATATCCCATACTGCTCACAAGCACTTTATTCATCCTGAGTTGAAGACACCTCAGTCAGCTCAAGACTTTAAAAAGCCTTTCAAAGTGCAACCAGCACTGATAAAATACATTCCTACAGCTCCTAATCCTATGAGTTGGCTGTAATGTCCCCTACTGAGGTCCTGCATCCATTCCCTTCCTTATTATCTATTGCTAGCTTTAATGAATACAGAACTTCAGTCCCAGTCTCTGCTTAAAGCAACATCATTACTACTATTCCCTTCCTGGGAAATCAAACAAAATCAATGCTGTTCTCAAAATTAACAAGTCTGCTGACTGAAGCCATAACATACTGCTTCCTAGCTCTGAAGAAAATGTGCATACTTTAAATTCAGCTCCTCAGATCCCCATAACACCTTTTAAAAGAAGAGATAACTGAATGACCACTCATCCTGGTCACCTTGTCCTACCAAGTAAATATTAAATTTATTTATTTATTTGTTTTTGTAGCATGGAATGGACAGGGGATTGTTTCCATTTCTACCAAGATTTCTCTGTTCTTTCTCATATACCATGGCCTGTCAGTAGTGTACACACTCTGGATCAAAGAAAGAGTGCCTTGAAGTACCAATAAGGACTAGTTCTATGGTATATTGTTCGTAATGCATATATATTTCTGGTTTTCTTGTAAAGAAAAATCTCATTCTGTATAAATTCTGTATTTCTTTCACTGGTATTCTGCCAAATAGAAGCTGAATCTGTTAAGAGGAAATTATTCTCAGTTAATCACTTTCAATACTATGGCACCTTTTATTATAACTCTGAACTTACAGAAGACTGCAGCTTATCCTCTCTCATCATGATCACAGAATCTTAAGGGCTGGAAGGGACCTTGAAAGATCATCTAGTCCAACTCCCCTGCCAGAGCAGGACCACCTAAAGTAGGTCACACAAAAACTTGTCCAGGTGGGTTTTGAATGTCCCCAGAGAAGGAGACTCAACAACCCACCTGGGCAGCCTGTTCCAGTGCTCCCTCACCCTTACAGGGAAGAAATTCTTCCTTGTGTTTCTTTGGAACCTCTAATGTTCCAGCTTATACCCATTGCCCCTTGTCCTATTATTTGCCATCCCTGAGAAGAGTCTGGCTCCATCCTCCTGATATCCACCATTTACATATTTCTAAACATTAATGAGGTCACTCCTCAGTATCCTCTTCTCCAAGTTGAAGAGCCCCAGCTCCCTCAGTCTTTCATCATAAGGGAGATGATCCACTCCCTTCATAATCTTTTTTTTGCAAGGCCAATAAGCAGCCAAAGAAGCTGTCAAAATAGTAAAACTGAGAAGCTGGCACAGAAGCAAATAAGCAAAAATGAACAGCTGAGATTAGGGAAAAGAAGGATATGGGGAAGTAACCTATCAAGATGAAGTGTAGTAGAACATTTTCTTAATATGCTGAGTTTTCTGTGAGATTAACAGTATGTGCTATCATTGCTTTACAGCAGGAATAGTTAAGTTTGCTGCACACAAAATAATTGCTTTATTTGAGTTTAAGGGATGATTGTAATTCCATTTAAAGATTTTATCTTTTGTTAAAAAACATTCCTGATTGTTGAGTACGATTAATTAATTTTTAGTTTCCTGGAATGATGAAATAAGTTCGATCTTCAGATCAATGCTGCAAAGCATGAGAATGCAAGTAAGCTTGTCAAATGTTCTTTTCACAATAAGAAAGGTACACAATCTAGAGAAAGAGTGTATAAAATGACCTTTAAGTCTGAAACAACTCTTAAAACAAAATTATCAGAAAAGAGATTATAGAGCACAGGAGAACATTGCATTGCAGAAATGTCCTTTTCATAAATTCTTAGAGGCATATATCTCAAGAATATATGAATCTGCAAGTACAACCTACACAGTAATAATAAAAAAATCCGTGCTGCAGCTCATAAAATTCAGTTAAAGTCTTTGAATGTTGTTTAACTTATAGTCCATTTACTGTGTTTCAGCAATTTGATTTCTCTGTGTAAAGCAGATTTAAAGTAACATCGAATATTAGCTCTGCATTTATTACTATTAATGCAACATCATGTGTAGAAAAGAGAACTTCTCTTTTTCTCTTAAGTCTTTTGCCTTCCTTTAGAGAAGGAACATAAAGCAGTTCTAAGGCCTAACTGCTCCTCCACTTCTTGCAAACCACAAGGAATCATCTATACAAACAGACTTTTTGGTTGAGGCTTTGCTCTTAAAACTAAGATTTATTATAACCCACTGGACATTTACAGGAAGAAAACCATAATGCTCAAGTATTTAGCTAATATAAATTGTCATTTCCTTTCTTATTCAACTGTTGTGATTTTACTTTTTTACTATTTTTTTCCAGTTTAATTTGCACATAACAGCATAAAACACAAAGCTGATATGAATCATGTGAGAGAAAAGCCAGGTGCAAGAGAACCAGAAAAGGATTTAGTTTGTTGTGCAAGAAGGAACTCTCTAATGCAGGACAGATTTTCAATATCTGGCAGGCTGAATTTCTTGCCAAATTCTTACATCTCTGTTCAACAGGTTTGGCAAATGCAACAGTATTATTAAAGGACAGTTTAAACAACAAAGGTTAGGTCATGCAGTACGTGCAGCTGGTGAGGAAAATAGACTCCTTGTTACAGCTTAACCCATGTTTTCTTCTGTTGATTTGCTTTCTTCTTGAATATATTATTTACTTAGGCTATGAGGTACCCTTTTTTTTTTAACCAAAACCCATTTAAATCCATATTTGAATCCAAGACTGATTCATTTCTGTGACAGAGGAGAGATGAAAAGCAATGTAGTTTATGCTCAATGTGTCCCTAGTGTTGAGGTGACATCTGGCAGTCACAACTATAGACCTAATTTGGAAAACACCTCCTTGAAAGAGAAGGAGGCATCTGTGGTTGCATCAGCCACTGCAGTTTCAGTCTGTGGTTGCAAATTGCATTGTCTGAAATTTCAGTGTAGGAAATTGTATAATTAAAAAATAAGTCCTAAAGTTATATTGCTATCAAGGGGATTCTCTAGCACTGGAAATATTGCCAGATGAAACATGAGTAGTGGATACTTCCTTCTTATTTTTTTTTACCATTTAAAAAGTATTCATTTTGAAACATGGCAATCCTGATTCTGATAATGACTAGTGCAGTGCAAACCAAAATCAGTGGAATAACGGAAGACCAAGGATGTGCTATTTGCTTTGTAAGATATGAGCCTGGCCACAAGTTCATGCGGTAAATCTATGGAGCAGTGAGTCTTGTTCTTCTTCCTGCTGCCCCTTTCTAGAGATCACTGCTCCAACAGCCAGGTTGGTAAAAGCAGTAGGAGCATACACTATTTACTTCAATGTGGATTCACGTGTTTTAGTTTAATCTCTTGTAGAACCGAGCTAGCCTGGATGACCTTGTACTAAAGCAGATCAAAGGAGTGCTCGCACAATAAGTGTACATTGCTGCTGCAGGACTCTGGCTGGTAGAGAAGGGATACCCATCCAAAACATTCCAATTTCTCATAACTTGAGAGATCTTTCTTCAAGTGAAGTTTACATCAGGAATGAGTAAGCAGTGATTCTGGTCAAAAACATGCTCCATTTGAAATCTAAATTTGACAAGGATAATGCAAGACACTTGTTCAGCACAGCCTGGATTCAACATACATCAGTACTTTGGAGAACTTCCACAGGCTATCTAGAGTTTTAGTGCAATTCATAATGTAAATACCTAAGTAATTTAGGAAACATTAATGAGTTTTGATCATATGGCCCTCCATTATGAATAAGAAATTGAACCTCAATGATGGATTTGAGTCTATGTGTGAAAGGCAGAGCAGATCTATCTGGTGTATTTTCTGCCCAAATGTACCACTACAGCTGAAACCTTTATATCCCTTGTTACAAAGGAAAGCCTTACTTTCAGCATCAATCCAAAATATCACCCTCAGCTTGAGCTTCTAAGCAAATAAAGTCATGTTGTACTTCAGAAGACTATATTTGAGCGAGGGAATAGTAAGGACTTGTTCAGCCTAGAGAAGTGAAGACTAAGGGAGGATCTCATTAACACTTACAAATGCTTAAAAAGTGTATGTCAAAAGGATGGGGGCAGCACGTTTTCTGTTGTCTCAAGTGACAGGACTACAGTAATGGTTATAAGCTGGAACACAAACAGTTCCACTTAAACATAAGGAAAAGCTACTTTCCTGTGAAGGTGAGGGAGCCCTGGCACAGTCTGCCCAGGGAGGGTGTGGAGTCTCCTCTGCAGGCTTTCAAAACCTGCCTGAACACGTTCCTGAGTGACCTGCTTGAGAAGGGGAATTGGACTGGAGGATCTCTAGAGGTCCCTTCCAACTCCCATCATTTTGTGATTCTGTGAAATGACTCGAACGATTTCACTATTATTAAAGTTTACAGAGTGCTCCTATGCATTTTCCTTTTCCTAATGACTGTTTTAAAAATGGAACATAACTGTTGTAAACTATGTTTGGTGTGCTAGTGACAGCTGCATCTCCCTACTTAATAGCAATTCTCTGTTTTTGATAGGTTTGTAAGACCATGATACCCTTGGAGTTGTGTTTAGAGTTGGAGTAAATATCTCTCAAAATCACCTCCACAAGGAAAGCATTCCTCCTACCACAGCCTCTCAGAACACCCTTTGCTGATTTCGTACCTATTGGCTTGGAGTTAAATAGTCAAAGAGGATATTATTGGTACTAACAGCAATTGAAAGCCTTATATAGCTCCTCTAGGATTAGCTTCTGTCTTCCTTCATGTTGATTTCTCATATGCATCCAAAAAAAATCTCCTTTACTACCCCTTTCAAAGTAGTGACAAGGATTTAGTGACAGTTCAATCTATCCTGATTTCTATCTGCTATTTAATAATTCGCTGAGTACAGCACCTTCAGTTAGCTGTAGAAGATCTTACATTACGATCTGAGCTGTATCTATTATGACTATTCGGTGCAATTCCAGAAAGTCAGTTTGATGAACTCTCTTTGTTATTTTAAGAGCAAATAGGAGAAAGAAAAAAATAATACAAATTTAATTAAAAGGCACTACCTATATGATCCTAGAGCTGTGTACTAAATCCCAGTCCGATCATAACTGCATGACTAAGTCAGCCAATGCCCCCAGCACTGTTTGCCCAGTAGCAGGGGAAATAAGCCAAAGACTCCTGGGATGCATTTCTGAAGTTTTCCCTCAACTTCGCCCCAAGACTTTTCTAGTCCACAGCATGCACAGAAAGCATGAAGGGACCCTTCATTCTCACCCAGTGTACAACCACTTGGTCATGGTCCTAGGAGATGGATGATGGGAATTTGAAGCACTCCCACAAATGTGGGGCTTTTTAATCTTTGTTTGGCCAGGTCCTCATTGAGAGTCCTTCAATGTAAACACGAGAAAGGATCATTTGTGAAGTGTATTTTTGAGGCTTAATGTAGTTGGTTCAAATGGTATCTGAACATAAGCAGACTCAGACACCTTGCCTTCTGCTCCTGGAATGGCTTCCCACACAAGCCACAGAAGGTATTGAACATCAACCAAACAGCTTGCAGTACTAGGGCAGAAACTCCCAAGCTTGTCAAGCAGAACTTACTGGGCAATTTCTAACAGCATCTTTCCCTCACAATTGTCCTCTCTGTATCAGTGCTTGATATAAACAAATCTAATTTCCTCTAAATCATTCCCACAAAAGATTTTAATTATGTGCTCATTTCAGCTGCTGCTAAACTGCAAGCAAGATTTTGCTTGCAGTTTTCTTAAGTCATAAAAGTAGCTTTCCTGTGCTTTAATTCCCCTATAATTCTGATGCTCCTTTCCCGTTTTATACAAACTATACTAAATGTGTGGGCATCAGATGTTCCCTGAGTGAATTTGTAATGTTCACTTCACTAGGTTATGACACATACGTGTCCTGGTGGCAGAGTTACTAAGCTTGCAACAGAAGACAAAGAAGAGGAGTAAGTTATAGTAGTCTTGCAAAGTTGTTGTTATTCTGCATTATAATTGAAGGGTAAACAAATATGAAGTACTGGGAGTTGGGGTTTGTGTTGAGAAAAGCAGCACTAGACATATGTTAAACACATTTAGTCCAGAAGAGGCTGCTGTAAGGGAGAAGGCTTTAGTAAATCCATCATAAAGATTCTGAAACTCTAAGATAAAGACACTTGCTGTATTTTATAAGTATGGAAAGAGAAGGTTTCAGAACTTGAGTGAGGATGTCAAGTAAATTAGAACAAAACTGGGATTAGGACCTAAAGCTTCTATTTCCCATCCACATGCTTAAACTTCAGAACAATACTATCTCTCCTGGATACATCTTATTCATAATGTTTCATTACAACCCTAATTCATATGATCAGTCCCATAGAAACTAGTGAGAAAACAGTCAGGATGGAACATTTAAATTGCAGTTTTATGGCTTTGTTGTTTTTTGTGGTTTGGTTTTTTTTTTTTTAACCCAGCACCTAGGTTTTCTTAGCACTCAGTACCTAAACTATGATAATAAAGTTAATTAGGAATAATAGCAGGTTACTATATTCCAAAGGCTCCTAATTATAATTAGCAAACCGGTAGCCTTGCTACTAAAGGAATAACATACAGTGTAAGAAAAACATACAGAGCTGTTTGCCAGCCTGTTTAATGAGTCTGGTCAAGACAAGTCATATAACACCTGAACATATGACATACTCTTGAAAGATTTTGATCTCTGTCCTGATTACAGGTCCACCCACAGGAGATGACTGCAACCATTTGCAGAGGACATATTACATCTGGCTTATTCACGGGTGCTTTAATAATGCAGTTGACGATATATTCAGAATCATCATGGTACCACCACATGCCAGGAGGTACTGTACCATAATCTTTGTGACTGTTTGTCTGAAGAACCATATTATTAGTTAAGCATTAGGACCAGCATGGGGCTGGAGGAGGTCTGGAACCAAAAATCTCTTAACTTTACAACAGTCAACATGTGGATTTGGCAGATTAAAAATAAACTGTATCATTTCCAAATACAGCAAGTGCTCCTACAAGAGCTTGTTCTTCTATATGTATACCACTTGAGAATTTGCTGGGCAGAGTGGCCTTGGAGCCTGGCATATAGTAATGCACAGTAGTAATGTGGTTTGTTAATCTCCATTATAGATATGGAAACACAGGCATGATCAGGCCACTATGAATTGATACTGCTCATCTCATAGAATCAGTCATAGCACCTTACAGGAAGGTTCAGTCAGTTTTCTGTAGTCACTCTTGAGTACTTGGACTGCCTACAATAACAGAATAGGGCACAGTCCCTTAAAATTCTTCTTTCTCTACCACACCCCTAGTAATCAAATGAGTAACTAGCAGGCAGCCCAGGGGACAAATTTTGGATTCAGACAACAGAAAATCCAAAGCTTCCTCAGAGGATTGAAAGGAAGCACTGTCATTGTATGCTAAATCATATATGATGCTACCTAGTTTGACTTGAGAATGTGGGAGACATGTCCAGCTGAGGACAGTGTTGCATGGCAGTACTGTTGTAACTCAGATTCACAGATAACATGTATCAGGCTTCACCTGCTCCCAAGTTCGTGAGAAGGAAGGAGGAGTTTGTGTTGATTCTAGTCTGTATGAATTATGTTTTTACAGACAGACTGTCCACACAACAGACATTTTGTCACTACTTAGTGTCTCACATGGAATGAAGGTAGTTCTTTACCCCAGGATTTCCCTAGGAGCTAAAAAGAAGTAGGCATATTTGCGACAATCATGTGAGTCAGTTGCTTAGTATCCCAGATAAAAGTTTTCTCCTCACATTTCCTCAGCTGTTTGCACTGAGGCTCAGGTTATAAAACTCACAATACCGGACTCTCTGGGAATGCCTTTGAGAGCAAGTCTAACCTCGATAATCATCATGGATTTGTGCTGACACGCATAAAGAATATAAACAAACAACTTGACAGAGGAACTGTCAAGACTGAGATCAATAGCAGCTATTTTATTGATGATCATATATTTCATACATATCCGTATGAAAATATAGAATGTTATGTCAGTTGTGCCACTAAGGATGTTATTTCTATCAGTTCCGACTCAAAGTTTGCACATTTTAACACCTTTATTATTAACATTATTAACAATATAAATTTGCCTTTACCTTCTTTTAGGCTTTTTATGTGGTCCTCCATTTCCCACCCCTATCAATTTGTGTGTCTTATTTTTCAGGGACCTTTAATGCTCCTGGCTGCAGCAGGCTCAATGCCAAGCCATCACCCACCCTCCCAAGCAACCTGGCATGTTCATTTCAGCATCCAGATTCCTTCCACCTCTATTTGGTAAGCACTTCCATTCTTCCTAGACTAACTACCTTTATGCTGCCTCTCTGATCACCTTGTCTGACATTCTAGCTCACTCACCTCAGTAGCTGAGATATATTTCTCTTTCTTTTTAATGCTTTCCCCTCAGTCTCTCTAATGCCTTGCTTATGGTCTTTCCTCTCCCAGAATTTCATTAGTAAATGAGGCAGAAAGCTGATTGGCAAGCTGTGTGTGTATTCATGTGTTTTTCGTTGTTGATGAGAGGCAATTTTTGTAATGAATCTGAACAGAGACTGTTCTGTACCTTTCTGGATTCATGTAAGAGATTGTCTAGGCTAGGCTAGCATATTTACTGCCTTCTGAGGTAAGTACTCTAGAACCATGAGCAACACCTGTTGATGATCAAAGCAACCCTAGACACTCCTCAGAAGCCCAGATAAACAGGTTTTTTTCTTTGCTATGACCTTGTATTGCTATTTACATCTGCATTGTAAAAATGACTGCACAGCTACAGTAGCTAATTTCCTTTAACACTTCCTTTTCAAATATCAAGCCTGGAGGCCAGATATATAAAGCTCTAACTGTTAGGAGATGCAGCAGGTGTCTGAGTGGCTTTGCAAAAGGGTAAGCATTGCAAAGCGCAGTGTAGAATCTCTAGTGCAATACCATTCCAAACCTTGAATTCCACATACAGTTGCTCAGATGCACACAGAAGGCTGAGCTACAGTCTGGAAGCAGTGAAGTTTTTGTACACCACTACACAAGCCTGGCTACACCCGAGTCTGACTTGTGCAGAGTCAGCTCAGAGTTTTCTTTTCATGTACACATGGTCCCAGTTAACTGGACACGACAATCCATTGCTGTTTGAACAGCAGAAAACTGATACAAAAGCACACACTTTAAAGTCCATTCAGGAACTCATGGGGTCTTGTGTGCTTTAAAGCTCATGACCCGGAGATTATTCATCCTTACATCTCTATGTCCATCTTTAAGTAAAAAAAAATATATATATATATACTTTTAGAAGTATAACATAAATGAATTATTTTTTCACCAATTCTCATCAGGGATAACTGTATCTGTGCCACTTCTACAGTAGTTTGCTTTGAGATAGATAAATTCAGAAGCTTTTAAAAGGGAAAATAACCCCATAGTGCTAAAGCTGTTCACTTCCTATTAGGCTTCAGTGTCTACGGTGTTGCAACCATAACAATTACAAAAACTCCTGTAGAACTGATTTGGTTTTGTGGTACTGAATCACAGATATTCAAATCAGGTCCCTCAAGAATAAACCAGTTTTAGATGAGATAGCTTCATAACCTCTATTATGCAGAGATAATCAAACTAGTATATCCAAAGGCTTGTCAGTTTCCTGCCCCTCTGAAAACACTGAAAACTAACCAACAGTTACTATAAGAATACAGTGGAAGCCACATAAATTATTGCCTTGAAAGGATCGTTTGCCTCCAGTGCCCTAATTTTAAGTGACCATTTCTGTTATCTCTAAACCGTTTGTCTTCAACTTTATTAAAGATACAAATAATGAATATAAGACCAATAAGAATAATTAATTGAAAGCTTTGTTATATATTAATATTGGATGGCACTTTCTCATATGAACACGTAAATATGATCAACTCTCCCTTTTCCCCTTTAAAATGAAGGGTGACTAAAGCAAAAGTTAACAAAGTATCTCAACTTTACCAATGGAAGCTGCAAGAGTTTGCAATGGAATCCAGATACCCTACATCCCAGGTGAGTCTTGTGCCTTCAAGGCTATATTGTAAACATTTGTAATGAAACATAGGGCAGATTAAGTTGGAAATTTTCTTTTCTTTTGTCTTAGCCATAAACAGTTATGGTACAAAAATTATCCCAAATTAAAAATTAACCCTTCTTTTGAATAAATTTGCTGTTAAATATAGCCACAAATTCAAAGTTGTGGGAGGATGGAATGGTGAAAGAAGTGTGCAGATAGTTAAAGCCATCTAGAACCCACTGGGGAAGCATTTAAATTGTGGGTAGACAAGTTATGCAAGGTATCCCATACTGTCTTGCCTGGTGGAATTATCATTGCACAATTTGTGGTAGGAGTTTACACAACTGCAATTCTGACCCCTCAGGAAAGCAAAGCCATTATCTGCGGTGCTGACTTATTTGCTGCTCATCTTCCTCTCATGTGATCCTTGCTCTGACTCACTAAAAATATTAGTGCACATCTTGCGTTTTTCCTTTGAAGCAATACCACAGCTTATTGACTCTTTTTAGTTACTTCCCTTTTAGTGTTCCTGTCCTCATTCCATGCGTAATGTATATGATGCATCAGCAAAGTGATCACGCACTTCATTGAACTGTTTAGTCTGGTGGTAAGGCAAGCTCATCTTGCCTGAAAGTCTCTCCCTACACGACCTGCTGGGAAGAGTGGTACTAAGAGTAAAGATAATACACGATGTCTATATGCACTCATGATCCAAGTCTGATTAATTTAAAATGCTGCAGGGTATAATTTAACATATACCTTATATGTTAAGGACTTGCCCCAGAGTTGACATGTTGAGTGGTTTGCATTGCCACTGAATTTAACACTGAGTGGTCTTCTGTAGCCTGGGACTCTGAACAACTAGCTCTTTCAAGTACCAGCTATGAACGCTTTAGAGAGCAGTACAAACCCTTGCACTCTGAACATAATGATCGGGATCAAATCAAACAAATTACAATTTGCATCAATCTTGCCTCCTAGAAAGACCATAAATCTTGTGCTTGGGTAATGAGAGGCCAGAGGTTATCTTTACATAGCCTTGTGAGGTGGATTACAGTACTTTCAAGGTTTTGACAGGTGGAAATTAAAGCACGGGGAGACTGAGTTAGTAAAGGTTACATAAAAGTCCTAGCAGAAAAGGGATCAGATTCCTCAACATCCTGGCTATGAGGCTAGAGCCTTTATTCCTGGTTACAAGCATACAGAAAAAAGATGGTGAATGACAATTAGCGGCTTGATGCTGAGCCACACACATTCAGTAGAAGAATTAAATGCTGCGTTAGGATCATGTGCTAAGGCCTCACACAGCTACGGCACATATTTGGGCTGAGTCAGTAAGAAAAATTCCTGAAAATTCCTATGTACTCACTGAACAAACATAACTGAGTAGCAGGCAGCAGTGTTTTATAAACACCCATCTATTTCACAGCTGTTTACTACGTTAATGCAATATCATATGCTGTAATTACGGTATCACTACACCAACTTAATGGAATACTTTAATGGTTTGCGTTTACAGATTTCACATCTAAAACTAAACTGCATTTGGAACTCCAGCATGTCCAAACCCTTTAGTCTTCCTCTGAACTGGCCCCTCGGATCTTGTTGCAGGTTGCTGTTACAATGGTTTAATAATAAGACAAAACATTGCCAGATTTCCCCTTTTTTCATTGGATAGATTTTGAAAGCTGAAACTCCATTTTTGTGTGTGCAACAGTATGCACACTTCTCAGGACAGTGACATTCTTTGCAGTATCTTCATTTAATAAGAGCAATAATGTTTTCCTAAGGTCAGCATTTAGTTTTTTTCCCAACGTGCTTATTTCCCAAGTTTCCTCTTACCCAAGAGGAGATTCTAGTGACTTCTGTGAAATTGGACCCAATTTACATTGTTATGAGAATCCAAACCTTTTCACCTACATTTCTTCCTGCTATTTCATGAGGACATCAAATAGCTATACATTCTGGGATCAGTTACATTACAGAAGAGATTGGGAATGCTTGACAACAGAAGATACTAACATTTTTCTTCTAAACAGAAAAAAGCAATCTACCAAAAATTTCTTTGCAGGCACATCACAGAATCACAGATCCTCTCCATAACACCTCTTTAGTTTGAGGGTAGGTGAGACATTCCAGTGTGGTTCATCTGTTACAGCATATTTGATTTTTATTTAGCTTTCATACTGTATCATCCTCAGGTTGTTTGCATATATTACCAGCTTCACTATTTTTGTTATAGACTGCCCTGTTTGTGAATGATGCACTGCCCCTGAGCGCAACGTACTGAACGTAGGGTTTTTTCACAGAGAATTCCTAAACAAACATATTTCATGCATTTTGTAGTTCATCTGTATTTGAATTCCCAGAAAATGTGATGTGTCTCAGATGTCATATCTAAGTAAGTACTAGGCTGGTGATGTGCATGCATGTAGTAGATCCTATATACTTAACAACCCACATGCATACATCAGCTATGCAATTTGTGCACTATAGGTCCAATATTCCTACCTTAAGATTTACTGCACCCATAACACAGGGACAATCTTTTCAAGTGTAGTTAATCCAGTGCACCAGGTTTCTCAGCCACACTGGGCTCCAATTGCTCTTTCACTTGAAACATTATGAGGTAAGTGGAAGCATTCATTGCTGAAGAGAGAGCTCCAATTATTGTTGCATCTCCTGTTGTAATGTCTGCCTGGCTATTTGCTCTGTGTAAGCTGATAGTCCACCCTGAGATACATTTCACAGAATCACAGAAGGATAGGAGTTGGAAGGGACCTCTAGAGATCATCTAGACCAACCCCCCCTGCTAAAGCAGGTTTACCTAGATCAAGTCACTCAGGAACGTATCCAGGCTCTTGAAAATCTCCAGAGAAGGAGACTCCACACCCTCCCTGGGCAACCTGTGCCAGGGCTCCCTCACCCTCACAAAGAAATAGTTTTTCCTTATGTTTAAATAGAACTTTTTGTGTTCCAGCTTCCTTCCATTACCCCGTGTCCTGACACTGGATACAACAGAAAAAACTGTTGCCCCAACCTCCTGATATACACCTTTAAAATACTTGTAAGCATTAATGAGGTCCCCCCTCAGTCTCCTCTTTCCCAGGCTGAACAGCCTTAGGTCCCACAGCCTTTCCCAATAAGGAAGATGTTCCAGTCCCCTGATCATCTTGGTGGCCTTGCACTGGACTCTCTCCAATACTTCCCTGTCCCTCTTGAGCTGGGGAGCCCAGAACTGGACACAGGACTCCAGATGAGGCCTCACCAGGGCAGAGTAGAGAGGGAGAAGAACCTCCCTTGACCTGCTGGCCACACTCTTCTTGATGCATCCCAGGATGCCATTGGCCTTCTTGGCCACGAGGGCACATTGCAGGCCCATGGTTAGTTTATTATCAATCAGGACTCCAGATCTCTCTCTGCAGAGCTGCTGTCCAGCAGTTTGACCCGCAGCCTATACTGGTGCATGGGGTTGCTCCTCCCCAGGTACAGGACTCTGCACTTATCCTTGTTGAACCTCATGAGGTTCCTCTCTGCCCAATTCTCAAGCTGGTTGAGATCCTTCTGAATGGCAGCACAGCCTTCTGGGGAATCAGTCAGTCCTCCCAGTTTGGTATCATCAGTGAACTTTGTCCCCTCATCCAGGTCGTTGATGAAGATATTGAAAAAGACTGGTAACTCTGTTGTGGTTTAATCCCAATCAGCAACTAAACACCACATGGCTTTTTGCTCGCTCACTCACTCCTCTCATTCCCAGTGAGATGGGGAGGGAAATAAAAATAAAAAAGAGGTAGAACTTGTGGGTTGGGATAAGAACAGTGTAATAGTTAAAATGCATTTAAATATAATAAAAATAATAATACATAATAATAGTAATGAAAAAGAATATAACGTAAAGAGAGTGAAATAAAACCCAAGAAAAGAAAAATTATGCTCAATGCACTGCTTACCACCTGCTGACCAATGCCTAAGCAGTGATCTCCTCCTCCCTGACAACTCCTCCCAATTTCTATACTGGGCATGACATTCTGTGGTATGGTATAATCCTTTAATGTGGCTAGTTTGGGTCAGCTGTTCTGGCATGCTCCCTACCAGCTTCTTATGCATGACCTCACTGTCAGCATGTGGGAAACTGGACAAACCTTAAGACAAGCATTACCTAGCAACAGCTAAAATGTCAGGGTGTTATTAACATTATTCTCACACTAAATCCAAAATACAGGCCTGTACCAGCTCCTAGGAAGAAAACTAACTCTATACCAGTTAAAACCAGGACAAACTCCTATTAAAGAGAAAGAAGAAACAATTTTTCTATTGTCAATATGGCTCCCTCCACTTGGTGTGTCAAGCAAAGACCATATCCATGCCTGAGGACTACGTTTAAAAAAATAAATTAAAATGTTAAACATAGCAATAGAGATTAGAATTCAAGTTTGTTTTGTAGGAGTTGAAAGTTATTTATTAATAGTATAGCTTAATGCTTTTAATTAGAAAAGACTAATAAATTTTGCCTCAAAGGTTGTCTGTTAAACCTCACAGCTCTACTTTCCATAGAAAATGGCAATTTAAAATTATTTTGTTAAGGAAGGAAAAGAAGATATCAGATCATTTAAAACACCATAGGAAAGATAAAAACAAGCATCAGTACCAGAATATCATTTGCTTCTGAGTTTAGAATACAGAATGCTAACTGTCCAACTGCCTTTCTTTCTTGTCAAGCAACTTTAGATTTTTTTTTTTAAGTTCTTTTAGATGTCATCAGATAATTGTGATTTCAGTGTCTTGAAGAAGCAGGCTCAAAACTAAATATTGCAGGGACTTGAATCTGCATTATCAACTTCTAGGACAAGTCTTAATAGTCAATCATACACTGGGATAGATATTTCTCTTCCCTAAGGTGGTTTGTTGTTTTGGGTTTGGGTTTTGGTGTGTTTTTTTTTTAAAAAAAAAACTTAACACTTTCCTGCAAAACATTTTATTTCAACAAAACAATATTTCTGATGTTAGTATTTGGTGGACTTTTCCTGCCTGCCTTAATGATAGTTTTAATGCTTGCAATTTATTATTAATACAAAGAAATGTAAGGAAACTACAGTAAAAGTGTTGGTTTATGCATGCTGGTATATGGAACTATAAATGTCAGAAGCAGGTACTGACCTCAGCCCTTTGCATTCTTACTTTTGCTAAGGTAGCTCCTGTAGAAAGGACAGTTTGACACAACACACAACCTCCAGCTGGTTGCTGTTCACAAGTAAATTCAAATGAAATTACATCTAATTTACTTCCTAGTACTTATATTTATTTTCAAAGTCATTTTACCCATTTACCTGCTTTACTGCTCTTTTATATTCTTCTTTCAACTACATGTCTGCTACAGACACTTTGTACATGTTTTTAATGAGCTTCCATAATATTTTAGCAGTGTTACAGAAGCATATGTAATTTAACAGAAAACAAAGCAGTTATTATAAGGCTAATAAGAGTAAAATAAACCAAAACTCTTACCTAACCTTCCTGGAACTAAGAAAAGTTAATTTTGTTGAACTACTGCTAGCTCTTCCTTCATGCCAGACCAGACAGCCAAACCAGTTCACGACTCTTGTAGTGCAAACTACTACTTAAAGAATGTTAGATTTTTTTATACCTTTCCATCAGGCACCAATAAGCCTTAAATATCCTGAAGAACAGTACTTGGGCTGTCTTGCCTGTAAACCCAACCATGAATGTTTGATTCCTGTGCCTAGGTCACATTTGTGGTGCTGCAAGCAGAGAGATTCGAGCTGGTTTAACAGTAAAGATGAGGGATGAGCACAGCAGCTATGGAGCAGACAGGCCTGTGTCCTCAATCATCTTGGTAATGACTACCATGCAAGGTAAGTTAGTGAGTCAGCTCCGATATCAGCCTAGGAAGTCCAGAGAGCAATACATGAATAAGTAGAGGATGTGCTTGGTACCTTCTTACGCAGGGGCTGGGTGCTCAGGCTCACCTGCAAGATGCCTTATGCTGTAATAAAAACTGGTACCCTACCAGGGAAAGGGGTGATATCAAAGACACTGGGGAAGAGTGAACCAAAAAGAGCTCACTATGTAAAAAAGCAGGTACAGGTTTAAACCTGAGGACTGCAAGGAGTAAACTCTCGATACTGACGAAAAAGCCGGGCGTGTGCTCCCTTCCTTCCCCTCTTACCCCACTCCTCGCAATGTGTCTGGGCTCGGGGCAAGGATAGGGATGGTTCACCTAAGCAGTGCTGCTCACCCTCTCCCCCTGTTCCTTACATCCCCCCAAGCCTATCTGCCCTCTGCGAGGCCGACGCTTGTCCCCGCCGTAGCGCCCACGCCACCTGCCGCAGTGCCGCGGTGAAAGCGGGGAAGGCAGGTTCCCCGCTCCATCCCCGGTCGCTGGACAGTGTGCGTGAGGCGCAGAAGAGCGAAGCCTGGCGGGGCTACCGGCAAGGAGGGCGACCACACCGCTAGCCCCTCTCCTCCTGCTCGGCGGGTGCTGCGGCGGCCGCGCATGACATCACCGCGCGCGGAGCCCATGCGCCGCCAGTCCCGCGCCCCCTCTCGCTGCGTGCGTGGGGGCGTGCCGGGGGCAGGGGCTGCTGCGCCGCGCCGCGCCCGCCCGCCTCAGCGCTCTCTGCCCCCGCTGCCCCCGCGCCGCGCCTCGCCTCGCCCCCGCGGTCGGCAGGGAGGAGGATGGCGGAGAGCGAGGCCGAGACCCCCAGCACTCCCGGCGAGTTCGAGAGCAAGTACTTCGAGTACAATGGGGTGCGGCTGCCGCCCTTCTGCCGGGGGAAGATGGAGGAGATCGCCAATTTCCCGGTGAGGGACAGCGACGTCTGGATTGTCACCTACCCCAAATCAGGTAGGCAGGCGGATCTCCTCCTTCTCTCGCCCCCTCCCTGCCCGGGCTCGGGCTGCCCCGGAGCGGGTGGGCTGGGTGGCCGAAGCAGCTTCTCTCCCCCGCTCGCCGGGTAGCGGCGCCGGAGGGGCGGGAGGCACCCCCTCAGCCCCGGACCCGCGGCGCCTGCGTCCCCGCGGGAGGCCGGGGCGAGGCCTGCGCCTGGACGCCACTCGCCTCTGCGGAGAGGGGCTGCCCTGCAGGCCGGTGGCCCCCGGAGGCCCTCGGAGTTGAGGGGACGGCCCGCTCGGGTCCCGGGCACGGGTGGCGCGCCCCTGCCCTGGGGCTTCCCGAAAGGTTTTTACCCACAAGATGCTGCTCAAGATGCCGGTGATCCCGGCCTCGATAGTCCCAGTGTCCGCTTGCTGAACTACTCGGAAATAGAGATGCTGCTCCAGGCACAGGAAATCTCACTCAGTATACCTGTAGAAAAGGGGAAACATACGTAGCATGCATACAGATTGATATTTTGGCATCCAGGTTTGCCGTCTGCTTTACAGCCCTCCGTATTGCGCTCCCGAGACGGCTGACCAGATCGCTCTGGGAGAACATGTGCTCAAAGTACGTTCTTGCTGCACTGTTTGAATCACCAGAAATATCTTCTTTTAGCAGTATAAGTGTGTGTTTCTCCAGTAAACCTATCTTTCAGCAGCTTTATATCATTTGGATGTCTGCTTGTAGTATCATATTCCTTGATTTCTTATCCTTTTCATTTCCAAGCAAAAATTTTTAAACAGAATTAGCATGGATGTAGTGCTGCCTGCAAAGAGGCAGACAGTATAGTAGCTTTGTAACCCACCTGATAAAACTAGATAGACTCTTTTCTTATTAAAAGTGTTCTTGAGTGCCTTTTTTTTTTCCTAACCAGACGATTATCTCATTCTAGAAAATTCAAAGTCCACTTGAGGTATCAGATGCTAGCTCTAGAAATACCCTTGTAAAATGATGTTTTGTTATCATAGGTTTCTGACTTATTGCGTTGTTTGTTGAATTGAGGTGCTGAGGGACATAGGTGAGTGGTGGCTTTGGCAGTGTTGGGTTAGTAGCTGGACTCAATGATCTTGAAGGTCTTTTCCAACTGAAACAATTCCGTGAATGGTTTCCAATTTCTTGGTGTGCTTCTTCAAACGCACTCAGGTTTTCCACAATGCAGCATCTATTATATTATTTCTCAAGCAGTTTCAAATATCAGTCTTCTCATTTTTTTCGTTGCTAATGATGCTATTAAAGACACGTACGTTAGATAAGGGATATTGGTAGACGGATGGCTTCCAAAATACTTGGATTAGGAGCAGACAGCTACATCTTTATTGTTCTTTTAAACTGTCTTCTTAAAAGTTTTATAGTGTGCAGCAAGAACACTATTTAATTCTATTAGTTTTAAGACTTTGGTTTTACCATTTTGGATTTACAGTGTTCCTGTCTTAGTATCACACACCAACTTCATATTGATGGATCGTTAAATATCCTCAGCTAACCTCAGTTTGCAGCAGCGGGGCACAGTATAGCTAATCCATCAGCTGTCAGTAGCTTAGTTTTGATGGCTATACAGTTTGCTGTGGAAATCCAGCTCAAATAATCATATTTAATTTTGCTATTATTTTGTGAATGTAGCAGCACCATAAAAGCTGAGGCCAGTGACAGGGAGCTGTCTCATTACAAAGTTAGATGCTTACTGCAAGAGGATTTACCAGCTGCCACAGTGAAAAAATGGAAAGTAAGATTGAGAACTGAAGTGTCAAAAGTGGAGGTACAATGTTGTGTGGAGAAGGAGCCTGGGGATCAAAATAGGTGCCATAGTATTTTACTTACCAGGATCTCTCCTGGCAAGTATACTTAGGTCTTGAGAAAGCTGATGTTCTTGTCATGGGAATAGACTGTAAGCAATAATAAAGGTAGCTTAATAGCAATAATAAAGGTAGCCTAAAGTCTGCTGAGCCCCTTGGAACTTACCTTGTCAGCTGATCCTATGTGGCTTACAGCTTGATGCCTTATTTAAGGCTTTTGAATCAATTATTGAAGGGTATGCTGACTTGGGACAGGCATGTCAGTAGAAATTAGGCTGCCCTAATATGGTTCCTATTGATTTAGCCAAGGTCATGAAGGAAGTCTACAGCAAAGCCAGAAATTAGATCCAGAACCCCAAGCTCCTCTGCATTACCTTAACTACAACCTCATCTTCCTGTCTCTCAGTTAGCATTGACAAAGATTATTTTCTATTTACTGGAGCTAATCACAATTTTCATAATGTTGCTGTAATTAAAAAAAAGTAGATTTATAAAAATGATTTCATGCACAAAATATAATTATTTGGGGTGAAATACTTTGGCCTTTTTGTTTGTTTTCTTTAAAGGTAAAACGTGATTGGGACCACTTACCTAGTTTCTGTTAGTAAGTTACATTTGAACAAAATGTCAAGAATATTTCTGACAACAGCACTTTAGGAAAAGAAAATTTGACCAAAGGTCAGTGGAGAACTTCTCTGTTGCTCTTAAGGAAATCAATTTTGTTCAGTGTTTCACCACCTCTCCATCTGGTAATTGTAGAAGATACACAAACAAGTCTGCTAGATGTATAAGGCCAGAGCTTCTAGCTCTCACTAAGCCCTGTGCTGCAATTTAATAGCAGAAGGCTCCATCACTAGCTGTTGACCATATGGTGATTTATCTGGCAAAGAAAACACACAAGTGGCTTATATAGGGTCAGAACTGTTTCAGTAATCCTACGGACTGATGAAGTAGCGTGTATGCCATTTTGAAAACATTGTACTCTGCAAGACTAGATGATACAGCTCTAAACATGTGAAATGGAGATAGTGCTTAGAAATATTTACAGATACTGATAAATTGGGAATGACCTGGGAAAAAGATGGTCCAATAATGGTAGAAAATTGAATGTACCAGTGGCCTTACTGGGAATAATGTAATAAGCCTAATGGAAAATCGCTCTGATTTAATGTGATTTCTGCTGATAGATGACTAAATAATGATACTCCTTATGTCTTTAATTATTCCTAACACCTGTGTCCAATCAATGGTAACAGCTTTTGGGAGCTGCTGAACTAGAAGCTTATGCCTAAAACCCAGGGACTTATTTTGACATGGGAGTATGCATGTATACTTATACATATGCATATGATAGAACTGTAATTACAGAAAACCTTTTTGTTATGATGCATAATTGAAAATGAGGTGTCCTACCACTCTTGAAGAAATGAAGTCACAAGCTTCATCTTACATTAAACTTTGTGGTATAGAATGGGGAAGCTGAATGGGACCGAGATTTACAGCAACTGCAAATGGAAAATTCTCTGTAACATTAAGAAACTGGAGCTCATGCAACAGGTTGCTTCACAAATAAGATACAGATGCAGTATTCATAGGAATCACTGCACCCCTGTCACAGCTTTTCTTGAACCCTCTCATAGTGTGGGCTTTATTGTACCCTAGTTGAAAATGATAAGTCTCCTCTAGGAACTTAAATTACAGAATCAATAATCAAATTCTTTTGTGATATTGCCTCACTCACTATGCCAGAAGCTAGATTAGCTATCTGTTAAGGTTAATAATTTCAGTGGAATTAAATCAGCCCCTAAAGTATGTTATTGAGCCCACGTTCACTTAGTGTGTTGCTGTGTCTTACGATGCTAACCCCTGACTGTGTATGATCTGTCCATTTGCTTTACTCATAAGTGGTGTACAGTAGCTCTCAATACTGTCTTGTATCTGTTGTGAGTGAATGTGCATTTTGCACTCTTGGGTCAAAGCCCACAAATTAATGCCTTTTGCAAAACTAGTGATTTGAGAAAGTGAGCTATTTACCTGAATAATGAAGCTGTCTCTCCCATGTTGATTATTTTGCCAAATAATTTTCTGGAATTCTATGTGAGAAAATGTCAGTTGGGCAAGTATCATCTTCATGATGAACCAGTTCATGAGAACTCTTGCATTTAACACCAGACAACAAGTCAGAAGAGGAGCTGCTGAATATGGCCTTTACCTGTCTGGAGGTGGGTTTTTATAGATAGCATTTTGAATTTTCCTTGCACTGCTGGATTTTTATAACTGTTAGCTTGTAGGGAATATGGTGGCTGACTCTGGGCCTTTGGCTTAGTGAAGTGCCAAAAGTGAATTAGCAGATGAGTTCAAGGACAGTTTTCCTGCATTGAGTTCTCCTCTTTCAAATTCTTTAACACTTGCCTCTGGTGTGATATGAAATCAACTAGAGAAAATTCAATTGAGTTGTCCACTATCTAATTTGCTTAAAAGATTCTGCATGTACAGAAGATAATGCTTTTCATTGCATCTGTTGGTAAAGTATGTTGCATGCATTGTGGGTTTTCTGTCTCCTCCTGTTCTGTATGCCTCTCCCACTGCATGTGTACCACTCTTTTATCCTCTTTGATTTCCAGCACTAGTGAATCCAGCACCACCTCTTGCCAGGAACACTGGTATGCCACAGTCCTTTCCCTGGCTGATGAGAAAAGCATTACTCTGTTCTTGCTCTTTCTCTGCCACATGTGAGGGGCTCTGTCTGTATTCTTCCATGGCCCATTTCCCTTGTACTGTAATTTATGTTCATATTTCCATGCCACAGACACTATGTGCCCCAGAGGCATCCATTGACTATTACAGCAGTGATAGTCACAGCTGCTGGGCTGTAAACCCCATATAGAGGGTACAATGTAAACCTGACTTTTCTTGTTTGTCCGATACCCTGCTAAAATTAATAGACTTCTGCTTATCAACATCTAGAATACTCAGTGATCAGACTTGACACTCAGAAATTAAGACAAAGGGAGACTTGAACCATTCGGGATGTAGACATGTATAGTTTTTCTTTGACTGTGGAACTGGTTTAAGGATTTCGTATATCTGGCCTCTTGTTTCTTCCCCTTCACCTTCCAATCAGTCTTAGCTGTCTGTGGGTCCGTGTTCCAAAAACCATTTGGCAAAACATCTTGATTGAAGAAACAGACCATAAAGAAAATGTATCAAATGACCATGCCTTATGTGAAACCTTGCTTTGTCTTGTGCAATCCTACCCTTTCTGTTTTCTGCAGAATATAAAAATCTTTTGGCAGTGAGGTTAAATTTACTGATAACATTGGTTTCTGATTCTTTAAGCATTGTGATATCACACAATAGTACTCTTATTATTCAATATAAAGAGTATTAATGCTTGCCAAAAATTATGTTGCTACCAGTGCTTGCAGGGGTGTCCTGCAGTCTGTGGGCGTCTAACTCACCAGCCGTAACAATCAGTGAGTAGGTGGCAGGTCTACGCAGAGCTGTGTCCATTGATTATTACGTCAGGGCATCACCGTGCCTGTGTCCTCTGTTACCTGCCTGTAAACATAGCCTGATTATGGTTTGGTAAGTTGTACTTTCTCACTGCCCTGGCTTGCTGCCTAGCTAGCTAACATGTACTAGTGGCCTCTCCATGATGTGACAGACTAAGCCTAAGAACAAGGAATCCAGTTCTTCCCACCTACCCAGATATACATAGGTTCAACACTGCTGACAGTCAGCCCCGATTCGTGCAGTCATAAATGAGAGAAGAATCAAACTGAAAGGCTGCCCAAGGAAGTGCTCAAGCTGTGAGAGTTTCTAGGCTGGGAGCTGGCAGAGACACGAAGCAGCTGCAGTGGATTGCAGAGGTTTAGCCTGGTAATGGCTTAATGCCATTGTAGCTAGGGCTCCTCAGAGAACATGAGCTTCCACGTGGATGTTTGTGTGTTAAATTAGTATACTTACTTTAATTTTTAGTGTTCTCATATGGAACTCCTCCCAAGAGTTTTGTTGGTACTGTTTTGTAAACAAGAGTTTTGCAGCTGCAAAAGAGCTAGATTCTGCTATTCTGGATCTAAAGTCTATTCTTTTTGTAGGATTTTGATGCCTTGAGCTTAACCTGTTTTCTTTTAAAGAATGAATGAGAATGTTACTGGCCCGGAGGCATACCTCAAGAAATCATGAGGTTGTCTTAAATTGAGATATATTAAACATAAAACTCATTTGGAATTCTTTTCCTTTGACCTCTATTTTTGAGGCAATATTACACACACTTATAAACTCTTCGATATGACATGGAAGGATAGGAGACCTCTGTTAGTTTTATGATTGTTGATGAACAAATTGATATCTTTAAAATAAGAATATGTTATTTTAACTTTTTCTCTTTTACAATAACATCACAGTTACTTGATTTCTCTATCTTAAATAATCTATGAAGCTCAGATATTTTGATGCAATATGAATGTGCATCAGTCCTTATACCGGCTGTCCAGAAGGAATGAACTTACGTGAACAGAAAGGGAACAGCAAGCTGCATTGAGTGCAGATAAGTCTTGTTAGATGTCGTTTTAGGGACTGATGTATGGGGTCCACATTGAAGTCTGATTACATGCACTTTCTGATGGAAGTCATGTTCCTTCCACCAATTAGAAGAGTAAATAATATGCTTAAACTCACTCCCTTGAGGACCGCTCAAGTGCAGGAAGTAACACCTGTAGACAAGTGTTTCTGGGGATTAGGCCCACTGGGTTCCTGAGCTTTGAAAGCCCTATTGAAATGGGTCTATTTTTTGGTTTTTATATAGCTCAGAATACCTTCTGATATTGACTCAGTCTTAAATACTGCTAGGCAGAAAATGATACTTACTATTTGATGGTTTTATTAATTGAAGACTGTTAAATTTGCCACTGATGCATTTGACTTGATTTCAGCAGGAGGAGAATTGAATAGGTCGTTATGTGCTTCAAACAATAACTAAAGGTGGAGAAGAAAAATCTGTTGTTAGGAAACTAGTTACCTAGCTAGCAGTGTTTCTCATGAGCCTTTTATCAAACCACTGAAGAGATGTTACTAAGAAAGAATGGTTCAGAAGAGGAAGAATTCTCCAGCTACCTAATACATTTTGCTGGATCTCTTGCAAATGTAGCATAATTGCTTCCCTGCTGTGAAGTAGTGCAACACTCAAGTGACTTGCTTTGTGAAAGCAGGTTCAGAGAAAAACAAAAATGGTGTTTCACCCGGTGTAAAAAATGTATTTTGGATGTGTGGAATGACCATAGACTGGATTAGATGATAATGAGCTCAAAAACAAAAAAAAAAAAAGAAAATTATGTATATTAGCCAAACCCAACATCCAGTCATTCTCATTTTATGTTAATATTCATCTTTTATAGTGAAGATACTAATGAAAGGCAGCAAAATGCTTGAACATTGGACTAAATAACATTAATCATACATTTTAATTTTTATTATGCGGTCTTCTATTAAGTGAAGACTTTTGTTGCGCTGAGAGGAAATAATTACCCTCTGTATTGTCATGTCATTGTTGCTTTAGAGGTGATGCAAGGTTTGGTGCACAGAGCATGTGATATGACTTTCTGACTAGAGATTTTGTGACCTTGGATAAGTCATATAATCTTTTGGTCTATATTTTCCACTGGATGCATGTGAATGTATTTCTTCTCTACCAGGATTTAATGTATAACTAGAAGAAATTATCTTTTACAAAGGATACCATCTATATTTTTATAGTGAAACTAGCAAATGACCACTCTGGAATTAAGTATCTAGGCATGTGGTGGTTTAACCCTGGTTCACTGCCAGGTTCCCACCAAGTCATTCTTTCACTCCGCCTCCTAAACGGGACAGGGGAGAGAGAAATATAACAAAAAGCTCTCGAGTTGAGATAGGGACAGGGAGATCACTCAGCAATTAACTGTCATGGGCAAAGCAGACTCAACCTGGTGAGAAATGGTTTGATTTACTAACAAACAAGCAAAACAGAGTAGGGAAAGAATAAATAAAAACTGAATCTTAAAACACTGCCTCCCACCCCTTCATTCTTCCCGGGGCTCTCCCTCCTCCTCCCTAGCAGTGCAGCAGGACAGAAAATGAGGGTTATGGCCATTTCGTCACAGATGCTCCAGCCTGGGGTTGTCCACGGGCTGCAAATGCATCTCTGCCCCACAGTGATCCTCCATGGGCTGCAGGGAGACAGCCTGCCTCACCATGGTCTTCACTACAGCTCACAGGTGAATCTCTCTTCCAGTGCCTGGGGCACCTCCTCCCCCTCCTTCTCCACTGACTTTGGTGTATGTGGAGATGTTCTCACATTCTCCCTTCTGCTGCTGCTACAGTTTAGCACCTGAACAACAACTTCTCCTCTACATTAATCACAGAGGTGTTGCTGCCATCGCGAGTTGGCTTGTTCTTGGGCAGCAGTGGGTCCATCTCAGCGCTGACTGGCACTGGCCCTGTTACATACAAGGGAAGCTTCTTGGAGCTCTTTGTTTAAAGAAGCCACCCTTGTACCCCCTGCTACCAAAACCTGGCCACACAAAACCAAGATATTAACGGTAATAAATATATGCAAGATATTAAAGCTGAGCATTTGTTAATGCTAGTATGAAGGAACGTGTTTTTCCTCTCAGTGGGAGGGAACAGTGAGTGGAGGATTAATAATGTAAAGCACCCGGCATCTCATCACCCTGTTCAGAGTTTCTGTAACACTTTGGTAAATCCAGGAAGGTGGATAATTATGGTCCTTTACACCAAAGTTGGCAATTACAAAAGAAACAAACCATTTAAGTGACATATTAATCCAGTAATATATTGCAGATTTAGAAGCAAGAGAAGTGTTTTCCTGTGTGTGCATAGGCAGGCAAGGCATTATGGCAAAGTAGAGTTCATCATTATAACATCTCAGACAAGTTGGACTTGGGTTTAGGCTTAGCAAAGCCACTGTGTTTAGGCTTAGCAAAGCCACTGTGAGGGGAGTGAAGGGATACTGAGGAATGTCAGGAGAAAGGCATATTATGGGGATGAGAATGTGTAGGAGAGGTCTAGATAGCGAAGTCAGAGGCAGTCTGAGACAGTCAAGGATAAAATGTAAAAGAAAGGGTGCTAGAGGAGCAGCTTAGAAGGCATTTTTGTTACTAAATGCCAAAATCTATCTATAGTTTTAAAAATGCAAGCTGTTACCCACATGCTGTTTATAGTGCAGGATGTGAAGGCCATCATCCTTAACAAGGCTCTAAGTTCAAGGTGATGTATAATGACATCAGATCAGCATATGGGGTATAGATAATGGTGCTGAATTAGGCCTTCTCTGCATTCACAATGTGAGTAATAAATTAATTTAAGGTGACAAAACGAGACAAGGGTGAAGCAGGTGAGATGAGAATAGTGTTCAGGAAACACGCACTGGCTATACATGCAGAAGTCCAGATTTGGCAGTATGTTGGCTGCTTTGCAGTGTCCTGTTGATGTAAGGCAATCAAACCTGGGTTAAACATCCAGTTAAAAGCCTGTTTACAGCCGATCAGGGTTGCCAAAGTAGCACAGAACAGCTACAGACATTGCTAAAATTGGATTGCTCTATGCATGTGTACCTGAAGTGCACATTAATAATGATCGATGTCAGTGTTTCTGCTGGATCACCAGTGCTTGCTATCAGAAAGGATGTGTTCTCTTCAAGGATTTTGCTGCAATATTGAGAAAAAACGTGGTGATACAGCTTGACTGATCCACTTTTATATTCTCAGTTAGATCTGTTTCCATTTCTAATTCGGAAGAGCAGCAATAGAAATAGAATAGAAATGGCAGGAGTTTGCCTAAAACCGCAGTTCGGCAGACAGAGCGAATGACTTTGTGCTAAAGGTGAATGGGGCCATAGGCACCTTGCAAAGAATGGTTTTGTTTAGGGCAGCTGTAATTTGAGGGGGGATTCTGTTTGAGACAAAATGCTTTACTCCCTGACCTTAGACAACTAATAGCTGACTGAACAGCCTGCATGGTTTTTTGCGTAGAGGGTAAACAATGTTCCTTGAAATTCTGAAGCAAAAATGTGCCCTTTTTCGTATCTAATTCTTTTCTGCAGTGGTTTTGCATTATACTATTGGTGTGCTGCCTTCTTGCAATTTAACCTCCTAATGTATGCAATGCACATTAATGTGTGGGCAAGTTTTGCCTAACATTTTTCCTAGAAGGGATTGAAACTGAGGCATGGAACTACATTTTGGGAAGTGACACACATCTTCTGATGCACGCTTACCATATGGGGAGAGGAAAATATTCACAGCCAAGGGGATAACTACCTCAACGTAAGTTTCTAATATGGATGCCCTATTGTATGGATGCCCTATTGACTTCTGCCTTCTGATCCTGTTTCAATCAGCAGAGCTTACTATGGGGCTCTGGATTTAGCCACACACCATATTGTGGCTCTGTAGATTGAGAGAACAGGATTGCCAGAGGAAGTAGGAGGGCAGGATACGACTGAGATAAGACTGAGATAAGAGTATGCTTCAAAGAGGAGGTGAAAGATGAAAATTTGCTTATACACCTTTTGCCCATCACTGTGAGGAGTTATTGTTGTTAATTTACGTGGCCAGAATTTGCCAGATAATTTTCAAATGTTTGAGACAGAATCTACCATTTAGCATATATTAATGAATAAAAGTACTCTTCCCCTATGAATTACTGGCCTGTTGAACAACCCTTTGGTATGACCCTATGTGCTCATACTATTGACATGAAAGGTTTAGTGTGTCTAAATTGGGTTGGGAGCATGTCCATCAAAGGGAGGAACCCCAGGGAAAGAAAGTAACAACTGAGTGTACTGAGTTGACTTTAGACCTGGTAACCTAGAGTAAGTGTGGGAAAGGTGAAAAATGCATGTCATTGTGTCAGATGGTTGGTAAGAGAGCAAGCAGGCTTATCTTGATTTCATGTTCCTGACATGTTACACTCTACATTTTGTTTTTGTTTAACATGGTAGGTGTTGCGCTGTCTTACACCATGGCTGGCAACATGTTTTATTGGCGAGTAGATATTGAAAGAGAGGAATAATCTAGGTAGATGTCCTCTTTTAGAAGCACCTGTGCTGATGCAGGAGTTTAGTATCCTTAGCCTGCTCTTTGTCATTTCTCTTAAGTAACCACCCATAGAGTATTTTGTGTGTATGCATTCTAGTTTGTCCCAGGCAATTTTCAGTGATTTGGTGTAACTTCACACAAACTGCTCCATTGGTGGTGACATCTGGTGCAGACGTGAAGAGTATCCATACATGGATGTAATTTACCAGCCCAGCTAAAGCTTAAAGAAAACAGTAAAAATACTTTGCACTTTGAATATCTGATAGCAAGAAGTATCAGTTACTAATCAGTATCAACTGTCAGTGAAGGACCTGTAACAAAATCTGGGATGCCTAGATATGAAATCATGGATATAGAGACAAGCAGGAAGACACAAATCATGACTCATTAATCAGAAGGCAAATAATGACAAACTTGTGGCTTCTTGTTAATCCCTAGATTTTGAGCGATCTGTGGATTTGATTCAGAGTTGTGAGTATACTACTTAACTGATCTTTGCTGCAGTGCATGTGAGAAAGTTGTGGCTTATTCAGAAGGAGAGAAAAGAATTATTTTTCCCCAGCTGTCCTCTGCATTGTGGACCTTTGCATGCTAGAATAGATTGGGATAGCCATGGGTTAGATACAATGGTTAGGGAGTATGTGACTGTCTTTCTTCCCATTTTGTGAAGTCTAAAGGGAGCAATACAGACGATCCAATTATCTGCTTTAACTATGGATACACTAGTAGTACACTAGGCAGAGGCTCCAATAGGCTGTCATCCATATTTGCTTCCTTGCTAGCATATTCTCTGACAATTTTGTGCTCTCCTCATGTGCCCCCCATCATGGTGTGGCAGACAACAGGAACCAGAGACTATGCCCAGGAAGCTGTAGATGAGGCTGCTTGTTTTGGGAAATCAGTCTCTGTGGATGTGGGATTGGCTGTCCCACATGTCCTCCCAGAGAACAGGCCCTGGTGTGTCTTGTGCTGCTCCAGCTTTAGGATCCAGCACACTCAAAAGAATTAGTAGGCCTTTTTCTCGAAGCTGCTTCTGTCGGTGCTGGATGTGAAACAGACTGTACTGCCTGCCTGCTGTATGGAAATGGAGATGCCTCAACAGTTGGTGCCTGGGCTGAGGTATGCTGTAGTCATCCTGTCCTCTGTTGAGTAGCTAGTGTGTTAATATAAGGGAGAATTGGGATTTGAGCTATTTTTAAAAATAGTACTAATGCATTAGCTGAAAATAACAATGTTTTGTAACCAGTTCATTAAAGCAATGCTTTAGGATACTGTTTTATACATAATAGCAATAACTCTATGGATAATACATGTATGGAAACAGTTCAGTGACAGCTTTTTTTACTAAACAAAGTATGCTTTAGTCCTAAATAGATGTGTTTTTCATAGTTGGCTGTTCATAGCCTCTGGTGAAACATTCAAAATACAACTCAGACCTAACAGAATCACGTTGGTATTCTCTGATGTAAGTCTAGTGGAAAGCAAGCAAAATTTAGCCTGTTGGTTTTGGTTTAAAAGCTAGTAGCTAGTAGAAAAACAGATTAATAAATCCAAAACTTGGCTTACTGAATGTTACTGGAAATTGTGCAATTGTTTTAAATCCCATCTTATTTAAGCTGTTGCAGAAGATCTAGATTCAGTTTTCTCATGTTTCACAGAGTCTCTTGACAAGTCACTCTTGAACTTAGAGGCATTTAAGCCATGTAAAAGGGACATTAATCTTAGAGGATGAGTATTCAGTCCTTTCTGAAAGTTGGACCCTCTAATATTCAATTGGTCTGTCAAAAATACTTGCAATATAACATCACAATTTCAGCCTTTATGCCGAATCCTGAGTCTCATCTAGGAACAGAACAATTAGAAAATACAGTATCAAGGTGTATACATGGCTTTTATTATTGAAACTAGTTGGTCGTGAAAATCCTTATTCTTAAGCCAGGTAGAGTTCTGAGATGTGGGAGAACTTGAACATACAGACCTCAAGAGGAGGTATTTTTATGATTTGGAAATTGTTTCCTTCTAATGGAAAAATCAATTTTTCTCTCCACTGTTGTGGGGTGAAGATGAATCTGTCATACTTACCTGCAGATGCACACTGAAACTGGTGAAAGGGGAATGATCTTGAAGTCAATTAGGACAACTACGCGGGGAATCGCTTTACAGCACTTGCTAGGCCAATCTGACAGCTTTAGCAGCACTCATTTTTAATGAGCACTTACATCTACCAATGCTATAAAAAAAATATGAGTCATAATGGGACCTTTGCATTGTATTAGCTGCAACTTGATCAAGCATTGATGGCTCAAAGTGCAACTAATTGGGAGTACTAGAAGGGTGTTAATATTATTTTTAGTATTTCTTTATTTTTCCATGTGGTTTCCAAACAAGGGGTAAATAAAAGGAACATCCCAAGGACCTTTGCATCCTTGAGCTGCAGGTTTATCCCATGTTAGCTGATACAGAGAGGAGAAAAGTGAAGTAAACTACATGACAAACCATGTAGGGAGGGACAATTTCACAGGAAATTTTGTGTTTATATCTGCCATGCCACTTTGAGCATGGCACCATGCCACCTTTGGTGGCTTCATAGAACTGTGCCAGTGGCCAGAAGGTAGGGAGAGAAGCCCGGGGACAGCTGCACTAAAGAATGTTTCTCTGTCCTACAGACACTAAATTTTATGTCAAAAGACATCTAATGCACAGAAGCAGAAAGGAGTAGCTGTGGTCTTCCAAGATTTTGACTGTCTTGCTATGCTTGCTACACCGTCTGGTTGCTGCAGCAGTTACACTTACTGATAAGCAGAGGCAGTATGGCCGTGAACTGACTTTGCTGTTGTTACTGAGACATTTGCCATAGAAAGCAGCACAAAGGGAGACTTTCCAGTCACCACAGAGGCTGCCATGGCACAATAGACTTTTTAATGAGTCATGATTTCTGTGAATCATTAGACATCCCAGAAGAGGACAATGCGCCCCAACTAGCGCGCTTTCAAGCTGCTGTGACCGGGCAGCTTTTGTACATGCTGTTATGCAGACTAGAAATGCAGGTTTGCAGATAATGTGTGATAAACTGGAACACTGTTTTCTCCTGGGGTGTTGTATTGGCATAACAGAAGAGCTTGTCAGGGAAGAGCATTTCTCAGGTACAGTGCACTGAAGTTCCTCAGGTGCTGACTGTCTCTGTTTCATAAGTGAATTGCACATGTGTTTTGGCAATGTGACCTTGGAGATAGCAAGGCCAGCAGTCTTCCTCCGGGGTGAAATATGTATCTGCCACAGCTGGAAGAGGAAATGGTGGAATTGCTAGGTATTTATGAATGTTGCATCTTATGCCTCACGCCCAAAGGCTGACAGATTAATGCTGTTTGTCATTGGCTGTTTACTCTCTCTGTATTGTCCTAAGCAAGGCATACACGTACATGGACATGCGTTTAGCAACACAAGGAGAAAATGATGGAAAATACCACAGATGCACAAGATCCGCTGTTTGTCTCCAATATGATCGACTTCATATGCATACATGCTAGCTTTTCCACACAGTGACCTAATACTTTAATTTCACTTTGAGTGAAATTGTAGTCATTGTAAGCAGACAGGCCAGAAATCTAGGGAGTATAAAGATAAGATCTCCATTTGGTTTTTTTCATTAGCTTCCTTCATCTTTTTCTTCTTTCCAACGCATATCATAATTTTCCCTTTAACAAGACAGTTTCTGTGACATTTATATCTGGCCAAGTTCGTGCTATACTGGGATTATTGGAGGTTATTCCCAATATCTTCTTTGAGAGTCTTGGTTTCAGCAATTTACTCTAGCTTCCACCTATAAATTGTTGGTTGCACATCTCCACACATACCAGTTTAAGTCAGTTGGTTCAAATGGCCAGTTTCAGTCTGCTTTCTATGCAACTGGAGAATCAGGGGCTACAGGAAAAGACTTACATTCACCTCCCACAGTGACAAATTTAACAAATTCTGCTAGCCCCAGTCTAGGATTGGATTTCTTATCACATGCATAGGTACAATATCCCTTTTCAGCCAGCTGGTGTTCCCAGGGACTAGAAAATCTTGCCCTAGCAGCTAGGTCTTGAGTTTGGGCTGCCATTTGTCTGTTGCTAGGTTAAGACATCATTTCTAAACCAAAATAATGTTCAGCTTTATCAGTAGTTTAACTTGAGTTGGTTTTAATTCTAAAGGAGATGTGCGGAGGTTATACACACATATATGCACTTTATATGGATATAAAGACTTTTAGCTATATTTTTTCATTTAAAACAAATAAGCATGTGGTATTTTAGGGTGTTTTTTCTTTAGAACAGGAAATCAAGTCAATGATCACTTTTTATGTGGCGCTCTTGGGAATGTGCATGTGGGATAAATGCTAATTGTTTGAGAATGACAAGTTAAAAATTACTTTCCCTCAAGAGTTAAATCTCTAGTTTTCATTTGCATTGAGACCTTGAAAATTCTAAGTAGTGTAACCTGAGTGCTAATGTGGAAAAAAATCAGACTGATTCTAGCGGGATGGCAAGAGTGAAAACTAGCACAGAGTTCATTGGTGGGAGAAATCCGGATCAGTGGGTCATGATCGGCAGTTATAGGGAGGAGACGGTCTAACCTGCTATATGACCAGAAGCCAGCTGGTTAGCTTGCAATCTTCCTTTTTGTAGATAAGTTACTGCAGAAATGCTGTTTGTGTGAATTGGAATAGAATGCTGGAATATATGCAGCATTAAGTACAAAACACCAGTAATTGTGTATCTGCATGTTAGTAGTTAGCACTGAGGTTCACACGTTTAAAGCACTGTTTTAAAGAACTTGGGCTTGATGGACATTTTTCTGCCTTGAGTACCTGCCATGTGCCCACCATTGCTCTTGCAATGAATCACTGTTTTTTGGTGGAGGCACATTTAGATGAAGCCTTTTGAGCTTCCAAAGGCCCACTTCCTTCTGAATCAGAACCCTTTATCCCCATGCCTCCTACATTACTGTGACATTTCCTGTGTCTGCAGTGTTCCATGCATCTGCTAGCAAACAAACCAAGTCTAACTCATGACCACCAGTTTGGAGAAGAACTAGATAAGGCCATGGGGGCTGTGCTCCCTGGCTTTTTGCTCTTATTTTTCTGATGGACTTTGTGAAGAGCTAGTGGGGAACACACTGCTCTCCTGAGTTTTCAGCATAGTTCTGTATTCAATTCTGTATTGCAGCCCTTCTGTCTTCAGAGGCACAATGGAGATGGCTTCTTTTTGCCTAGAGAGAGCTAAGTAATGAAAAAAATAGAAAGTCCTGGTGGTGTTTTTTATCCCTGTACGGTTATGCCTTTCCCTTTCATGGAAAAAGGTTGCTGTAATGGCATTTTTCTTTGCAGACGGAATTGGAAATACAGAAATAAATTATGGAGAACCAGGGTGTCTCCTGTCAGAATAAATATTTAATGAGAACAAGGGTTGTGCTCATTCAGAGTCACAAGAACTGATACTGAAGTACTATATGTATGTTAATTTTAATTTATAAAATATATGCGTGGATTTAAAAATGCAAAGTGAACAGCCTCAGGGGCAAGTGTGTACTAAGTTTGTGACAGCTGTCTCTGGGGGTGATGATAATGTAAAAGTTTAGGATTTTTTTTTTTCCAAGCTGTTTTAATTTACTATCCAATCAGTAAGGAAGCAGAAAAGTACTTCCTCCACAAAGCAGTTCTTGGAGGCATGAGCCACCAAGACTGTTGTACCCAGACTGTATTCACTCTAAACAGCCTCTAAAGTATATCAGCTTTTTTTACCTCTTCCTAGTTCATATTAAAAGATATCTGATGATACACTAGTTTTCTTTCGATTGGAACAAGATGCACAATTTGTACAAAACATGTCTGTTAGCATGCACAGTCATGCTAGTTAACATCAATTAATCAGTGTCTGTTACAAGCTACTTGCATTTTACAAGTTATTTTCAAGTCGAAATGGGAACGAAAGGCATCATCTCAGAGTTTGCAGCTCATCTTTCTGGTACGTGGCATGCTGAGGCAGGCTTTCTAAAGAGTTACAGAACAACTACTCGTTCCTTTAGGACAAGGGAGACGGGCAATAAATCCATCTTACCACTCATGGCTCTTAACAACTCTTCAACAATTGGCCTATCATAGTATCCAGGATGTCCCATGCCCATGTGACATGCTATCTACACTGTGGGGACCCTTCCCTGCTAGGTCACTTTGTTCTCTCCTTATTCTATTACACCATCTCACCAAAAGCCCATGCCTGTCTCTTCATAAGCCTCTGTCAAATATCTCCAAACCTTTGTTTGCCTGTTTTGAGGGTTTCCTAGCTGCCTGAAGGTAAAGTCATTTGAAGTAGTTTTCCTGTTCAAACTTCTGTTTGGAATATCTATTAATTTTCCAAAGGACAGACATTAAGGCTGTATCTAATGGTTGCTTTGTAAATGTCCTCAGACTGGAGAGAGATGTAATTGGGGCCTCTAAAGGTTATGACTAACTCACTGTGCATTGATGCATTCAGTGGTTTATCCAGTCTATAACGTGGAGGTATAAATAGACTCTAAAATCATTGCATAACTGCAGAATTGCCTACAATTTAGAAGAGGGAACACTGCCAATCTCTCAGTATGGCCACTAATGTAATTTGTGAACTTTGATAACCTGTCTGCATCTTTTCTTCTTCCATTTCTAAAATGGAAATAATATTTTGCTTAGCTAACATTCACAAGGCAAAAAACTTTTAAAAATGCTTTCCAATTCACAGGTTAAAATGATTTGGAATCAGAAACGTATTTAAATTATTACTGAAGAAAAATCTCAGGCCTTTAATGTGAGCAGAGATCTTCATGTGCTTAAAATAAAACTAAGGAAGCGGGTTACTATGTTGAAACTATAGTTACAGATTTAGTTCACAGTAGACTGTTAAGGACAAAAGGTATTATTTCTATGCCTAGATCTCCCTTCATATGCTTCTGTTTAGATAAGAACTGTAATACAATCTGTTCTCTTTCATTGTTTGGTTTGTGCAGGCACAGGCTTGCTACAGGAAGTGGTATATCTAGTGAGTCAGGGAGCTGATCCAGACGAGATTGGACTAATGAATATAGATGAACAACTTCCAGTCCTAGAGTACCCTCAGCCTGGTCTGGACATCATCAAGGTACAATGTATTGCAAAGAAAATCTTTTAGCATTTGAATATCTTTTTCCTAAGCTAGCTAAGGCTGGCATGGACAGACTTAAGCTGCTTCTGGTCAACGACGACTGCAGCATCAGCCTACTTTAGGCCGAGAGTGTTTAGGAGTCAGAGGTTGTTTTTCTTTCATCTGTGTGGCACCTAGTCCAGTGAGACTAGTGCTACCTTGATGCGAATAAGTGGTGGAAATAGTGAAAGGTTTGATATTACACATGGTGACATATACTATGTGCTAGCAACTTGATCTAATGTAGATTTATGCATTTTTTAACTACTGAAAGATGATTTGTGTCATAAGACGATTTTGTCTCTAATTATAGAAAAATACTCTTGTTTCAAAGACATTAACGCATTCAGAGAAAGCTTTGGATTGCCTGGGCGTAATTCTGAGGATAAAAGAAATTGCAAGAGTAAAATTTTGAAGTAAAGAAGCAAGGGGTTCTCGGAGCTTCTAATATTCTTCAAGGAATTTTAGTGGAAGCATTACTGGAAACAAAGTTAGTTTGATACTAAGAGTCTTCAACTATTACACTCCCTTCCTGGGAAGGCCCTACAAGTGAAAGTACTTTGAAAACAAAAGGGGGGAAAAACTCAACAAAAACCCTAAATATGTTATCCAGACTTTTTATATTTAAAGAGTATGTGTAACTCCCTGACTTAATTTCTGGTCCCAGACCCCTATTAATTAAAGAAGTGAATCTATGAGTGTGATTCAATGTAGTAAAGGGCTTCAAGTATGACAGTTCAGGACAGCTCAGGATGTGCCAAAAACTAACACACAGTAAGAAGTGTTTCTGCTTTATTTTAGGAACTGACATCTCCTCGCCTTATAAAAAGCCACCTACCATATCGGTTCTTGCCTTCAGATCTCCATAATGGCAATTCAAAGGTAAAAATGAAATGAAATCATGTTTGTTTAACTATACTGGCAGCAGTTGTTTAAGTGTTTTGGGGAATGGAGTGGGAAAGAGCTTTCAGTAAGATGATGCTTTCTTTTCCCATCACTGTCATAGGTAATATACATGGCTCGCAACCCCAAAGACCTGGTGGTGTCTTATTACCAGTTTCACAGATCCCTAAGGACCATGAGCTACAGAGGAACATTTCAGGAGTTCTGCAGAAGGTTTATGAATGACAAGTGTAAGGAGCTGTTCTCTCTGCACATGCTGTTACACGTTTATTTTCATCTCTTCATTCCTTCTGCAAGTACAAAAATGACCTGGATAAAGGTGCATTTGTTTGCTTATACAGCAAGGAAGTTGCTACAGATAGACTTAGATTTACCAGTGCAAACTGTGGTCATGCCTTGTAAATATTTGCTTTACAATATTTGACTCAGTAGTATTTTACTTAGCTCAGGCAAAACTCTGGTCTACTCATCTAAAATTCAGTTTGCAAGGTGTAAGGTACCAGGTACGTTGTGGAAAGTGGTGAATACTTGCAGCATCGTTGATTTCAGTAGTACCTCCCTGTTAGATACTTCTCAGGAGTCTTTCTGTTCCTCAAGTTTGGGGTTTTAATTTATTTTTTTTCCCAGTGGTTTCTGTACTATTTTTATTTAATCCAAAACCTTAAAGTCTGTCCCTTGCAACTTACAACTTAATATATAAAACTCTGTAGTTTACATGAGATTGATCTGGAGTACATCAGTAAGTTGAAATGAGCCCTTATAAGAAGGTGGTTGCAAGCTACTACTGTCTGAAAAATACACCTCTATAATGAGAATACAATAACCTTGCTTTACAGCAATTTATCAGCTGCTCACCCAGTAACTCCTTTAAGTGAGGGCTGTTTCGTGATACACCCACCCACTGTGTTCCCACTCAGACTGCACTACCACTACACTAGCTCAGTAAGCTTACAGGGAGGACAAGCCCTGTGTTCTCACGTAACTGGCCACCACTGGGCTTTTTGCCAATGGATTGTCACACTTCCTAGCTAGGAAGAGAAACTTTTTTTTACTGCCTTCTACTTCTCTACAAAGTGATCTCTATGATATCTTAATGTGACACTTAAGAATTCAGTGGGTACCTTGTGCTCTGAGAGCAGGATCTCCTCTAGGTCCACTGCTGCAAACTTTCCTTCAACCTGGAAGTTAGAGGAGTTGATGCTAAAGGAGCTTTATAATACTAAAGGGAAGAAAAAAGTGAAAGCCAACCAGGGGAGGTTATTTAACAGACCTTAAAAACCTTTGCTACCTACTCTGGAAAGTTTGTGCAGGGAAGGGTAAATGCTGTCTTTCCATTCCATCTCACCTTAAGCTTTTTCTTTTGCATTCCCTGAGAATAGGATGTTTTTCTGTAGCCCAAGACCAATCATTTCCAGACTGGAGACATAGGAAAGACACATCAGAAGGTCTCCTAAGAGGGAAGGTTCTATACTCTTTTTCATAGGAGCATCCCAAGAGTTATTTATATCTTCATCTTGTATCAGCCAGCTGATTTATCACAACTTCCCAGAATCAATAAAAAAATCACAGTATGTTCTGTGTCCATAACTGTGCAAAAGGGAGTGTTTCGTAACACGGTAAATTTAGCCTTTAGCTAAATGTTTGCATCTCATGGAAGCAATGCAGCAGCTAAAAATCTTTGTAAGTACTTAAAAGTACTGCTAGAGGGAAGAGCACTGAGCCCAAATGGCACAATACCACTCTTTTTACCCCTCCTTAATACCTGACTATTTTAACTCCCAGCATAGCACCTCCACTTCTCTTCAAACCCTAAATCCCACACAGGAGATACGGAGAACTGAAGCTGCTGGTGGCATATGCAGGAAGTAGAAGACATAAGCTTTTCATTGCTGGCAACCCTACATGCTGGGTCTGCTCACAACTTACAATTATATGAGAAGCACCTCATCACATCACTCTTAAGCTTTCAGGAGCATCTCAACACCTCATGGTTATAGTCTCGATTTATTGTGTAATTAAGATAACTGATAGCAATGTAACTGAATCTGTGTTCTGGCAGATCTGCAGAAGTTGTGCGGAAGTGTTCAGAAAATAACAGTAGAATGGAATAGATCTTAGATTTTAGCAGGAAGGCAAAAAGTGTAATGATAAAAAGAATATTCTGTTAGTACATCCTACATTTTTGGGAATATCCAAGAACCATTTTTATTGATCTGCTTCCTCGATACTTCCTTAATTAAGAAAGGACGATGGTTGTTAGTAATCTGTTGTCTTTTATACAAGATGCTCTGTGGAACTATCTGTGTTGTTTTTATTTTGGCTCAATTTCTTTACAGTAGTCAGGGGTTATTAATACTGAGGTCCATCATGACATATGGTGGCATTTTCAGTTGAAAATTCTAACTGTATGGTAAATTAATTCTTTTGAATATTCCAAACTGACAGGAAAAACTCTTTTTTAATTAAGTTCCTTGCTGTTCATGGCAACAGATCAAAACCAGACCTTGTTCTCCAGGGGCTATGAATCACTCCAGTTGTTGGATTTTTTTGGTTTTTTTTTTCTTTTGGAAAAAGATTTAATAATAGTGTTTGTTTTCCTCATGATAATCATAATATCTTTGTAGTAGGATATGGTTCGTGGTTTGAACATGTGCAAGAGTTTTGGGAACATCACATGGATGCCAATGTACTTTTCCTCAAGTATGAAGATATGCATAAGGTAGGTTAGATGTAGCAAAAAGGTGTTTTAATTACATTTAGTGTCATAGTGTTTAAAATACATAAAGTACAAAATTTGCTTCTTCTGTCCACATTTGGGCTTCCTAATGACTGATACAATTTTTTAAAGCACTGGCATTCCATAGCTTCTGAGGACTTCATAAACCTAGAAATTTACTCATCAACCTGCCTGCATCCATAGGCACTAAACTAGTTACAGACAAGGCAGAGGTCTGTAGCTGTTCAGTGCTTGTTACACTCAGGCCTGGGCACTCATTTAAAAGAAGTATCTTGCTGTAATCGACGAGAGAAAAATGTATGTGTCATAAGTATTTTGCCCTATATATTTGGCCTTTATTCTGATTGCTTGCAGTATATTTAAAGTATATTTGAAATATTTAAACTAATTTAAGATACTCTGAAATAAACTATCTTTTAAATATTCTCTTACAGGACCTAGCAACAATGGTTGAGCAACTGGTGAGGTTCTTGGGAGTTTCTTACGACAAAGCACAGTTGGAATCCATGGTGGAACACTGCCATCAGCTCATTGATCAGTGCTGTAATGCAGAAGCACTTCCTGTTGGCAGGGGTATGTTTAAAACCCACAGTAAAACTCTTACGGTGGAAGTTAAAAGAAGCAACTGAAAACTTAGTAACCCTCTAAGATGGGAAAATATTGCTGTGTAAATGATAGGAGGTAACTGACTGTTGGAGCAATTTGGGGGTTTGTTTTGGAATAAAATTAGATAGAAGTGACTGAAAAGGATGGAAACATCCAAGATCAACAGCATATCTTCAGACACCATGGAAACCAATTTCTTAGTCTGTGGCTTACTTCAACAGATAGATCTAGTCATGATAAGACTGCACTGCTTCTTCTGACCTTTAGCATGTCAAAGCCCACACAATTTCATACAGTTTACCCTGGCCTGAGCCCTCATTTTGAGGTATATCACATTTTCTACAATAGCAGATAATTCTATTTTGAAGGCATAAAATGTAGGGAGACCTGTAGCTTTCCTTATGAACTTTTTCTTTTCATTGCCTACCTCAGGTATTTAAAGTGTGTTTAGCTTCTAGATATTTATTCTGGTGAGGTCTTTGTCTAGGAACCTGAAGTGTACTGTGTTCTGTTGATACATTTGTCCTTTGGTAGTTTGGAAATCAAGTCCTTTCTCAGTTTTCTTTCTGATAAGCATAAAAAAGTGAATTCCATAACCCTCTCTCCAATTATTTTCTATAGTCTGCTTTGTAGCACTTAATGGGTCTTTTTAAAAGTTAGGGAGTACTATCAAGATGGACAATTCCTATGACAGCCTCACAAATGTCTTACCCAGACATAAAATCACTTTATCCACAAATTTAGTCTAAATTGGAACTTTCTCCCTTTCCCTTGTTTGCCTATCCATAGCCATGTTATCACTTTTTGATACAGTATCATACATGAAGCACATGTTTCTCATGATCACAAAGCCTTTTCAGAGGAATTAATGTACAAGTTACTATCCCTTACTTGAAGATCATAACATCAATACCTTGTTGTTAGATTTCTGTGTATGATCCCTTGCTATACTAGCCAACCTTCCTATGACTTGCACATGATACCAGCTGTTATTTTCAAATCTCTGTTAAAAAAATCAAATATAGTCAGCCCTTCTTGACCACTTATTCTGAGTTAGCCAGTTCTTCATTCCTTTATCATGCATTTTGTTGACATTGTATAGTCCTAATAAAAACCACTCAAGTTGCATACCTTAAAAAAATCTGTTGTATCTTTGCATTTACCTTTATTCAGTCAAACTGTAATCTTACCACACTCAGTCAGGTCTGTTTGAGAGGAAGTTGACTTTCCCATGAAAACAGGTTTGCTGGTTATCTATACTGCTTTTGTGCCTTTTGTGCCTTGCAGAGCTGTCTGCAAGTTTTCCATGACTCTGCTCAGAGTATTGTCAGAGTAATTGACCCAGGATAACTTGTCCTGCTTGTATGTTGGCACAAATGTTTCAGATTGTCACACGTGGAAACACACCTCCTTGCACCTTCGCACAACTTGTATGAAAAGGCTCTTGGTAGAGGTTCTATAGGGGCTTAGGCACTCCAGTTATTAGAGTAGGACCTGGAATTCAGATTCCTATAGGCAATTCTCTAGCATGACTGTGATAGGACACCTCTTTTTGCCCCAGTTAACTTATGATAATGATGACTTCTTGAAATAAATATCTCAAGATTGCTGGCTTGATGTAAAGTTCCAGTGAAGCCAAAGGAGTTTGTAGTTTCTCTGGAAGACCTAATATATGCTTTATAGTTTGTGGTAGAGTCTCCACTGAATGGTGTGTTTTCCTGCTCTTAGTTGTCTTGCTTTCAACTCCTATGCTACCTTCCCCATACTACTTAAGTCTGAAAATTCATCATGTAATGTAACTTGTATCTTGTGTGAAAACAACACTTGATCTCATTCACAGTAGGATTTTGCAGCATGTTGCTAACTGGTTATCAACCCACCTCTCTGCTGTGAAGACAAGATCACAAAATAATGAGTCTGGTAAGACATCCTGAGGGCCTTCGATAAAGTGTTTTGTGTCAGTGCAAGATTTTACAGAGCTGTGTTCTCCTCTGACTTGCAAGTAACACACAAACCTAGGTTTGTTCCTAACCTCCACAATTTGGAGATCTGTGGAGCAGCAGCACTGCTATGCGGTATGCACACCCCAAGTTCCCCCTCCTTGTCCAGTGAAAGCCAGGAAGGTGGTTGTGAAGGAAAGGTGATGTTGTAATGCAAGATAAAAGAGAATGTTGTTGAAACCTTCCACAGGTGTAAAGGTCAACTACTGTCTGCTGGCCAGGTCGTCCTCATCCAGATAAACAGGGCGATGCCCACTTTTGCTTCATGCAGCATTCTGTATGTGGTGTTAGTGTTCATTGTTCTGTTTTGAAGCCTCAAACCCCCAGTCAAGGAGCAGAGCCTCTCATTTATATGGTCTAGAAATCTTTCAAAAAGAAACCTCCATTTTGTAACAGAGAAGGAAGGGAGCTACAGCAGCTAATGTAATCTTTTGTCATTTGTTCAGTGTGTGCTTTTTATTAAAAAATCTTTATTTTTAATTCATTTTGTTCACTGTCTCTGGCTTTTACAGTGTTTTGTTACTTTAGAATGCAGCTTCATTAACAGTGCTTTGTACCTTCTCTGTTTGTTTCTGTGACAAAGAATGGTGACAATAACGTGACAGCTTATTGTAATTTGTCTCAAATACTTTTAATTTGTCATTAGTTACATTTGCTTTTATTTTGCTTTATTTTAGTTCTTCATTTTTTTTTTCTTTTAGCACATTGATCTTTGCTCTGAAGATAACCCTGAGCTGCTGTGAAAGCAGAACAATGGTTAGATATGTTACTTATATTTGACTCTTATCACATCATAATTTACACAGTTGCATGATTCAAATCATAAACCAGGTGGGTGACTTTTTGACAAGCTATCAATTCATGTGGTAGGAAAAAAAGATGTTACAAATAATCCACTGCGTATGTCCTTTATAAAACTTGTCATTTGTCCATACTTCTTGTTAGGGAGATTCAGAAATAAAAGGCTTATCTTTCCCAAAGCAAAGGAAGAAAGTGTTTTGTTATTGAAAGGGAAATACAGGCTTTTGTGTTTCATGCTGTACTTTATGCAATGATGTTTGCCAGAGCAAAATTTAAATCAGTATGAGTTGTTTATGGTTGCAAATGTTTTCTCAATGTTTGGGTTTTTTTTTAAATACAGGAGAAATTTGGTGAAAACAATAAATGATGCATTTTCAGTCAGTTTCAGGTTCTTTTGATCGCTAGATCTTGAAAACAAACTAGAATGCTATCATACTGACAGGAGTTGTAGGAAAATCCTGATCTCTTAAAATGGCCCTTGTCATACATACCACACCATCGTGTTAATATGTAATTTGTAGATTTTTCAGACAGTTTTGTCTTGGACTCAGTCACAGAGTTGCTGCATAAAAGCGTAATGGTAATTAAATTAAATGGGTATTCTTCTTATGCATCAAATGCATAATTAAGCTCCCTGCGTGTAGTTTTGTTCTTGCTGTTATGATTAAACTCTCTGGTAGCACAGTCCCAATTCTCCTTTCATTTATTCCAGTTGAACAAGCCTGGATTTTGTCTTTATTTATATTCAACATAAATGAGAAGAGAATTGAGCCTTTCAGTCTGGTTACTCCATGGGGCTTATTCATCAGCAAGTAAACCTAGCTGACTTTGAGTTAGATAAATTTTGGACTGCAGTGAAACAGTTGTTAAGGGGGCCACAGCCTTTGACTAGTAGGTTCAGCAGTGTCATCAGGTTAGGTTACTAGTTGGATTCAGTAGAGCAGATGGATACTTCATACAAGGAAATAATGTTAAGTGTCCATATTGCATCCACCAAAAGCTTCCTATTCCTCGTGTACAAAATTAGAATTTAAATGGCACAAACTGGGTGCATGGCACTCACTCTCTTCTTAGATTTAATCTAGGCACTCATATTTAACAAACAATTCTGTCTGTATTGGGAAACAAATTCATCTGTTGAATTTATCTTTAAACATAAAATTAAAGAAATTAATAATGATAATACCACATCTCAATAATCAGTTTGAGACTGAGTGTTCCTTGTACCTTTTGGATAGTTCTCTAACCAGCGTATGCTGAAGGCACGGTAATTTTCAAATGAATTTGTGGTAGCTGTTGGAATTACTGACAACCATAGTTTGCACTGAAGCCAGAAAGCCACTTTTTAAAATGAGTACCCGTATAAAAATATGTATCCATTTCTGATGGTGAGTAAAACATCACGAAGATCTGAATTCTTCCTTTGTAAAATACTCTCCTGGTGCAGCTGACAAGGTGTAGGGTACTTTTTTCAAGATTTTGCAAGGGTTTGTAACAAGGGAGTTGGGTCAGACAATGAAGAGCCTTAGGTCTCACTGAGCTTTGAAAGTTAAGGCCAATTAACATCTCCCAGATGATACTTGGTGCCTTGCACAATTAAGACTGTAGACGTTTGGCATCCTGTCGTGTCCACGCTCTGACTTGTGTTCCCTCTCTGTGTTTCAGGACGAGTTGGGCTATGGAAAGACATCTTCACTGTTTCAATGAATGAGAAATTTGATTTAGTTTATAAACAGAAGATGGGAAAATGTGACCTCACATTTGATTTTTATTTATAAAAAATGCATGCCTATGATATCCAAATATAGCTAGAAGTGCTTTATGCATTCATTTATTACCTGCTGGACAAACTACTGTAGCTATTATGTGTAACAAGATTTAAAGGAAGAAAAACAATCTAAGTAAATCATGTCAGATACAGTTATCTTTGATCCTAAACAGCTGTTTATCTTCTAGTATTTTAAACCTTTGTCCACATGCAAGAACTTCTTAGACAATACTAGAAACATTCAGCTGTTATGGAATGTATTATATACGTATAAGGTATGTATCATATATGCAACTAGAATGTACACCTTCTCAGCCCCACATTATTTAATGTATTTTATAAAAGCTTTTCACAAGAACCTAAATAAATGTCCATAAGCCAAATAAAAAAAATATTTCAGATGGAAACAAGTAACAGGCCAAAACCACATGCTAGAATGATCTCAGGGGTTATAATTGTCACGTTTATTTTTATAGCAGGTATATCAAATATAAATAAATCCCATTCCAAAATAGTAATGGATCAAAGTGTGGGGTTCACATTAGGTTCTGCACACCCTTATCAGTATCAAGTGAGTAGGTTCTGAGCACTGGCATACTCTGTGAGACGGGCCTTGTTATAAAATACAGCTGTGATTGTCACTAATCCCCCCAAGCCCACCCGTGCTTTGATGGATGACAGCACACAGCTGTTTTCCTGATGGATGAAGTTCAGCTCCATGCCGAAGGTCAGCAAACAGAAGCTTCTTAAAAGCCCCTACCTAATTCACTCCCTCAAAATGAGACTTGAGGCAACCGGTGCAAGGTCTTTCTGGAGGAATCGGTGTCCGACTCGTTGCTTTCCTGTGTAATGTGAATTTTCCCATTAGATACAGTAAGAGAAGATGAGGTGCTGGATGTCCTCTAGCTCCACTAAAAGTTAAGGGCACTTATCACTGTGTATGGTTTGTGCTACTGGACTTCACCACACCTAAGTGGAAGATGAATATCCGTGCCAGCATCAGGAGGCAGAGGAAACGACAGCACTGAAGTTTGGGCATGTGCCACCAGGTGGGAGTATTGCACAATCATTCCAAGTACAGTATCAGTGATAACCATGGCTGGTCTAGACTATAACCAGGATTCAAGTTTATTTCTGTATCTCTTTTATTCTCTATGACAGGTACACAAACAGCTCAAAACGGGCTGCTATCACGAGTAAACTCTCCAGAATTATTTTATTGTTCCGTTAGGTAACGACATATATGCTTTTTAGGTTCTCAGCTGCAGGAGGCCCATTTTTGCTAGTCAAATGTTCAGGCTCACCAAAAGCTGTGTGAGGAAAGACTAGCAGATTTTTAGTGTTTCAGTTCTGTTGGGAAACTAACTGTCAGTTCAGCAACTGGCAAGTGGTGTAGCATGATGTGGCTTGACAGCACTTTTCCTTGTATATTTGTGAGTGAAAATGCTTTCAGTGAAATTTTATTTCTATTTTTATATTTTTAGTACTGTATGAATATTAAGCACTACACATTATACTTCTGTGCGTGCTTGCTTGCTTATTGAATAAAAGATGTGTTCCATGCCTTGTGGTTTGCTCATTTCTTAGACTTCCTACTCAGGCCAGGTAGCCTTTGTACAAACCCCAGATCCTCTCCCCTACCCACACCTCCTAACTTAAGGACAGAAGATCTACTGAAAGATGTCATTGGCTCAGGTGACTGTCTGACCCAGTGAGCTACCTCTGCAAGAGTATAACACAGACCACAGGACTCTGTGAGCATCTTTGTGTTTAAAAGCCTGCCATGGGGTTTTCTTCTCCTCATATTGGTATTGACAACATCCCATGGCAATGGGTTCTTCACCTAAATACACGCTGTATGAAAACGGACTCATTTGCTTAGAGACTGCCGCCAGATAGTGTAAGTTGATGGTCCTTTGTTCTTGTATTATGACAGATGATACACGGCTGTTGTTGGTTCCACACAAGGATGAACAGTTTTTATCTTGCACATCTTGGGCAACTCCATTCTGTCATACAAGAGACCAAAACACACAAACTACAAGCTGTAAGAAGATGGGAGTAAAATTCTTTCTTACTACAGAGGAAGACAAAATCTCCATGCAGTTCCTGCAGATGAGTCAGAAGAAAATTTCATTAGTACCAAAAACCTACTTAAAATCACTTAATCCTGAGGATTTATTAGCAATACATCCTTGCTGGCTGCCTAAAAGGCTTCTTGTGTTTCTGAAGACACCGGGGAATGCTGCTCCCCTTCTCAGACATAGCCTGTCCCGTTTGCTACAGCACACAATCAACCCCCAAAGCCAAAGATGTACTAAGGCCCCATTTTTAAGAGCCAGGTGTATACACATGCCATTGCCAAACGGACCCTGTGCAGAGGGAAACCAGCTACCAGGCTGGAGGAGGAACAGCTAGTTTGTTAAAAAAACACATCTCCTTATTGTAGAGCATAATAGCCTCTGTGACAATCTATTGTGTACCTACTGTTATGCTAGTGCTCCTTGTTTTAGACAACAAAGTTGTCTGCTAGGAAACGGCTTTCTAAGACCAGATGTCCTCAGCCAGAGCTATGCTTTCCTACTCCTTGACCTTCTTGCCTTCTGTGCTATCAGGTGAAATTCACCTAAGTCAAATGTCTAGTCAAAGCCCATTCCCACATCAGCCATGCCGATACTGTACTTTTGGATCTCTAGTCCTTGAAAGTATTTGAGTCTTTCTATTAAAATCTGTAGGTAGTAAGCTCCTTCCTATTTTCACAACCTTAACTTTGTGGACTTGGCCAAATGTCACTATGACTCTGTGAACAAATACAGACACTCCTTGGCCAAGTGCTCCCAATTGTCTCTGTAGAGAATGCCTCTTTGATACAAAAGCACTGCAGACGAACAAAAATATCAGGAAGCCAAGTGAGAGATTTCTTTTCTGCCCTCAGCATTCAGATTTGGCAGGCATCTTCTGCTGAGCTAACTGCCACAAGGTTAGCATGCTAGCAAGATTTATCACAGTCATGCAGCTGGTAGCCCGTTTAGTGATACAAATCTGGAAGACACCGGGAGGATTTGGATGGCTTCATTGATATCGTATTTCAGATCACCAACAGGCACTTCCCGTTCCTATAATGCACCGACTACCCTCATTGTTCAAGCAATCTGTTGCTAGGCGTATACCTTCCTGGAAATACCAAATGTATCACTTTAGCAGGTGCACATCAAGCAGTACTCAAAAACCCCAGGGCTTTGCTGAGCACCACTGTGGCTCCTGCAAGCTTCAATTGATGAGGTGCCTCAGATACCAGCAGCATTAATGCCTTGCCCCAGTAAGAGCCCCCCAAAATGTTCACAAGAAGGAACTGAGGGAAAACTACTCTAGATAAGATTTTTTTTTTCATGATTTTGTACACAGAAGGTTTAAGTGTTCATCACAGTGAAGTTGGAGGCAGCAAAGAAGAAAGACAACAAAGCCAATGAGTAACCATTAAAGATTCTCAGCACTTTTGTGTAAGCATCACAACACAACAGGGCACCAATAGTTCTGGCAATAATTACAAAGATTTATAGGTTTGATTGACCATTATATAAGCCATTCAGTCTTGCCTGGTCTATAAATAACACCACTTAGTATATATCAGTAAAGGTTTAGAGGGAGGATTAAGAAACAGCATTTGCCTCTTCAGTCAAAAGAAAAAGGCTGAACAGAGATTCAGATGGATCCAATAATATCAATAACAAAATCCCAAACCCAGTGACAACACCCATGGGATGGATATAGTACAGAAATTATGATATGTGACCTCACTCTATAATCCATTTGATTTCTTTACCACAGGATATGCAGATGAGTGTTTTCTGCTCCCTGTCATGGGGTATTTCACTCAGATAGAACTAAAAGAATTGCAACCAATGATCAGCTTCATTCTGGCAGTGGAAAAAAAGAGTCTGCAAAAATGAGCACCTTTATTTAAAACCAAAACATAGTCATAATGAGGTTTAGACCTCAAGTGCCAAGTCATACACCAGTAAAAACTGCTGTTCTGTTTTCAGGGAGCGGCAAGGAAATTGACAACATGGATGCCACTCTACTCTGGCTTGTCTGTGTCTAAATCACCCCTCTGAACACTGGAGAGTGAGTTCTGCAGGCAGACTGGGACAATGCCTCTTTCCAGCTCTCAGGCTGGAATCATACATAGGCACATGGGACATCCTGCATCCTTCTGCAAGTATCTGATATCCGAGCTGCGCAGTCTTTAAAAGTGAAGGCAAGAAAAGTTTATGAAAATGCAGGGCAATTTTCTGGGCTTTAGGACTCTGATACATGAGAAGGACTATTAATAGCATATGACTCCTTACCATAAACTGGGTTTAGAAACAGTGAAGAGAAACCTTTGTACTCCCTGCTAATGCAAGAAAATGCACAAGGTTCTGTTGGTGAGCTGTGCCACACTAGCATCAATTTTCTGGATTTTGCCACTTCATCAATGAGTAAAATTGTAAAGCCATGCAACAACTTTTGCTGGAGTTCTCACCATGCACAGATGACAAGCCCTGGCAATGCACTCTAGAGTAGTTTGAGAAGCTGCCACCTCCAGCTGTCCACTCTGCCTCTCTGCCAGAAATGGCCACCATGGTGGAGGGACAGCAGAGTCAAATGTGTGCTGCCTCCTCATCTGCTGTAATTTACAGGCTGACAAATTAACTTAAACTGATATGAGTGGTGGTTTCAGATAATAGGCTGAGTCATGAACTGCAGCTGCTAGAAGCCAAAGCATGGCCTTGGGTGCTGCCCTGTCTTGGTGGGGATCTCCCAAGTCCTTGTCAGAACTCTTCTGAAGGAGCTCTGCAGTCAGCTGAGTGCAGCTCCTACTCGGGAACAGTTCGTTTCACTTACAGACTGAGTTTCACCTGTGAAAGATGGTCTATGGAGATGGATCACATCCTTCAGTGAGAAGGGAAGATAGACCCACACTGCCACGTAAAACAAATTAACTGAAAGTTAATTTTGGGAGGAATATTGTTTTGTAGGAGGGAGTGCTGCAGTAAGGCACACTGTGACAGCATGCAAGATGCAGAAAGAACAGTACTGTAATGGCAGCTGGCTACTCAGGCTGATTCCAATCACAGTCACTGATATGCCGACATGCTTGATATGTGTGGTGCAAGTGATATTCAAAGTAACTGCCACCCAGACGCGAAACCCACTGTCACCATCTCTGTCACATACTCAGCTTTTGCCAGCACTGAACATAAGATGACAATTTAATCCTTGCACGCAGATAACAGTAGCACAGCTGGTGTAACAGTGTGCTAAGACTTCAGCCCTCGCAGGTCTTACAGCTACATCTGCTCTCTCACAGCTTGGGAAAAAAGTCACCCATAAACTATGTGAAAGCTTGAGCAACTCCGCACAAGTGAACCAAGTAAAACAAAACATAAACCAAGGAAACCGTTTCGATTTCATGCCCCACAGTATTTGATTTTTGCCCGGACATCACATAAGATGGAATACACCCTATCACTGCTTTACATGGGTCATTGCACCATAAAAAAGTATGTTTTATACTTAAAGAGCCCAATTTCTCACTGAAATGCCCAATGAAATCACAGAATCACAGAATGGTAGGGGTTGGAAGGGACCTTTAGAGATCATCCAGTCCAACCTCCTGCTAAAGCAGGTTCATCTCCATCAGGTAGCACAGCAACATGACCAGGTGGGTTTTGAAAACCTCCCAAGGAGACTCCACATCCTCCCTGAGCAGCCTGTGCCAAGGCTCCCTCACGTGAAAGAAGTTTCCTTAACCCAAAGGCCCTCATACACCAAGCGGGGCAAGCAGGTCCAAACACTAGCGTGCCTGCCTCAGCCCGGGCCCAGCCAGCGGGCACGTCACGGCTGCGGCCACCAGAGCCCCACCGGGGGCTGATTCCGGTTCCCTGACCTGAGCCCTCCGGGCCCACGGCCCCTGGACTATAACAAACCCAGCCCACGGACGCTGCTGAGAGCGGCCCGAGCTTCGGGAGAAGGGCACCTCAGCCCCGCGCCCAATGGCGGCCACCCTTATCGTTGCCGCGCGAATGGCAGCGCCTCTGCCCCAATCAGCTGAGAAGGCCGCTGTTACCGTGGCAACAGCAGCGTCCCGGCAACAGGGAGAGCTCGGAGCGGCGCGGATCTGAGCAGTACCGGTGAGGTCCGCACGTAACCGCCCGGGGCTGGGCAGCTCGGGGACTGCCGCACCTCATTGCGGGGACGCGCTGCGAGCAGCGGGGGCCGAGCGAGGCATGGCACCGAGTCGGGAAGGCTCCGCGTCGGGGCTCTGTTCGTGAGGGCGGTCGGTCCCTGCTCCATCGGGGACTGACCAGCAGAGCACTGCTGAGGAAGTACAGGGCGATATAGGAGGCAGCCTGCATGCTGTTGAATTCGCTCATCTGGTGTCTTGCAGATTAGCTTTGACTTTGAGGGATGCAAAATTACATAGTTCCTGAGCTCATAATATAAAAAATTCTCTTTGCAAAATAGAATGTATGTCCTGTAGGTAATCACAGAATCTTAAAGGTTGGAAGGAATCTCGAAAGATCATCCAGTCCAACTCCCCTGCCAGAGCAGGACCACCTAGAGTAGGTCACACAGGAACTCGTCCAGGTGGGTTTGGAATGTCTCCAGAGAAGGAGACTCAACAACCCATCTGAACAGCCTGTGCCAGTGCTTTGTCACCCTCACAGCGAAGAAATTCTTCCTTGTATTTCTTTGGAACCTCTTGTGTTCCAGTTTATACCCACTGCCCCTTGTCCTATCACTGGACATCATTGAGAAAAGCCTGGCTCCATCCTCCTGACACCTGCCCTTTATGTATTTTTAAACATTAATGAGGTCACTGTTATCTCAGTCTTTGCTTACCAGAATCAAATCTTGGATTGGAAATGCCTGTACTTTCTGAAAAGCCCCTATCTGCTATAGCAAGAAGATTATCACCAAATGTTAGAGGTGGCAGATCCCGATCCCTTGGAGGTCTGTTTCCAGCTGTACCACCTTAACTGATACACATGAATGAGTGAACATGCTCAACCACTTGAATAATGTTAGAGCTTTAAAAGGACAGGGATTTGAAAGTGGTTTGTCCATATGAAAGACACATGCCAGAATCTAGAAAGCTCTGCCTTAAGCGTGTCACACAGGGACAGCTTACATGTAAGAGATTCTAAGTTCATTCTTTCTAGAGAGAGCTTTCATGTTTACTTGCTTCTTTTCTTGCATTTCCTATAACACAAGTGCTACTACTGTTTTCCCTGCTTTCGTGGTCATCCTCTCAGTGGGCAGAAGTCTGGCTTCAAGTAGTTGTTATTTCTGGGATCAGCCTTTCCCTCTCAAGTCACGGAAAGAGAATAGGGAGAAGTAGCAGCTGAAGACTGAGAATATATATATATCTATATGTAAGGATTTCATAATTTGGGTTAGGCAGGTAAGAAAAGGAAGGCAATGAGAAGACACCATCTTTACAGTGAATAGTCTATGATTTGAACACCAGAATTTTTCCCATGGCTAAGAAACACTGGCAAAGGTGATGCATGTCTCAGAGACAGAGAGCTCCAGGAAGAGGTGTGAGATGAGACGTAATAGTGAACAGGAAATGCTTGCTTCGTTTGTGATCTGGATTTCAAGGTGACTTGCCCTGTGTGTTGGGTGTAATGTAAAAGTGTTGGCAAGGGCATGACTCTAGAGGCCGCCTCTGTGAGGAGAGGTCAAGGGATGCCCTGTGATAGACATAGCTGCTGCCAGATGGCTCCAACAGATCCACTGAAGGGCACAGGTGAGTCCATCAGCTGTGACACATCTGTGAAAGCATATTTAAGAAATGGTAAAATAAATAAATAAATGCAGCAGAGCTGTGTTAAGAGAGAGGAATGATGGAAAAGAAGGAAGCGTGAGAAACTGTTCTGCAGATACCAAAGTCAGTGAAGAAGGAGGGGAGAAGGAGGTGTTCCAGGCACAGGAGCAAATTCCCCTGCAGCCCCTGGAGGAGACTATGGTGAAGCAGGTGTTTCACTGCAGCCCATGGAGAGGACCACACTGGAGTAGAAATCCATGATGCAGCTCACAGATGGCCCCATATCAGAGCAGCTGGGAAGCTGCTGCCTGGGGAGAGGCTATGCTGAGGCAAGCTTCTGGCAGGAGCTGCAGCATGTGGAGAAGAGCCCATGCAGGAGTAGTTTGTGAAGGACTGTAGCTGATGGGAAGGACCCACACTGGAGCAGAGTAAAAGTGTGAGAAGGAAAAAGTGGCAGGGAGGAACTCTTATGGACTGACTACAACTCCCACTTCATTATCCCTCAGTACTGTTCTGGGAGAGGGGGTGGTAGAGCTGAGAATGAAGAAGTGAAATTGAGTCTGGAAAGAAGCGGAATGTGGCAGGAAGGTGGTTTGGGATTGTTGTCTTTGTTCCCAGCCATCCTATTCTATTTTTAAATTTTCAATAAATTAGTTTTCCCCAGATCAAGTCTGTCTTGCCTGTGATGTTAATTGCTGGGTAATTTTTCCTGTCTTTGCCTCAATCCATGAGTTTTCCATCTTATTTTCTCCCACTGTCCTGTCTAGGAGAAAGAGAAGCTGTGTGGGTGTCTGGCAGCCAGTCCAGATCAACTCATCCCACTATAGCAGCCTCTGGTAGCCCATTTCAGATATCACAGGAACTCATGCTCTGATGTGGCTCTATTGCCAGTTATTTGCTACAACCCCACCAGGAGAACAACAAATTGTGCTGGAACCACAAACTGTTCACCTTTGATCTCCATGGGAGAATTCATAGCCTTAATTGTTTTCTGACAATTGCAGAGATTGGCATTGTTTTTCAAAGGCAATAAAATGAAATAAAAGACAAGGTTAGAGCGATCTGTTTCCTTTAGATTACATAAATTAAATGTGTTAGGCTAGAAATAAATAAATAAAAGAGCTAAGAGAAAATGAAGGTAAGACTTGCTGTCTGTCTTGCCAAACAATCCAAGATACTGAAGCTTTCAGAAAGAAACAGAAAAAGCATTCCATTCTAAAGCTTCATTTATTCTCCCAAGAAATTAAAGGAATGAGATCCCATAATTCTAACTGAAACACTGTTAACAGATCCTTTAGGAACGGCCTTCTATATTTCTATCTAAACTGACCAAAAATATGTTTACATGACTTGCAAGTTCCATCCATCTTGTAACTCAAGTTCTTGCATCTGAGGCATGTTTCGCTAGTTATAGAGACACTTATCAAATTATTGAAATGAGAAAAAATGAAGGCCAAATCCCTTACTGGCTATAAATGCTGTAGTTGTTCTAAAGATGGGCAAGCAAGAAGAACTCTTCTGATTTATGGTAACTGAGAATCTCACCTTTGTAGGAATATACTTAAAATTAAAAGTAATGGATCTGATTTCTGACTTTTTATACGTAAGTGTGAATTCCAGGCAACATAAATCAGGAGCTATTCAGTGTAGATAAGTTATTCTTGATTCATGCACTGATATTTTGTGGGTGTAAAGGCACAGTAATTGAGAAGAGAACCAAGCCCACTGTCTAACAAAACTTGAAATTTTCTTGCTCTGTATCAGTAATCTTTGACTTCCAGTATATAGTCTTCTTGAGCACCATGGATTATTTCTGAGGGATGTCTTAAAGAGGACAGTTAAGAAAGGCAAGCTGACTTAGTAGACAAAGTGGATGTACACTTCTACTAGAAAATGTCTGGAGTCCAGAAAAATATCAGTTGCATTGTTTTCTACAAGAGTACTTCAGAGCTTCTTGCTGGTTTTCTGAAGTTAAAGAAAGCTTTGCTAATGATTTCAGCTGCAGCAGATGTGCTTCTACTTAACCATACTGTTGTAGTCTAGTTACTGAGCCATATAGTTGCTGTTGCTTTAGCTGTTTGCTAACAAATTGATTTAAATGTCTGCTGAACCTGTAAAAAGGGTGGAGTAGGATTGAAAGTTCCATGAATTTCCCTCATTTGGCACAGTACAAATAGCTGGCATGGCCTTTTTAGCACCAAGCTCCTAGTATCTGAGAGAGAGCTTGGTGTTGCCTGAGGAGGCAACGGCAGAACTGAGTTGCATTTGGTTGATACAAATACACTTATTGTCTGCCTATATTTATGATGGGTCAAATCTTGCAGCCAGAACCCATTCATTTGAGCTCTTAGCCTCTGAGAAATGAACCTTCCCTGTCTACAGTTTCTAGGGAGCCAAAATTGCATGGGTGCCACTGCAAGTGTATCAGCCGAATGACTGTAGTTGTGATGACACTTAGCCATGTATCAAATGTGAGAAGAAAAGGCTGTTTTCCACCTGAATGGTGGAGAAAGAGTGCTTGGAGCTTAATTTCTTTTGATAGATGGCTACAGAGCTAGGACATCTGCCAGAGGTTACTGCTATAGATGGGCTATGCTTGTAAATTAAGTATTCTTGTGACTATTTCTTGGCTTGGAATAGCCCATGTCCAGACTATTAAACACATCTCACTCTCTGAAATAGGACGTCTGCATGCAAACTGCCCATTGGGAATGGTTCCTAACCAAACTAACTCATGAAATGCACCCAAGAAGCTGCTTGACCCAAGCTTGAGTCTAAACCCAGAGATTTTTCTAACAATTTGAGTATACTTGAGGATAAAGATGCAGTGCCCAGTGACAGCATCCACCAACTGCTTAGTTTGCTGCCTGTTAAACAGTGGGGTTGGTCTAGTCAGACCTACTTAATTTCTGTTAACATGAACATAAGGTTGCCTAAGTTGTCAGAAAAGTGTTGTTTTCCTTTCCTTTTCCTCCTTTTTTTTTTTTTTTTGGTCTCACTTTTTTCATTCTCCTTAGTAGTCCAAAACACAGAGCTAGGTAATGAAAACTTGAAGCATTTGCACTGTGGTGCGTTCGTTTGTTTATTCAGTTTGGATTTTGGTTTTGGATGGGACAGACAGGACAGAATGGCCTTTCTACTCATGTAAAATCTTCAGTGATGCGTTGTTTTTTTTTTTTGCTAGAGGAGTAGTAACACTTGCTCTTGTCTTTTTGCTTTTCACTTGTCCATGCAAAGTCTGCTTTATTCTCACTTTTCATCTCCCTTTACAAAGCAGTGGCTGAAACTCCTTATATGGCTTTTGTCATTTGTGCACAGCATGCTGGGTATTGGAAAGGCTACAGGACTCACAGAATTCCCTATGCTAACGTTTGCTTTCTATACTGTGGTAACTGAAAAGCAGGAGCAAGGTGCAACTGATTGGTACATACCAGAGAGAGGAGGAAATATTTTATACTCTTCCACTCAGTTTGAGGGGAAACCAAATTTCTAATTTTGAATTATGTTTATAGTAGAGGAAACAGGGCCTTTAAAAAGAATTCATTTGAAGTGTCTGATTGAGTTAACTACAGGAGTATCGATAGAATTACCCTCTGATCCAGCGTATAACATTTGAAGGTGTTTTTATGACTTAATGACTAAAAAAGAACATTTAAAAGTCTGGGCAATAACACCATCACTTGGTTCACCCTTATTTTATTAACACTCAGACCATGTTCCACATGGGAAGAGACAAATGCCTCATCATACCCAAAGGAGCCCTGTAGCAGCACCTCCCAACTTCGTGAGCAGCAGAGCGTGGTCCAACCTCAGCATTCTGTACTGGGAGCTCACACAGCAGTGGCTGCGATTGCAGGCACTGCTTGAACTGGATGGCTGCATAGAGCAGATGCAGATCACTGAGTGTTCCTTAACAGGTTACCAGTGAGCCACACTGGATGAAACTGTTGCATATGCCCTGCAATACTATCTCTGTCTGTTACTTTCCCAGTTAGTTCTCCTGTTTAGACTTACAGTGTATTTTGTCTTGGGTTCCCTGGTGCAGAAAATTAATAATAGCTCTTCATAAAACAGGGTAATTAGTGTAATGTGCTGGTGTCTGGTACATGCATTTTTCTCTTGCAAAAGCCTAAAATTCTAAATGAACATCTAAGCAACTGTACTGCTTAATAAAATAGCAGGCTTTCTTAACTAAAAGATTGTGGGTTTAAAGATTTTTTTTTTTAGAGTACTTTAATTGGTGTAGCCTTCAAGATAATGGCCAAAAACATTTCCAGAGATAATTCTGTGTTATTTGGTAAATGAGTTAAATCTACCACTCTAGTCTCCTACTCTAAACCGCATATCTGAAAGCATGACATAGAAATTGTGAACTCCTGTCATTTGGCCACTGCTAGTCAGCAAGAACACTCTCAGTCAATATTTTTGTCAGTAAATTAGATCTCACGTCAAGAAATTAGATTTTGTCTTTCTTGTTGCTCTTGACAGCCATGCTGCTTCTTTTTGTGTCCGATATTCTGGTGTGTTCTCATAATCCTGTTTTAAAGCCATGGGAGACCATGGCGTGAGGGACAACTGCAGAAGACCTCAGTGCCTTGCATCCCTCTTCTCAAGTCATTGTGCTTACCTCAAGATGTCATTTTGCATAAAAGGGAGCATCACTGTGTGGCAGCAAGCAGCATTTCGTTAAATCAGCTGCAGGTTTGTACTGAAGTGTAAGTGTTCACAGTCTTGGGACTATAAATCAAAGTCCTTCTATTACTCAGAGGAGAAGTGCTGTGTGACTTGCAGGTGGCATTGTCCTCTCAGTCCTTTCTTTGTTTGCTTGAGGTTCAGTGATGCCTTTCAAGGTAGCAAATTGCAGCAGACAAGGAGCCCTTGTGCTATTTAGGGTTTGGGGCACATTTCTCTCACAACTTTGAGATAAGTCATTTGTCCCAAATACACCACATTTACTGGATCCCGTGGACACAAACAAAATCAATCTCGTTTAACTGTTGGAGAGAGAGTGGAACAGGGAGCCATGGCCATTCTCACCCAACTCTTGTTCTTTCTGCTTATATGTCAGGAAACAGGGTCTTTATTATCTTCCCCTCCTTAAAGTCCATTGGAATTTGACAGAGGTGCCTTCTTTGGACCACTGTCTCACTTCCGTTCTGAAGCCACACCGAGATCACTGTTTCCAATTATAACACATTACCAGAATTGAGAGACGTCTTTTCCTTTGGGAACTCATTTGAAATTACTATACATTTACCATAGGAATTTCACTTTCTGGAGCAATAAGACTTATAGTTTGTTCCAATCAAGTATGAATTCATTGTTAATCCCAATGTGGACATTCCTCTTACAAGTAATTTTTAGTTATTATCATGTGAGTCTTCCTCCATAGTGATTTGGGTCACTTTTCCTCCTCTCCTTGCCACATAATTTTAGATTTAGGGTCAGATTCATTGTAGGAGTAATCTGATACAGCTCTATTGATTTCACTGAAGCTGTATCCAGCTGTGAATTTGAATGCTTTCTTTTGTCAGAATAGCTTGAAGTTGAAATGAAATGTGCAAGGCATCCATGATTGTATACTCCTTTCACTGTGAGGAAGAGATGAGCATAAGAAAAAATTTGGCTCTCATAAAACTGCAGCAAAACTGTAAATAACAAAAAGCTATATCTTACCATCTTGTTTTTTGTAATCAAAATATCTTCTGAAAGCAGCTACTTGTTAAGAGCAGATCCTAGACTCAAATTTAGAAAAAACCTAAATGCCTATGAACTAGCCCCAGTGTTCCGAATGATGTAAAAAACCCCATTTTGATTCAAGGAGGAGGTAAATAAGTGCTCCCAACTGTGGCTGAATTTGTCTCATCATGAATCCAAAACAAATATCAGGCCAAAACTTTTGGTCCTTTTAGTTGTTAAGTCTAATGAGAGCCAGAGGTGTCTTAAGTAGTCTAAGACATCCCTGTATGCTGTGTTGTGCTGTCAGGTGCTTCTTCTCTCCATTGCTTGTTGTGTTTTTAGTGGGAAAGTGGCTGGCATGCACTAAAATACTTACCAGTCATAGACTCCATATACAGACAATTGAACATTGACCCCAGTACTACATGACATCTCTACCCAAAGCTCAATAACTGAATAAAGTCTCTAAATAAATCCTCTCTGCAGTTTCAATCAAAAAGGCTGCAGTTATGGAACATATCTATGTACTCAACTTTATTTGTTGTTTTTTAATGTTTAAAACTTCATTATGTATTCCAGCTTACTGGTTTGGCTGTAGCAGGAGAAAGAAAAACCCTATTGCTTTTGAATCAATGGACAAAAAACAACTGGTCTATATGATTTGTATTGAATTTTCAGAAAAAGATGTGATCTTGCCAGACTTACGAGTGTCTGATGGCTGCCTAATGCATTTTGCAGTTACACTTGTGATCTCTGTTCCAGATCCCACAATATTTACCTGGAACGCTGGGCAGATCTTAATTCAAAATACAGTTGAAAAAGAAGATGAACTGAAAAAAGCATTTCAGATGCTTGATGTTGGTCAGACCCTCATAGTCACAAAGGGTGAATTCAGGAGAGCGATTGAAACCTTTCTCTTCTGTCCAACAGAAGCTGAATTTGATGCTGTGCTGGCAGAGATACGCTATGTCCTTTCTGTTTACAATTATTTAGAGACTGTGCCTGTTTCTGTTGAGCAAAATTTCAATGAGATCAGATTCCAGACCAATATTATAAAAAAAGATGCTGGATGTGGCTCAAGTGAAAGTCATAGAGAACTTGTAAAAGTAATGTGAGCTAAATTTGATGATTTGTATGTTTATATGAAGATTAGATATATGTACTGTGTCTCACTATTTTGAAAGAGCTGCAATTTCCTAGCAGATTCTTTGATTTTTCTTTAAAAACAACCTCACAGCTTAAATTCATATCCATGCAGTGTTATGAATATGTGTAGATTAGGTGGTGAACTCTGAGTCAGGGACCAGCTGGTTTTTGTCTGCATGGGTTGTTTCTCAGCTCATTTTTGGTATTTGCTACCTTGTTATCCATTGTCAGACTGGACTCAAAGGAACACTGGGTGTTTATGTGATATCATGACTGAAGCTTATAAAAAATTCTGATGGGAGATATTCTGATGCACAATCTGCACCAGCATTACTGTACACTTAAATTTCTATCCTAATGTACTTGACACTTGTTTTATTTGGGTGAACTGATCTATTATATCTGTATTTTAAACTAATACACCTGTAACAACTTGAGTCTGCTTCAGCTAAGTCTGATGCTAAATTCTTTGCTCACACAAAATTGTCACCAGAGGGACAAATATACAGCTAAAACATTAAATAGTCTTTTGAAACAAGAGAAGGAAGCAGCAGTGAGGCTGATGAGAATGCATGTACTTTGGTATATGCAAATGAAAGATAGAGCTAGAGAACCGAGAAATCTTTTTCTTACATGATGGAAGTACTTTTTCGGGAGGGCTGTACTAGGTATTAAATTGATGATCTGCTTAATTCTAGATAAGCTGCTGAGAATACAGCAAACACAAAACAAAACAAAAAATAAGATCCTTTTTTTCCATTTAAGAAAAGAATGATTAATGCAATAAGATACTTAAAGAATCTTATATTGCTGTAGGACTTATCCATATATATTGACATACAGATTCCAAATATTGGCAAAGTTATTGTGTCATACCTTGACTTCCTGTCAAAGTTCACTAAAATTGCCAGGAGTACCAGCACGCTCAAAGTATAAGTAAATCTTCCATATTGTGCAGTCAAATTACTCCTAAATTGTAGTCATGAATCACTTGTGGGTTGTCTAGCTCTCAAGGCAGAATATGGTTGCTAATGTGAGCTTCTAGTGGCATAGAGAGATGATGCACTTTTTTCTAAAATTGCTTTTTTCTGTATATGTAATTTACATAGTTGCCATAGGAATGTTACCTGATTGCCAAAGGAAAGGGAATGATGTGCTAGCCACTGATCTGCTACTGGAAAATATATGAACCTTTAAGACTAATGAATCTGTTCTCTAAATTAACAATGAAAGTTGTGTATGAAAGAAATTGTATCTGATTCGGTTTAATAGGGATTTGAAAGCACATCCCTCAGCTTGATATGTGTACAGGTGAAACAGTGAAGCTAAGACAAGGGACTCAGTAATAGGAAAGTTATAATGTTTCAGAATTCAATCCTTTTGGAGCAGATAACTTTGACAGTCGTCTTCATTTGCAGTGTAAGTAATTTGTCGGTAATAAAACTGAGAAGACACCTGCTGTGTGTGAACTGGGATTAAGTTTGGATTCCTACCTTCAATGAAGTAAAATGGGAAGTAGAGCCACACTCTATGTAAAAACATACATATCAGTGCTCTCAAAGTAGCTCTCTTTGTGGAGCACTAAATATTTTCACCCTATCCCCCCAGTGAAATATAAAGGGTGAAATTCTTTGAGCCCATCTTTTCCTTCAGTTTTTCCTTTGGGTTTGTATGATCTGGCCTTCAATAAAGGCTTGCCTCAAAAATATTCTGTAAATTCCAGTCTATCTTTGTTCTCAGCAAGTGCAAATCTAAGAAAAGTCTCAGACAAAGAGAGAATGAGGGAGTGTAATACTGAGGATACAAAAATGGGATTAGGACTTTGAAAGGAAGCAGGAGGAAGAAGAGGAGCAGCTAAAGAAAAGAAGAAAAGGGGAGGGACCTAAGCCACTTTCTCCCAGAGAGACAGGGGAGCTTAAAAAAATCTAATTAATTAGGGAAAACTAATTAAATAACAAATGAAGGATCTTTCCTGGAATTAAAGGTTAATCTTTTCTTTATTACATGCAATATAATAAAATGGTAAAACATTTTGTATGCTTGGGGATGGATTTTCTTCTAGAATTCAAGGAGAATATTGAAGATGTTATTCTTGATTTCCTTTTACACTCACTAAAATGTGGAAAGTAAGCACCATGCTTAGCCGATCTTGTCTTTCGTCCTGTTAGGGTGTTAGAGAACTGCTCTGAGTCTGTCCGCAATGGACCGAAGCAAAACAAATGGTCGGTTTGTTCGAGCTGTCAGGCACAGATCAATGGAACGTCACCACTGGAGGGCAGTGCAGGTGCTGTTTTCCAGGGGTTTTGCTAGGAGGCGTTACCAGAGCCTCCTTCCCTCCCTATTTAAAACTGAAAGGAGTTCCACTGAATTCAGAGGCTGAAACAACGGCAGAACTTGGTTTCTAGGATTTCATCCCACAAATACGGAGATGAATAAAATTACACAAGGCTTTTCAGAAGCAGTTTAGTTAGGGCTGAAACCAGAGAGTAGTAATTTGGCATCTGTAGAACACACTACTGAAAGCAAACTTGGCTGGCAGTTGTCTCTGAAATGACCTGCTCTGGTGCTTGATGTAAGCTGATAGGATGAGGGAACAACTGCAAAAGCAAGACGATGTATTTTTAAGTTTTAAAAGGATGTTAGATTTTGCTGGTGACAAAGGCTGAGGGACCTGAGGCTCTTTAGCTTGGACAAGAGGAGACTGAGGGGTGACCTCATTAATGTTTACAAATATGTAAAGAGTGAGTGTCAGGAGGATGGAACCAGTCTCTTCTCAATGATGGCCAATGATAGGACAAGGGGCGGTGGGTATAATCTGGAACACAAGAGGTTACAAAGAAATACAAGGAAGAATTTCTTCACTGTGAGGGTGACAGAGCTCTAGAGCAGGCTGCCCAGATGAGTTGTTGAGTCTCGTTCTCTGGAGACATTCAAAACCGGCCTGGATGAGTTCCTGTGTGACCTGCTCTAGGTGATCCTGCTCTGGCAGGGGGGTTGGACTAGATGATCTCTTGAGGTCCCTCTCAACCCTTAAGATTCTGTGATTCTGTAATTCTGTGGTTCTATGATTTGTGGAAGAGGAGGAGACATACTTGTTCTCTGAAGAACGCTTCGTGAGATCAGAGGAAAGGGGACAACTGACACTCTAGCTTTCTTGACTTTGGGATTGTCATCCCAAGGGCCAGATCAAGCTGCTAATATCCCTCTGTGTCCCTTATGACAGCCAAAAAAGTCCTTCCAAAAAATATTTTACACTATCAGCCATCACACTTGTGGTAGTGGAGCAGCTGCCACATCTCTGTCCTGCTCAGGGATCCAGATTTGTGGTGATTTTCTGTAAGAGCAGTGCAGAGCTGTGAAGAACAGGTGCAATGAAGGCAGGATCCTTGCATGTGCAGTTGTTCACATGCTAAAACAACACTCTTCCACTGATGTCCTTGCAGTGGTCTTCAGTAGTACTATGATGCACTTGTGGTTTATGTTCATTGATATATTTTGCATTTATCCAATATTTTTTATTATTTTACTATTATTTATTTTCAAGTTGAACAGCCACAGTCACCAAGCAATGACATTAAGTCAGCTGGAAACCCTGCTCAAGGACAAAGTATGTTTGTTGACCAGAGCAATAACAGAAACCACATGCTGGGGTAGTAATTCATTTCAGATAAGTAGATGTTGCTCTTGATGTACTGATAACAATTTAGTAACGTATTTGAAAGGATGTTGCCCTGTTGTTACATCACTGAGATCTGGTCATATTTGTACGCTTAGGTTTTGTTGTTGTTTTGTGATTTTTTTTTATTATGCTAAACTACTAAATAGTATTTTCAAATCCTCTCTAATCTGCACTGTGAATCCCTTTTTAGCACTAAAAGTATAAAAGTTCTCTTTCAAACAGCCTTGCAACAAATCTATGTTGTAGGACTGGCATAGTCCCGCTGTGATTTTATTTCTTAGTTACTAGGTACTTGTGGCTTGAGTAACAATACTTGACTTAAGAAACTACATTCTCCATGGCAGGAGAATTTCTGTAATTGTTTAGCCCTTTGTGAGCCATGTAAAGCACTCTGTCACTTCAGAAGAAGGATATTTTAAGGATTTCGTACACTTAGAAGTATCCAGTTGCTAGAGAGCTCAGTCTACTTAAAACTCAATGCTAATTTGAACACTACAAACTCACTTTTTTAAATTGAGGAGGATGTGGCGGTGTGACTATGGGAAAACTGAATTTTTAGTATCTTATTTTTTGCACAAACTGAGCCAGGAAAACCTGTTTATCAACATCATGGCACTTTATAATGTTTAGGCTTTTGCACATTAACCTAATGCCACATATGAGGCCTAATAATAGTTATTTATAAGAACATAGAAAAGTATTCCATGCCTTTAAAGCACTGTGTAACAGTCTGTTGGCTCTACCCTAAGACTGTTCGTAGAAGAAGAAATACATTAAACATAACCCAATGTAAATTCCAAGGAAAATCCAACCTCCTGATGTGCTTGGCATGGACAAGGGGCGGGGGAAATAAAATCTTTCTGATTTCACAGCTGTTGTTGTACCTCAGGGCTGCAGTACTATTTGCAACCCATTTGCTTATCTTCCATGGAGAACATCTGAATATATCCTCATTCTAGTCTGAATAAAATAGTAACATATCGCAAGGCTGTTAGGACAGATTGTATCCAAGACAATCTTTTCTCACTGTAGAAAAGCCCATCAATCATAACTTAGTATAGTTGTTATTAATGTCATAGCTTTTATTCATTTGGCTATATGCAGCTAACTGAAGAGTAACGTTTATGTTTGCCTGTTAAGTATTTCCTTTTGCAAAAGAAACTGCTGAAATATCTTCTTATTATGGAATTTATGAATTGAAAGTATCCTCCAAAGTCCTAATTAAAGGTGTATTTAATGTACAAGGAACTATGCTGGTTTGTTATTTTTTTTAAACAGCATTGTGAAGAAGGGCTGTTATGTGTATTTTAGTACATTAACAGAAAATGTCATTAACTTAAGGCAAGGTTACTGCTACATATATCCCAGTTAAAGAAATACGACAAGATATGTAAATGCATGATATATTAATACACATGAGATACACATAAGAGTTCATATACTCTTTTAAATATCTATCTGTAACACAGCATAGTGGTTATTCCTAAGCCAATTCTTATTCTGCTTTTGTTTGGATGCACATCATCAGTCAAGGATACATTTATATTTGTAACTCTGATTGGATTTTGAATCTGAATGTGCATGTTAAAAAAAAAAGAAGGAAAAGTTCCGAATGTACTCAATAAAATATGGAGTAGCAATTTTTTCCTTGTATAGACAGAAAGTCACACTTGGACTACTTACCACATAGATCTCTATTTAGACATTGTAACTAGCAAAATGGCCAAGATCAAGAAAAGACACAGGTTCAGACCATGTTCTAGTCAGTGAAAAGACATAGAGGAACGAAGACCTGACAGGCAGCCTTGGATTTCTCATCAGCGTCCTGTACTTAGAAACTGTAGCCATGCTGACAGTTCACTTAATCATATGATCCAGGCCTGACCTTGCCTGTTTTTATGATACCAAAATTTTCTGTTGTATTTGTTGGAAGTAAGCCTTGCTGCCTTTGTAGTTGTTCTTACTTGCTCAATAAAGCGTAGATAAGCCAGGAAAAAATTTTGAATATTTCAAATGCAAGGGTAAAACTCTAAGTTTAGTTTTTACTACAGAAGTCCTTCCATAATTTCTAGTCAAATATAAAAAAAAAAACAAACAAAAAACTCCTGAAGGTCACTGTGTTAGGAAAAGGGATTTAAAAGAAAAGAGAAAAAATCCCTTTGACTGACCCAGCTGGTCAAGAAAGAAAAGTAACAGCAAATGGCAGGAAAATGGCCATGATGTGTAGGATCCACAGTGTGCCCTCCTAAGGAAAGAACAGCCTGGGAAGGAGTACCAAGTGCTGAACTGACATATACCTGGTAATATAGATGATAGTGCGTGAAAGAGTTCTTTTCTGCTAACTCGGTGAGTTTTCAAGGTAGTAGGGCAGCAATGTAGTTGGGATACATATGCATTATTTTATTTGCTATGAGTAACAGGAACCAGAACTTTCATAACATACCAGAACCTCAGACCCTTCTTTTCCATGCTCCTGGTGAGCTGATGCCCTGGCTGCATGCTACTGCCCCGGCACAGCAGAGACCTCTTCCATTAAGGGCAGCTTGTCTTCTAAGCACCCAAATGTACCATCTTTTTCTTTATAGAGTTTCACTGACTTGGCTGCTAGGACTCTAAAAATAGGAACAGGATTTGTTCTCTAGTAATACTGGCAAGAGTACATGGCACTATAGAAAGGAACCTCAACTTCAGTGACACAGTGTTCCTGTTGTTCAAGAAAAGCTTGCAACCTACAGCAGTTTTCTTTAACAATAGGAAAAGGACTCTCCTAAAGTGAGTCAGCCCCACCAAATAATAGCCTCCATAAGAAAAGAATACAGGAAGTATGAAAAAAGTTACTAAAACTCAGTTTGTCAGAGTGTAAAGATGACTCTGTACTGCATGTGCGCATCCATTTTACATGGAGGTCAATCAATCATAGCTGGCCGGTGGGAGTGGAAATATTGTATTAGCTAAGTTCAGATCCCAACCGTTTGTCTTTAAAGATAACTGAAGTACTGGAATTGATTTGCATTTACAATAAGGCTGTTCACGTAAAACAGAAAGTTAAGAGGACTGAAAATTGATTTATTTTGTGTACTCACTGCACAAATTTCAAAGTCTCTAAAAATTTCTAATGGGTTCTAGAGGGCTATCAGTACGAGCAAGCATCAGACCTATATATTTTCCTCACTCCCTCTACTTTTATCTCCCCTCCCCCATTAATTTTTGATTTTATGTTTATGAGAATCTGAAAATAGTCTAATTCTTTTCTATCTGGTTTGGGCCTATCTTTACCAGCTGGTAAATAGGAAATGTTCACTGTAGGAAGCCAATACTCTGCAGAGTGTAAACAGATGGAATCAATATAAAGTGACAAGTTAGACTGTGCTACTGAGAATACAGAGCCAAAACTAAGAGCATAACAGTCACGATACTTATTTTGTTCCAATTCATTTGGTACTGAATAGCACTTCATATATGCACAGCTGTGTCTTTCCGTTTTTTACTTTCTTTCTTCTGGTTTGATGATGACAATTTCAAAGAAAAACTTTAATTAAAGATTTTACACAAAATGGCCCAAAGTAGAATATAGGGAAAATGAGCACTGATGTGTTTATAGCAAGAGAATAATATTTTTTCAGGCATTTATTTTCTTTCTTTCTTTTTTAACAAAACCAACAAAATCTGATGTATGTATCTCTCTGTGTGTCATATGCTAGATTGATAGATCTTTGCAGATTGAAATCTTCCATTTGGCTATGTGGTACATAACAATACCTCTGAAAGCTTCCCTATCATCCCCTTTCTTACTCTGGTGCCTGTTATAGCAAGGTGCCATGAAGGGCAGGAAATTTAAGTGTACATCTGTGCTTGGGTGAGCTGGCTGAAGGGAAAGGGACAGTGAGACAGACTGCCATAGACTGCTTTCAGACCATCCTGAGACAGACTGGAGGCAGAGTGAGTGAAGGTCTTCCTTTTCTTGCCCTGGATAGCTTGTGCCACATGCACCTCCTCCACTTCCGAGAAAGGTGTTTTGGATCTGATACATGATCCCTTGTGGGACAGTTAGTGGAGTGGGGAGCTTCCAGGCTTGTCCTGTGTTGCAGAGTTTGCCTTGAAAGCACATCTGAGCTTTAGTCCTTTTTCCAGAGAGTGCCAGGTGTTATAATGAGTTTTTCTTTACAAATTTATGCATTTTTAACACATTTTCACAAAAAAATGAAGAAGGCAGCATGTTTTACCACTCTGTCTCCAACTTATTCCTTGCAGCATATTTCTTAATGCTGCCATTAAAATTTTTGCTATTTTTGCTTTCTTGGCAAATAATAACCCCAGATTTCCCATATGTTGTTTATTCGGGTGACTGTATGGCTCTAATGAGGGGCAGCAACCACAAGTTGTAACACAGATTTTGCTTCTGATCTTTTTGTCAAGGGCAAACAGCTTTTGCTTCCTGCAGAAACAGTCCGGTCTCCTCCATGCATATCCCCCTTGATAGGCAAGCCATCATAGTGCATTTGTGCAGAACTTCTTTGCCTTCCCATCCAGCTAGCTGCCTTCTCTGCAAAGCACAGATCTTCACCTACCTGTAATGACAGGGGGCTGTTTGTCTCAGAGATTCCTTAAAACCTCTTTCACATAATCATGGAATGATGGGGGTTGAAAGGGACCTCTAGAGATCAGAGTCATTCTACATCAGAAAGAAGATGTGTTATTGCAGGCAGAATTTAGGAGTTTGGAGAAATGGAAGTGTATGAAAGCCCCTTTCCAAGTCTCCTTCCCACCCTTTCAGAATACCCTGAGCCACTGAACAAGTTCCATAAAGGAGGGGGAAAGAACCAATGCATGATGCAAGTGACATCTTAGAAGCCCAGATCCATGGGACACAGAGTGGCTGAGGTAAATACCTTGATATACAGTAAATGGCAACACTTGTGTGGAGAGTGATTCACTTCAGTGATCTATAGCAGGAAATCCTCTCACAGTAAGCTGCAGTCTTCATAAGAGAGTGTCGGGAAGTTCCTTCTGTTGTAATGCTGGTGGAGGATGTGTTCTCAACGGAGATCCTTTGTGCTTCTGAAGAAAATATTGAAAATATTCATTGTTTTCCTTCTTCCCAAGGGATCCCCAAGACATTACATGCATAAATGCTGCTGAAATGCAGGCACTGCTGGGGTGGGGAGCAGCAGCCAGCTGGCATGTGTCAGTGACAACAGAGTGTGTTATGCCAAAGACACTATGGCAAAGCCCTGTGGTTGCTAAAAGTGCTGTGATATCACTAATACTCCAGAGAACAAGTAGGAACGTTTCTTCTAGTGTCTCTGCTGAAAGAGTCTAATAGCATGAATTGGTTGGTATTTAGTTTATGTAACCTGTAAGGACAAATGGTCATATCAAGCTGTCAGAAAGATATGCCAACAGTGCCAGGCACCACAATATCAAAACCTGTGCTTCACTCATTAAATAAGACATTTCAGTTAAATCTGATTACAGGGAGAAATTAATCAAGTTCACTACATTTATTTCTCCATGAAAAGCTTGGAGTTGGGGTGGAAATGTTTGGACAATCATAGCAAGGAAGAGAAATCTGGTGAAGTTTAATTCTTTCCTTGAATTTGAATTTCCTTTGTTGTTTTATATCTATCACTATGGAGAAAGACCTTTTTTTTTTTAATTAATAGAAACAGGTTTTCTTCCTTCATGTCTTCAGTCAGATAAACAGCTCTATCCTCTTCCACTTCTTTTGCCAGGCATAGCTGCCAAGGAACAGTCAAATCTGCCTGATTCATAGCTACTTACTTTGAGCAACCTTTGTTTACATTAGTGAATGGTTATAGCCCCAAATAGGGCTATTCACTCTGCATAAATGCTCTGCATTGGGAGTACTGGACTTGGAATCTCATCTCTTTTGGTGAAAACAAACATAATAGGAAATCTTGGCTGCACTGAAGGACTGACTTCACTATGATCAGGATTCCCTCTGAGGACTTTCTTCCTTCTTACTCGTGGTAGCACTGCAGAGCACATGCAACAGAGCTGAATTTAATTCTGTCTGAGGCAGCTGTGTTCAAATGAGTGAGTAAGGAGCAGTGGTAGAATCTTTATTATTGCTGCTGTTAAGTGAGCCAGAAAGAACACAGCCTGACTCAATTCCCCAGTTGCAATTGCAGAAATAGTACTTAAAAAAAGAGTGATATTTTTAAACAGAGCTTTATTCTTGTAAGGTGAGCAATTAATTCAACACAGAACAGACTAAGAATGGAAGCCTTCAATACCGGTTTTATTGTAATTTTTCCGTTTGTAAGATTACTTTAAGGTCCAGATTGCTGACATTTTTAATAGACTTGGAGAAGGCAGTTGCAGTTGCTAGAATGTCAGTTTGTCTCACGTATAAATTTCCTTTTGACCCCTAAATCTTCCTGATTTTGGTGATTTTTTGATGTGAAAAAAATAATTCTCTGGTATGTGCAAAACAAATAATTTACTAATATTCTGAAGTTTATTGTTACTTAAGAAGTGTAGACCTGCCTTGATCTCTGATATTTGGTTTCCAGCAAATTTCTAGGTTTCAGTCATTGAAGAAAGGTCATCTTCTGCCTCCTTGTTAAAATATATGAAATAAAATATATTAAATTAATTGCTTTACCTGAAAAAGTTTTGAAGTAGTACCCTTAGAAGAAGAAAATGCCTTAGATGTTGAGTAAATGCAAAATACTAATTTCTCATGGAGTGTTGTGTTAATATTTTCTACATTGCCTAGGATTGTTGTCCTATATTATCAAGGTAGGTATAAAAAAGCATATTGTATAACGTGTTTGCAAACTTTCCAGTGCTTACATTTCTGTCACTTTTTATCAGTGTTAGTTCCTTGTTCATTGAAATCACCTGTAATTTGGAGATTGCAGAGAATGTGAAAAACATTATCAGATGCTGCAGACTTTTTGACCACAGCCATGGAGGATGGATACAGAGGCACCCACTAAGAAAAATTCTTGAGAGTACCTGTTTTAGGATGAAGGAATCAGAATTTGAAAAGTAAGTAAAGAAAAAGCCATTATTTTACTATGAGAGTAATAATAACAATAAAGGATGAGGACTTTGTGATCTTCTGAATGACAGTGGCTGGGAACTGCTTGCAGCAGGTTAATTTGCTAGTTTATCTTCCATATGCAAGTTGCAGCCTTCAGCCTTTCTGTAACAAAATGGATGCAATAACATGCAAGGATAAAAATGTTGGTAATTCATTCCAAATGGATGAGTCCTGCATCAGAATTCACCTCAATCAGCTTGATTTTCAAGATGGGGGTTAAGATATTAGGGACAATGTGCAGTCTTGCCTGCAGTCTCACAGAGTGACATTGGGAGTGGATGTTCTTGGACTCAGACCAGGACAGGATTGAAGAGTCTAAATAAAAATGCTGGTGCCTACTCCACTCTGAAAGCTGAGTAGAAGAGATAATGAGAACCCTAGCGGCTCTTCCAGAGGCAGAAGTAGCAAAGAGAGGAAAGGCTTTCCTTACTTTGCTTATAAGAAGGGTTAGGACAGCCTTTTCCTTGACCCCTTCAGTTTCTTTGGTTGACATAGAATGTACATAAGACATTTTTGAAGTATTACTCAGGAGAACCGATGTTTCATGGGGACAAAGTGTGGTGCAGGCCTTGCCTATAGGAGCCAGGAGCTTCTTCCTTTCACAGCTGAATTGAAATTGTTGGCTTCTGAATGAGAAAGTGTCCTCCCAGTCTTGCTGAGATAAGTGAATGGAGAAAGCTAGGAGCAATTGCCTCTCACTGGAAAACAGATCCTAAAAAGCACATGACTACTGAAATCTTGTCTTTGAAAAAGGCAATGGCTCTGATCACCTGTTTCATGCTTCTGCTGAATTCCTGCAGGTGGTTCAAATATGACTGGCTCTTTTTTTTTTTTGACCATAGAATAGAAGAACACTGAAATAAAACAGTACCATGGCACTTCTTCACATCCTGTGCAGCTTGAGATGATAAACAGGGAAATGTTTTATCATAGGTATGACGGTCTGCTGCTTCTTCTCAGTATGGTTTTCATGTAAAGTGATATGGTGATCCACACCTGAGGGTGTTGATCAACATGAACATGAGCCAACAGTGTGCCCAGATGGCCAAGAAGGCCAAAGGCATCCTGGCCTGTATCAGAAAAAGTGTGGCCAGCAGAACCAGGGGCTTATGCCCCTGTACTAAGCACTGGTGAGGCTGCGCTTTGAATACTATATTCAGTTCTGAGCCTCTCACTGCAAGAAGGACATGGAAGTGCTGGAGCATGTCCAGAGATAGGCAACAAAGCTGGTGAAGGGTCTAGAGAACAATTCTTATGAGGATCAGCTGAAGGAGCTGGGACTGTTTAGCCTGGAGAAGAGGAGGCTGAGAGAGGTATGATCACTCTCTGCAACTGCCTGAAAGGGAGTTGTAGTGAGGTGAGGGTCGATCTTTTCTCTCCAGTAATGAATGACAGGATATGAGAAAATGGGCTCAACTTGTGCCAGAGGAGGTTTAGGTTGGACATTAGGAAGAACTTTTTCACCAAGAGAGTTGTTAAGAATTGGACCAGGCTGCCCAGGGAGGTTGTGGATTCATCATCCCTGAAGATATTTAAAAGATGCATAGATGAGATGCTGAGGGACACAGTTTAGTTTAGTGCTGGGCTTGGCAGTGTTAGATTAGTGGTTGGACTTGATGATCTCGAAGGTCTTTTCCAACCGTAACAATTCTGTAATTTGATGAAATGGAAACCTGGAGGCTGCATCCAGGTAGAGTGAAGCCAGAAAGCAGAAGCAGCTTAACTCAGTGATCCAGTCATCTAGGCCTGGCAATTGACTCAACAAGAGCCTCAAAATAAACACAACCTTTCAGGGCTGTACTTTGCACAGCTGCATAAGGGAAAAAGTACTTCCTGACTAAAAAGTATGATGTGAACCTTGGTTGGTGTTTATATAACATTTGGAACTAGATTGCTCTGTTCTTCAAGGTCAGAGCAATGGCTAAGTATTGGTGTATTTGGAGTCCTCAACTGCTTCAGATATGATGGATTGAGCACTCCTACTAGTTTTTACAGAGAGAAGCTACAGCAGAACCTGCTCTTGGAGCAATTACGTGGGGATGGGAAGTAGTTGAAGCTTTGACTGCAGCAGTGGTTATAGGAAGAAGAATGGCCCAAGCATGATGGGGTAGGACAGTACGTATCCAAAGGCATGTGGAATATTTCCTTGGTATCTATGCCAATGGGTTTCTGTGAAAATGTGCTTATAAGGTACTATGATGGAAATGCTGAAAGGTATGGAATGATGACAGTGCCTGTGAATTGATGCCAATAGCATAGAGGGAAATCAGCTACAAACTGCCTTAAACCAACGTGAATGTGATATTACATGCTTGGTTTCCAAAGAATGTTTAGTGTATTAGGATTTTGAATGACTTTCTGTGGATTTTGGAGTCTATGAAATAGAACAGAAAATATCACTGGAGATAATATTTGCTGGATAGGGACCTAAAAGAAGCAAATTACAATGATATTTTATTGCTTGAAGATTTCTGTTTGGATTTTGTATTTGGATTTCATTTTTTCTTTCATTGTGAGTAACTTCCAGAATAATTTTTGTCAGTTCATATTGCCTGGCTACACTATTTCACTTTGTGTATATTTTTTTTTTTCTGGTTGGGATACTTTCCAGAATTAGATATCAACAAAACCAATTAAATAATTTCATACAGGCAATTACAGAACAGTAGCAATGCTCTTCTAAAGCAGGCAATCAAAATCCCAAAATGTTGCTTTATTTGACAATAAACCTTGTGTTTGGCATTGCAATCTGAAAGGTAATAAATCTATAAAAATGTTACTGCGTCTCATAAATGTTGAATAATAAAAAAGAACACAAAATTTTGTTTTGGGGGTTTAAAGCTCTAAAATGATGAAGTTCTATCAGAAAAAACTTCTGAAGCTTAGCAAATAAAAATAAAGATACCAAGTCACCTCTGAATGAAACATCAGAATACCAGAAAAAATACAGACATAAAACGTAACATTTATATTCTTACTGATGAAATATCACTGAAATGACTTTTGAAGAAGTCTGTTGAGTTTGAGAACGTTTAAATATACTCAAATTACACCTGAATTTGTTATTATGGATGAACCTTATAGCAACTGAAATTGTGTTCTCTTCTCAAAGTACAAGTTGCAAGATAATTACTGTTAATAATACATTTAAGGAAGGATATTATTGCCCCAGTCAAAGGAATAAAATGCATTTCTTTTGAAAGTGTGGTTAAGATCATGAGTTAAATTGACTTCCATGCTTGTAATTTTGCACTGATCCAATGAAATCTCCAGGATAACATAAAACAGATGAACGTACTCCACCCCTTTGTCTGCACATTTATTAATGTACAAAAGCTATACGTCGTGTAATCCTCATACTCTAAAAGAATATTGTCCAAGTGAGCGAATTAGATCTTATTGACTGGGTTTATTTTGTTCGTATCACAGGTGGCTGAGGAGACATGGGGAACCCAACACATTTTAATCTAAATGTGCTCCACTATTTAAAGAATATTCATGTTTCCCTCTGAATTTGTGCTAAGTTGGGAAAGAAAAATACCTTTTTTTTTTCTTTTTGCATGTTGGGAACTATATTGAGTCACTTGATCACTCTGCAAATCTACACTGCTGATGGTGTTGATAATGCTTGAAAAACTGGAAAAAATCTATACAAAGTACAGAAAGAAAAGCCCACCAAAACACATCTCCTATGGAATACTTAGGTTCTTGAAATCACCATCCACAATTTTTTTTGACAAAAATGAATCATCTCAGGATTTTTTTGGTGCTTTTTTTAGCATGCCATGAGCAGAAAACTAGGCAGCTGAAGTCAATGCAAGATTTTAGCCTCTTTAGATTGTATCTATCTGCCGTTCTTCCAATTCCACTCCCTTCCTCAGGCAAAAGATTGAAGTGTTGTAATTCAAACCCAGTGGGCTAAAATGTTTGTTTCATCAGAAAGAGATTTTCTTCCATTTTTAAAATTCCCGGTGAGGTTTCTGTATATCTAAAGAGCTTCTGCTTCAAAGGTGTGGATCCAGGGATGTTCTAGGGCACTGGATGCTCCACTAGCTGATAGGCCATGTTTCTTTGATATGATTGTCTATTACATTTCTCTGGACACTGTCTTTCATAGCATGGACCTGTGGTGTAACTTTTAGAGTAAATGCATCTCATTTTATAGGGCCTGGGCTCTTCTTGTCCTTCAATTTTCCAGTTTTGAATCACATAATATAACCCACTTAAAATGCTTCTTTCTGCATTGATTTAGAATAAAACCCAGAACCCGATATTGTTCTTTGGACCAAGTTCTGTTGCCACTTTTCTTCCTGCCGTCCCTTCACAATGTGGTCTCCTGAACTGATTTCTGCTTTTGGACCCTGCAGCTGTTTCTCATTCGAGCCAGATACTGCTGAAAATTTGCCTTGGATTGATTAACAAATATTTTTCCCAATAATGCTGTTATGGTTGTTCTGGGACACAGTGTCGAGGCTCTCAATTAACTTTAATGGACTTTGAGCCAGCCCTGTAATTATTAATAGGGCTTTTTTCTGTCAAGATCCTGACATAAGGCACTGCCCATACATATCTTTTGGGCTGAGGACACTTCCTATGTAGTCAGGGGAAAACATTCATTTTCAGCGCTGTGTTTTGGATCCATATTCTCTGCCAGAGAACTCTGTGCTCATAGCATTTCTTCGAGATAGGCCAGCACAACTCCAGAGAGACAGAGCAATCGTATTGCCTCACCAAAAGAATATTAAAAATTTTCTGAAAAAAACCCCAGAAGTCTAACACTTCTGAGACCCGTTCTCTTCTAGTAAGAAGTAAACCAGTTTTGGATGGAGTTCCCATCTAAAGATTTACTTGACTTTTTGAAAAATAAAACACTCCATAAGACCAGGACTTCAGCTTTTAGGCTTTCACTTTTGGGCAGTCTTAATCATCTCATCCTAATGGTCAGGAGAGTTATTCAGATTTCATACTAGGGCTACACACTCCAGTTTTGTGGAAAAAAACACCCATGAAATATATATATATGTATATATATATACTTATTTCCTTAACACTCCAATGATATCTTGAATTCATTGCAGATATCCTGAATTCATTGCAGCCAGACAATACAAACCTTCAATGTTAGGTAAATGAAAACACAGAAACAAAAGCCATCTGGCTTCTTCCTATATGCTATAACTGGATGTAATTTTAAAATCAGAGAATGAAAAGGGATATGGCAGCAATTTTTAAATAGTGAACTTAAAAGCTTTTTCTTAAAAGTCACATGCCTAAGACAAAGCTGTCCCTAGGCATCTTTAATGTACTCATGTGGCAGTTATGTAGCAAATAACTCAAGGTTATTTTCTTTGGCAGCAATTTCAGAACAAATCTTTGTGTAAAGAATGATTTCTTTCCCTTGAACAATGGGCTGGATTCATAAAAAGTATAATGGGTACATTGTTTGTTTTTCAGTTTTAACAATTAGGAGGTATTCATATGTGTGTAAAAATAGAAAGTGGGCAAATAATGAATAGTTGTACTTATAATTAACATATTTTGATACTTAGGAAACCAGAAGCCATTTCTATGCTTATTAAATGTGCATTGCCAGCTTCAATTTTTTGAAAATGGCAAACTAAAAAAATAATTTCAGATGAAGTGTTGCTTAAGGAATATATACTGAAATTAAGACTAAACCCAGACTTGGCAAATGTATAGAACAATACTTGGCTTTCTTGCACTTAGAAACATAGAATGGTTTGGGTTGGAAGGGATTTTTAAAGATCATCTGGTCCAACTCCCTTGCAATGAGCAGGGTTGTCTTTGATGAGACTAGGTTGCCCAGAGCCCTATCCAACCTAATATTGAATATTTCCGGGGATGGAGTCTGGGGAACCCGTTCCAATGTTTCACCACCCTCATTGTAAAAAAATGTCATCCTTACATCTAGTTTGAATCTATCCCCTCATATTTGAAAACCATTACCCTGTGTCCTAGCACTACAAGCCCTATTAAAAAGTTTATCCCCATTATTACAAGATTCACAAGCTTGTTTGTGTAATAGTCTTATCAGCACTGAGATATGTGCTAGCCTTCTGGCTTTTTAAGCAAAACTTGTGCAGACATCTTTCATTGTGGATCTGAGTATTGTAGCTTTATTCACGGCACTGATTCAAGAATATTATGGCTGCCCAGGATTAAATGCTTCAGCCTATTAGAACCAAAACTAGCTGTAAAGTTAATGTAGTTGGGATTTGTGTGCTCTGAAAAACTGTTTGCAAAAACAAGGGTTTAGAGAAAATCTGGTCCAGTGCCCCTTGAATGTAACAAACGCATTTTTATAGTTTTCAGCTGATTTCAACATAGTACTTCCATCTTGGATGTAGAGAGGAACCAATGTTCATATTTAAGCAGGCATAGAAAGTAAGCAGATACTGGAATATTGTTTTCCAGATTATAATCTGTGAAATAGTTTGAGTTGTATAAATGGGGAAACAAACAAACAAATAAATAAACAATTGGGAAATAGTAACTGTAAGAGCAAAACAATCCAAAGGCTAGCTTAAAATACTTAAGGTTCGTTGTCCTTTCTAGCAAGTGAAAATAGATTCACATATGCAGAGAGCAAGTGGATGAGAACCATAACTAAGGATTTCTGAATCACCCTGTGGTGGTATTTGTTTTCTTCCTTCCCTGTATAGAGAATGGTGGAAGAGACTGCTATCAGTGTTTGAAGCTAGTTTTTGGGAATATATTCCTTGGTCAACAATTTTATGAAAGAAAACGAATCATTGGGATGATTAGGACAAAAAATTTCTTTTTTAAGGCAAGTTAATATAGATCAATCAATAATGACGCTACATAATTTCTGTTCTTCTCATATACTCAGATGAGGGCAATAGTGAGTGTCCTATTGATTTTTATGATGAAACAGGCTCTGACCCAATTTTAATGGCTGCTGCAAAGACCCACTCAATCTCCATTTGTTATATGTCCAGATTGTCTCCTGCCCCTTCTGTAAGGAAATGGCTGTGTGCAAAGTGTGATGGTGATCCTGTCCTATTAGTGGGGATCCTGTGTAAGAAGCTGGAGTGTAAAGAACAGTGGGTAAAACTGCAATTTTATATTTTAATTTTAATATATTAATTGAACCATAGAATCATGGAATGGTAGGGGTTGGAAGGGACCTTTAAAGATCATCTAGTCCAACCCCCCTGCAGAAGCAGGTTCACCTAGACCAGATTACATAGGAACATGTCCAGGCGATCTTGAAGACCTCCCAGGAAGGAGACTCCACAACCCCTCTGGGCAGCCTGTGCCACTGCTCCTTCACCCTCACAGTGAAATAGTTTTTTCTTGTATTTAAATGGAACTTTTTGCGTTCCAGCTTCATCCCATTGCCCCTTGTTCCATTGCTAGATACAACAGAAAAATGAGATAATTTTCCGTCCTTGATATATGTAGATCTGTAACAAGCCATTTTGTTCAAAACAACAGAAATTGACTGAGAATAACTGATAAAGTTCCTAGCAGAAGGAATGCAACTATTTTCGTGTGACAGACAACAGAGTACCCCATGGGTTGCTGAAAACTGTCACTAATGTAGGATAATGACTGAAGAGTGTTCTCTACTAAGGCCATGGTAATTTGTGTATGTATCTGTTTCTTGTTGTAGGTTGGAGTATTTGGTAGATCAAAAACTGAACTGTAAACAAGGAAGAATTTCAGATACTCCTAAAATATGCCGAAGTGTCATTCCTGATGCTGAGATTTACTATTAACTTGATCTTTCTCATGGTATGTTTTTGTAAAATAAAACTGTCAATCCCCAAATAATCCAATCACACAGATGTTTTTGAAGTGTTCTTTTTATTTTGAATGCATTACATGAAAAAATTGTTCAAAGTAGAACCAAATCTATCCATTTTATTATATATGTTTCTATCGCACTTCACATATGTCAGAGTACTATCTGTGTATTCTTTCTATATTTCCATATGTGCAGCTCACAGCTAATGTAATCTTAATCCCTTTAAAATTTCATTGAAAATAAATTCACACATAATCCTCACCCGCTAGTAGGACTCAAAGAGAAGGCTCGAGGGGAAATAAGACGTGGAGGCCTTGCTGGGAAAAAGAAGTGAAGTCCTGCATGAATTATGCATATACCCATGGCCTACGTGCATCAAAAACAGGTGTGTGATTTATTGTGATAACCATGGTAGCCCCATAGGTTAGGAAGGATTATAATTCCATTTTTATAAATGGGAAACTGAGTCAAGAGACAAGTCAATTTCTTCCCAAGGTTATTAAGTAAATTTAGTATTGTGATTGGGAAATCTTGTCTTTAAGTACCCCACAAAAGTGATGCAATGATGATGATGATCTCAGCAGCTAATCATTACTTCATGCTTTGTAATACAACCCAAAGAAGAGAGAGAAAACCACAGCAATGCTCTTTTCTTGTCCCAAATGGAACATGTGAAACATCTAACTAGATTTTTTTTCTCTTCATCACCTAAATGTTCCTATAAATTGAAAGTGGAATTTGCCCCTCCACTCATCTCTCATGATAGTACAAGTATTGAATTATAAATGGATGGTATTTGTTTGGGTTTTTTTTTCATAAGAACTTGTCTTCTACTATGAGGCTCTATGAAAGGGTTAAAGTCCCAAAGATGTCTGGAAAAAAGTACTGAGCAGAAATAGGACTTTTATTTTCTTACACTGTCAAAGTTAAAACCAAAACACAGCTTCACATCAGATGTTCTTATTCCTAGGATGTTGAAAAGTTGTGCAAAAAAGTAAAAGCTGCAATTATGATTCAAGTGATGGTGTGGTTGCTTTAGAGCTTGATGTTAACAGACAATCTGTTTAGGCTTTGAAAAAGGAGTTTAAGAGGAAACCATATTACATGGTGTGGTATCTTCACTAGGTAGACAAATTAAAATGAAAAAAATAAGGCAATTGATCCTTCTTTTATTAGTCCTTAGAATAAATTTGTCTGGATTAACTAGATACCTTTTTGTCAGACATGTCTTAATCAAACACAAGTTTTATTATATTTAGAGACTAATTATGAGGCTAAATGAAAGGAAATTAAAACAGTTGCCTGTGATACACTAAGTATTCTAACTGTACCATTTTATCTTTAGACTTCATGGATCCTCTTTATGCAAAAGAATAAAAAAACTAGATATTCTTAGGTTTCATGATTAGGAAGATAAAACATGAGCATGAGTCACAGCAGTGTTTTCTAAAGGGAATTAAAGATAAATCCTACAGTAACTTGTGATAAACTGGTCCTGGATTCTCTAACATATTCTGAAAGGTGAAAACTGCTCATTTTTTCCCAGAATTTGGATACAATCTCAGAATGGCAAGTGCAAACAGTATTAACAACTTCACTGCTGATCAAAGGAAATATCTAGAAAATAAACTCTTGCAATAAAAGATTAATTTCTATACTGTAGAAGTTAATACCATGTGGAAACGAGATCTAATTGCAAAATGAGGTTCCCATTTAATCCAAAAGAAGCTACTGCAAAATTTGCATTCTGCTATAAAATCCAGGCAACTTGCTACAGAGTTGAGGTATGACTTATCATAAGTTACACTGGAATTTGTTTAATAATATCATAATATTCTTATATTATTAGAAGATAAATGTTCTTCTGCATTTATATTAAAATTCATGCTCATATAGATGGCCGAGAAAATGGCACTATATGGAGGATTTGAATGATATTATGCAGACAACTTGTATACTATAGAAGATCTTGGACAGAGGAAAGAGACCAGAAAAAAATGTAGTAAGAAGGTAGAAAAAAATTAATTCACTGCTTATTTCCTTTTCACAATCTTT